>NC_136418.1:54311573-54969073 GCF_052625555.1 Lactuca saligna | reverse complement strand
CGTGGCCTCGAGTACGCGGTGCGTACCTCGGCCCTAAGCTGACTCCTCTTCGGATAATACCAACTTTTTAATAAAAATTATATATAAATTAATTATCAAACTTCAAAAATTCATATCTCCTTCATACGAACTCCGTTTTCGACGTTCTTTATATCCCTGCGAAGGTGAGACTACGATCTACAACTTTCGTTTAGATTCCGTTGGCAAATTCCGAAATTATTTTTATTATTTATTTATTAAAATGATGTGATTAAGGAATTTCTTTAAAAATTCATAACTTCTTTATCTGATGTCGGTTTTTGCCAGACGTTTTACCGCTGAAATACCATTGACGAGACCTTCGATTCTCGTTTAGGTCATTTCGGCCAAAAGTCGCTCGATCTCCGATTCGAGTTTTTAGTTGTCTGTTGGTAAGCTGAACTTGGAAAAATCATAACTTCAATATACGAAGTCGGATTTGGACGTTCTTTTTACGTACGATCATGGTTTGATGACATTTAAACATAGAAGAATTTAAATAGGAACTTTTTGGACTTTTTAATATCGAAGTTAATTTTATTAACTCAAAAGTGGTTACAATACTTGACTTTTTTAGGTCACTACAAAGAGTTGAAATATCGGGTTGTCACATCATCCCCCCGTTAGAGTGAATTTCATCCCGAAATTTAAAGTAAGAAAACACTTGTGGATTAGGGAAACAGATGTGGGTACTTTCGTTGCATCTGATCTTCGCGTTCTCATGTGAATTCAGGACCCCGCTTTGCATTCCAGCGGACCTTCACGATAGGGATGCGACTTTGCTTGGTTTGCTTGACCTCTCGGTCCATGAATTCTACTGGTTCCTCCATGATGTTGAGGCTATCGTTGATCTCGATCTCGTCGAGTGGGATTACAAGAGTCTCGTCGGATAGACACTTTTTCAAGTTAGATATGTGGAATGTAGAATGTACGTTACGAAGTGTGTCGGGTAGATCGAGTTTGTAAGCTACGGGGCCGACTCTCGCGAGAATCTCGAAAGGCCCTATGTACCTAGGATTAAGCTTCCCACGCTTACCGAAGCGTATCAAGCCCTTCCAGGGTGAGACTTTGAGAAGGACTCGGTCTCCCACCTGAAATTCCAAAGGTTTTCTTCGTTTATCAACGTAGCTCTTCTGTCGGTCTATAGAGGCTTTCAATCGTTCGCGGATATGAACGATTTTCTTTGTTGTTTCCCGAATGATCTCCGGACCGGTGAGAGTACTGTCGGAAGCTTGCCCCCTAGCTAATTGGGTATCACCCACCTCAGCCCAGCACAGAGGGGATCTGCACTTTCGGTCGTAGAGAGCTTCAAATGGAGCAGCCTTGATGCTCGTGTGATAACTGTTATTATAGGAAAACTCGACAAAGGGTAAGTGAGTATCCCATGCCTTCCTAAAGTCAATCATGCAGGCTCGCAACATATCTTCCAGAGTTTGGATGGTCCTCTCACTCTGTCCATCGGTCTGAGGATGGTAGGCTGTGCTCATGTCCAGCCTTGTTCCTAGGGAATGTTGTAGTGATTGCCAAAATCTTGAGGTGAACCTACTATCTCTATCGGAGATAATGGACATAGGTACACCATGTAGCCGTACGATTTCCCTAATGTATGTTCTCGTAAGTTTCTCCATCTTGTCGGTTTCTTTGATAGGCAGGAAGTGTGCAGACTTGGTCAATCTATCAACGATGACCCATATGGTGTCAAGTCCACCCGTTGTCTTGGGCAACTTGGTTATGAAATCCATAGTTATCCGTTCCCACTTCCATTCCGGGATCTCTGGTTGTTGCAATAAACCAGAGGGCTTCTGGTACTCGACCTTAACCTTTGCGCAAGTAAGGCATTTACTCACGAAGGTAGCAATCTCTGCTTTCATATTAGGCTACCAATATAGCTTTTTAAGATCCAGATACATCTTATCTGAACCTGGGTGGACGGAATACCGAGTGTTGTGCGCCTCGGTCATGACCAAGTCTCGGAAACCACCGTGTTTCGGTGTCCAGATCCGGTCCATGAAATATAAGGCTCCGTCACCCTTGGCTTCTAAATTCTTGTCCACTCCTCTAAGGGATTCATTCGTCACATTTTCAGGTTTCATGGCTTCAAGTTGAGCCTCCTGAATTTGCTCAGACAAGTGTGAATGGATGGTTATTGACAATGACTTGACTTTGCGACCAGAATATTCCTTCCGACTTAGGGCGTCTGCTACTACGTTGGCTTTACCCGGATGATAACGAATATCACATTCGTAATCACTGAGTAGCTCGACCCACCGTCGTTGTCTCATGTTGAGCTTCTTTTGATCGAAAATGTGTTGTAAACTCTTGTGGTCGGTGAAGATAGTGCTCTTCGTTCCATACAAGTAATGTCTCCAGATCTTCAAAGCAAACACCACTGCTCCTAGTTCAAGATCGTGGGTCGTGTAGTTAACCTCGTGTGTCTTCAACTGTCTCGAGGCGTAGGCGATGAACTTACCTCGCTGCATCAGGACACATCCGAGCCCTTGATTCAATGCATCGCAATAGACTATGAAGTCTTCTATTCCTTCGGGAAGGGATAGTATTGGTGCGGTGCACAAGGCTCGTTTGAGTGTTTGGAACGCTCTTTCTTGTTTCACTTCCCAGTCAAAGGCCACGCCTTTCTGGGTTAGGGTTGTAAGAGGTTTCGCTATTTGAGAGAAGTTCTGAATGAATCTGCGGTAGTAGCCAGCGAGACCTAGAAATTGACGAATTTCTGTAGGCGTCTTAGGTGATGACCATTTCTCAATGGCTTTAATTTTGGATGGGTCCATGTGGATTCCCTCTTCGCTTACCACGTGTCCTAAGAATTCGACTCTCCGGATCCAAAATTCACATTTCGAGAACTTCGCATAAAGCTTCTCTTGTCGTAATGTCTCTAGAACTTGTCGTAGGTGATCGCCATGATCTTTCTTACTTCGGGAGTAGATCAGGATGTCGTCAATGAAAACGATGACGAACTGATCCAAGTAAGGTCGGCATACTCTATTCATCAGATCCATGAAGACTGCGGGCGCATTGGTCAATCCGAATGGCATCACCACGAACTCGTAATGTCCGTAACGAGTTCGGAAGGCTGTCTTCGACACATCCTCCTTTAGCACTCGTAACTGGTGATATCCGAATCTCAGATCAATCTTAGAAAAATAGTTCGCCCCTTGCAGTTGGTCGAATAGATCATCTATGTGAGGCAGAGGGTAACGATTCTTGACCGTCAGTTTGTTGAGTTCTCTGTAGTCAATACACATACGGAATGATCCGTCTTTCTTCTTAACGAACAAGACCGGTGCTCCCCAAGGTGAGAAACTCGGTCTTATAAAGCCCTTGCTGAGCAGTTCGTTAAGTTGACCAGAGAGTTCCTGCATTTCAGCTGGTGCTAAGCAGTAAGGCGACTTGGCTACTGGGGTAGCTCCTGGGACTAAGTCGATTCTGAACTCGACCTGTCGTTGCAGAGGTAACCCGTGTAGTTCTTCTGGGAAAATGTCGGGGAAGTCGCTCACTACAGGGATGTTCTTTAGTTCTTTCGTTTCGAGGCTCGTGTCGACGACGTGAGCAAGGAATGCATGGTATTCCTTACGTAGATACTTCTGTGCTTGAATACTTGATATGATGCGAAGACTTGCACCGGGTTTTTCACCGTAGACTATAAGAGTTTCATTAGACGGAAGGTTTAGACGGACTGCTTTCTTGTAGCACATGATGTCGGCGCGATGAAGGCTTAACCAATCCATGCCAATGATAACGTCGAAACTTTTTATTGAGATCGGCATGAGGTTGATTGGGAATGAATGGTTATCTAGAGTTAGGGTACAACCTAAGTATATGCTACTCGTACTTTCAGTTTTTCCATTAGCCATTTCTACAATGAATAGTTCTTTAAGTGCGTGCAGTGGTTGATTAAGCATGCGAGCAAATTTATGGTTTACAAAGCTTCGCTCCGCTCCACTATTGAATAGAAGGCATGCATAGGAGTTATCGAGGAGGAACGTACCAGTCACCACTGTCGGGTCAACAACTGCTTCCCCGTGGCCTATAGCTAGTACCCTTCCTGCTATACCAGCATTCTTTGCTTTGGGGCAGTCCCTCTTATAGTGGCTTGCTTCGCCACATCCATAGCAGGTCAGGCTTGCGCCAGAGCCAGGGACTTGGTTGATAGGTCTCGCCAGAGATTTATAGAAACGGACTGTGTGTCCTTTCCTGTTGCAGTTAGAGCACTGCATTTCACGGAAGGGGCCGTTGTGGTGGTAGTTGCATTTGTTGCACTTGGGCAAACTTCCAGCATACCCACCCACCGGAGCAGTAGTAGCAGCAGGGGTTATTGCAGTATGTATTGCCACAATTTGCTGCTTTTTGGCAGCCTGTTGCTTCTTCTTTTCATCCCAGAATTTCCGCTTAGTATCAGTGGGTTTGGAGGGTTCCGGGATGGCTAGGGTGGTTGCGGTTGCAGGGGTTTTGACTCCATGGTCAATGAGTCGTTGTGCCAATCGTTTGGCACTGTCGAAGGTAGCGGGGTTTGATGCTAGAACATTCCCCTGATACGGAGGCACTAGCCCCCATATGTACCTCTCGGTCTTTTTCCCCTCGGTGGGAACCATATTAGGGCAGAGGGCCACCGGTTCGCTGAATCTGGCGGTATAAGCAACAATATTGGTGCCCTTCATGGTCAGGCTCCAAAGCTCCTGCTCTAGTTTCTGGATCTCACCCCTCGGGCAGTATTCCTCAATTATGAGGTCTTTCATCGTTTCCCAGCCTATGTCGTTGGCTACGACGAGAGTTAGAGATTTAACGTGGCCGTTCCACCACGTCAGGGCCTTTCCTTCAAAGGTGCATGCGGCGTATTTCACTTTGCTCGCAGCAGGGCATGAACAAATTTTGAAGACCGCTTCAGTCTTCTCGAACCATTGCGAGAGGGCAATGACTCCGCCGATCCCATGAAAGGACTTCGGCTTGCAGTTGGTGAAATCCTTGTAAGAGCACTCTCTCGATCGCACAGGGGTTTCAACCGAAATGGAGTTAACAGGGATTCCACCTCTGCTGGCATCAGTAGAGTGATACTGTGCCATGGCAGTTGCCACTGCTGCAGCTACGGCAACATTTAGGGCTGCTGTATCGATGACCGGAGGTGGAGGAGGTGGTGGTGCAGGATTATTCCTGGGAGATTTGCGAGGAGGCATCTTTCAGCTATAAGTTTATAAAGATAAGAAAATGGTAAGAATCAATTTGTAAGCAACGTGAGAGTGACACATGGACTAACTAACCATAGCCCAACAGTTGAATGAGTGTTTGAAATCACAATAAGAAATATTAGTAGGAAAGCACAAGTGTATAGATTTTTCCCACAGATTAGATAGATTTCAATAATACTGGTATTACTGATGTAATAAGTTCAAGGAAAAATCGACCTAACAATAGGTCTTACATCATACCATATAGAAAAGTTTGACAGTTCTTAGATTCCTAATTAGAGTACTAAAAGTTAGGAATATTTTACAGACAAGTGCTACTTAGAGCATAGATGTTAAAGGCTAATCCTTAACACAAAAGATAATGATGTACTAGACATCATCTAACGGTGATGAGCATTCCTCGGGAGAACCTGAGGTCTCTCTTGTGACGGACCACCTCTTGAAGGTGTCGCTCATGAGCCCTTTGACGTGCTCGAAGTTCCATGACTTCTGCTTGAGAGGCAACCAGATGTTGCTGTAGGGTTTCATTGGTTCTCCGGGTCCGTTCCATGTCTTCTTCAAGATGGCGAATACGGACTGTGTTGACACCAGAGTTGGCATCAATCTCTACGATCCGGTCGATGGCTGCTTGACCTTGCTCGACATTACGAGCTATTCTGCGGATAATGACAGGCAGAGCTCGGTCAGCAGAGCCACCATCGCTGACGTTGTAAAAGCTTCGGTGCCCAAAGTATGGTAAGGGTTGACCCTGTTCATTACTCCAACGATTCAAGTTGTTTTCCCACAAGGGAGTAGGACCTGGAAAAGCTGGTCGAGAGTTGTTGTTCGGGGTTGACCTACTGGAGGTAGGTTGTTGACTTTGGGCTCAGAGTCTGATCCATCCGTGAAGCCTTCAGCTTGATGATCATCCAACGGAATTTGGTGTTCATCGTCAGACTCTGCTTCGAGCCTTCCTACGTTGCCTTCATTTGGAAAGTACGGGTCGCCGAGATGGAATCCAGCCATTTAAATCTACGCGAGAAGAGAGGTATAAAGATATAGTATATATGCAATTAATAGTACAAAATTCACCTATAGTATTTTAACTTTAGGTTCTACTGATCTTTTTGTGGCATTGTTGGTAAGTTTTTAGACTTGTTAACACATCACAACCATTCTAGGGCATATGCTAATCACTCCTCGAACCAACATAGTTGATCAGGCTATGCAATTCCCAGGACTGACCATACATCCCCTAGCTTACCTGTGTTATTTAACAATCGTAATACTTTTGTTCTTGTCGTTGTGACACTGGTTTTAGTATGAATGCAGACTAGTATACTTAATTAACTTATTTTAGTATTTAAAGTATAGACTCTTGGTCAGAGTGTTTTAATCCTAAATGGGTTTATAGTTTAGTATATCTTTTATGGGTTGATATACTTGCTTCACTATAAACAATGCTCTGATACCAATCTGTCACACCCCAAAACCAAGAACGGCGGAAACGTTCTGAGGCGGAGGACGTCATGTAAACTATCACAACACAGTAAATATAAATAAGCAAACAACATCATCCATTGCATTAAATATAAAATTTTAATACAAGCGTGTTCTTTAAATTTTAGACACCAAAAATATAATGTGAATCAAAATAATATGATGAGTCTTGAAATGCGCTCCATCTTCTCAAAAGCTGGCATCGGTACCTGCCTACCGATGACCTGAGAATACAAGTTATTTTGAAAGAGTTTATCAGCATTAAGCTGGTGAATTCATAAGTATTTTAGTGTCGGTGTTTGTTATCAAAACGTTTGAACCTGTCGCAAGTATGAGTTGTAAATGTATGTAAGTGTTTGTAAAAGTTTGAATCTCTCAGAAAAACCTATATTTTCTGTTAAAGTAGCCTTCTACCAAGGCTTAACTGTTTTGTATGCTCATTTGATGTAAAAGTGTGTAATTTCCCAAGTGTAACTATCTTTTAACAAAATATAGTTTGTACATTAAAGTTTAAGTGAGGTTATCACCAAAATGTAATGGGTAAATCATTGTAGTACTGTAGTTTTGTTTTATAGGAACTACTGCTATACTAACTACCTTAAACCGGGTTTATATTAAGGTATCATGTGATAAAGTCCACCATACTATCGACTGGTAACAACGACAACGTATATTCGAAAAATCAGGTATGACGTTTGGCACCCGCAGACCTGTTGGTCCCACTGTAGCTAGTAGCGAGGTGTAGGATAGTCAATCCAGTATAGATCTATACGCAAACTCACGCTCTCCCTCCAAGAGACTCTGGCTACAACTCGGGTCATGACAATTAAGACATGCTCCCATACAATGGATCACAATTGTTAACGTATTCGTGTATATGTAATATAATGTTACTTGTTCTAGTATCGTTGTATATGTTCTCTTAGTAATAAGTATTGACTCCTGAATGAACTGACTCGTTGATCTAGAAATTGTAGTAGTATGATCCTGTGTTACCCCGATGGTAACTTACTAATGATGTGCTGATGAGTATGAGTATGGAAGTACTTTTATGTCTATATATGTATATATGATATATAACTAATATTGAAACGACCCTCGGATGGTGACCCGAAATCCCACCAGACCACATCTCAGTGCGCGAAAAGGAAATAGGGGGGATGGCCTTCCTAAGCCCTTTAAACATTAATTATATATCTATACATATATGGGCATGCAATTTATAAGTAGTAAAGCAAAGTTTAAATAAAAGCATTTGATAAGTAAAAGAGTTTGTAAAACATTTTGAAGTAAAACAGTTTGAACAGTAATAAAATCATCGGTTTCCTAGTTATTAATCACATGTGATTAATGCAATCACATGTGATCGAAGCAATAACTATAACTATAAAGTATTTAAACATTTAAAATCATTTCAAAGGTTGATTTAAGGGGGTATGAACTCACTTGGAAGTTTGAAGATAGCGAGATGGAAAACCGGGCAGAGTTTCGTCTCGTAAAACAGATTTTTCTCGGGATTCTCGGGAATCTCGGGAGTAAAATCGACCCTCGGGACTTGAGCAAAAGGACCAGAGCTTCGGGTTTGAACGGGCACGGAAATCGAGGCAAGATCGTGAGAGAAAGAGAGAAAATGAGCAAAAATTTTTGGAACCCTCACACCCCTTTTATAGGGGTGCTGAACCGCCTCCGTACACGGGGCGTACGGGCGTACGCAGCGCGTACGCGACGTCATCGCTTACGTATTTCGGATGGGGCGAGTCGGATGGGACGGCGGGTTGGGTAGCTTCGCATAGGGCGATGTGGACGATCCGAGGCCGTGGCCTCGAGTACGCGGCGCGTACCTCGGCCCTAGGCTGACTCCTCTTCGTATAATACCAACTTTTTAATAAAAATTATATATAAATTAATTATCAAACTTCAAAAATTCATATCTCCTTCATACGAACTCCGTTTTCGACGTTATTTATATCCCCGCGAAGGTGAGACTACGATCTACAACTTTCGTTTAGATTCCATTGGCAAATTCCGAAATTATTTTTATTATTTATTTATTAAAATGACATGATTAAGGAATTTCTTTAAAAATTCATAACTTCTTTATCTGACGTCGGTTTTTTCCAGACTTTTTACCGCTGAAATACCATTGACGAGACCTTCGATTCTCGTTTAGGTCATTTTGGCCAAAAGTCGCTCGATCTCCGATTCGAGTTTTTAGCTGTCTGTTGCTAAGCTGAACTTGGAAAAATCATAACTTCAATATACGAAGTCGGATTTGGGTGTTCTTTTTACGTACGATCATGGTTTGATGACATTTAAACATAGAAGAATTTAAATAGGAACTTTTTGGACTTTTTAATATCGAAGTTAATTTTATTAACTCAAAAGTGGTTACAATACTTGACTTTTTTAGGTCACTACAAAGAGTTGAAATATCGGGTTGTCGCATATATATAGAATAGTTTTTTAACAATTATTTTTTTCTAAAATATAGAATACTTTTTTAAATTTGTTGATTATTTTTTTTTGGTAAACTTGACTACTTTTTTGTTAAATTTGACTAATTTTTTGTTAAACTTGACTATTTTTTTTTTGTCAAAGTTGACTAGTGTTTTGAACCTACTATATATAATAAGTATTCCATATTTGTGTAATTATTTCATATTTGGTATTTTTTCTTCATTAGCTTCTTCTTTCTCAAAATTAACGAAATGAATTGTAACGAGTATTTCGTATTGCTTATTACGGATGGAAGATGGGAATTTGTTAATTCCCAACTATCATATGTTTTGTCAACGAGATACAATCCGAGAATGTTTTATTTAGATGTTGAATTTTACAAAACCACCATGTTCACTAAATTTGTTTATTTGGTGAAGTGCAAGATGAGTCTTCTCGAAGAATCAAAAGTCAGACTGGCTTATCAACATCCCAACCAACTCTATTATTATGGTACTATTGATGATCATGATATTAGAAAGTTGATCAAGGAAAGAAATGTCGTTAGAGATAAATATATGTCTGTTTGTGTGATGGTTGAAGAATGTGTTTGTGGTAACGGAGTGGCTGATAGAGGAAAGGCATCTGCAGGTAATTTATTAAGCGGAAAAGGGAGCAACACCCTAATAGGTAATTTTAAAAGTATGAGTAAAAGTCAATATCATAGTGTCGTTGAAAATGTAAACGTAGTGCCATAACCGATTATGTATATGACACCTGAGAATTATAAGTATATTGGTGATAATGATGTTGTTACATATGTTAATGATGTGGGTGAAAATCACTACTTTGACCAAAAACCACAAGCCGTGGTCAATAAAGTTAGTAATGAATCTGGAAAACAAGAAGTTCCGTTTTTGCAAGGTGGTGAACTAAAAGGATGCAACGAGTTTGCGGATTGTGACAAGTTGGATATATCTGACCCAGAGAGTGATTCTAACGGAGAAGAATCTGATGATGAACCCAAACTTATTTATTCAGATACCATGTTTCATGGTATGCCCCCATTGCATTCGTGTCCTGTAAACGATGATGTGAACATTCCATGTCAGAGGTTGGATATAATGTGACATCCCTAATTTCACGGCCAGAAAAGACTGAATTGGTTATGCTTTATTTAAAAATTAGAGTACCTTTTTGAAGAGAATGTTGCGGAATTCGTTCCCACAAACATGATAAAGAATTTATCAAAGCATTTCCGAATAAATGTATTTCATTATATTATAACCTTGGGATGTCATTGTCAATATAGATCAAAAGTATAAACAGAAACAAGATAAGCCTTACAACATTCTATTTATTTCTACTAGCCAATAATCCATAATCTATCATCAGATCATCACATCTATACTCTTGTTTCACTACCTATAATACAAGAAACTAAGTGGGTCAGACTTGGGAGCCTGGTGAACACATAGGGTTTTCAACCCACAATAACTAAGTTTATTAATTTCATCAAATCAATCAACCCGATTACTCATTCTCGCTATCCTCACTTTCTGTCCCTAAAGCATCTAAATTAAGGAACATAGCCTAAGGATTTTCATCGAGATGACAACACTGCTTAGGGATTACTCAAAAATACATTTCAAATAACGCAACCATGAGAGGGATGGATTACAACTGGTGAACACGTAGTTCAAATAAACACCTATAATTGGCGATCCTGCTAGCGTTCCGTTGGACCATCTAGAGTTGTTTGTGGTTGTCATCTATACTTTGCTAGATGATTGGATCATCATAAACATTAAGGCCTCTCATCATTTATTTCATCATCTATATCATCTACCCTTTTTTACCCATCATAAGTATACGTATAAAATACATATACATTAAATCAAGTAAAACATGTATGTTTTGTTCATCTAACATATATATCAAGGACACAGATAATATACACACATAGCATGTAATTTATATTAAATATTTCATGTCTATGTGTAATATGAAATTAACTATGCACTCACTTGTTAAAGTGATGAATCGAAACATAGACAACGCTTCGCTTCTAACAATTTTATTTACTACTTTGTACATACATGGGCCAAGCCTGAAACACCACAGGGCAGGACAATTTTGGCATTACAGTTGTTCTGAAATCCAATAACCTTATGCGGCCCTTCAAACCAGATTCCTCGTACCACGAGCAGTTAAAATGTATTATAATAACACTTTGTATATTTTAAAATACTTAGCACATATATTGTTTGTAGGTTCATAATAATGATAGTGAACTTAAACATAAGCTATAATTAAAGTAGGGTAAGCATAACTCACTTACAAGGGGGTTTAGATAGGACTCAATCTCTAAGGGGGTAGGACTTCTGAGCCAAAAGTTCTTCTTCTCGCAGCCTTTTGGCACTCTGGGACTCACCTCTAGAACTTGGGAAGTACTAGGGAATGGGAGGGACTAAGAAGGATGTTTGAGAGAGAAAAAATGGGAAAGTGTGAAGAAATGGGGTGATCCTTGCACCTATTTATAGACTGATCTTTGGACTATGTGTAACATCCTAGAATTCAGCTATAGCTCTTTGATCCTTTTCTTTCCTCAAGTTTTCAAAATTAGTCCTTGAAAAGAATGTAGGGCATTTGAGTACGTTGGGCGTAGTGGAGAGTACGATGCGCGTACTCATGACTGTGTTCTTGACGCGGAGGCTACCCAGTATATTGGGCATACCATAGTGTATGCTGGGCTAACTAGGTTCATATTGAAACCCTAATTGTAGGGGTGAGCCCTATATAAGGAACATTATGGCCTCACTTTTAACCACCATTTCTAGAGAGCAAAACCCTAAGAGTGCCCTAACCCTTGTTCTAGAGGTTGTGTATGTGTGTGTGGTTGGACTTGAAAGTGTTCTTGTGTGCTTTTGAAGAGAAGAAGGTGCCTTGAAGAAGCTAGAGTAAGAATGCAAGCCTTAGATCTGAGATTTTCTGAGGTTGGAGCATCAGTTGGAGGTAAAATGCTCAAAGCTTTCTCAACCTTTTTGATTTGTGCATGATAGACCATTTTAGGGTTTTAGTCCCAAAGGTGGAGACTTTATGAGTAAAGGAGCTCCATAGACCTTGATCTGCCCCTTTTGCAGTGTATATTGTGATATGCATCCATAAAAATACAATCTTGGACGTTAAGAGTGAGCCATGCATGAGATATCAGCTCTTTAAGGAAGGAAGTCGTGTGTTTTGGGTGATAGTGACCTTTACAGCCATGCAAAGGCTTAAAGTCACCGACTTTATGGATTAAGAGGCATTAGAGTGACCAGATCTGGGATATGAGCTTATGTCTTAATTGATTAAGAACAAAATCATGAAGAATGTGAAACTAGGGCGTACGCTGGGCGTAATCCCAGTACGCGCAGTGTAGGGGTCAAGCATCCCCAATTCTGTATAGCATTCGTGTACGCCTAACATATAGAGTTGTTACGGACTGTGTACTCCCTAGGGTTGACTTTCGTTGACTATCAAGGTTTGGTCAAAAAGTGGGCTTTTGGACCATTGGAGGGGTAAAATGGTCTCTTACCCTTCTGAGAGAGCATAGGAAGGGAATACTCTAGCCTTTGAAAGCCATTATTAATTAGAGTTAATTTCTGTATGTGATTAGGCATAGGCAAGATCAGTGTTTCGAGTTCGAAATCATCCGAGTTTACCTGAGGTGAGTCTTCTCACTATACTCTACCTAGAGTGGTAATTATGTGTGACGAGAGGGTCTTATGTGCTTGCCTGAGTTATGCATTTTATGTGTAATATGTGTTGTCTGCTATATTATGTGATATTTAGACCGGACTGGAGGGTCCAACGAACTGTTCTATATTATGACCGGACCAGAGGGTCCAACAAACTATGAGACTGGAGGGTCCTCACTTAGACCGAACTAAAGGGTCCAACGAGTATTGAAACCGGAGGGTTCTCACCCAGACCAGACCAGAGGTTCCAACAAGCCATGGGACTGGAGGGTCCCACTAAGACACATTGGATCGGAGGGTCCTACGGAGTTATAGCCTCAAGTGGCTAATATGTGTATGTGGTATGTTGGGGAGCTCACTGAGCTTCGTGCTTACCGTGTTATGTGTTATGTGTTTCAGGTTCTTATTAGGATCGCGGGAAGGCAGCGGCTCAATTGTACACACAAGAGAAAAGAGTCATGAATGAGGAACCTAGATTTTGATAATTACTTTTGAAAACTATTTTGAAATATGTTATGACATCGATACTTGAGATTTTGAGAATTATTATATGTGATGTTGGTAATTTAAAATCGAAAATTTTGTTTGAAAATTTACGGATTTACAAGTTGGTATTAGAGTCTTGGTTTGAGGGATTCGGATACACCTTCAGGTATGTCTATCCAACATGGAGCTTAATTGTAATTATCATTGATAACAGTAACTTACACATTAGAAAACGGTGGGGAAATGATGATAGATGAACCCAACGGAAAAACTCATCCATAATGGGGTATTTTGGGGCTGGACAGATTCGCCCACAAAAAAGTCATGGATCCAGGATATGTATACCACATCAGTTCCTATGATAACATTGATTTCCTCTATTATTCCAATTATATAATCAAAAGCATCGAAAGTATTACCAGGAAGCATTTTAGTCGGACAAGAAAACCAGGACACACTAGAAACTTTTTTTATGTTAATGACTGGGACGTGGCGAACAACTAGATTGGGTGAAAGAGAAAAGGAAATGGTTGGATGCATCCAACGACACCGACGTTTCTCCGGCGACTTCGCCGATGGTACATCAACTCCAGCTGTGGTCCAGCGACTCCGATGATGGTCAAGCTTCTAATTAGGTCGAAAGACATCATATTTAATATTAGTAAAGTGGTAATGGGTGGGGTGTAGTGGGATGGGACTTATTTGTCGATTAATTAAAACAATACATTCAAAATTTTCAACTGGTGGCTCATATTTGTTCTCAATTTATGAAATGTTCTCATTTAAACACACACACACACACACACACATATATATATATATATATATATATATATATATATATATATATATATATATATATATATATTAAAACATTTACATATTTTAGGACAAGAAAGTCTTAATTTTAAGTAAAACAAAACATGAAGCCGAAAATACAATTACTTAATGCATATGTTTCCTTATCTTTAGCTTATATCTCGCAAGCTTTTGACCTCTACAATGTAGAGCAACAATACTTGAATTTTCAAGGTAAAATATAAGGATGTTTTTTTTTTTTCAAATGAATCCGTAAAAGTCGAGCTCTTTGTAATTAAATTACTAAATTTCAGCTAATTGAATCGGTCAAATGCCTCTTCTGTTTCTCCTTCACAACTTCACTCACCAAATATCCCCATTAACCTCTTCATATGGCTCCGTTATCTTCAATTTTTCTTTATCCATCACCATCACAACTTCTTTTCCGCCGTCAACCACCACACGTCTGCTCACTCTCAATGCCTCTTGTCTCTCATCTGTCTCCATATGTTGCACCATAACCCACTCAAATCGCCACGCATAACCCTTTTTCTCCATCAAATCCACCATCGCCTCATGGTTCAACTCTTTTTAAACACCATTAGTCTTTTTAAACACCATCAGTCGTTGATTTTCTTTTTCCTTCAACCAACCTTCATCACCATCCATCACCTTCTTCCTCATTATCACCGTAAACCCTAGACGTCTCCGGCTTCTTCCCAAACCCTAGAATCCCTTGTCGGAACTATAACCACCTCCTTTACGTGTATCTTCCTTATGCTTTAATTAAAGTCGACAACGTACTGCTTCATGAAATGAAATATTTCCATTGTCTCTCTTTTTCCCTATCTGCATCAATGATGATTGCCGGAAACACAGGTAATAAAGTAAATGCAACTGTCTTCTTGATTTTTTATAGAATTAACTAATTTGAATTTCATTTTTTTCTAATTTATCTCATGAGTTAAATTTTCATCTTGATTCAAAGCTTTAAACATATGCAAGTATTTGCTCCCCGTTTCTATCAGCCTCCATCACCACCACTACAGAGGTAGAAATGAAATGTTGCCAGACTTGACTTAAAGGTAGCTTTTCAAATTTTACTTTTAGATCTCATGGTTTTAATTCAACTAGTATGTGAATTGGTAGGCATTTTTTTAGTGAGGAACGTGATTATTTCATTCATGTTGTTTCATTTAAAAAAATCATATTAAACTTCCTTTGATTTAGAAATCTTGAAGTTGATTTCTGTATTTTCAGCAAAATTAGGTAATGGAGGTACCAGAGCCGAAGATGGTTCTGGTTGCAACATCTAAATCCCCCTGTTGTATAGTACTTTGCTATCTACCACAAATGAGTTTTTGTCTTTATATGTGGGTATATTAGTAAAAATGTGTTTGAATTTGCCTGTAAGTTTCATTTTCTAATTTGCAGGGTAGTTTTGGAAACATCCAAAAAATGATCGAATCTTTGAATGCTATTTGTATTGTTCTTTTTCCAGGTGATTCAATTCCTTTTGTGAATAGTATAAAATGATTTTGTTTCTGTATATGTTTATTGCCACTTGATTCTCTATTCGTAGTATTTTGTATAGTTTTGTCTTCCTTGACATCATTTTTTGACAAGTACGCAAACCTTTTTTATTGCAATACAGTTAAAGTGAATGGTGAAGAGAAGAATAACAGACAAAAGTTTAATCGAGTTTATATAAGACTTCACAAACTTAAGTCTATTTCCCCTGTTCTTTACTTCTTTATACAGGTTAAAAAAGGAACAATGTCATAGTTGAAGAACTTGAACCAGTTAGCAAACCACATGGCTTGTAGATTGGTATTGGTATGTTTTTTTATTTTTAATATTGTTGAATAATTGGGTGCGTAAATTTATTTTTTATAAGAAAGAAAATATTTCTCATCTGTAATGCTAAAAGAACATGACATCAAGTTATTTGCAAAATTTGAGGATAAAAATGTTTATGAAATCTCTCTGGATCCATTTTATTTTAATGATCGTATACATTTTAATATTTTAGAATTTCCCGTTTAATATTTGCACGCATTCCATTATAAGTACATAAAATTCTATTTATTTTTTGAGTAAATAAAATTTCATTTACTTTTATTTATACGATTAAATAAAATATTTCAATAAAACTAACCTTTAAAATGTTGAAATTGCATTCATATGACTCATGATCTCACAACCTCACAACAAGTTAAACATTATACATAATAATAAAATTAAAACATGAACAGTTACAAACAATAACTTTCATTTTAATTTGACAAACTTAATCGCTGGTTCACATAAATCATCGTTTATCTTTTTACAATTAAAATGATCACAAAATTATGATATTTACCAACTAAATGGTACTTCAGAATTTATTTACTGTATTGTATTAGTTTTAAAGATAAAAGGGAAAAGAAACCAATAGTCCACAATGCCAGTCGCACTTTTTATCCCATCATTGCTTTGAGGCCTCAAACGATCTTCTCCCTCGTTGTTAACGTTTCCATGTCGTTGATGATTATAGCTCCCTGTATGCATGCAGAAGCCAAGCTGTGGTACTGATGAGTTTGTGTACATGATAACAGTAATTTCTTGCTTGGGATCGTCCTTCTTCAAATAACTTTTACAGTCTCGTCTCTTCACACTTCACAGTATGTGTAACGCCTTCTTGTATCAAAGAAAATAGTGAATCTCATCACAATACACATCAGAGCTAGGCAACTGGCAACCATTTAGTGTTATTGGTCGTAGGGTAATATGTTTTTTTTTTGGTAAAGCTGCCAAACGAGTTTTAATTTGGTTACCTAATTGTTTCTTAATAAGTAATATAATATAATTAATATGTAAATATGTTTTAAAGTACACTAATGGGTAACTATTTTTTAAAAACAAAACTCTTTGTAACGTTACCTTATTAAAGTATTGTCTTAAAAAATCACTGATATAATTGACTATTTTTCGAGTTATAATTAAGGTTGCAACTTGCAATACTAAGTTTTAGTTATTGATACCGGAACTCATCATAAACAATTTCCCATACCAAAGGAACTTTTTCACATATAGAAACATAAACTCAAAAAGAAATGTGAAAGTCTACTTCAAACCTAGCTACTTCGATGCTAAAATAACAACAATCTATTGAAACCGACAAATATTAAACTTATACTTCTTGAATATGTGGGACTTGCAAACAGAGACAAAAAAAAGAAAAAAAACAACAAATACTGAAGTAAAACATGAACACTGAAAGATGAAAACATAATAAGAATGTAACGCGATTATGGGTTTGGGGGATTGATTGTATACACGGTCTGAACAAGGGTAAGAACAAACAAAACGATTGCAGCAAAGAGAGCAATTATAGACCATGGACTGTTGAAATATTTACGCTTCAACGCTGCAGCGGCATTGGGCCAGCAACTCTTGTAATAGGTATCCAGATCTTCCCACTGTTGATGGTAATAAAAACCATCTAAGGACACATCTTGGCATATGTTGTTTATTATATTTGCAGCGTTCTCGTTGGCGCCACAATGGTTGACTAGGACCCCTGATTTTACCAACCTTGCAACATCCTCTGGAGTATCTACTAGCATATCCATGGCCCACATATATGACGTAACGCACTCTGGAACTCGACTCGACTGCTCGTATAGTATGAGGTTCCTTAAAACCAACTCAGTGGAATCATGAACATATAGTTTTGGCATCAACAGAGTAGGCTTACAACAAAACCATGTGAAGCATGAAAACCTTGGTAATTCCAGTTTCATAGCCATTGGCCAATTCACATATTTGTTAGTCCTAAAGTTCACCCCTGCCCTATCCAGTTCAATGGCCGAGTGTCTTTCTTGTTCCAAGGACGGGCCTCCATTTTGAAGAAAAGATGGTGATAATGAGAGATGCCTAGGCACTAAACAGTTGTACAGAAGGCCAAGGATATGATCAGGAGGTTCAGATAGGTTGATGTTGTCTGTAACATTATATTCTTGAAAAGGATTATAACCTTTGAGAAGTATTTCAAGATGGTCAGCGAGAGAGGGATTTCGTTTAAAAAGAGGAATAGTAGATTCAAAGATGTCTTTAAGAACAAAAAACGGGATTTGGTTTTCTATCAGCAGAATATCATTAAATATTAATGGGATAGTCGACCGGTTTCCCATAAATCTGCCGGCTTTTCCTGAAAGAAGATGAGTAAAATAAAGGATAAAACATCCATCTATTACCATTATTCTAGCAAGTTCCTCATCCCCGTAGTAGGTCGCTGACTCTTCATAGCATTTCTTGATATCGTCAATTTTCGTATTCACCTTTCCCACACAATCTTCTAACGTTTCCTTTGGTTTGGAACCACACAGAGCCAATAAATTATTTAAATAAGTCGATTTTTGAACTTCAAACTTTTGCAAATTTGTATCTTTTCTGTGAAGAGGTCCAATAGAGACCAACCTAGGCGTAAAAGATATTGGGCTGATATCTCGGTACAGTTTAGGAACCATGAAAATTGATGGTAGAGGTTTTTTCTTAAGATCCTCTCCTTTTGTTTTAAAATCTAATAGAATTTTGACGTTACGTCCAACGCTGCCTCTTGCTCCAAACTCCACATCGTTATTTGACATTAAAATTATTAGCTTAATTCCCTCTATAACAAATCAGTTAGAAGAAAGATTAGAAGACATACAGAGTATATATGATCCAAGAAACCGTGTTAATTAAAATAGATACAATCGTACAATATATACTTAAAAGTAATTAAAGTTTCTTTTTGTAGATTGATTCTATATCACCTACAGTTCAATTTCTTTTATATATATATATATATATATATATATATATATATATATATATATATATATATATATATATATATATATATATATATATATATATATATATATATATATATATATATATATATATATATATTGGATGAAGGCAAAACTAATTATATTGGTGAGCTTCGAAATTATCCAGTTGTTTATCAAAACATTCTTCAATATGTTTAAATATAATTACTTTATGAAAATAAATTTTAAAAATATAAATTTAATTTCTTATTCAGCTAACTAATCCATATCGAACATAAATATCGGTTAATTGAATCGAATAACTGATTAACCCAACCAAAAAGTAATAATTATTATGAACTAAATTGGTTGACATAGAAACTTAATATTGTTATTTTGTGTGTGTAGTGTGTCATTTTCTATAGCATCTTTTTAGTGGCTTGACATAACTTCTCTAGTTCCAATAAAAGATATGAAAAATATGACATTGATATATATATATATATATATATATATATATATATATATATATATATATATATATATATATATATATATATATATATATATATATATATGGTAGACAAATAGGAATTGTATAGTGCATACAAATTGAAATGTCATAAACTATAGCCAATATGTAATTAAATACGTCATAGAAGAAATTACCTGATTTCTTTCTATATTCTTTGTAAGAAAATAGTTTTAGTTTTACAGGGTAAAGAGCAAGAGTATTGAACTATTTAAGGACCTTGAGTGTGCGAGTGATAAGGTATATATTAGAGTATTGTGTGATGGAAAATTTGTGTGATTGTAAATTTGGGTTGACGCATACAAAGTCTTTCTAAATATCTTATGTATGATATGAAATTGGTATGATTTTAAATTTGAGTTGATCCAAACAAAATCTTTCTGAATATCTTATGTACCACTGAAAATTTGTGTGATTTTAAATTTGGGATGACCCACACTAATTTGGGATGACCCACACTCTTTCTAAATATAATACAATGAAACACACCATTGAATATATAACATTATATCATATATATTATATATTAGATTATAACCCGCGTTAAACGTGGGTGAAGCCATAAAAAACATACAAATATTTACAAATATCTCATAATAATTATAAATTATTTTATGACTATTCGTAATTATTGAAATGTGTACAAGATTGTTTACAATCGGAATGTGTGGTCCTTAAATATTTTTGGGATATAATAATAATAATAATATTATTATTATTATTATTATTATTATTATTATTATTGTTATTATATACTAACTTAATATAATAAAAAAATATAGAAAAAGTAGACTATAAATTTCTTAAGATTGGAACAATAAAAACATACAAATATCAAAATCTCGCATGAATGATTAGAAAAATTACACATCACAAGGGACTATTAAATCCCATATTTGAGTGTGTCGCATAACTTAATAAAGCTAAATATAACAAAATTGGTTAAGATGTTTAACTTGATATATCTTTTTTTTTTCAAATTATTATAGTTAAATCCTAAAACAATAATCTATTTTTAGCAAAATATAAAAAATTATTTCTAAAATGTCTGTTTTTAACCAAATAAATTGATACAAATTTTTATTTATATTTGAAAGAAATATTTATGTTAATTTTTGTTTTGGAAAATGGGAACTTTACAAAAAGAACATTAAAAATGATATCATTATGATTTCCAATGGGTTTTTAACATTTGACTCAACACATAGAAATTTTTTCGATAGAAAGCTTTTTGTTGGTATTTTTTGAATTTTTTTATAATTGATCATTTGATAATGGCAACCTTGCTACCAATAAGCTCATTGGCAATTTCTTACATGAACATTAACATCCAACATGAAATCATAAAGCAAAACAAATAGTTATGTTGAGTTTTTTAAACATCAAAATCAAAGTTAAATCATAAAATAAGGTGCATACATAATAACATTCCTTTTTTGTGTGGCTTTAAATTTATAAGCTAGATTTACGCTATTAAAATAAGAGTAATTGAGAGCGGTACCTTATTTGTATTTAATCACTTTTCATCACCTACATATAAGTTAAACAACTGCAAACCTTATCAAAAATCATTCATTTTAAGAGTTAAGACCCAAATATAAAAATATAAAAATTAACCCATCAATAAAAGTAGTAATTCATCTGCTCAGAGAATCCTTGTAAAAATCTTTGCCATTCTATCTTGAAAACAAAATTTTGCTGACATTTGAATAATTTTCACATTATATATATCTTCGACAACCAAATATACACTTGAATATGATCTTGATATTTTTGCCCTTAAAGGATTATATACAAATCTAGCTTTCAAAGACACGTCTGAAACAAATACATACATTTCTACATATCTCGCATGAATACAATCAACAGCCCACATAAACTTTACACTGTCGCAACCTTTATGTGTTTTAAGGTTCTTTGGTGAATAACCTTCCTTGCTAGTATGGTATAAAAGAAAAATGATATAAGGATCTCATGCCACGGTTTAACAAAGATAAATAATTACAAAAAAAAAAAAAAGTAAATACCTGAAAGCATTAAAAGGATACTTATAATAGCATTTTGTATCACAGCGACTTTAAAGAAGTTGTAAGCCCTTTACCCTTAAATATTTAGTACTAGTTTATAATCCGTGGGAATCATGGTTATAAAATTAACTAAACTTTTATAATAAAAACTTAAAATTATTAATCAATTATTTTTAATAAATTATTAATTAAAAGATATTTTTATTAGTTATGTGAAATTATAATCGTTGATTCAAATATATATATGTAAAATTAATTTTTAATATATTAGATATTTTTTTATTTGTGAATTAATGAAACAATAATTTAAAACTTAAAATTTAAAATAGAAAATAAATATATTGACAAATAGTATCACATTAATGAGGAGGTCTAATAAATTTAAAATGAAGAAATAATGGATTGACAAGTGGTAACACATTAATTAAAAGGTCTAATATGGTGACACATGGCAAAAAAACTACTCTTTTATTAGTATAGAAAATTTTACACTTTCTATACTTTAACAGAAGCACAAATCACTCGAGATTAATATGTTTTACATCTAAAAAGCCTGTTAAACATAAATACTGAAAGTTTTCCCTTTTTATACTGTGATAGAAACACAAAAATTACTAAAAGATGTAAATGTTTTCCTACTATCATAGAAAAATGGAAATTTTCATCTTTTACGATAAACAATGTAATCAAACTCTTGTATTTGTTTTTGTATCAACCATGTAGTACTAAAGGGTAACAAAGTAATTTGGCCGTGATAAAACAATGACCAGCAGGTAAGAAAAAACTTACAAAAAAAATGATTGTAACACCAAAATCTGTATATCAAATTAAAGGGTATCAACTTTTAAAGGACTCTAGGAAATTGATTACCATTTCGTCGATACTTCTTATTAACTCACAATTTCCATAATGGCTTCTTGAGGAAAGAGTCCGAATCAATATTCCATGTTACTACATAAAAATTAGAATAAAACTTTTTAGAAATTTAAAAAAATCACGAATGGAAAGAATCTTGCCCATAGGATGATTATTTATCCGTCAAGAATCCTCTAGTCATATCCTGGTTTCTAATACCTTTATCAAAAATAGAGTGACATGAATCATCCGACCAAATAGACTCATGTTGAAATTAATTGTCAAAATAAAACTTTTTATAAATTAAAAAAAAAATCACGAGTGGAAAGAATCTTGCCTATAGGATGAATGTTTATACATCAAGAATCATTTAGTCATATCCTTGCTCCAGTGCCTTTATAAAAAACAGAGTGACATGAATCATTGAATTAAACTTATCAAACATTTCAAAAATATCCCCACAAATAGGGAAAAAATTCATAAGTGACTCCCTACAATAAACAAAGTAATTAAAACATTATATTCAAATTTTCATTCGTAAAATTCTAAAATCATTTTATTCAAAAGTATAATTTACAAATGAAAGTAAAACGTATAATAAGAAATTTTTCTCTCGTTGAACAACAAGAAGTGTGGCCAATTCATCCATGCTAATAACCCCATCTCCATTTTAGGAACCATGAAAATTGATGGTAGACGTTGATTCTCAAGATCCCGTACTTTTCTTTTAAAATCAAATAGAATTTTGACGTTATGTCCAACACTGCATTTGCTCAAAACTCCACATCGTTATCTGACATTAAAATTATTAGCTTAATTCCCTCTATAACAAATCAGTTAGACGAAAGTTTAGAGGGCAATGGATTATATGGGATCCAAGAGTTAGAAGTCAATTCAATATAGACATGTTTTATAAAGGAATGTTGATTATATAACTTACTAATATTGTGGTTGTCTGGAGCTATCATAGTAAATAGTGCCACAACTAAGACACTGCCAATAAGTCAAGATGAAATTAGGGAAGCCCCTTTGTATGTCGGTGTAGTTTAGGAGAATCACCATGATATTTAATGATTCATGACATTTGTGGAAGGCAACATAGATTATGAGCTAAAGCGGCCAATGGTCATTTTGCATCAAATATATGGGCATATTAATCAGTTGGACACTAAAAATTTCCCTTCTATTGATCAATTTTGCTTAGTGTGGGGGATAAATAAACACTTATATTGATGTTTTTTCTTTAATAAAACGGAAAGAAAGAATTTTTTTTGGGTTGGAATTTCATCAAACACCTCATGGTCATCCTTATTGACGATTGACGAGCACCGGTCTAGATTTTAAATCATTCTCCTTTCTTCCTTAGCACTTGACTTGAAATTAATATTCGCTTCTTAAAAAACTAACTTTCCCATCTCCCTTCTTTACCGGTAACAAAAGATGGAAGTTTCCCTTGTGGTTCAATGTGGAAAAACTTTGACACATCTCGTTGTTTCTGTAATTTCACTTCATCTTCTTCATTTGAAGCTATAAACAGTTTGTCACTCTCTGGAACCTTCACAAAATAAATCATGATATAATGTTAGATCTTTAAAGATATTTGACAAAAACATCAATCTTTAGCACTATTTTTCAATTAAACTTGCTAAAATTGAAAATTATAAATCCAAATCTCAAGTGTAAAAGAGGTTATATACCAAGTATTACACAAACGCCACAACTATTGGCGACGCTCTGATCGAATATACAATCGTCGTTCACTAACCTGTACTCATAAACTGAAATCAAGAAAAAAAATGTGAAAAAATCACAAATTTATAAGAGAATGAAATTTAAGCATCCATAATCATGTGCCATGGCAGTGATTTCTCTTGCATCAATAGTAAGAGCATCCAACACACGCGAGGAATCAAGGATTGCATTTGCTTTTGACAAAAATAAATTCTTTAAACTACAAATATTCAGTCCATATAATTATATCCAACACTTCCAAGTGCGTTCCCTTTTGAAATGCACTCCACTGATCAAGTATTTACATCACAGGATAATTGGGCCTCTTTCATGTTGAAAAAATTTTCAATCTTCATCATATAGTGAACCCTTTTCATAGTCCACTATAAAAGCTACAATTTGAAGTATCAAGAAAAAGATTTTCGAAATACAAAAAATTTAAAAATATAAAATCAAACAGTTAAGAACCTAAATGGCTCATTACAAATGTAGACCACGTAAAATTGTTTTAACATGATTGTAATTAAGTAGTTATTCTTTTTTTAGATAATACATACAATACATTTACTTACTTGGGGATTTTAATTACATCTTTTATTCAAATTTAGTTCAATTTTAGAAGAGTGCATTCATTTGGTTTTTTTTCTTATGGGGAGAAAATGTCTTTAGGTTTTATTTGATGGTCAGGAAGCTGATATGCAAGTATATAAAATTGTTGACTTGAAGTATCAAGGAAGTAAATATGTTCAGTTTTATATGTTGAGGATGTCATTATGAAAACTATCTTCCATGTGATTTGGGTTTTAGTTAATTCTTGGGAATTGATGGATATTTGTCCAACTTTTTAATGGGCCATTATGTAGTTGACATTATGAACTATGAAATTTCATCAAGGGTAACATATCCCAAATCTTCATAGAAACTATGTAAATAATCTATCATTTATAGGTATTATTTTGTATTCAACACAGGGATCCACTATTGACATATTTAGACATGTAGAATTTCTCATTAAGAATTTAATGGAGATGAACATGACAGTAAACAAAAGATTGAAAGGAAATGTACAATGGATCTTGTTGGCTTGGTTTTGTTGGATTAGTGTCTAAGTCCATAACTATTTTGGTATGTACTTGACCCGATGGTGCATGGTCCTTTTGGGTTGCCTTCACCAAAGCAACTTGATAGGATGAATTATGGAGAGAAAGGATTAATTACGATTTATTAATATATTATGAGAATAATATATTAAAGGAGAAATCATATTGTTTAATTAATATTAGTCAAGAACTGATAAGAATTAAGTTTGTGGCTAAAAGACATTAATTAAACTTAAGGGACTAGAACTGTCAATTGTGTGATAGTTGAATATTGGGCTAATGGACTCTATATTAGAGGGGTGGATGAGTTCTATGGGGAAACCCATTAGAAATCGTTCTAGGCCTCTAAGGAGGGAGTCCATGGGTTGCTTAGGGCCTAAGCATCCAAATTAGGCTTTCCTTATTAGATAACCCTAATAGTCTCACTATTTAAAGGACCCTTGAGACTAAAAAACGTGGTGAACTTGTTCCTTAGGGTTTCCACACGTTTTGGGCAACCTCCTATCTTCTTATTCTTCATCCTCTTGCTCTTGGTGTTCGTAACCATTAGAGGAGTGATATTTGTGACTCTAAGCTTTCTAAAGTCATTACAAGGAGGATTTGTGATTGTTATTGCTACATGACAATCAAGGTAAGATCTAAAACCCTTTCACATGTTAATATGATTAATTGTATGCTAGAACTAGGGTTTAAAGTCTTGGATGAATTGCACGTACAATAGAGAAACCTAGATCCAAGCATTAGGGTTTGCATGAGCACATAGGATGTTCTTATGGCTAAAACTCATCAGTGGTATCAGATACTTGATTGGTTTCTATTGTATTGATACCTTGGTTATTTGTTCAAGCTTCAAAATCTTTTTTTGGCTCCCTGCCTGATGAACTCAGCGAGTTCCAATGTGGACTCGGCGAGTTTCTCCAACTCGACGAGTCCATAGAGGAACTCGACGAGTTCGAGCGTCAGAAAGAGGCAATTTCGGGATTCTTGCATTTTTTTAATTAGGATAATTGCCATAATTGTTTAAAGTTACTAAAATACGAATTTTATTGATTCCTCATGATTATCTTTGTCAAAATAAAAGATTTTGGTCATCTAATTAGATAATTGTTACCTTATTTGATAAATGTTAAATTATTTGGATTATTTGATCATTATCTTGCATGAAATTAAATTTGGTGATAATTAGATAATCACCCATTAATTGTTTAATTGCCTTATTTGTATTTTGATCAAATAGTTTTGAAAGGTTTCAAAACTTGCCCTCAAGTTTTGGAATTTAAATTTTTGATTAGAAAGTTTAATTTTGAAATATTTAAATTCTAAACCCTAATGTTTTGAAATGTTTCAAAACTTGCCCTCAAGTTTTGGAATTTAAAAGTTGATTAAAAGTTTAATTTAGAAATGTTAAATTCTAAAACCCTAGTATTGTTTTGAAAAGTTCAAATCACACCCTTATGGTTTTGTTAATTAATTAAGGTGTATAATTAAAGGAGATTTAATAAATCTATAAAGTTTAGGTTCACATTTAGTTAAATTAAAAGTGTAATTTACTAAATTATACCACCTACTATTTTAAAAATGTAAAATACACCCTATACTATATATAACATTAAAAGTCTAATATATGTGTATAAGTAAAAGTCAGTCTTACCGTTAGTAGGTCTCATTCACGAAGCTGGTCTATAAGGGGTGTTTATCACACCCCAAAACTGGAACGACGGAAACGTTCTGGGATGGATGACGTCATGTCAAGTATCACAACACATGCATTATAGTAATCAAAGTACAACAACCATTGCATTAATAGTAATAGTTTTACATGGTTTACATTACAATACATCAAAATAATACAAGTAATAATATAGGTGCAGCTTGGTACTAAACTGTCTTCGTCAAAAGCTCTGGGGATGTATCTGTCCAATGCTGACCTGAGAATACAAGTTATTTGAAAAGCGAGTATCAGCATTTTTACAAATACTGCTGAGTTCAAAAGTATTTAGTGACATTTTATACAAATAACTTTATATGAGTAGTAGTTTTTAAGTATACGGTGAAATAGAGTCCTTTCCAGAAAATCCTATATTTTCTGAGTAAAAAGCAATCTTCTACCAAGATTGGTCAGAGTTATGTGGTAAAAAGTCGTTTCCCCTTAAATACTTTCATTATCAAAATACAGGATTTGCTTTTTAAGAAAGTCGGAGAATATCATGGAAAATAACATATGCCTCAGCAGTGAGGACTGCTGACTAAGGTAAAAGAATCATAGACTCCACGAGGGTATCGACTGAACGGTATGCCTGGCTCAGTCTAACAAAAGGAGACACAGACCCCAGACAGTATCTAATGAAAGATACAGCTAGTGAGGTCTAAAATAGAGAATACAACCCCAGACAGTATCAAATGAAAGATATAACTAGCAACGTCTAAAACAGAGAATACCGACCCCAGACAGTATCAAATGAAAGATACATCTAGCAAGGTCTAAAATAGAGACATACCCTAGACAATATCAAATGAAAGATACAGCTAGTAAGGTCCAATACAGTGAACATAGTGTATACGGTGAGATACTGTGTATAAAACCCGTTACCTTAAAGCCATGAATTATAAGGTGAGCCCGAGATACTCATAACCATACTGATCGACAATAGAGAATCTTGACGCCCTGCAAGCGTCGGTATAAACATGACATTTGTCACCCCTTGGCTTGGTAGGCCATGGACTGTAGCTAGCAGTCAGGGTGTGGGGGTGTCAATCCCGTATAGATCTATACAAACAATGTCCGCTCTCCTTACAAGAGACTCTGGTTACCAACTCGACAACGGAGTAGGCCGTGTACTGAGGATGTATCTCGTATAGTGAGATTTAGTGTAAAATACTGGACAAGCGATAGAGACTCTCAACTGGACTGACTAGTGTAAACCTATATGTCTATACCTGTATACATAATATATTACTAATGATCAAACGACCTTCGTACGGACATCCGATCCCACCAGACCACATCTCAACGAAGAAAAGGAAATAGGGCAAACAAGCCTTCCTAAGTCCTTCAAACATTATTTATATGCATCTATACAAGCATAGGCATACATCTAACTATGTGGAAGTGTCATTAGGTATAAGCGTATCACGAAGTGGAAGCGTTCTCAAGTATAAGTGGATCACGAAGTGGAGGCATTCTCAAGTATAAGTGTATCACGAAGTAGAGTGTCTTACAAGGTATAAGCGTATCACGAAGTAGAAGCGTTCTCAAGTATAAGTGGATCACGAAGTGGAGGCATCCTCAAGTATAAGTGTATCACGAAGTAGAGTGTCTTACAAGGTATAAGCGTATCACGAAGTTGAGTGTCTTACTGATGGGTTATGAGCATTCTAACACTCCTAAGTGTACATGCAACCCTAAATACCTTGGATCTATGTTTTCTCTATTATACATGCAAATATAAACTTTCCAAGGTATTGTTGTATTCTAGCATACTAAACTATCAATATAACAAGATAGAATAACATACCTTTTGTTAGTGCTTGTCTTCATGAAGCTTGAGTGCCTAGTGCCCCAAGTGTGACACCTCAAATGGTTCACACAACACCGTAAACACTTGGAATAACTTAGAGAGAATTCTACACTTCATGAAATCAGCTAGCCCTTTTTTTCTATCTCTAGTGGCCGATTTTGTCAAGAATAATATCTTTATATAGTGTTACAATTAGGGCAAACCCCAATTGTCATGACTTTCCATTTCCTTGGATCCATGGGTTCAAATACACCATGGAGCATCCATGGACCATCCTATGAGTTTTAGCCCAACTTGATTATCCATGGAGCATTAGCCCACTTTACAAGTATGGTTGATTTACACAATCAACCCATATATTTAATTAGTCTTCTTTTGATCACTTAATTAATCCTAGATTAATTCTTGATCAATACTAATTAAATAATCTTATTATTCTTATTATTAATATACTAGAACTTATAATATATTAGTAAGCATAAGTTTCTTATTTCTTTGATTATAGTCTATCCAAGTGCATGATGCCATGCAACCCAAATGGACCATGCTGGGTCGGGTCAAGTCTTACCAATTATAGTTATGGACTTAGACATTAATCCAACAGTCTCCCACTTGGATAAGTCTAAAACTATTATTGCGTATGACTTCAAGAACTAACTGGCAATCGTAGCTCTCAAAAGCTTCTGTCGAACTCTGACCTTGTCGATAAACTCTGACCTTTGTCAATGACTTGTCCATTAGATAAGGGATCATATATTCCTCCATTCTAGATATCGTATGGACTGAGACATGGATTATAATCATTCTCTCTGTCCATTTGTTGTTTCCCGATTTCCGATTTATGACGACTGACTAATTGAACTAATCAAATCAGTCCTGGCCCGGCCGAGCACTTCCATTTGTCATCATCAAATCATCGAGGGGCCCACAGATATCGCTTTTATCCCGAAGGTAAAAGGAATGGATAAACTTCGACTCATATGGCTTGTCCTACTACTTGTTGAATCATACACAAAGACACGTTTTATAACATCGAGTTACCAATGCGTTTTCGTGCAATCAATGTACTATCAACTCATAGTAACAACTCATATCTCTAGGTTTGAAGAATATAAGATATTATCGTCTCATGATCACTCGTGATAAAATCCATGAAGTGATTCCAATGAGCGCGGGTTGATTCCAATACTCAGAACTTATGAGCACTCATGAGTGTTGTAGCCCTTTGTCCAACACCTTAGACCTCTACAAGCCAACCCATGACAGTCTTAATTCATATCTACTTCCAACATATGACCGACTGTGGATGGTTTGAATAACTTAGTCATTCCGGAAGAATAACCTAGTTTATTCGGGAAGTCAAAACATGCAAAGTGAAACACAATAATAATTGAATCCAATATGGTATCAAAACCTATGAACATAAATAAAACACCTTTTATTTATCACCATATGATTACACATTATTCATTGTATACTGTTTCAGCTATCAACTTTATTCTTGAATTTAAAACAATAGTTGTCCCATGCTCCAAGCATGTACACTATGTTTTTCTAAACACTAGTCATGCCATACACCAAGTATGCATACTATGTTTGTCTATGATCTTTACTTTGTGAACTAGATCAATTGAACATAACTTCAATGATTCTCTTTTCACACTCCCAAATCCTTACTTTAAATACAAGAATTCCAAATTCATGCCATTTACTGAAATCTATTAGATTCTAAACTTATATGCATCGATCCTCTTATTACGATTATGCACAAATTCACAAAGACTTGGCAACAATCATTACCGAGTATTCCAAAGGAGATCAACTCCTTGGAAACATCCTTCTTGCATTAAGTTTCCTTAATCTTACACAGATTGAAATTTCTGACTTTGAAACATCTCCAGATTCATTTTGACTATCACTTCTGAATAAGAGTTGCCTCCTTACAGATTATGTCAATATGGTCCTTCCAGAATTATCACTATACTTCCAACTGTCCTTGAGCAACCAATCTTTGGTAAACCTTAGATTATCCTCGACAATTGTTTAATCCTTTTAGTCATATCCAGTTCTAAACTTTTTCCCTTCTTAATGCCCTAATTATTTGGAAACTTTTAGAACGGATAACTATAGCACATGTAATCGATCCTATATTCGAAGGATATGGGACACGATTCATGATGTCTCACATAAAGACTAAACCAGTCTTTTGCTATAACATTTCCATTTCTATTTGCCAAGTTCTCATAATTCAGATTATGAAAAGGGATGCCGTAATCATAATTGAATTTTAGAATGCAAATAATGGACCCATATACAGAATTTCCTTATGTTGAACCATTCCAACATGAAATTCATATATATCCTTGACTAAATGATTAAAACCTCACGATCTAAGCTTATAGATTTGAGATGAAGTATAATTTCCTCTCCCTTAATTATAGCAAAACAACTTTTCCCAATTGAAACCTTTTGTTTTCTATAATTAACATTGCTAACTTGCAATACTTATCATAATTATCATGCTCCCACTAACATGATGATTATTAGCATAACACTTATGCTCCCACTAGCTTTGACATGTACTCAGAAATCAACTAACTTTCTTACCAAAGTTCAGATTTCTGATACTAGATTGTTTTGATAAGACTTTATCAAAATCATACACCTTCCCTTAGATAGCACACTTGTGTGTCTAAACAATTATGAAGAGGGATGCCGTAATCATAATGGTTAGACCTTTTTGCCACTTCTCACAAGTCCAGGTTAGTGTGTCGGTAAACCACACATGCTCCACTAACGACTTTGAGAATGCAAATATCACAATTGCTATCTAGCTAAAATCTACTTAGTGAAAATGTTTCCTCACCATCATTTTCATGAATCGGAGAGAAACCTTATGACACTTAGATTTAATGGTGTATGTGTTCTTATCCATGTGAATTGTCAAAACCATAGTCACAAGACAAGGATAATGAAAAATCCAAACTCATATGGACTGAACTCAATCTTAATTTCTTGCCACCTGGCAGCTCAAGGGCCTGCCATTGCTTCCAAGTTGTTGTGCAACCAATTGAGAACTCTAAGAACTCAACTTTAACTGGAATGGGCCTAGACTGTGTCAACACGATAGGTTATAAACCTCAAGTCGTGTGCTAGTGAAGAACTTTAGGTTTTATTCTTGATTAGTTCTTGAGACTTTCAAGACCTTTAAGACTCCCACTGTCCTCTTGACATATAAGACTCTCTTGTCAAATATTCAAGGGATAGTGCGGATTCTTTATCAAGACAAACACTTCACATAGTTGGCCTAAGTTGGTCTTTGTTTTATCCAAAACATCACAACTTACCAAATTCAAATGAACAAGAGTAGGACACTTTTACTCTTACATTTGACACGTGTTTTAAACCTTCTTAAAGACATGTCACTCAAAGTACAATCTTGGAGTATGACTCTATGACTTGTACTGCAACGAAGTATGACTCATCTTCTTGATGTAACCATTTCAACAATTCAAGATCCCTTCTTCTTAGTCATAATAATGCACTAAGACTTCCTTAGAGAACTAATTTTGATATGGTTTCTTAATCATTAAGATGATCACAAAACTGATACTAAAGTACTCTCCCATCTTTTCAGATTTGAGAAACTTTTATCCTTCTGCCTAATTTGATTCTTCTAATCCGCTCTGCCATGCATTGAAACCTTTTCCAATGTCTCAGAGTTACACTTAAGCTTGTAAGTATAATCATATTTACTGAGCTTTAGTAAACTATGACGAATAGACTTATCAATCTTTTGTGCTGGACTTAATCAGTGCACATGACTATGTACTCGATCCCTTAGTCCATTACTTGACTCACACATCCATGTGAACAAGTAATTAGTCTTAATTTTTCCAATACTTGAAAGTTCTCATTCATCATGCTATACAACTTGCATGATTCCAAGTCTCGGTCCAACTGAGACTTTGGATGATGAGAATCTTTCCTTATTTGGTAAATTTAGACATTACCATAAATGAAGGAATCAATTTCATATTTCCACTCTTGCTGTTAATGGAATCATATAAGCAACAATTTTTCCTCAAATGCCATTGTAAGAATATTTTAAAATAAATAAAATCAAATTTTTTATTTTAAAACAATGCGGAAAAACTTATCCTCACAATCCTTATGAAAAACTTGTTGTTATCTATTCCTAAGCAATATCTCATAACTACTAAGAAGAATCTCAAGAATCCGATTTTCAAACTACGTGATAGAAATCCATGTATGCGATCAGATTCAGCATATTCTTTCTTTAAGTTTCTTCACTTTTCTTTGATTCTTAAAACATTACCATATGACCCAATCACATCATGTATCAGGAATCTCAGAATAGAAACTTAACAGAGTTAGAGTAGTAGACTTTACCTAAAGTAGAGTCAACCTTATTGACTTTAACATCCTTAGGTAAATTTGGCAGCTTCACAACTAATGACCCTTCCTTTGGCAATATAAACATATGGACCCTTTGATAATGGTACACGGGACTATCACAAACTTAGCTTTTCTCTTTACCATTTGTTCAACCGGGTTGACTATGGCCGATCCCTTTCCATTAGGAAGAGAATGTTTTTCTGGATTTCCTGTGTCACTATTGTCAATGTCCAACAAGTTTTGAGGAAGTTGATCTTAACAAATAGATAAGATCATTAAGGGTCTTGTCATAGTCTGTTTCATAGGTGTTCCAAAAGAACTCACTATGTGACTTAGAAAGTGATTAAACCACCAACTTTCTCAAGACTTTGACACCCAACTCTCCCGACTTGTCAATATGTGACTACATCTCCAAGATGTGACCACACCTAGACCTTTCCTTGCCAATAGGGCTTGAGTGACTTTGAACTTGTGGGTTAGGGAGAATAATTTGAGGAGGTGAAAGAAGTATGATTTCCAAGGGACATCATATTCATTTAGGAAAGCTTGTTTCAAGAGATTTGGGAAGATCATAAATATCTAAACCAGACATGTTTTGGGAGATATTCAAGATAGTTGATCTTAAAGTCCTTAATATGACACCCAATATGAAATATTAAGGCTAGGACCCAACAAACTATTTTATAACTTAGAAGAGGTATGCCGTAATCCAAGCTATAAAACAATTTGAAGGTAGGTGAATGACGATTCACCAATTTCCACCAAGATAAACGAAATGTATTATTAGGTTTTAATTGGTTTTTGAAACTCCTAGATCTTTTGAGATTCATTGAACTGTTCAATGGCATGTTTCAATCTCGAGTGTGCCCTTCAGGTTTTGTGACTGGGATGCCGAGGATCACAAAACAAGGTGTGAAGTAACCATGCAAATTACTTGGCACCCTTAAGTGTTTACCCCTTAATCGATGTGCCGGTTAACCACACACGCTCCATCGATACTATGATAAATATTAAGTCACCCTTTACCTACCTTGTTAAGTCCAAGTTAGTGTGCCGGTTAACCACACACGCTCCACTAACGACTTAGACAAAGTGTAAAGTGTAATTTCATGGATTAGCACCTTATTCACATTTTTCCTAAGTAACTAAGATTGGGAATTATTAAGAGTTTAGTTACTTAGTATTTATCATTAATACTTTTAATGAAGGGAGAATTATAGTCCTGTCAAACCCGTTCGGCTAACGACCCTCCACCAGTCAAGCAAGCGGTGGGTGAGAGTAGACACCCATTAAGTTGCCATTTTATAGGCAACAACCTTATATCCACCTTATAGATCGGCTTCGTGAATGAGGCGTACTAGCGGTAAGACCGTCTTTACTCTTATACATACATACATATATATATATATATATATATATATATATATATATATATATATTATTAACTTATAATATTATAAAGTATAAGGGTTAAATTTTAACTTTTAAAATTCTAAGGGCTAACTTGGAATTAAAGTATTCATAAGTGAACACTTTACAAATTCCAAAACTTGAGGGCAAGTTTTGAAACTATTCAAAACTAATTAATTCCATAACTTATGTGTTTAAAGTACTTTTAATCCAAAAACTCTTCAAGTTCCATAACTTGAGGACAAGTTATGGAAGATTTTAAACTAATAAAAGAATTAACTTTTATTTATTTTATAACTTATGGAATTAATTAAGGTTACATTTTTTTTATTATTATTTAATGAAGAGACTCTTGGTCCTCCATAACTTGAGGACAAATTATGGAGTCATAACTCCAATTAATTAGAACTAGACTCTTCATTTTTGTAACCTTTGAAAACTTTTATGAGTTTTATGAAACTTAAATGTGACTTTTCATATAACTTGATGACAAGTTACAAAAACACATTTTAGAATCAACTCTTAGATTAATTTGGATTGAAAACAACTTTTTCACTCAACTTTTTCTATTAATCTAAGCAACTCATAAGAACAAGATAATTCAAATCAAACTTTTTCATGTAATTAGTCTAACCTTTAAACTAATACAAAACATGAATCTATTGACAATTATCTTTGAAATTGGATTAGCATGAACATTGCCACATCAAAAACAAGTTTTTAAGTTCAAAAACCTCTTAGGGTAATGTTCCTAGTCCAATTCCAGCCAAAAAAAGTCGAATTTATGCTTTCTGGGGGTCCAACTCGTCGAGTGCACTAACCAACTCGGCGAGTTGGATGCTTTTTGCCTTGGACTCGTCGAGTCCCTTCATGGACTCGGCGAGTCTGCTGGGAAGACAGCATCAAAACTCTATTTTTCAGCTCCTATTGCAAGTATAACAAGAAAACAAGCCTAGACTCTGATACCACTGTTGGGTTATGAGCATTCTAACACTCCTAAGTGTACATGCAACCCTAAATACCTTGGATCTATGTTTTCTCTATTATACATGCAAATATAAACTTTCCAAGGTATTGTTCTATTCTAGAATACTAAACTATCAATATAACAAGATAGAATAACATACCTTTTGTTAGTGCTTGTCTTCATGAAGCTTGAGTACCTAGTGCCCCAAGTGTGACACCTCAAATGGTTCACACAACACCATAAACACTTGGAATAACTTAGAGAGAATTCTACACTTCATGAAATCGGCTAGCCCTTTTTTTCTATCTCTAGTGGCCGATTTTGTCAAGAATAATATCTTTATATAGTGTTACAATTAGGGCAAACCCCAATTGTCATGACTTTCCATTTCCTTGGATCCATGGGTTCAAATACACCATGGACCATCCATGGACCATCCCATGGACCATCCCATGGGTTTTAGCCCAACTTGATTATCCATGGAGCAATAGCCCACTATACAAGTATGATTGATTTACACAATCAACCCATATATTTAATTAGTCTTCTTTTGATCACTTAATTAATCCTAGATTAATTCTTGATCAATACTAATTAAATAATCTTATTATTCTTATTATTAATATACTAGAACTTATAATATATTAGTAAGCATAAGTTTCTTATTTCTTTGATTATAGTCTATCCAAGTGCATGATGCCATGCAACCCAAATGGACCATGCTGGGTTGGGTCAAGTCTTACCAATTATAGTTATGGACTTAGACATTAATCCAACACTTACAAGGTATAAGCGTATCACGAAGTGGAGTCGTTATCGGGTATAAGCGTATCACAAAGTAGAGGTATTAACTAAACCGAAATGAAGCAGTGGTATCTTAACCATGTAGGAGTATAAAAACATAGACGAAAACTTTGGAAAAACTTTATACCTTACGAAAATCACTACTTGGTATTCCTTAGTAAAATAAGTTAGAAAATCTTTAAAAATCCTTTGAAAACCTTTCATAAACAAGTTTAAAATGAAAATTGGATTAAACATTATAAGTAAAAGTTGAACAAGTAACTACGTTTTGACAAAACCATTTACAGTGTCATTCTCGGTAAAACAGTTAACAGTGTGGTAAATCTTGTGCATGCGGGTTATCAATCACATATGATTGATATGATAACTAGCATGTTTAACTTGTATCCCCCCCCCCCCCTATAAAACATGTAAAAACATATAAAAGGTTCATTCAGGGGTATGGACTCACCTGAAATTGAGTAAATCAGGTAATCGGGTGAAAGTGTCGGTTGAGCGTTTGGTGTCAATTAAGGACTTGTACACCTTTTAAGTCCCTATTAACATATGAGATATATGTTTTACAAGTAATTAGCCACTTTTAATTTTATTAAAAACATTTAAATATCCTAAATTGATTTGAGGTCTTACGGATTAGAAGTGGTTCTCGGGGATTGTACAAGACCAAAAAGGGGTACTAAGGGGGTCCAAGAGCTTTCTCCCTTGGAGTTTACGGCCCAAAGGCCACTCCTTGGGAGTTTATAGACGTAAGCCTCATGGCTTGGCCGTGAACTCTTGTTCACTCCCCAATCTTTGATGTTAAGGTCCTTATTCCATTCCCATTAATTTCTAGTGAAGGTATAGGGGCATTTAGGGGCTTAAACCCTCATTTTGGCAAGGTTTGGGGGAGTTTACGGTCTAAGATTATGCTTGGGCCGTAAACTCTAAATTACCCCTCAAAATAGAATGTTTAATGGTCCCAAACTCGAAATGGAATTTCCTTAAATCATATCTCAAGCCTAAACATGCTTTGGAAGGGTTTTTGGGGCATTTTTGCATGGATAAGGGGTGTTTACGGCCTAAGCATGTGCTTGGGACATAAACCCTCTTTTATGCCCGAAAAACTTGTGTTTTGATGATTAAACACTCCTAGGTAAATTCCTTAACTAGTATCTAAGCTTAATACAAGGAAAATTGGGGCTTTTGGCACCTTTTTAGGTGTTTACTGCCTAAGGAGATTCTTAGGCCATAAACTCCTTTTTCATGTCCTTTTCATGTGATTTTTGAGCTATTGTAACAATAATGAATGTTTAGAACAAGTTAGGGTTGAAGATCTTACGTTTAGGAGCCGGAAATTGCGGTTTTGGAGTAGAAAACGAGCTAGAGAGAGAAAGTAGTGAGAGAGAGGAGTTTGAGTGGTAAAAAGTTTCTAAGTGGTGTTACACTTCCTTTTATAGGTCTCGGGTGTTGCACCCGGTATACGATTACCCGATGCTAAAGCTCAACGGGGTTAAACGTTTTACCCGGGTTAATTGGTTGAAAAATAATATAACTTTATTTCGTTAAATGGAACTAACATTAATGAGTTATATATTATTTTACTAAAATAATAATCACATGAGATATAAATAAATAATTAAATATTTATTTATTATACGACTCCAAATTACGGAACTTTTACAGATGACGTATTTCGTTAGCGGAAACGGAATTATATAACGGATTAACCATTGGGTTGTCACATCATCCCCCCGTTAGAGGGAATTTCGTCCTGAAATTCAGGTTTAGGTAAGGAAGTAGGTATGAATAACCGAGTAGTGGCAGGAGGGTACTTCCTATTCGGTTTGTCCTCGCACTCCCAAGTGAACTCTGGTATGTGTTTGTCATTCCAACAAATCTTCACCTATGGGATGCAGATTCCGTCTCGTGCAGTTAGCGATTTCCTACAGGTATGTCTACGAAGTTAGGGTTCTTAATGGTTTCTATCAAGATGAGTGGGATACGAAGAGTGACATCGTGCAATCACTTATCGAGTCTAAGAAGTGGATCGATCGGGTGTGAAACTTGTGGAATATCCGAAAGTAGTAGTGGTCAGACGAGGGTTGGACCAATCTCCATAAAGGATCTCAGACGGTCCTAAGCTCTCGGAAGGGTAGAGCTTCTCAGTACTTAGAACATAGTGTACTTTTATGGCAAGATCATCACTGGCGTGATCACCATTCCGAAGTTCCTAGCGTTCTCTCTCATATTGGAAGTGTAGTCCTTCAGGTTGTTTCTAGATCATTGAATGGATTGCGTGTCTACGGGTAATTGTTGCAGAGTGTCTATCTCAATCTTGTGCAAAATGAACCTGCACTTCTGATTCTTGAGATATTTCCAATGGAAACCCTCAGGGTCGGGGAGATAGGGTTTCACTAGACGAGTGTTGGACTATCTCGGGAGGTGGTTCTACTATTTCTGCGTGAGATAGTATTCGTGGAACACCTAATAGTCCAATGAATCTCTAAGGCTTTGGTTTATTCTAGTGCGGAAAGCACATGCTCCTGCATAACCCCTCGACTAACACCAGGGCTGGTGTCAAGTCTATAATCTCTTCGGGATCTGGGTCATGAGGCTTGATGCAACTACTTTCTCACTTTGATAAAGTATTCTTGGTTGCGGAGGTTATCCTATGGTTCTGGGTATTCTAGTTTTCACTTTGGAGGATGCATTTTATCGCCTACAAGGCGGCGGTGACTTCCTCCATGAGAGAGGGCGGAGGGTCCTAGGCACTACTCATCGGTAACGGGGTGGACGAAGTGCCTGAGTAGTGCGAGCATCTACTGCGACTACTCTTCCGAAGGTTATGAGTTTTCCCGGTCTAGGTCAAATCTGGTGAGTATAGGTTCTCATCACTCGAAACTTTAATCTCATTACTAACTAAGGGTGTTAGCTACTATGTCGGCTTAACTGGGATGACAATAAGCTTCGGATCTATGGTCATTATGTTAGCTTAATTCGTAGGGGTTCTCTTGACTCTAGCTCTCGTTCCATGGGATAGGATGAAGGGTCTTTCTGAGGGATCTACGAGGTATGCTTCAGGTTGTTATCGTCTTCTGGATTGCCTGCAGTGTCCTTTGCTTCGGTTTCTATCTGTCTAAGAAGGGTTGGTTAACAGCACGTGGTACCCTTCTCCTTGGTACCTCGAAAGGTTTGAAATAAAAGTGACGACTGAAGGATCGCGTTAGCTTTTATTATTCTTATTTTGTTTAGGTTCGAAAGAACCTTTATCTGCCGAAATGGCTTACGGAGAAAGTTCTTTTTACACAGCACTAGGGATTTACACATGGTTGCACTACGTCAAACCATGATCGATAGAGTCGTCGAAATTGGCATACTTCGACATGACATAAAATGAGGATTGATAGAGTCATGCGCCGAACAGGCACACAAGTTCTAGGCGTTTTAGGTTTCGTCCTGTGTATCGCTGTCGCGGATACTTGGACCGATAGAGTTGACACAGAACTATAGAGGGTCCTGAGTGTTTTTTTGAATAGAGTACCTTTTTATGAATGGATTCTCACGATGCATTTCTATAATCGCCTCACATATACTAGTCATGCATAATTAAAATGGGGACGACTGTTGACTGAGCGACTCCGCCTTAAATCCACAACCAAACGAGGAACAGGAAATGAGGCGGCATTCACTCACTCTAGGTCTATCCATCTTAACTATACATGGTCGTAACGTATATGTTTAGCCATTATAGTTTTACCTGATGGATTTTAAATTTTATAACAGTGCTGCGACTTTCGCCTTAATGGGGAAGTAATTACACTTAGTATTAGCCCTTTTTAATGTTTTCGGTTAGTTACCTGAGATCGAGAGACGTACCAAAATCTACCAGGTTCCTTGATGCTTCTCCCTAAGCATTACAGTTAGGCTCCTCCTGTATCCTTGTCTTTTCCTTCGGTTGGGCAGTCCTTCTCGAAGTGTCCAAATTCACCACATAAACGACATAATGGATTGACCGTCACATTGGTGGTTGATGTAATAAACTCAACCGGGGTCCTGCAGACTCGAGCAGTATGCCCCATCATGTGGCACCTAGCACAAAGGAGTTCCTGACATATACCATGATGATGGTAGTTGCACTTGCTGCAGTGGGGAAGGTTTCCTAGGTATGATCTTCTTGAAGTAGGGATGGAAGAGCTGGTAGGGGTATTGACTGTCTCAGCTCGTTGCCCTACGAAAGGTCCTTGAGCCGAGGTACTTCCCTCCTCGATCTTGATCTTTCTCTTCAATGGATTTGAGTGAGGTTCTTGGGTGGTTGGGTATGCAAGTGTTGGTTGCTGTTATCCATTCGTGGGATTGGAATTCCCGATAGGGCTCTTGCTAACACTATCGTTGTTAGCACTCAGTTGAGCCATGACAGCTGCTACGGATGCTGAGACTGCAGCTTGGAAAGTAGCTTCATCGAATAGGAGAGTCGGTTTCTTGCCAGCGGATGGGTTACGCTTCTTCAGAGGCATGGTTTTTCCTACACGGAAAGAGGAACACAAGCTGATGAGAGACAAAGGTTAACCCTGGACGTATCAATCCTCACTATGTTAGGCCTAAATTTTTCCCGTGCCTCGGATAATGGCTGTTTGAGTGTCGACCTACATCCCTATGATGTAGTCCTGGTATGCAAGGTAGGAGTATGAGTATCAAAAAGACCATATGATGCGAGTCGTTCCTACTAAGTCACCTTTATATTGGGAAGGTTTCACTCTCTGGCTTGGAGAGATCTGAGAACGGTTCAGAACGAATAACGCGGAAAGAAAGGCTCATGAAGACTTATGGCCAAACAACCTCAACAGAGGTGTGGGGATCCGCTCTAAACGTGCTACTGGCAACGGGAAAAGACAACTTACCTAACACATAGCGTGAGTAGTGTAACCACTAATTCACTAAATAGTATTATTTTATGGGTGTATTAGCATGACTAACACAAGGAAAAGACACTTTTCGGGTTCCATGTACTGGCTCCCTCTATCTTTCTTGTATCCCTGATCGGGACTGGCGTTGGTTTCCTTCGGGTAGTCACCTAGGCTTCTCTCCTCGTATGGACATATTGAATTTCGACTCCGCCTTACTTCCGAGTCCGACTCCGGGTGTCATCACTTCATGATGGATGACTGGAAATTTCGAAAGTTCAGACGAATTTCTCACCGATGTCCCTAAAGAGATATAGGCACTTGGTGAACTCAATAGTCTCAACCTAGTTCATTTATTTCCAAACAGAAAATCATCTCAATGAACCTCTTCTGGGTCTAAATCAACTCTTCTGTCGAGTACTGAAGTGGATAGGGTTTTCTACAGGGTTCGTGCGAGAATGGAAATGTCTAAAGAATCCTAAGAGATTATTAACATTTCACTGTGTGATCCATATCGAGTCCTGCTACAATTACACAGGGTATACAAATCATATATAGCTTAGATCCGATAGGCCTTCAATTATGTGATACTACTCTATATCCACATCCAAACAAGGAAAAGGAAATAGGGCGAAACCACACATTCTTAGCCTATGGGATCCTTATTTTATATAACCTTGGGAGTATACTCTCTGTAATTGTAGGTATATCAATAAGGATCTGTTTAGTTCTTCACACAACGTAAGTTATGGATCCTAAAATACCCCTATGGTATTTTAATTCTTGTTTGATTTTTTTCTTCTGATTAAGATTCTGGGATTAGTGTGAGTCTTTTAGTGTTCCAAAGATACTCCTATAGTATTTTAACTTTATGTTTGACTCTAGGATTCCTAGTTGGTAAGTTTCAGACCTGTTGCAACACCACTATCACTCCCAAGCACACGTTCATCGCATCTCGAATAAATGTAGTTGATCAGGTTACATTTATTCCAGCTTACGATTACATAACTGCCCAGGTTTGACGGTAGTGCTCAACATCTGAAGACTTTTATTCTTGTTCTTCTTGTGATACTTGTGTTCAAGTGTTTAGATTCTGGATGTTCTTATACTTTGGTAAAATATGGTTATATTTTAAAGTATAATTCTTGGTCATAGTTTTTATCCCTATGTATTTATAGGTTGTATATCTTTTTTGAATTGATATACTTAGCTCACTATAAAAAATGCTCAGATACCAATCTATCACACCCCAAAACCGGAAGGGCGGAAACGTTCTGGGGTGGATGACGTCATGTCAAGTATCACAACACATGCATTGTAGTAATCAAAGTACAACAACCATTGCATTAATAGTAATAGTTTTACATGGTTTACATTACAATACATCAAAATAATACAAGTAATAATATAGGTGCAGCTTGGTACTAAACTATCTTCATCAAAAGCTCTAGGGATGTACCTGTCTATTGTTGACCTGAGAATACAAGTTATTTGAAAAGCGAGTATCAACATTTTTACAAATGCTGGTGAGTTCATAAGTACTTAGTGACATTTTATACAAATAACTTTGTATAAGTAGTAGTTTTTAAGTATACGGTGAAATAGATTCCTTTCTAGAAAATCCTATATTTTCTTATTAAAAAGCAGTCAAGACTGGTCAGAGTTATGTGGTAAAAAGTAGTTTCCCCTTAAATACTTTCATTATCAAAATACGGGATTTGCTTTTTAAGAAAGTCGGAGAATATCAGGGAAAATAACATATGCCTCAGCAGTGAGGACTGCTGACTAAGGTAAAAGAATCATAGACTCCAGGAGGGTATCGACTGAACGGTATGCCTGGCTCAGTCTAACAAAAGGAGACACAGACCCCAGACAGTATCTAATGAAAGATACAGCTAGTGAGGTCTAAAATAGAGAATACAGCCCCAGACAGTATCAAATGAAAGATATAACTAGCAAGGTCTAAAACAAAGAATACCGACCCCAGATAGTATCAAATGAAAGATACAACTAGCAAGGTCTAAAATAGAGACAGACCCTAGACAGTATCAAATGAAAGATACAGCTAGTAAGGTCCAATACAGTGACCACGGTGTATACAGTGAGATATTGTGTATAAAACCCGTTACCTTAAAGCCATGAATTATAAGGTAACCCCGAGATACTCGTAACCATACTGATCGACACTAGAGAATCTTAATGCCCTGCAAGCGTCGGTATAAACATGACATTTGTCACCCCTAGTCTTGGTAGGCCATGGACTGTAGCTAGCAGTCAGGGTGCGGGGGTGTCAATCCCATATAGATCTATACACACAATGTCCACTCTCCCTACAAGAGACTCTGGTTACCAACTCGACAACGGAGTAGGCCGTGTACTGAGGATGTATCTCGTATAGTGAGATTTAGTGTAAAATACTGGACAAGCGATAGAGACTCTCAACTGGACTGACTAGTGTAAACCTATATGTCTATACCTGTATACATAATATATAACTAATGATCAAACGACCTTCGTACGGACATCCGATCCCACCAGACCACATCTCAACGAAGAAAAGGAAATAGGGCGAACAAGCCTTCCTAAGTCCTTCAAACATTATTTATATGCATCTATACAAGCATAGGCATACATCTAACTCTATGGAAGTGTCATTAGGTATAAGCGTATCACGAAGTGGAAGCGTTCTCAAGTATAAGTGGATCACGAAGTGGAGGCATTCTCAAGTATAAGTGTATCACGAAGTAGAGTGTCTTACAAGGTATAAGTGTATCACGAAGTAGAAGCATTCTCAAGTATAAGTGGATCACGAAGTGGAGGTGTTCTCAAGTATAAGTGTATCATGAAGTAGAGTGTCTTACAAGGTATAAGCGTATCACGAAGTAGAGTGTCTTACAAGGTATAAGCGTATCAAGAAGTCGAGTGTCTTACAAGGTATAAGCGTATCATAAAGTGGAGGCGTTATCAGGTATAAGCGTATCACAAAGTAGAGGTATTAACTAAACCGAAATGAAGCAATGGCATCTTCACCAAGTAGGAGGGTAACAACGTGAATTTTCAAAACAATTTTTCATTTTTGCAAACATCAAAACCATCATTTAATATTCTGAAATCACATGTGTAACAAATGTCATTGTAACAAAATACATCCCATGATCATAAAACAGTTCCTTCGTCAGTGTGTACAAATCACGCCGGCGCCTTCCCACGGTCCTCGCTAGTACCTAAAACACATAACACAACAACTGTAAGCATAAATGCTTAGTGAGTTCCCCAAAATACTACTTACGCACATACGCCTTTCCAGGCCCGGACCTTCCGGTCTATGTGTCTCAGGGGACTTCTGTCCCGACTCGGTAAACCTTCCGGTCCTACCTGCATCAACCTTACGGTCCACATCACAACGCCTTCCGGCCCATAACATATATGTCTTCCGGCCCATAACATAATGCCTTCCGGTCCATATCAAGCATAGCATACATAGCATATATAAACGATTAACTTATCATATACAATAAATACAACTCATAACAAATCCGACCTTCCGATGACACAATAAAACCCTTCCGGGTACAGTATAGTGAGAAAACTCACCTCGTGGAAAGTCTAGAATCTCACGTTCTCGCTATCTCTGAATCCTAAACGAAGACTCAACCTCGCCTAATCATAACGAATATCATTTTAATTAATATAGACTTCCACAACTAGACTTTACCCCTTATCATCATTCCTCATAGGCTAAAAGACCATTTTACCCTTCCTTGACTCAAAGTCCACATGTTGACCAAAACCCTAAAAGTCAACAAAAGTCAACATTTCAGTACGTGGGGCGTACAGCCTGATGTACGCGGGGCGTACATCGCCAACCCAAAAGTCGGGGTCTCCACCCAGTACGCTACGCGTACTGGGAGTTACGCCCAGCGTAATAGTCAGATCTAAACATCCTTCATTTCTAGTCTTAATCGGTTAAGACACTACTTCAACTTCTAGATCCGGATGTATTTAAGCATCGTTACTCATAAAGTCGAAACCTTTAAGCCTTGGCATGGCTGTAAAGGCACTTACACTCCTTAACACCTTTCCATTTCAACTCAAGGATCTATATCTCATGCATGGCTAATCATTCACGTCCAAGGTTACATTTTTATGAATCTACAACTCAAATGGACCAGAAATATGATGGATCTAAGCTAATAGAGACCACTTGCTCATAAAGTCTCCACCTTGGAACCAAAACCCTAGAAAATGGTCCATAAAGCATACCACAAGAACTACAAGTCAAGATCTGAACTTTTTAACTTAGAATGAAGCTCCAACCTTTGCTAACCCCGGATCTACACTTGAACACCAACTTCTAGCCTTCCCAATGAACTCTTCTTCTCTTTTGCTACCTTGAAATGACACCACCAAGCTTAGAACACTCACAAATCGGCTAGGAATGAAGGAACACTCTCTTAGTGTTTCTTTCTGAGGGATGGTGGCTGAGGAGTCAAGCCATCTCATTCCTTTTATAGCCAACCACAACAATTAGGGTTTTTGGGTCTGGACCAGTTACGTCCAGCATAACCTTGGGTACGCCCAGCGTACCCGAGGGAGGATGCGTTTAAATGGAGTGTGTGAGTACGCGCAGCGTACTCCTTGTACGCCCAGCGTAGTCGCCCAACATACAAAACCCTAAAATGACAACAAATTAAAGATGAAGGGCTAAATAAAAGGGTACCTGGATTTTGGGCTGTTACAAGGAGTATAAAAACATAGACGAAAACTTTGGAAAACCTTTATACCTTACGAAAATCACGACTTGGTATTCCTTTGTAGAATAAGTTTGAAAATCTTTAAAAATCCTTTGAAAACCTTTCATAAAAAAGTTTAAAATGAAACTTGGATTAAACATTATAAGTAAAATCTGAACAAGTAACTACATTTTTAGAAAACCATTTTCAGTGTCATTCTCGGTAAAACAGTTAACAGTGTGGTAAATCTTGTGCATGCAGGTTATCAATCACATACGATTGATATGATAACTGGCATGTTTAACTTGTATCCCCCCTATAAAACATGTAAAAACATATAAAAGGTTCATTCAGGGGTATGAACTCACCTGAAATTGAGTAAATCGGGTAATCGGGTGAAAGTGTCGGTTGAGCGTTTGGTGTCAATTAAGGACTTGTACACCTTTTAAGTCCCTATTAACATATGAGATATATGTTTACAAGTAATTAGTCACTTATACTTTTATTAAAAACATTTAAATATACTAAATTGATTTGAGGTCTTACGGATTAGAAGTCGTTCTCGGGGATTGTACAAGACCAAAAAGGGGTACTAAGGGAGTCCAAGAGCTTACTCCCTTGGAGTTTATGGCCCAAAGGCGACTCCTTGGGAGTTTACAGCCGTAAGCCTCATGGCTTGGTTGTGAACTCTTTTTCACTCCCCAATCTTTGATGTTAAGGTCCTTATTCCATTACCATTAATTTCTAGTGAAGGTATAGGGGCATTTAGGGGCTTAAACCCTCATTTTGGCAAGGTTTGGGGGAGTTTACGGTCTAAGATTATGCTTGGGCTGTAAAATCTAAATTACCCCTCAAAATATAATGTTTAATGGTCCCAAACTCGAAATGGAATTTCCTTAAATCATATCTCAAGCCTAAACATGCTTTGGAAGGGTTTTTGGGGCATTTTTGCATGGATAAGGGGTGTTTACGACCTAAGCATGTGCTTGGGCCGTAAAACCTCTTCTATGCCCTAAAAACTTGTGTTTTGATGATTAAACACTCCTAGGTAAATTCCTTAACTAGTATCTAAGCTTAATAGAAGGAAAATCGGGGCTTTTGGCACCTTTTTAGGTATTTACGGCCTAAGGAGAGTCTTAGGCTGAAACTCCTTTTTCATGTCCATTTCATGTGATTTTTGAGCTATTGTAACAATAATGAATGTTTAGAACAAGTTAGGGTTAAAGATCTTACGTTTACGAGCCGGAAATTGCGGTTTTGGAGTAGAAAACGAGCTAGAGAGAGAAAGTAGTGAGAGAGAGGAGTTTGAGTGGTAAAAAGTTTCTAAGTGGTGTTACACTTCCTTTATATAGGTCTCAGGTGTTACACCTGGTATACAACTACCTGATGCTAAAGCTCAACGGGGTTAAACTTTTTACCCGGGTTAATTGGTTGAAAAATAATATAACTTTATTTCATTAAATGGAACTAACATTAACGAGTTATATATTATTTTACTAAAATAGTAATCACATGAGATATAAATAAATAATTAAATATTTATTTATTATACGACTCCAAATTACGGAACTTTTATAGATGACGTATTTCGTTAGCGAAAACGGAATTATATAACGGATTAACCGTTGGGACAGTGTTTAAAGAAATTGTCTATAAAATGATGATTGAATGGGTATCCACTCTTACCCACCGCACTCTTGACTGGTGGAGGGTCGTTAGCCGAACGGGTAGGAAAGGACAGAAACCTTCCATTGTAAGTATAATGAAGTACAAAAGTAACTAAATGCTTTCATAAAATTCCCAATCTTAGTTACTTTAGGCAAAAGTGAATTGATGCAATTCCATGAAATTGCACTTTGTACCCTTGCGAAGACGTTAGTGGAGCGTGTGTGGTTAACCGGCACACTAAATGGTTCTAAGCAAAGGTAGCAAAGGGTGACTCAATGTTTGTCATAGTTTGGTGGAGCGTGTGTGGTTAACCGGCACATCATATAGGTGAGTGTAACATTTGGGGGCACTTTGTAAGTTTGCATGGTTATTCACACCCTATTTTGTGATACTCGGCACCCCAGTCACAAATCGAGGGGCATATCAAGATTTAAACATGCCATTGAAAAGTTCAATGAATCTCAAAAGATCTAGGAATTTTCAATAGATTTAAAACTTTTTTTTTTCGTTTTCATGGTGGAAATTAGTGAATCGTCATTTACTTACCTTTAAATGTTCTGCAATTTGGGTTACGACATCCCTCTCCCAAGTTGTAGTGTATTGTGTTGGATCCTAGCCTCGATGTTTCATTTAGGGGTCACATCGAGGATTCTAATCAACTAACTTGAATTTGTTTTCTCCTGTTTTGTAGATGTCAAAGTATGACAACTATGGTATTCCCAAATCCTATGGAACAAGATTTCCACATGAAGATGATATTCCACGATTCGATCGAGGAACACGAGATTATGCTTCATTTCCTCCACCTCCTCCAATTGTTCTCCCTAACCCACAAGTTCGAAGGCTTGAAAAGTTCAAGCTCACTGAAGACCTTTTGGCAAGTAAACATGAAGAAGGAAAGTCGGTGTGTGCACACATCCTAGAGATGAAGTCACACATTGATAGGTTAAGAATGTTGGGATCCATTTTCTGTGAGGAGCCGGCTGTTGACTGGGTTCTTCGGTCATTTCCTAACTCATATAGTGAGTTCGTAAGAGAGTACTATATGATGAACCATGATGTGACCCTTATAGATCTCACCTACATGCTTATTGTTGCTGAATCAGCGATGGTTAGGCACACTGGAAAAGCAAAATTGATTGGTGAATCTGCCTTCGAGACCTCTATGGATATAGGCAATGGCAACGAAAGGCATGACATGATCGAAAAGTTTGATCATAAGAGAAAGGAAAAGTTAGAAGTAGTTCCATGTGCTGTTCCAAAAGAGTCAATTTGCTTTTATTGCCAAGAGAAGGGGCATTGGAGACGAATCTGTCATATTTACCTAAGAGATCTAAGAGATGGGAGAGTCAAAACGTATGGCTCTACTTTAGGTAAAATCCATTAACTAACTCTTTTAAGCTCTTATTCTATATTCTTAATACATGATGTGATAAGATTACATTTTGATGTTTTGTAGGATCAAAGAAAAGAGAGAGAGCTTAAGGGAAGAAGTGTGTGGAGTCTAATCATGAAGAACTGGATTTCGAGCACATTGCTTGAAGATTGGATTCATGAGCTACTACTTGGAGTTAGAATAGATTGCTAAGAAATATGTATTAACATAGTTTTTCAATGAATTTCATTATAAGGACAAATTTTTCCGCAATAAAATAAATTTCGATTTTATATTATTTATTTATCCTTGCAATGGCATGTATGGAAAATTGATGTTTGAAGGTTTCTATTATTAGCAATGATGGATTTGATTCTTAATTATGTTATTTGTGGAAATGTCGAGAATTTACCAAATAGGGAGAGTTTCTCATCGCCCAAGTTTCAATTGGACAGAAACTTGGAATCATGCGACTTGGTTGCATGATGAATGAGAAATTTCATATTTGGAAATTAGACTTAATTCGTTGACAAAGTGTCAAGTGAAGGACTAGGAGATCGAGTACACAAAGTTGTGTGTTGATCAAGTCCACCACAAGAGTGACAAAGATATTCTTCATGATTTACTAAAGGTTTAGTAAATATATGCTTATAAGATTAAGTGTAATTCCAAGTTGATTAAAAGAGTTTAGATCAATAACAGAACGAATAAGAAGAATCAAGTAGGCAGAAAGATAAAAGTTTCTCCATTCTAAGAAGAAGGGAGAGTACCTTTTATTCTGTTTTATGATAGATCTTAATGATTAAGAACCATATCTCAATTGATCCTCTAAGTGAGTCTTAGTACAATTATATGTCTGAGAAGAGGAATCAAGAATTGAAGAAATGGTTAAATCAAGAAGTCAATCATACTTCGTTCCAAAAACAAGTCTTAGAGTTAAGATTATAACATTGAGTGACAAGTCTAAAGAAGGTTTATAACATTCATCAAATGTGGAATTTGGAAAAGGGTTATCTTATTCTTGCACATATGAAATTGGTAAGTTGTGATGTCTTGGATAAGACAAAGACCAACTAGGACCAATTATGTGAAGTGTTTTGTCTTGATAAAAGCTACACTAACTCTTGAATATTTGTTTGTTGAGAAATGTTTATTGTCAAAAGAATCTTATATGTCAAGGAGTCAGTAAGAGTCTTAATGGCCTTGAAAAGTTTCAAGAACTAATCAAGAATAAACCTTATCGATCATCACTAGTACACGACTTGAGGTTTACAACCCATCGTGTTGACACTATCTTGTTTCTGTGCCGTTCCAATTGAGTTAATTATGCATGTGAGTTCTATAGTTCTCTTTTGAACACATAAAAGGCAAGCAATTTGATCAATGAAAAGTACATTGATAGGAAAGGGTGAGCTACTTAACTACTTGGAAGACATGGTGGGCAGTCGTGTTACCATAAGGCAAGAAATCAAGATTAAGAAAGTTCGGTCCATATGAGTTTGGATTTGTCGCAAACCTTGGTTTTGACAAATTCACATGGATAGGAACACATACACCATAAAATCTAAGTGTCATAAGATTCCATCCTTCATGAAAATGATTGTGAGGAAATGCTTTCACTAAGAAAGATTTTAAGAAGATAGTGATTGTGAAAATTGCATTCTCAAATTCGATTATGGTTACGGTATCCCTTTCCATGATTCAAATTGTGAGATTTGGAAATTAGTCTGAATTGTTTAAGACACACATATGAGCTATTTAAGGCAAAGGTATGAGCTATCTAAGGCAAAGGTGTATAAGTTTAAGAAGCTTAAATAAAGGATTATCAAAGCATTACGTTTTAGAAAACAACTGAACTTCCAGAAAACAATTCTCATTGAATTTCTAAAGTTCATATTTCTAAAACATGTCAAAGCTAGTGGGAGCATAAGTGTTATGCTTATATGATAATAATCATCATGATAGTGGGAGCATAAATGTTGTGCTTGTATGATTATTAAGGCAAGTATTGCAAGTTAGCAATATTAATTATAGAAAACAAGAGTAATACTTTGCAAAGTCGTAAGGGTTAAAAAGTTGTTTTGCTATAATTAAGGGAGAGATTATTGTACTTCGTTTCAAAATATAAAGGTTAGATTAAGAAATTTTGATAAATTTAGTCAAACGATACATAGTGTGTTCTTAAATTTCGATTATGATTACGGTATCCCTCTTCATAGTTCGAATTGTAAGAACGAGACACATAAGATATTATGGCAGAAGATTGATAAAGTATCGTATCTTTATGTAAGACATTATGCATCGTGTCCCATACGCTTCGGGTATAGGATTGATTGCAAATGCTATAATATTTGACCATTCTAAAATTTTCCAAATGTCTAGTGCATTAAGAGGGAAAAAGGACAAGAATCGGTTTTGACTAAGATAATTAAACAATTATCAAAGGACGATCCAAAGCTCGCTGAGGATTGGTAGCTTATGAGTAGTTGGAAGTAGGTATTGGATGGACCATATCGACATTATTATGAATAGATAAGATTCTATTAAGAATGAATTGTCATATGGAAAATATAGAAATGTTTCCAAATTGGGAGTTGGATATTGAGAATCTATGTCTAGATTAGAAACTTTTATTCATGAAGGATGTTCAAAGGAATGTACTTTGAGTGAGAGAAATCATATCTATAGAATTGTTTTTGATAGAAATTAGCCAAGTCTTAATGATTTTGAGCTATGACTTTATGAAAGGATCATTTCATAAAATGTTAGAACTACCATATTCTATAAGTGGTAATAATTTGATATTCTTTCACTTGTGAAAAAGGATTAGGAGTTGTGAAATGAGTATGATTGGAAATGTGTTCATTTGATCTATTTCACAAAGTAAGAATCGTAGGTAAACATTCTGTGCATGCTAAGAGCATGGGACAAGTGTAGTAATAATTCAAGTAAGAAGTTGATTACCCGAAACAACAAATAATTAGTAATCAATATGGTGATAGATAAAAGGTGTTTTAAATATACTCAAAAGTTTGGGGCCATATGGGATTAGTATTATTCTTGTGTTTCACTTTGCATGTTTTGACTTCCTGAATAATTTAATTGGTTCAGAACAGTCAAATTATTCGAACGGACCAAAGTCGTTCATATGTTGGAAGTAGGTATGAATGAAGATTGTCGTGAATTGGTGTGTGGATTGTCTAAAGTGTATTAGACATAAGCAATTGTTTGCTGCAACGTTCATGAGTGCTTGTGAATATGATTTGAGCATTGGATTAAACCCACGCTCACTTGGATCACTTCATGAATTGTATCACGAGTGATTAGTGAGACGATAACATCTTATATTCTTGAAACCGATATGTGTGAGTTGTATCTTGCGAGTCGGTTGCACATTGATAATATGTAAACGCACCAGTAACTTGGTGTTACAAAACATATTGTTGTGTGTAATTCAGTAAGTGAGTGCAAGCGAGCATTGACTCAAAGTTTATCCGTTCCTTTTATCCAAAGTAGGATAAAAGCGATATCTTTGGGCCCCTCGATGATTTAGTGATGACACCTAAGCGCTTGGCCAAGCCGAGACTAATTTGATGTGTTCAAATGTAGTCTGTTGTCAGTCTTCATTCATCGGAAATCGGGAAACAGTATAGAGAGAATTATTGAAATCCATGTCTCACGTCTATACGATATCTAGAATGGAGGAATATATGATCCCTTATCTAAAGGACACACTTCTGATAGGATCAGAGTTGACAGCGGTTTTTGAAAGCTACGATTACAGATCAGGATTTGAAGTCATACGCAGAATAGTTATTAGACTTATCCAAGTGGGAGACTATTGGATTAGTGTCTAAGTCCATAACTATTTTGGTATGTACTTGACCCGATGGTGCATGGTCCTTTTGGGTTGCCTTCACCAAAGCAACTTGCTAGGATGAATTATAGAGAGAAAGGATTAATTATGATTTATTAATATATTATGAGAATAATATATTAAAGGAGAAATCATATTGTTTAATTAATATTAGTCAAGAATTAATAAGAATTTAGTTTGTGGCTAAAAGACATTAATTAAACTTAAGGGACTAGAACTATCAATTGTGTGATAGTTGAATATTGGGCTAATGGACTCTATATTAGAGTAGTGGACGAATTCTATGGGGAAACCCATTAGAAATCGTCCTAGGCCTCTAAAGAGGGAGTCCATGGGTTGCTTAGGGCCTAAGCATCCAAATTATGATTTCCTTGTTAGATAACCCTAATAGCCTCACTATTTAAAGGACCCTTGAGACTCAAAAACGTGGTGAACTTGTTCCTTAGGGTTTGCACATGTTTTGGGCAGCCTCTTCTTTCCTTATTCTTCATCCTCTTGCTCTTGGTGTTTGTAAACCATTAGAGGAGTGACATTTGTGACTCTAAGCTTTTTAAAGTCATTACAAGGATTATTTGTCATTGTTATTGCCACATGACAACCAAGGTAAGATCTAAAACCGTTTCACATGTCAATATGATTAATTGTATTCTAGAACTAGGGTTTAAAGTCTTGGATTAATTGCATGTACAATAGAGAAACCTAGATCCAAACATTAGGGTTTGCATGAGCACACAGGATGTTCTTATGGCTAAAACCCATTAGGTTTATGAACAAGGAGCTATAAACGGTAAGAATACTTAACTATAAGCAGTCCTTTGGATTTGTAAAGTGGATATAGGGAGAAGAAGTCAATAAAAGTAAATTGCTACTATAGAGAAGAAAGTGAAAGTACATTGCTATAACGGGGAAAAGCTAAGGCACATTAAAATTGTAGTTCAACATTGAACATGCAATGCCATAAATGTTGCAAATTTCAATGAAAATAATTGAAAGTAGTATTCCATTAAAGAAAATATAAATGAACTTATGTTGTTTTCCGCATTTAGCATTTTTAGAAATACATATAGTTTTATTAGAAATAACAAATACACAGAAGTCTCTAGACATAGAAAGAGTTGAAATAATGGTGAAACTTGCACATATTGGTCAAATCAAAAGGAATGCTTCAGTTAAGTATTCTTACCATTCATAGCTCCTTGTTCATGAACCAAGACAGCTAGGTCTTTAAAATTTTCATTTACTCCCCTGCAAAAAAAGCCAAAAATAACATGTAAATGTTAACCTACACATTTTCTTTATTATCATTACATATACCATCAAGTGAAGAACTTGCCTTTTGGAGTCGTGACTACATAAAACATGACTTTGGGCCATTGAGACAAAAAAACTAATATAAATCAATCATTTATTTTCTTCTTATCATTTAATCATTGAAGTTCAAAATATGAGACTTCTCTTAGGCAATTCATCAAACACACTGTGAGCGTAATCAAATTCTTATTTATTAAGGCATAATCAACATCTTACTAATGTATATGTATACCCCCTAGAAAGAACTAATTATCCTGAAACTAACCTATGGTCCAAATTCTAATTACACGCATCTATAAGACACAATCCCACAAAAGATTACACACTAAAAATAATAAATCCAAAAATGGAAATAAACACTTAATCCATGACTCAGTTAGATGATCTACCTTTGTGTTCTAGTGTCTAGGAACATCAATAATCCAATTCATCAAAGAAGAATCAAAGAAGTATGGATGTTTTTGAAATTGATGTTTTAGAAAAATTTAGGAATATATATGAATTACCTTTTAGAGGGATGATGAATAACTGAGAATCAAGAAAAGTGTTTGAATCAATCTTTGGTGCACCAAAAAAAAAAAGAGAACCCGATCAAGAAATATAAAGAATCAGGTGTAGTCACAAAACTACATAGGGCATCACAGTGAAGGGTTATCTATGACAGCGTATTGGGAAAGACGATTAGTGAAAACCAAGTGTCCCCAAGGAATGCAATTGGTGGAAGAAGGCCGAGGCAGTAATAGACACATTTATCTCAGTTGATTATTGGGGGAGGAATCGAATCTGGAGTTGCACTTAGAAGGGAAGGGGAGTCGCTGAATCGGTAGGCTACTTATGTTGAGAATGCGAGAATTTATAGGCAAAGTGAAAAACGCATGTTGTGGTACGTTGCATCGTTATGAAGGTAAGATACGTGGCGTGAAACGAACTCTATAGATTTAACTTTGGCAGAAGGAGATGCGCAGGGTGTTTATATATATATATATATATATATATATATATATATATATATATATATATATATATATATATATATAAAAGGTTATTTGATCAAATTAAAGGAAAGTGAAGGCAATATAGAATCAATCTACAAAAAATAACTTTTATTACTTTTACGTATTGTACTACTATATATATATATATATATATATATATATATATATATATATATATATATATATATATATATATAGAGAGAGAGAGAGAGAGAGAGAGAGATAGGTTCAAATGTTTTGACAACTATTGTGTGCATAAATGCACCAATAGGAATTCAGGAAAAAATTACTTCTTAAATAATCAAGATAAGGCTAGATATGTAATTTTACATATAAAGTAAATAATAACCAAAATTAAATCCCTTGATTCATGGATCAAATCCCTTAAATTAGACCACCGATTCCCCCTTTTCTCTAAAAATCATCGTCTACACCCGCCGGACTCTCTGGATTAGTGGCAGCAAGGCAATTGATTTTTCTAGGGTTTAAAGTCGTGGTCTTCGGTTGATAATCCCAGAAGCAGAAATAAAACGAAACTAAGTAGTTGTTCAAATCAGTTCACTTCATCTTCGAGTTCTCCATCAGCATCTTCGGTTGACCGTCCCAAAAGTCATGGAAGAACTGTTCTCCCTTCATCATCGCTTTTGATGCTTAATTCCCCATCTTCTCAGGCAATAACAGTCTGTAATGGTAATCATATGTAATCAATCTTCCTTCTTTTTTTTTTTAAGCTTTTTGGGCTTTTTATGAAATTGAATCTACGAAGCACATGAACGAGTGTTTGGTAATGGTTGTTAACTACTCAGACTTCGTACAAGTTGCAACTAATTGATTCTTGATATGAGTTATAACTACGATGATTTAAATAAAGATTTGTCCATATGATTTGCCCGCCAAATGTTTGTTAAAATGTTTGAATCAAATAATTCAGCCAATTTTTTTTTTTAATATTTGAGCTATCATATCTCTCTCATACTAGCTTGGAATGATATAAAATTTGTTTCTGCATATTCTCCTTTGTGTTAGCTCCAAGTTAGGTTCAGAAGTCATTTAAATTTGATTAATATTGGTTTAGTTATAGTCCTTCGAACATGCAATGTTACAGCTGTATTTTTAGCACTCTTTGTTGAGAAACATTTGTGATCTTTGAACTGTCATATTTACCACATTCTAACTTGTAATAAGTTGACATTTTTCCAAAGTATTGTCCTCTGTGTTAGCTACAATGTAGTCATTGTAATTAGATTAAGTCGATAATTTGGATCAGATGACTCGGGGAATACTTGATCAAGTGACTCGAGTACATTCTGTTTGAATAAATTAAAAGTCTTTAATGTCTAACACATTCTGTTAGAATTATAGTTTTATTCTGTTAGAATATATTGAAAGTTATACTATTTTAAAGTTGATTATGTTTTTTTTTTTTTTTTTTTTTTGGATTTAGGCTTTGAAGGGGCTGCCATTGATGTGGAAAATGAAGAAAACATGGAGAACGAGAGTATTCTAGCATAATGTTGTTATTTTTTCAAAATGTTATTCATTTTTTTTATATTCTTTTAGAATATTTATAATATATTAAAATGTATAAGAATTTTTTACTCTATAAGAATATGTATGAATTTGTATTTAAGGTCGGATGTATAAGAATATATTAGAATGTTTGTTATTTTTCAATATATGATTCAAGAATTTTGTTTTTCATTAATAATATTCTATTAGAATAAAATTCTGAAAGAGTATCATTCTAACAAAACATATTCTGGTAGAATAAAATCGGTAAAATTTAAATTGAATTAATTAAAAAATTCAGATTTTTTTTTAAATTAGGAGACTTAATCATCCCTAAAAATCCGAAAATTTCCTTTTATAAATTTAGTTATTTGTCCAAAATACCCTTTTGTTAAAAATTGTGTGATTATATGGTACATGTTACCCCATTGTAATATCATACACTCTCAAATCATGTCCATTGATTAATTTCATCCGTTGGTCCAGATTTATGCATTCTGGCATACAATACTTAGTAAAAACAAAATAACCTAACCCTATATATATATATATATATATATATATATATATATATATATATATATATATATATATATATATATATATCAAAAATATCAATAGATCACTTTCTATAACAGTATCCTAACTTATTAAAATGTTTTTCATTTGTAAATTAATATGCATATATGCATATTTTCATTATCTGTATATGAGCATATGGTGCACATTTTACGTATTTTTTTTCCGAATATCAATATATATATATATATATATATATATATATATATATATATATATATATATATATATATATATATATATATATATAAAGGTTATTTGATCAAATTAAAGGAAAGTGTAGGCAATATAGAATTAATCTACAAAAAATATCTTTTATTACTTTTACCTATTGTACTACTATATATATATATATATATATATATATATATATATATATATATATATATATATATATATATATCAAAAATATCAATAGATCACTTTCTATAATGGTATCCTAACTTATTAAAATGTTTTTCATTTGTAAATTAATATGCATATATGCATATTTTCATTATCTGTATATGAGCATATGGTGCACATTTGACGTATTTTTTTTTTCCGAATATCAATATAGAAAGAGGTTAATAAATGATGAATTTACATATTTTAAGTAATATTATTTGATATAAGATAAGCTTTAAAACCAATGTAGAAGAATCATGCATATTTTAGTTTGTGCATATATGCACATCTTTTTGACTTTTTCTGGATACGTTTTCTTCTAAAATTTTTAATTGATTAGGATCTTAATTTAGAAGTTGAATCGTTAATTTTTCTTTTCAAAAATATGCTTTTTTTACAAAAATAAAAAGCATGCATATGTGCACATTTTTCATATATATATATATATATATATATATATATATATATATATATATATATATATATATATATATATACCATCTTATAAAACATACATCTTCAATGTCTTAAATACAAATTTTTATGCCTTATGTACAATAAAATTAAACATATCTTAAGAAAATGTCTTAAAGACAAATTATGGAGCTTGATGTACAAATTTCTATGCATGGTCAGGTACGTATACTCATAATTTTATAAATAAGAGAAAGTCACATGGATTGGTGACATGACACATTAAATGGATTGCCAACATGTTTAATCAGGATCATTCATTTGATATTTGATATGATGGCTGGTAAGGGTAAAGAGATAACACAAAACATAAACATACTCCAAAAGGACCAAAACGCTAATCACTCTTCTCAGCCACTCTCTCTCACACGACCCCTTTCCCTCTTCTCTCTGCAACCCGTTTCATACATCCGACAAATCGTGCACCGTCACCACCACAACTAACTGTGTCCCCCTTATCATTCTCTTTTTCTTGTTAACGCTACCACTGCTCTCTCAGCCATCATTTATAGTTATCCGCTACCATCAGCTTCTCCATTGTACACCGTCTAACCTGTCGAAGCCATTCTCGGAAGTCCACTCTTGATGAATTTATATGTCGATTTTTGTTAGAGTTAGATGGATTCAGTGTGACATTTTTTTTAATCGAAATCATTGGCCTCCTTTTATTGTTGCAAATATGTAAAAGTTGATTTGATTTTGTATATGCAACTGAAGACAAAAAGGTGAACCGTTAATAATCATTCCATTGTCTGTTGTTTGCTTGTGATTTTTCATAGTATTTTTGTTTTGTTTTGAATCTTGTAATTTTTGTCATTCATTTTACTTGTGTGTGTAATACTATGTATAATTATCTGATTTTTTTTTTTTTGTAGGATGAGAAGGAAGTTAAAAGGCTATACAAAAAGCTGTTATGAAAAAGGCAATGTGAGCTTGAAGTGCTTTTTCTGATACAAAGAAGGCAGACAGATGCTAAGGATACGTTTTTCTGATAAAATTGAGTAGTGAAGAGACACCCAATAGTAACCGATGTTTATAATTAAACTATATAATTGAGTTCACATTATAGTGTGCATAAGTTTTTGTTTTATTTAGATTTTTTGTTTGATTAAACCTCTGTATGTATGTATAACTTGTATATATGTATAAACCTCTGTATGTATGCATAATAAGTGGTGCGTGTTTGTATAAATTTTTGTGTTTATGTATAAAGCTGCATAAATGTGTAAATCGATGTAGGTATATATCAAGTTTTCATTATTTCTTAGATGTACAAAGTACAATTAATTTTTCTTTTTAAGCTAAGGTACCTATATGAACTTGAGTATTTACATTGACGTCGATATTTTATAGGTATGGGTTTTTTATTGGTTTCAATATCTAATTCTTTTGAATAGACATTTTTTCAAAACTATAAATCTTATACTTTAATTATGCATGATACTAATATGTATGTTTCTAGAAAAGAGATGAGATTATATAACATTTATCTAATAAAAAGAAAACATTAATATTACTAAAATAACTACTACTAACAATAATATTGCTTACCTAAAAAATCAATTAACTTATTTTTAAATTGGTTTATTAATCAGAGTATTAACAACTTTTATTTTGGATTATAATAGAAAAATATTGTTTTTCAAGTTTTCATGTCATTATCTAAAGAACACATATTTTCATAATTGATAATTAGAAATTTAATTAACTATATATAATAGTAACTTTCAAAATTATATCAAAGAAATGGACTATGCATAAACGTTTTAGAAAAAACACTTATTCAATATATAGTTGATTTTTTTTTTTTTAAAATTTAAGTCAATTTATAAATAACTTGATCAAATATAATCTATTAATAATAATGATATATAATTTATCAAAACAGTTGAAAAAAAAGGTAAAAAATAGAAGTGGTATGATTAAAATAAATAAGATAGAAAAGTACAATAAGATGTGGGGTGGGATGAATGCATAGCACACCTAATATTTTTCTTTATTTGATAGCATATCATGTTTTGATATATTAAACATTTTATCTATATAAATAGTATTAAATATATTCTCCTTAATTATATTATAATAATGATAGATATAATACAAATAATTTTTGATAATAGAAAAAGAAGAATAAATTTTTTACTGTTTTCAAGAAAATAGACATCGATTTACTTTACTTTTTTTTTTATCACTATATATGTTCATTTTAAAAAATGCATAATATACTATATTTGTGTATATTATGATTAACTATAAACAAGTAAGTATATTTTAAAATCTAAAAGAACAACAAAATTTTATTTTTTTAATTTCAAACAACAACGAAATTTAATATATAACCCAAAATATCCAAAAATAATTATTTAAAACAAAAGAAAACATGCTTTTGATTTCAACCCAATATTAACTTCTTTTTTATTCATAATAACAACGTACTTTTATTTTTATTTCGAAACAACTTACCGACAGAAAACAAATCGCTGAAATAAACTATTTTTCGTCGTCGCATCCGCCAAAGAGAACTATCTAAATACAGGGTGAGCTTGAATTCTTCAATCGACTGGCATACATAATTTCTATTTTTTGTTCTTTTATAATAAAAGTCTGTTATATATTACTGCTATTCGTCCGCTTATGCAGTTCATGTAGTGAGTCAATTTGTGTTTGCTTCTATCGATCCCCGTCTCAGCGTTAGGAGACATTCATTGGGTAATTCCAAGACCACACGGGCCATAGGTAATGGCTCTTATGTCTTGCCGATACAAAACAATCTGACGAAAGGTTGAAATGAACTATTTGACACGAAAATGAAACTAATTGCCGCATGAAAACTATCTGCGGAAATGAATTATTTGGCGTCGCCGCATCGCGCGGGTAACCTACTAGTATATATATATATATATATAAGATAACATCAAAAGTGGAGGTTGAAACTGTTGGATTAGTGTATAAGCTAGTAACCATATTTTGTAAATACTTGACCCGATTGTGCATGGTCCTTTTGGGTTGTCTTCACCAAAGCAACTTAACTGGAGAAATAATAGAGAAAGTGGTTATTATGATTTATTAATATGTTATAAGAATAATATATTAAAGGAGAAATCATATTTGTTTAATTAATATTGGTCAATAATTAATTAAGAATTAATTTTGTGATCAAATGTAATTAATTAAACTAGAGGGGCTGAATTGTAATTATGTGATAGTTACAAAATAGGGTAAGGATTATCCTAAGGATAGGTTGGACGAATTTAAGGTGATAAGGCCTTAGAATTCGTCTATGATAAGGATTCAAGACTTATCTTATGGGTTGTTTGGTGGACAAGCAACTAGATAAGGATAAGGACTGAAACCCTATCTCTACACCTATATAAACACCCCTTTGGCTCATGATTTCGTCCATACCTTCCCAAGGCTTCTTAGGGATGAATTTTTATACCTCTCCCCTCTCTCTCTCTATAGCCTCTCCATTTGCTCTTGGTGTTTGTGAGCCATTAGAGGCACTACACTTGTGGTGCTTGCTTTAAAGACTTAGGGTTTGAAGATTCAAGTTGTTATTACAATATAACAACAAGAGGTATTAATCTAACCTTCTTGGTTAATTTCGAAATTAGCAATCATCATTAGGGTTTTATTATGTGTTCACAATGTTGTGTATCTAATAGTGAAGATATAGATCCAAAACATAGGATTGTTTGTATTAAACCCACAGAAAGTTGGATAGTATTTATCCTAAAAAAGTTAGTGATTTCATTAGAACTTTACTCTTTCTCTCTTTCTCTCTCTCTCTCTCTCTATATATATATATATATATATATATATATATATATATATATATATATATATATATATATATAATATATAATATATAATATATATATATGGAAAAGTTCAAAAGAGAACTTATATTCTTTAAAAATCGTAGTTTTTTTTATAAATTCATCGAAAAAAAATTATTAATCGATTTTTTTTTTCTTTTTATTTTTTTTTTCAAAAAAATTTCAACGGAATTATATAAAAAGTTGTGATTTTTAAAAATATAAAGTAAAAAAAATATATATATTTGTGATCTCTAATTATTTTTTTTATATTTTATAATTTTTAGGATTTTTTTAAAATTTTTTGTTTTCCATACTTATAAGCAAATTTAATGATGAACCATATTCAATGGAGAAACCAAGAAATTTGTTATGCACAATAAATTAATGTACAAAAATTTACATGTCCATTTATATTTGCATATCTAAGATAAAATTAATTTATATATATATATATATATATATATATATATATATATATATATATATATATATATATATATATATATATATATATATATATTGTAACGCCCGCAGATCCGCGCTAGTCAATTTACAGGCAATAGGGGTCAAAAATGACTTTTAGACAAAAGATTATTTAGAATGAATAGTCTTAACCAAGTTTTAGAATATGTCACAAGGTTTCCATACATATAAAGAACGCCGAAATCTGAGTTATAATGAAGAAGTTATGGCCCGCCGAAGTTTTACGGCAAATCCGGCACGACACCGGAAGACGTAAATAGTGAATTTACGATAGAAGACTTTTTAGCCTTAACAATCTAAACAAAAGTCGTAGAATATGTTAAACTAAGAGCGTCGATAAAAAGAACGCCCAAATCTGACTTCGTATGAGGAAGTTATGATTTTTCTAAGATTTGGCTTAGCAGTGTACAGCCCGAAACTCGAATTTTAGTTCGAGCGGTTTTTGGCTTACGTGAAATAAATGAGAGTTGAAGATCTCATTAATAGGAACTCAACGGTAAAAAGACAGACGAAAACGGAGTCCGCATGAAGGAGTTACGAATTCTTCGCGGTCATTTAACAGTCTAAACGCCTCGTACTGTTAAATTTAAGATCGGTCGAGAATTAGCCGACGGTGTCAAAATGAAAGTTGTAGATATTACTTTTACCTACGCGTGGATATAAAGAACGTCAAAAACGGAGGTCGTATGTGAAAGTTATGGATTTTAGAAGTCGGAAGTGTGTTGTGCGAAAATGGGTGATGTGGCACAATCTTGGCCATTGCTTTCTCCCCAAGTCTTGCCACTAGATGGTGACATGTGGCACCAAGTTCAGCCATTTTCACCCTATAAGTACCACCTCTCCCACCCTCATTTTCTTCACACATTTCCCATTCTTTCTTCTTTTTACTCTCCACCTCTCTCTAGCCCCGAAATCCCCCGAAAAGCCTAGGGAACCTCCCTAGCACGAGGCAGAAGCCCCGGAGTGCTTGACGGCTCCGAGAAGAAGAGCTTTTCGGCTCGGAAACGCTGCTCCAAGCAAAGCCTGGTTTTCTATAAAACCCGTTGTAAGTGAGCTACGCCTACGCTATTTTTAATATAGTTTTTATTTAATTATATTAACGTTATTAAGAACATATAATAAATACTTGGGCTATTATAATGGGTTATATAAGTATTTTTTTTAACGCTTATATAATAGTAATAATAGTTAGACTATTAATTAGTCTCGGCGAATAATAGACTAAAATCTATTGGTGATAATACTAGGTTTCGTCGAAGGAAATTATTTTAAAGTAAACGAAGCGCTGTCCGAGTACCGAGTCACCACCTTCTCAGGTGAGTGCATAGTCCCTTTCATGAACATGATTTTAATACAAGTATTCATTGAAGTATTAATTATATGTTTATGTGCTAGTTAATTGATGTTGCTTGAAATTCGTGTTAAAGAACATACCTGATTATATTTGATAATTTAGGATAAAGAGTAGACCTAAATTAAATATGAGGAATATTGGGTAGTATATTCTTACGAGTACAAGTGAGTTAAACTCAGAGAATAGAAGTTAGTATAAGTCACTTATCCGGGAGTATGGATTAGACATAGTCATTGTCCTTAGTCCGAGAATATGGATTAGGCATAATCATTCGTCGTTAATCCGAGAGTATGGATTAGCTATTATCCCTAGTCCGAGAGTATGGATTAGGCATAATCATTCATCTTTAATCCGAGTGTATGGATTAGTCATTCGTCCCTAGTACAAGAGTATGGATTTGGTAAATTCGTTCATTTCTGATCCGAGAGTATGGAGTAGGTAAAATGACTAATCTTAGGTCCGAGAGTATGGATAGCCTCGTTGCGAGGATCGACGGGGTGGGATAAGAGTTGTTTATATATATGTATGGTGAAATTGTATATTTTGTGAATTTTAAACTATATATATGGTATAACATTGTGGGATTGAAATCCCTATGTGCTCACCAGGTTTCCCAACCTAACCCACTCAGTTTATTTATATCACAGGTGTTGATATGAAGTGACATTACACTGAGAGATTTAAAGAGATGTAGACCACTAGTGTGAATAATTGTAAGTTCTGTTTATGCTTATGTTCCTGTATTAACGATGACATCCCAAACGTTTTAAAATGAAATAAATACGTTTCTTCGAAAATGTTTTAATAACGTATTTACCATGTTTTTCTGGGAACAAATTCCGCAACCTTTTTATAAAATGAAGTACTCTGATTTTTATAAAGCATAAACAAAATCGGTCTTTTCTGGCCATGATTTTGGGGATGTCACATATATATATATATATATATATATATATATATATATATATATATATATATATATATATATATATATATATATATATATATAGTGTATGGATCAATAGAAAATGCATAAACCTAAAAAAACCTTAAAAACACTAAAAATATATAAAAAAATATTTTGAGATATCTAATCTTTTTTTTCTTTACAAACATAGAACCACAACTTTTTTTATAAAATCGTTGAAAATAATTATTTTTTTTGTTTTTTTGTTCAACTTTTTTCAGCGATTTTATAAAAAAGAAAAAGTAGCGATTTTTATGTTTGTATAGTCAAAAAAAGATTAGATAACTCAAAGTATTTTTCTTCTATGTATTTCTTATTATTTTCTAGGTTTTAGGGTTTCTAAAGTTTTATGTATTTTTTATTAATCTTTCATATATATATATATATATATATATATATATATATATATATATATATATATATATATATATATATATATATATATATATATATATATATATATATATATATATATATATTTCTTATTATTTTCTAGGTTTTAGGGTTTCTGAAGTTTTATGTATTTTATATTAATCATTTATATATATATATATATATATATATATATATATATATATATATATATATATATATATTATTAGTGGTTTAATTTTCTGATAAAAAAAGTCTTAAACAGTACTTATTTTGTTATTAACGTTAACAAGAAAAGTTAATTCCTCCTTGATTTTATGGATTAATCAGTACTAAATGATATGAAATCCCACAAACATGTTTTTCGATTTAAGTAGATAGGTAATGTTTAAGGATTTTTTTTTTAATAAAATTAAACCATCAAATCAAAACTACGTACTTTTATTAATCGGGTATCTAAATCTATATACCCTTAATTGTATATTAATTTTTCTCATATATATATATGGAAAAGTGAATATACCTTTAAGGGTATATAAGTTTAGGTACCCAAACTCATTTTTCATATATATATATATATATATATATATATATATATATATATATATATATATATATATATATATATATATATATATATATATATATATATATATATATATATATATATATATATATATTAGTTGACGGCATAACTAATTATATTCGTTAGCTCGAAAATTTGCCACTTGTTTATCAAAACCTGTTTCAATATGTTTAAATATAATTACTTTAAGAAATAATTAGTATAGTTGGATAACTAATTATATTCGTTAGCTCGAAAATTTGCCACTTGTTTATCAAAAACTGTTTCAATATGTTTAAATATAACTACTTTAAGAAATAATATTTAAAAATAGTAATTTACTTTCTTATTCATTTAACTGGCCCAAATCGATGGCCCAAATCGAATGTAAATATTGTTATTCGGTTAGCAGAATCGAATAACCAGTTAACTTAACATAATTTCCGCAGTTTCAATAAAGGATACAAAAAACCGGACGTTAATATAAATTTAACTTTTTTATTCATTATAATACTTTTCAATTGTTTTGATATGGTTAAACAACAAAGACAATATTACTATTACTCGATCATAATATACGTGATTAGTGCACATAAAACAAATAATCAACATAGTAACATACTAATATAAATTTTACTAAATGAGGGTTAGTCAAAACCAACTGATACTAGCTAACAACATATAATAAAACATTTCAATTGTGTTTCAAGTCTTAACATCTTGATTATTATTTGTGTAACTGGGTATGCTTTTTAAGGTTTATATAGAAAAGTCTTATAATTTAAGAAATTTTTTAATGAAGTTCTAAACTTTTTTTAATAGAAAAAACTGATTATTTAATATTTTTTCAAATTAAAGAAAAAGTTTTTATTTTTATTTAACAAAAATGAAAGATTATCATAGAAAATTAAATAATCCAGATTTTTCTACTTAAAAAATTTATGATTTTATAAAAAAATTAAAATAATGAAACTTTTCTATAAAAAAAACCCTTATGTTTCCTATGTTTTTACACAAACATGAATTATGGCAATTCTCATAGATCAAACAACTAAAAATGAAGAGACACAATCCATTTCATATTTGAGTTTTTTATTTTTTATTTTTTATTTATTTGTTTTATTCAATTTTTTTTAAATAGTACACAAATAAGAATTGTATAGTACAAAAGAATTGAAATGACATAAACTATAGTAAATATGTATGTAAATACGTCATAGAAGAAATCACATGTTTTCTTTCTATATTCTTTATAAGAAAACAGTTCCAGTTTTGCAGGGTAAATAGTGAGAGTATTGAACTATTTGAGGAGAGTCTCCTGGTGATAGAGTATATACATGAGTATTATGTGATGGAAAATTTGTGTGAAAATAAATTTGGGTTGACCCAAACAAAGTCTTTCTAAATATCTTATGTATGATGGAAAATTCTTAAGATAATAAATTTGGGTTGTTTGATATAAGAGTATTATGTAATGGAAAATTGGTGTGATTGTAAATTTACGTTGAGCCAAACAAAATCTTTCTAAATATCTTATCTATGATGGAAAATTCATGTGATAATAAATTTGGGTTCACTCAAACAAAGACTTTCTAAATATAATACAATGAAACACACACCACACTATATATAATATTATATTATATATTATCTATTATATCTTGTATATTATATATATTTGTTTTGAGAGTCATATATTATATATATTTATTTAAAAAAAATTAAATATAAATATCAAAATATTTAAATTTATACGAATATGAAAAAATATTGAATTGTTAAAATTGAATTGATTTTTTTTTTCTTTTTTAAATTTAAACATATAATTTACATAAATAAACATAGGAAATTAATGGGTCTTTAATCTAGGTATTTTGAAATTAAAAGGTAAGTTTATTTATGAAACTGATTCCATTTATTATTACATTTATCGTAGTTATTAAATTTAAATATTATATGGAATTTAATATAGTAAAAAAACTATAAAAATATACGTGGACAAAAATTAATTTAGAAAAATAAAAAAATGACATGTAACAAAATTAATTAGAGTAGGATATATGGAAAAAAAATCTTTATTCATTAGAGTAGATTAGGTTAAAAAATTATTTTATACACCGCTGACAAATTAAAAATAATATGTATTATAACGAAAACATAGCTATGTTTTTAGAGTAATATATATATATATATATATATATATATATATATATATATATATATATATATATATATATATATATATATATATATATATATATATTACATCCATGATTCCTTACTTGAAAATCACACTTTAATTTTTTGTTTTAATTTGAGAATGACACTTTAATTATTGTTTTAATGTAACAAATCTCGCAAATTGAAAACAGTCTAATATAAAAAGTAAGTCTTATACTTTGAAAGTAGATTTTTATAATCTCAAACAACTTTTGTTTGTTTTTTTTAAACATATAACCATACAAGCACAGACAAACATGTAGATACTCTCACATCCCCAAATGTGAATGGCAGAAACGTCTATGGCGGATGGTGTGATTTCATATACAGTATCATAACAATTGAATATAAATGAAACATAGCAACACAAACATTCATTCACTGAGGATTCAAGTTTGCATTGTTTAGAACACTTTGTTTGTTCAAAAGTTGAATACAAATAATTGAAAAACAGAAAGAACATGATACGATGACGCCGACCCTCAAAAAGGGTTGAGTACTTGTTTACTGGTTTCATAAGAGTATAAATGATTTTGAAAAAGTGTCAACAATTAAGTTGGTGAGTTCATAAACATTTTCTATGTAAAGGGTTTGTAATTGCTTCGCAAAAAAATGGTTTCGTATACTGTAACGCCCGCAGATCCGGGCTAGTCAATTTAGAGATAATAGGAGTCGAAAACGACTTTTCAACAAAAGCTATTTAGAATAAATAATCTAAACCAAGTTGTAGACTATGTCTCAATGGTTTCGTACATATAAAGAACGCTGAAATCCGAGTTATAACGAAGAAGTTATGACACGTCGAAGTTTTACGGCAAAACCGACACGACACCGAGAGACGTAAATAGTGAATTTACGATGGAGTGAATTTTAGCCTTAGTGATCTAAACCAAATTTGTAGTATATGTTAAACCAGAACATACAAAAAAAGAACGTCCAAATCTTACTTCGTATGAGGAAGTTATGATTTTTCTAAGATTCGGCTTAGTAGTGCATGACCCGAAACTCGAATTTTAGCTCGAGCGGTTTTTGGCTTACGCGACCTAAATGAGAGTTGAAGATCTCATTAATAGAAAGTCATCGGTAAAAATACAGACGAAAAAGGAGTCCGTATGAAGGAGTTACGGATTCTTTGCGGTCATGTAACAGTCTAAACTCCCCCTATTGCTAAATTTAAGATCGGTTGAGACTTAGCCGACAGAGTCTGAATGAAAGTTGTAGATCTTGATTTTACCTACGCGTGGAAAAAAGAACGTTGAAAACGGAGCTCATATGAGAGAGTTATGATTTTTCTAAGTTGGGAGGCTGATACGCGAGTTTGGGTGACGTGACACCACCAGAAAGAGGACACGTGGCACCACCAAAAGACTGCTACATGCACCAACTCTGCGAGTTTGTGTCAAGACTCAGTGAGTCCATCAAGATTTGGCCCTATAAATAGAGGTTCTAGGTTCTCTCATTTCTCACACCTCTCCTCTTCAACTTTCTCTCTCTACTCTCTCTCTCTCTCTCTAAGGGTTCCTAACCCCCACTAAGGCAAGGTAAAACCTCTAGAACCCGAAGGAAGCCCCGAGGCTCCCGGAGTGCTTGACGGCTCTGAAGGGAAGGGCCTTCGGTTCAGAAACTCTGCTCCGGCAGAGCCCCGTTTTCGAGAAAACCCGCTGTTTTGTCCGAGGGAAATTGTTTTAATAATAACAAAGTGTTATCCGAGTGCCGTGTCACCACCTTCTCAGGTGAGTGCACAGTTACTTTCATCTTACACATAGATATGTAGTATTTTATATAAACTACGTGCTATGTATGCATATTATTTGTATACTTGTTTGTTTATCCTGGATGAAGAATTTTATATATGTTTTAAATGATTTAAATTGTATATGTATTTTATATCTACAAAATGTGTTGGGTAGAACATGGGTAGATTAAAGATGAAATAAATGATGAGCGATGAGAGATGAGATGCATGATGAGCGATGATATATAAGTGGTAAAATATGGTGAGAAGAGATGAGCCAAAGTGATGAACCAACACGATGAGCCAAATGATGACCTAAGCGATGTCCCCGTCATCTAGCAGAGTATGGATGACAACCATGGACTATTCTAGACAGTCCAGTGTGTGACAACCCAAAATTTCTATCTTGTACAGTCAATCATTTCAATCAAAGTCAAACTTGCTTCTTCTAACTTTTAGCACCTTTGGAGTCCGTGTGAGCATTCTGAGCTTAAATACATTAAAGAAATAAGTGAAAGGGAGTGTCAGATGAACTGGTAAACTATCACACAAGCCATAAACCCTCAAAAGAGGAGTTTACGGCCTAAACCTTGGAGTTTACGGCCGTAAACTCAAGGTGGCCGTAAACTCCATGCCTATATATGAAAAGCTTGGCCATTTTCATTCATTATCACACTTTCAAGCCTAGAACTCGGGTTTACTCTCAAGTATCATCAAGAACTTTCCTTCCAATCTTCAATCTAGTAAGTAATCTTTCCATTTTCAACTTTATATCTTTCCATATCTAGTGGATACACATGATTTCATCCATGAAATCTCTCCATTTTATTTGATCTTGAAGTGTTCTTCATTTCACCAAGAACACCAGGAACACACACTGGTGTTCTTGGACTTTAATCACCCAATCAAGCTCCTATATTGTAATTACTCTTGTCTTAGCTTGATATATACTCGAACCAACTAGTTTACAACAAGAAATCATAAGAGAAAGGTGTTTACGGCCAAGGCATCTACCACGTCCGTAAACCCTAGTTCTTGGGTGCAAAGTTGGAACAGCACCTTCCTGAGCCTTGCACTTGGTCTAGAACACTTCAAACTTGAACTAAATACCTTAAACATCAAAATAGTAGAAGACACCATGGATTTACGGCCGTAAAACCATTAGGGCCACAAAGCCTAGGTCGTAAACTCATGGGGAGTTTACTCTTGGGCCTTAAACTCCAAGGTAGACCCCTACAACCCTTAGATGCAACCCTTTTGTACTTATAACACTTGAATCCATGTGATTTCCATGTTCTAGGGTGTCTATACTTGTTTAATGAGTTGATTAAAAACTAATTGTAATCATATATATATATATATATATATATATATATATATATATACACACATACATATATATATATATATATATATATATATATATATATATATATATATATATATATGTCATTATATGTTAAATAGGATCCATGTGTGCTCAAGTCTTCACTTGACACTTAGCATCCTTCCCCGGTATTTCATACACCTTACTCATTAATAGGTGAGTTCATACCCCTTAATCAATCTTTTAAATACTTTTATGGGGGGGGGGGGGGGATAATAGTTGAATATCATATTTATTATATCACTCACATGTGATTAATAACTATTAAACATATGGATATACTATACTTTCGAACTGTTTTACCAAACAAATGACTTCAAACTGTGTTTCAAACAATAGATTTCATATACTTCAAACTGTGTTTCAAACAAACTACTTCTAATTGGTTTTATCAATGGACATAAATTCATTAATGGTTATTGTTTTACACTTCAAATGTTTTACAAAACTTCTTTTAAACTTATATATATATATATATATATATATATATATATATATATATATATATTATGTCAAATGCATGTCAATATATGTATAGTTATATAAGTAATGTTTAAAGGACTTAGGACTGCTAACTCGCTTTATTTCCTTTTTCTTGTATGAATGTGGCCTGAGTGTATAGGTTATCTGTCCGAATGTCGTTTAAATATTAATTATATATTATGTATACATATGTAGATATAAAAATACTATCAGATAGTTCAATACCTTTGAGTAGCAAAGGTACACCTTCATTCATTCAAATTACAAAGATTGCAATTATAGGTATAGTTTAGGAAAATACTATCATATACAAGTACATACAGAGAATAATATACAACTATACTATGATGAGAAACTAAGAGAACTTGCTATTATGAAAAACTATACAAATATACTATGATGAGAAACTAAGAGAACCTACTATTATGACAAACTATACAGACATACTATGATGAGAAACAAATAAAGAATACTATAACGAGAAACAATACATACTAAGATGCTATAGCATACTACAACTACATGATCTAATTATACCAACAAATCACTAAATCATTGTTCTAAACAAAAGGTGATAGTTAAATTGGGTATACATGATCATATAACTTCAATGTGGATGTACACGATGCAACCACCGGTTTGCCAAGTTGTGTTTGGTTCCCTGAATCTTTTGACAGGGAGAACGCTTAGTACGGGAACTAGCCATCACATTATACATTAAACAATCGATTTAAGGCAATAAGTACAATAGTGGTTACTGTAATACAGTACTACAGTACTTTAATATTTTCCCCATTGCATTCATTTTGTGATCTTCTCACATAATCGGTAATGTATAAACTATATTTTGTTAATGATAGTCACACTTGGGAAGAATACACACTTTTACAAAAAAACAAACATATAGAACTTTGATGCCTTGGTAGAAGGCTACTTTTAGAAGAAAATATAAGATTTTCTAGGAGATACAATTACTTATACAAACATTTACATTGTACATTTACAAACATTTTCTTCAAACTTATACAAACATTTACATTGTACATTTACCAACATTTTCTTCTAACATATACTAATATGTACTACAAACATTTACAAACTTATACATCAAACACTTACAAAAAAATTTATACAAGCAATGACACTAAATAATTATGAACTCACCAGCTTTTAAGCTGATAAACTCTTTCAAAATCACTTGTATTCTCAGGTCATCAGTAGACAGGTACAGTCGTCCAGGTTTTGAGAAGATGGAGCATGTTCAAGTCTTGTCTTTTATTTTGATTACTTGTTTGATGTCTTATTACTATGAAACAACATACTTGTATCAATTATTACTATTAATGCAAAGGATGATGTTGTTGCTTGTTTACTATTTTGCATTGTTATGATACTGTACATGACGTCCTCCACCCCCGAACGTTTTTGCCGTTTCGGTTTTGGGGTGTGACACTGTGGAACATTAGCAGGCTCGCAACCTGTAAGTGTTGTGAACGATGTGTTCACCGGTGTACTCTAAAAACCCATTGACATGTATTGCGAGTGGATTATCGGAAACAATACTGTCGATAAATGAGATAAAACTGGAAGCTATGGATTTAGTGCTTGTTGAGAAAACCCTGGAAATGATGGATTTTGTGCCTATTCCTTAGGATAATCCTTAGGAATGTATGAATGAGAAATAACTGATTCTTAGGGTAGATCCTTAAGAGTAAAGAAGATAATGGGGATGGGTAATTGGGTTAACTGTTGGATGATTAAACATAATAATTATATTATTGTGGGTTCAAAACCCTATGTACTCACCAGGTTTCCCAACCTAACCCACTCAGTTTATTTATATCGCAGGTGTTGATATGTAGTAACATTACACTGAGAGATTAAGGAGATATAAATCACTAGTGATAATGAATGTAAGTTCTGTTTATGCTTATGTTTCTGTATAGATGATGACATCCCAAATGTTTTAAAATGAATAAAAATAGTTTTCTTTGGCAATGCTTTGATAACATATTTATCATGTTTTACTGGGAACAAATTCCGCAACATTTTTATTAAAAGATGCACTTTGATTTTTATAAAGCATAAACAAAATCGGTCTTTTCTTATTGTGAAAATGGGGATGTCACAGTTGGTATCAGAGCATTAGTTTAAGTGAACTAGGAATATGGATTTATTTCTAGACTTAAACTTAGATTGCTAAGAAATGATTGTGAGGAGTGTGTCTTAGGTAATACACCTGAATAGACACAATCACTAGCTTAATTAGGAAAAATGACTAACATGCTTTTATGTGCTAAATGATTTATGATGCTTTATGATTCTAAATGTATGATTGGATCTATCGTCTATTGCCGATCGGATCTGGAAACTTTATGTGTTCAGACTTCTAAACGTTTAATTACGGTATTAGAACTGGCATGTATTTTTTCAAAATAATAGGGAGATTTACACGTTGATCGTAAATAAAATCTTTCATATCTTAATTCTCGTCATTACACACCGAACGTCTGAATTAGTGTATAGATCGAAATGGCAAGAACTCGAAGTGGAGTCAGAAACACAAATGGAAATAGGAATCAACAACCCCTAGTGATTGAACAAATACCTGTTGTAGTAGAAGTTGCCCCCAAACCAATCACCATGGCTGGAGTACAAGGCATGATTCAGGCTATGATAGCTTAACAAAGGGATGAAATGAGGAGGATGTTTCATGAAAATAGGGACGAACCTACCATGCCCATTGAGCAACCTGAGCTGATTCCCGAGCAATCGGAGGAAGGGAACTATAGCCGCCCTGTAACTCAAGTTGGGACTCAAGGTGAACGAATGAATGGCCCGGAGAGGGGAAATGACAAGGATGGACGAATATATAAGAACTTCTTGGGTGCGAAGCCACCATGCCTTTCTGGAAGCCTAAAGTCGGTTGAGATTATGGACTAGATCTCCGAAATGGAGATGGTGTTTGAAAGTTGTGACTGTACCGAAAGTCAAAAGATCATCTTTGCATTCAGACAACTAAAGACCGGACTGTTAAGTTGGTGGAAGTTGCTAGTGGATAAAATGCCACGAGGAGAAGCCATACGAATGTCTTGGGAAGCATTCACAGAGTAGTTAAAAATGCAGTACTACTCAGAGATAGATTTAATAGACCTGAACAATGGGTTTAAAAACCTAAAGAAAGGGAAGATGAGTGTTGATGATCATGCCACTGCATTCACTGAGAGGATGAAGCTACTTCCCTACTTGGTGCCTACTTAGCTCTCCAAGATATATAGGTTTGCTAACGGACCGCCCACAGACTTTAGCCCAACGGTCAAAATGGCAACTAGTTTGAAAAGAGGAAGTTTGAAGGATCTTCAAGGCCCAACAAGGAGAGTAAATTCTCGAATTTTGGAGGAGGAGTAAGAGGTGAAGCAAGATGGTGTGATAAGTGCAAGAAGAAATACTTAGGAAAATGTAGCGAAGAGGTGATATGTTTCAAGTGTGGAAAATATGACCATTACGCTAACGAGTGTAAATTCAAAAACATGGTATGTTTCGGATGTAAAAAAGAAGGGCATATTTTTAGAGACCGCCCAAAGAAAAACGAAGCAGCAAGGCAAAATGCACCGCCAAAGCCAATGGCATTTCACATGATCCTCGACGAAGCAGATAACAACACGAGGAATCAAGGATGAGGACTTCATATCCGAAGATCGAGTTATGCAGTAGCCATAGTATCGTATGATGTAGCCTATTAGAGTCATAATCTAGGGTGAACTTGAACACCTATGTAAACGTTTCAAGGAATAATATAAAACCATTTTTTTGGTATCTGATGTGTTAAGTTGTTATGTGATTTTCTTGTATGGTGACTTGGAAAACTGCGAGACAATATTTGGGACGAGTATGAGTAGGTGTGAATAGTAGTAGAGGCCTATACTACCGGAAGCACAGGACTCGCACTTGGATCAAGGAAAGTCACAAGGTTGCCAAGAAGCTAGTAATTGATTTCGTTTTATTCGAGTATGTCATTACCATTGTTTCGGTAATGATTAAGAAGATGATTGTTATTCCAACCCTAGTGGTCATATCGAATTCAGTCAAACTACGATGAATATGTTATGTGGTTCAGAGAACCAATTTTGATGTAACATCTGACTTAAGCCGGAAGATTGAAATAAAAGATGATCAAAGCGATCAGTAGATGTATCGCGATAGTTGCTTGTAGCTAGAAATGCAACCTTTTAAGATGTTATTAGAACATGAAGGAAGGCATAGTCTGTTCTGGAATTTGACTCTAAAAGACCTGAGTCCAAGCGATGCATCATACGATGAAAGGTCATTAGAACATGACTCATCGGTCTATTATGATAATCAAAAGGAAGAAACTTATCTCAAGTTTGTTACAGAATTATTCTCCAATAAAGATCGAGATCATGCCATGATGGTCATGATTGAAAGTCTAACATGAGATAGAGAGCAAGTACAAGATCGAGCACCACGTGTAGTCAGGAAGTCTTAGAGTTAGATACTCGTTCGAAGAAACATCAAAGTTATGGTTATTACTTGGATGAATAGATAATGTTTGGAGTCATCATGTGAGCACTGTTTTGTTGATGATTCCGGGACGTAATCATCCTAAGGGGGAGATAATTGTAACGCCCGCAGATTCGGGCTAGTCAATTTAGAGATAATAGGGGTCAAAAACGACTTTTCGACAAAACATTATTTAGAATAAATAATCTTAACAAAGTTGTAGAATATGTCTCAAGGGTTCTGTAGATATAAAGAACGCCGAAATCCGAGTTATAACGAAGAAGTTATGGCACGTCGAAGTTTTACGGCAAAACCGGCACGGCACCGGGAGACGTAAATAGTGAATTTACGATGGAGTGAATTTTAGCCTTAGTGATCTAAACCAAAGTTGTATTATACGTTAAAGTAGAACATACAAAAAAAGAACTCCCAAATTTGACTTCGTATGAGGAAGTTATGATTTTTTCTAAGATTCGGCTTAGTAGTGCACAACCCGAAACTTGAGTTTTAGCTCGAGCTGTTTTTGGGTTACGTAACCTAAATGATAGTTGAAGATCTCATTAATAGGAACTCAAGGGTAAAAAGACAGACGAAAATATAGTAATGTTATTATGAACTTATAATAAGTACTTGGGCTATTATTATGGATTATTAAAGTATTGTTTAACGCTTATATAATAATAATAGTAGCTAGACTATTAATTACTCGCGGTTAATGTTAGACTAAACCCTAGTGGTATTGATACTAGGTTTTGTCCGAGGGAAATTGTTTTAACAATAACGAAGTGCTTTCCGAGTGCCGAGTCACCACCTTCTCAGGTGAGTGCATGGTTACTTTCATCTTACACGTAGATATGAAGTATTTTATATAAACTATGTGCTATATGTTCATATTATATGTTGCTGCTATGTTGGATGAACGATTTTATATATGTTTTAAATGATTTAAACTGTATACGTATTTTATATCTACAAAATGTGTTGGGTAGAACATGGGTATATTAAAGATGGGATAAATGATGAGCAATGATAAATGAGATGAATGATGAGCGATGATATATAAGTGGTAAAATATGGTGAGAAGCGATGACCTAAGTGATGAGCCAAAGCGATGAGCCAAAACGTTGAGCAAAACGATGACTTAAGAGATGATCCAAGCGATGGCCCCACCATCTAGTAGAGTATGGATGAGAACCATGGACTATTCTAGACAGTCTAATGGAACACTAGCAGGCTCGCAACCTGTAGGTGTTGTGAACGATGTGTTCGCCGGTGTACTCTAAAAACCCATTGAGATGTATTGCGAGTGGATTCTCGGAAACAATACTGTCAATAAACGAGATAACCGTGGTGACTATAAATTTAGTGCCTGTTGAGCAAACCCTGGCAACGATGGATTTCGTGCCTATTCCTTAGGATAATCCTTGTGAATGAAAGAATCAGAAATAGCTGATTTTTAGGGTAGATCCTTAAGAGTAAAGACGATAATGGGGATGGATAATTGGGTTAACTGTTTGATGATTACACATAATAATTATATTATTGTGGGTTGAAAAACCTATGTACTCACCAGGTTTCCCAACCTGACCAACTCAGTTTATTTAAGGAGATATAAATCACTAGTGATAATGAATGTAAGTTCTGTTTATGCTTATGTTTCTGTATTGACGATGACATCCCAAATGTTTTAAAATAAATACAAATACTTTTCTTCGGAAATGCTTTGATAACGTATATATCATGTTTTATTGGGAACAAATTCCGCAACATTTTTATTAAAAGGGGTACTCTGATTTTTATAAAGCATAAACAAAATTGGTCTTTTCTGGCCGTGAAAATGGGGATGTCACATATACTTCCAGAAAATCTTATATTTTCTTTAATATGAACTGTAATTGTATGTAATTCCTTAGTATCTTTTCCTTGTAAAGTAATAATGTATGTTTCCAGAAAAACCAATATTTTCATAAAGGTGAACTGTAGTCTTAATCCCTAAGACCAAGATGTAAGTGAATGTTGTACTAAAAATAGTATATAGTTTTATTTTGCTTTATAAAACTAATGAAGTGTAAGCTTCTCGTAAACCATGTAGTTTTGCTAATCCCTATGTGAGTATTATAACCATGCTTTATATGACTGATATGCCTGAACGATGTTCTTCAGGCGTCGGAATTGGTAGACTTTTGTCACCCTAGACTTTCCGGTATAACTGTAGCGAACAGTTGAGGTATGGGGTTGTCAATCCCATATAGATCTATACAAAATGGTCTTGCTCTCCCTCCAGGAGACTTTGGTTATAATGTAGGACTTACGGTGTACGCTAGGTAGGTACGGTGAAGGAACATCTCACAAGAGCATTAACAAATTTACGTGAATTATGACTCACTTTTTATCGTAATATTAAATATTATTCTTTTGGGTAATTATATGTATCCTCTAAAAATGATTGTATGGTTGTGTAGTTGTCAAAATATACTGTTTATATTTTAACTTGGTTTGTTTGAAAATATTCATATAATCCTTTATATAAATGTGTATGTGTATTCTTATCTAGTATCAAAATATGAAATTCAAAACGTAATGTTTTTGGGTTGTAACTTACCAAATTTGTAAATGATTGTAATGTAACCATTTGTGTTAAAAAAGCTAACTTTTAGTAAAAGTTTTCAAAAACCATGTAGTTTTACAACAAAAAAATTTCTTATGATTTTATAACATAGATTATGTTTGTTTTAACAATATGTATATCACAAATATTTATACAAAAACTAGTATAAACAACAACTCAGTACAAAAAAAAACATTTAGTGACATAGAAAAACTGTCATTAAAATCCCAAAAAAGTCCCACTAAAGGCTATTGAGAGAATCAGCGACACAAATAAAAAGTGTCACTAGAAGCGCTCCCACTAAAACTTTTTAATCACACTTTTCTGTTTTGACGCTGCAACCTTTTAGGGATTTAGTGGCACTTCTTTATTTGCCACAGTAAAAGATTATTTTTTTGTGGCATACATTTTGTGCCACTAAATACCATTTGAATTCTATAATTTATGTTACTTTTAGTGGCACTTTTTAATTGTCACAAAAAACAAAAAAATAAAATAAAAATTGTAGCACATATTTTATGACATTAAATACTTATGCGATTCTAGAATTACACTACTAATATCGACATTTTTTAGCTATTGTATGGTATAAACAGGCTAATTACAATTATAATGCATCGAAAATAATAAAAAAAACAATTTTTTTTTATTTTTTTTATTTTTATCAATGTCAGATAAGTATAGATGCCTAAAGACGTAGACGCTAAATATAAAAATATCTAAACAAAAGAAATAAAAACTTTAAACTTAATCGCGTTTGAACTTCTTCACCAATTTTCATACTATCTTGAATAACCTCATAAATAATCAATACTAGTAATTCCCTGTCAAATACACAAATAAAGATAACTTAAAATACACTTAAATAAGATACAATTAACAAAGTCAATAGTTAAACGTTGAGCACAAATCAACTATGTAATATAAGAACAACTGTAGAAAGAAAAAGATAAAAATGATTACCATTGTTTGATGAATTTTAGAAGATGATATTTGGTGGATTGTATTAGAGTTGTGTGGAAATGTATAGGTATTCCATAGGCTCTGTAATAAAAATTGAAAACATCGGTCATTACTACTACAACATAGGGTAACTGAAAAAAAAAAGACAATCAAATGGTAGATGATGTATGTACCTATATTTTCATACTGCTAAGCACTTCGGATATGTTTGAAATATACCATTCCAACACATTTGAAATATCATTAGATCCTTGGGTAATTGTGGCCTCAGTTGCAATGGCTTGTGGGGAACCCTACATAAGAAAATAAATTTTAAAAAGATTGTCATTATTATTTTTTGGGAACTATTCACGTTCCATGTCTTAGTGTTTTAAGTATAACCTCATACCTTCTTTCGAGCACCTAATTATAAAAACAGTAAAGTAAATTAGATAAATTTCAATTAAAGTCTAAAAAACTATTTATTGACTACTCCGATAGATATCTTATCTGCACCAGATCTAAAATATTCTGAAGTCACCTCCAAACTAGAGTACCTATTTATATTATATATACATAGTAGAAACAATTATTAATATCTTTACATATTACATATACAAGTAGAGTTAACATTTAACAGTACGTTCCATTTACGTTCCATCAATGAAATCTCTAATACCACCACCAACTGTAAGTTGTACAAAAACATTCTCTGATGTGTATTCTGTGACATCCCCATTTTTGTCACACCCCAAAACCGGAACAGTGTAAACGTTCGGGGGTGGAGGACGTCATGTTTAGTATCATAAGACATGCATCATAGTAAACAAAGTAATGAACAACCATTTCTTTAGAAAGAAAGTGTTTACAATGTGTGTGTTCACAAAACATAGAGTACATAGGCAAATAACAAAACAAGACTTGGAGCGTTACTGCTTCATCTTCTGAATTCCCAACGCGAGTACCTATCTACTAGTTCCCTGAGAATACAAGTTATTTGAAAGAGTTTATCAGCAATTAAGCTGGTGAGTTCATAAGATTTTAGTGATGTGCGTAAGATGTAGAAAGTTGTTGTAAAATGTAGTTGAAAAATGTAGTAAGCTGTAAGTTATGTAAGTTGTAAGTTATGTTTAGAAAAGTTCATCTGTTCCTACAGAAAATCCTATATTTCCTGCTTTGATGAAAGATAAGTAAAAATGACTCTACAATCATTTCTATGAATACTAAATGGATACAAGTTATATAAAACTCAGAGTAAACAAGCAAACAATTGTGTGTATCTACCTTAAGCCCACAACCAAACAAGGAATAGGGAATGAGGCGGATGACACACATCTCATTGGTTGTTGGATCCTTGTTGTATATGACCCTGGTGTATTACCTTGGTACTCACGGAGTTAACTGTAATAGTTCCTTTATAATTTATGAAAAGATTCTTTATGAAATGCCTTATTTCTTATAATATTTTAGTAACCACAGTGGTTCGTTCTATAATCACTTAGTTTATACTAGCTATATATAATCTAATATCGAACAGATAGTTAATTGTGTGAATCTGCCCTAAGCCCACAACCAAACAAGGAACATGGAATGAGGAGGAAGGCACACATCCAACTGCCTATTGGATATTAATTATATATAACCTTCAATGTATAAACTAAGGTATTATAGAGTTAACTACCTAAGGTCCTTTAAAATGATGGTTTGATAAAATGGATTAAACCCTTTACTAGTAAGTTTCTAGTTTTGTATATCCAAAGTTGTGATTTGAAAAGTATGTTTTCTACTAGAAAACTGATCATTGAATTAGTGTCCTATGACCTGAACCATACCTGGTACCCATTATGATGACTTAATGTATACACAACATATATATAACTAATATCGAATGGATAATAGGTTGGGTGAATCCGCTCTAAGCCCACAACCAAACAACGAATAGGCAATGAAGTAGAAAGCATACATCCTATTACCTATTAGATATTATTAATATATATCTCTTGATGTATACATTAAGGAATCATAAGGTTAGAATTATGGTCACTTTCTACTGAATGTACTAGACCCGACTGTTCTATTTTTCGTTTGAAAAGATGTAAGTTTTTCCCTAGTTAATAACTATCTTGGCTCGAAAATAGGTTGCATTAACTTTCAAGTGGAACTGTCACTTTATAAAAGAAATGGGAAAATATAACTATTCAGTTGTCTAATTAATTGACATTCTGACTTACTAATTACCTTAAAACATATTTGTTTTATTAAGGTCATAATGTGAAGGCTAGTTCCCATACTATACGCTCTCCCTATCAAAAGATTCTGGGAACCAAACATGACTTCTGCAAATGAGTTGCTAGGCCGTGTAACTTCACACTAAGGTTATGTGATCATGTATACCCAATATAACTATCACCTTTTGTTTAGAACAATGAGTTAGTGATTCATTGGTATAATTAGATCCTGTAGTTGTCCCATGCTATAACACCTTATTATGCTGGTTTTGTTATAGCTTCTTAGTATGTTCTTTCTGTTATCGTGTATTGTATCTTGCTCCCTGTTTATCTTTATTGTGTGTTCTCTTATGTTATCGTGTATTGTATCTAATATGAAGTGAACCTCTAAACTATACCTATTATAGTTTACTAGTGTTTTACTTGAACTATTATTGAAAAGACTCATTTTACTACTAAGTTATGCTTGTACTTTATAAATGGAGTTTTGTTAAACTAAAAAGTAACATAACTTCAAAAGAGTTTTTGAAATGTTTTGATCAATCATATAAGACATAAGCAACCTTAGAAAGATGTTATATATAACAATTACACAATTATCAATTGTGGCCAACTTGTATTCCTACCCTTAAAAGCATTTCAAACAGTTTAAAAGATTGATTACTGGGTATGAATTCACCTGTTGTGGGTGAATCACACGAATACATGTGTAAGGATGAGAAGCTCCACGAATGAACTCCTGAGACTTAATGAGTCCTAAATGACATATAATGGCATATATTGGCATAAATATATTGTTTAGAAGAAAAAAAATGCAAGGAAACACCTCACAGGACTAGGAAACACTTTGACCAAGTGTTGGAATCACATGTGGTTGAACTAAGGGGAGTGTATGGCCACTTTGAGGACTGTACGGCCATGGGTGTGTGGCCAGGGAGTGTGCGGCCGCACACTCATGGTAAAGAGTTCACAAAGTCATTTTACAATGGTAGGGAGGCTTGTAGGGCTAATGTTCATCAACTGTTGAAGCTGGAAAGGCACCTTGGAGGCCCTTAAGCACAAAAACAAAGGGGTGTACAACCATATAGGGTGTGTGCGGCTGCACACTCCTTAATGAACTTGGTTTAGACGTTTTATAAGGCTCATATATAGTATGTAACAAGCTTAGGGGATGGTACTCACGATATGAAAGCCTTTTAGGTTTGTTTTGAGGGGTGTACGGCCACACCTGTGTGTACGGCCGCACACACCATATGATTATGAGTTTTGGGCCTTTTCTATGATTAAATCGAGTGTTCGAAACAAGATTCAAACAAAAGTGAAGGAGTACTTATGTTCTTGAAGATATAGGCTGAAAATCGGATGCTAGTTGAGAAGGTAATCGAGTTCTAGACTTGGGAGGGTGAAAAGAAATGAAAGAAGGTTCAGGTCTATACTTATACACGTGAGTGTGCTGCCAGAAGAGGGGTGTGTGGCCATACACTCCTTATGTTGGAGTGTAAGGCTCAATTTTGGTGCTTTACATGTACCTGATCCAATCCTTTACTGAATGCTTGAATGTACTAAGCTTTGAACCTTTGAACGGAATCTAAACAAGGCTAAATGATAGCAGAAACGAGTCTGACACTCAGTTGAGTTGACTGTTGGATTTATACAGCAAAATTTTTAGGGTTGTCACAATTTTTATGCCCAGAAAAGACTGATTTTGTTTATGCTTTATAAAATCAAAGTACCCCTTTTAATAAAAATGATGCAGAATTTGTTCCCATTAAAACATGATAAATACGATATCAAAGCATTTCCAAAGAAAAGTATTTTTATTCATTTTAAAACATTTGGGATGTCATCGTTAATACACAAACATAAGCGTAAACAAAACTTACATTCATTATCACTAGTGATTTATATATCCTTAATCTCTCAGTGTAATGTGAATTCATATCAACACCTGTGATTTAAGTAAACTGAGTGGGTCAGGTTGGGAAACCTGGTGAGTACATATGGTTTTCAACCCACAATAATATAATTATAATGTTTAATCATCAAACAGTTAACCCAATTACCCATCCACATTATCTTATTTACTCTTAAGGATCTACCTTAAGAGTCATCTATTTCTCATGCATTCATTCCTAAGGAATAGGCACAAAATCCATCATTGCTAGGGTTTGGTCAATAGGCACTCAATCCATAGCTGCCAGGGTTATCTCGTTAATCGACAGTATTGTTTCCAAGAATCCACTCGTAATACATGTCAATAGGTTTTTAGAGTACACAGGTGAACACATCGTTCACAACACCTACAGGTTGCGAGCCTGCTATTGTTCTACTAGAATATCTAGAATAGTCTGTGGTTCTCATCCATACTCTGCTAGATGATGGGGCCATCGCTTGGGTCATCACTTAGGTCATCGTTTGGCTCATCATTTTACCTCATCGCTTTGGCTCATCGCTTAGGTAATCGCTTCTCACCATATTTTACCACTTATATATCATCACTCATCATTCATCTCATCTCTCATCGCTCATCATTTATCTCATCTTTAATCTACCCATGTTCTACCCAACACATTTTGTAGATATAAAATACGTATACAGTATAAATCATTTAAAGCATATATAAAATCGTTCATCCAACATAAACAACAAGTATATAGATAATATGCACACATAGCACGTAGTTTATATAAAATACTTCATATCTATGTATAAGATGAAAATAACTATGCACTCACCTGAGAAGGTGGTGACTCGACACTCGGACAACACTTCGTTATTGTTAAAACAATTTCCCTCGGACAAAACCTAGTATCAATTCCATTAGGGTTTAGTCTAACATTAACCGCAACTAAATAATAGTCTTGCTATTATTACTATTATATAAGCGTTAAACAATACATATGTAACCCATAATAATAGCCCAAGTACTTATTATATGTTCCTAATAACCTTACTATATTGGAACATAAGCTATACAAAAGATAGGGTAGGCATAGCTCACTTTCAGCACGTTTTCTCAAAAACCGAGCGCTGCTGGAGCAGAGTTTCTGAGCCGAAGGCCCTTCTCTTCGAAGACGTCAGGCGCTCCGGGAGCCTCGGGGCTTCCTTGAGATGCTAGAGGGTTTACCTAGGCTTAGGGGGGAGGGGAGGTTAGGAACCCTTAGAGAGAGAGTGTGTAGAGAGACAAATTTTAAGAGGAGAGGTGTGAGAAATGAGAGAACCCGGGACCTTTATTTATAGGACCAAATCCAGATGGACTCGCCGAGTCTTGACACAGCCTCTCCAATTTGGTGCATATGGCAAACTTCTGGTGGTGCCACGTCACCCAAACTCGCGAATCAGCCTCCCGACTTAGAAAAATCATAAATATCGTATACGAGCTCAGTTTTCGACGTTGTTTTTTCCACGCGTATGTAAAATCAAGATCCACAAATTTCATTTAGACTCCGTCGGCTAATTTTAACCCGATATTACATTTAACAGTAAGAGGTGTTTAGACTGTTAAATGACCGTGAAGAATCCGTAAGTCCTTCATATGGACCCCGTTTTCGTCTGTCTTTTTACCGTTGAGTTCCTATTAATGAGATCTTAAACTCTCATTTAGGTAGCGTAACCCAAAAACCACTCAAGCTAAAATTCAAGTTTTAGGCGGTGCTCGATGTTGCACTTCCTCTTTATCTCATATTAGACTTTCAATCATGACCATCATGTCACGATATCAATATTTATTAGAGACTCCTTATTTAACAAACTTGAGATAAGTTTCTTCCTTTGATTATCATAATAGATCGATGGGTCATGTTCTAATGACCTTTCATCGTATGATGTATCGCTTGGACTCAGGTCTTTTAGAGTCAAATTCAATAACAGACTATACCTTCCTTCATGTTCTAACCACATCTTAAAAGGTAGCATTTCTAGCTACAAGCAACTATCGCGATACCTCTACCGATCGCTTTGATCATCTTTAATTTCAATCTTCCGGCTTAAGTCAGATGTTATATCAAACTTGGTTCTCTGAACCACATAACATATTCATCGTAGTCGGACTCAATTCGATATGACTACTAGGGTTGGAATAACAATCATCTTCTTAATCATTACCGAAACAATGGTAATGACATACTCGAATAAAACGAAATCAATTACTAGCTTCTTGGCAACCTTTTGACATTCTTTGATCTAAGTGCGAGTCATGTGCTTCTAGTAGTATAGGCCTCTACTACCATTCACACCTACTTATACTCGTCCCAAGTATTGTCTCGCAGTTTTCCAAGTCACGAAACAAGAAAATCACATAACAAATTGATACATTAGATAGCAAAACGAAGGTTTTATATTATTCCTTGAAACATTCACATAGGTGTTCAAGTTTACCAAATATTATGCCTCTAATAGGCTACATCATACAATACTATTGCTACAACATAACTCGATCTTCGGATATGAATTCCTCATCCTTGATTCCTCGCATTGTTATCTGCTTCATCGAGGATCATGTGAAATGCCCTTGGCTTTGGCAGTGCATTTGGCCTTGTTGCTTCGTTTTTCTTTGGGCAGTCTTTAGAAATATGCCCTTCTTTGTTACATCCGGAACATACCATCTTGTTGAATGTGCACTCGTTGGCGTAATGGTCAGACTTTCCACACTTCAACATATCACCTCTTCGCCACATTTTCCTAAGTATTTCTTCTCACACTTATCACAACATCTTACTTCACATCTTCCTCCTCCTCCAAACTTCAAGAATTTACTCTCCTTGTCGAGCCTTGAAGATCCTTCAAACTTCCTCTTTTCTCCTACCTTATCTTTTTCTAGACCCATTTCTCTTATCTAGGTCTATATATTCTTACCTGCTCTAATGGTTGTTTTCAAATTAGTTGCCATTTTGACAGTTGGGCTAAAGTCTGGGGCAGTCTGTTAGTGAACCTATCTATCTTGGAGAGCTGAGTATGCACCAAGTAAGGAAATATCTTCATCCTCTCAGTGAATTCGGTAGCATACTCATCAATACTCCTCTTCCATTTCTTTAGGTTTTGAAACTCGTTGTTCAGGTCAATCAAATTTATCTCTGAGTAGTACTACATTTTTAACTGCTCCGTGAATGCTTCCCAATACATTCGTGTAACATCTGGAATACCAGGTATCATATTTGTATTATTTAGTTTGTATCAAGAAGATGGACTCGAGGAGTTGACGCCTAGACTCATCGAGTCGAAATGCGATTGCTGATTGGATTTAATGAATGGACTCGACAAGTCGGAAGGTTGACTTGACGAGTCTGCGCTGTGGACAGAAACCCTAAATCCCTGGGCCTGTGCCCTATTTAAGGGATCTTATGGCCCTCATTTGCGGCTACCTTCACCCTTGAGAGCACCAGAGAACCTGAGAACATTGTGAGTGAGAAAAGAAGCCATTTTCATCAATTCTAGTGTGATTTTGCAAAAGAAAGAAGGAAGGAGGGCAAGCTAGGTAGATTGTGGAGCACAGATCTGTTGGAATAGTGTCTAAGGCTGCAACTATATTAGGCAAGTATTTGATCCGGTTGTGCATGGTCCTTTTGGGTTGCCTTCACCATAGCAACTTGATGGATGATTTGTTAAGAGAGAGTAAATATTATAAGGAATAATATATGGTTATTTGATTAATATAAGTCATAGATTAATTGGAATTAATTTGGTGACTTAAAGAGATTAATTAAATAAGAGGGTATAAACTGTCAATTGTTTGATAGTTACACTTTAGACTGTAAATCCTTATCCATGATAGGATGGACGATTTCTAGGGCTTGGATAAGCCAAAATCATCCATAGGGTTATCAAGGAAAGGATATGGATTAACTTAAAGTCTAAGTTATGCAATTAGGGTTAAAGCTGTAATCCTTAAGGAGTCTACAAGTATAAATAGACCCTAGGGGTGAGGGAATTCAACACACCATCTAAAGTAGAGATACTCTGGCTGAATTCCTCCCATTTCCTCTCTCCTAAATCATCTTGCTTGCTATTGGTGTTTGTATGCCATTAGAGGAGTGACATTTGTGACTCTAGAAGCTCCAAGACAACAAGATCAACAAGGAGTCCAAAGGTATGATTCTAGATCTATTTCAATGTTATTATTTAACCTAATTAGCCATTAGAAGTCTTGGATTCAAAGCATGTTTAATTAGAAAGCCTAGATCCGAGCATTAGGGTTTTGCATGCGCACATAGGAAAGTTCTTATGGCTAAAACCCATCAGTGGTATCAGAGCCTGGCTTGGTTTTCTTTAAATTGTTGCTTGATTAACTGAAACAAACCTGCAAAGTTTGATTTTTGGGTTTATGAGTCATGGACTCGACGAGTTCCAAAGTGGACTCGGCGAGTAGGCCTGACTCGGCGAGTCCCTTTGTGTACTCGGCGAGTCCGGGCATCATGATTAGGCAAAACCGGGATTTTTTCATGTTTATCTTATGGAAACTTACCTTAATCATATTAGATCAACCCTAATCTGATTTTTTTGATATATATGACTATAATCTTGATCTAATTAAAGATATTTATCATCTAATAAAATATTTAATTTCCTTATATGATAATTAATTAATTATTTTGATAATTATCTTAAAAGAAATCTTGGATAAATCAAATAAAGATAATTAGGATATTAATTGTTAATTGGAATTATTTGTTATTTGATCCTCCATGTTTTAAAATATTTAAAACTTGTCCTCAAGTTTTGAAATTTATATTTGTGATTAAAAGGTTTTAATTTAGACAACTTAAATTTCAAACCCTACATTTTAAAAGGTTTAAAACACAACCTTATACTAATATGATATTACTAGAATAATATATATATGTATAACTAAATGCTAGTCTTACCGTTAGTAGGCCTCATTCACGAAGCCGATCTATAAGGTGGGTATAAGGTTGCGGCCTATAAAATGGCGCTTAATGGGTGTACACTCACACCCACCGCTTGATTGATTGGTGGAGGGTCGTTAGCCGAACGGGTAGGATAGGGCAACCTCATCCTCTCATTAAAAGTATAATAAGAAATACAAAGTAACTACACGTTTTAAAAATTTCCCAATCTTAGTTACTTTAGGAAAAGTGAATTGATGCAATCCCATGAAATTACACTTTGCACCCTTGCTAAGAAGTTAGTGGAGCGTGTGTGGTTTACCGGCACACTAATTGGTTCTAAGCAAAGGTGGCAAAGGGTGATTCATTGTTTATCATAGTTCGATGGAGCGTGTGTGGTTTACCGGCACATTGAATAGGTGATCGTTACAATGAAGGCACCATGTGAATTTGCATGGTAATTCACACCCGCTTTGTGATCCTCGGCATCCCAGTCACAAACAAGAGGGGCATATCTGGATTTAAACATGCCATTGAATAGTTCAATGAATCTCATCCGAACCTAGGAATTCTCAATACACTTAGGACTAATAGTCTAGGTTTTGTAATGGAGAATTAGTGAATCGTCATTCACTTACCTTCAATTTATTTTCATGTTAGATTACGACATCCCTTTTCTAATATGTAAATGTTATTGTTGGATCCTAACCCTAATTTTTCTTATTGGGTGATAATTAGGGATTCTTATTCTAATCTATCTTTGTCCTTTCTATAGATGTCGAACACAAACAACGCTGCTGTGAGTTCTTTCACGTTGATGAGCCTTTGCCAAAAGGTCACCTTCGATGGAACGAAATTTAGCGAATGGATAAGATACATTCGCACCATTGCTCGCTACGAAGATAAGGAGTATGTCCTCGATGAAAAGCTTGAGAAGATCAACCCCGAAGTCGCTACTCCGACTGAAATCACCGCTTTTGAGACTCATGAGCGAGATGCAACGAAGGTACATTGCATCATGATTGCCACCATGAACTCCGAATTCCAAAAGTCCTACGAGGACATGTATCCATACGAGATGCATCAAGACTTATTGGAGAGGTACCACCAAAACGTGAGACAAGAGCGTTATGAGATTTTCACTAACATGATCTCCGCTAAGATGGGTCATGGAGAATCTCTTACCGTGCACCTGCAAAAGATGCAAAGGTATGTCGATCGCCTTCGCAAGTTAAATGTTGACTTTGGGGAAGACTTGGCGATCGACATGGTGCTTCACTCTTTGCCTCCGATGTATAACCAATTTAGGATGACCTACCACATGAACAAAGAGGAGGTCACCCTAAGCAAACTCCAAGGTCTTTTGAGAGTCGCTGAGAGCAACTTCAAAGACAAGTCTGTTGCACCTACTCCCAATCCGTCTGCTGCTCCTGTCTTGGCAATTGGTCAAGGAAAGGGAAAGAAGAGGAAGGCTTCATCAAAGAACTATCGCAAGGTTAAAGCCCGAGATGGTGCCTCTTCTAGTGGGACCAAAGTTGATCCCTCTAAGCCCTATCCTAACCCGAAGGAGGCAGAGTGCCACCACTACCACAAGATAGGACATTGGAAGAGAAGCTGCCCAGAATACTTGCAAGCAATCAAAGAAGGAAAGATCAAGCCATCATTCGCAGGTATATACACAATTAAATCTAACGATTCTAACCATGCTATTTCTTGGGTTCTTGACACCGGTTGTGGTTATCACATTTGTTCAAATGTGCAAGGACTAAGAAGAATTAGGGATGTGGAGCAAGGAAGGATCAATCTAATCATGGGGAACAGAAGATCGTCGCCTGTTACCAAGATTGGAGTGTATTCTTTAGTGCTTAGGAATAATTTGTGTTTAAATTTGAACAATTGTTGCTATTCGCCAGAAATGGCTAGAAACATCATTTCATTTCATGGTTTATATAGACAAGGATTTAGATTTTATTTTAATAATGAGAATGGTTCTATTTTGGCTTATCTAAATAGTGTCTTTTACTTTGAAGCTATACCATGTAATGGAATATATGAAACTGTTATGATTGTTGATAACTTAGGAAATGATGTTTTGAATATTGATTCTTCTACTAGTTTGGATAAAGCATCCTTGTGGCATTGCCGTCTTGGACATGTCAACAAGAAACGCATAGCCCAACTCCAAAAGGATGGAGTGTTGGAGTCATTCGACCTTAGGGAAGATGACACATGCGAGTCTTGTTTACTTGGAAAGATGACTAAGTCACCCTTCACGAATACTTGTGAAAGGGGTGAGGGCTATTGGACCTAATACATACCGATGTATGTGGACCCTTTAGATCAACCACAAAGGATGGGAATCGCTTCTATGTGACTTTTACCGATGATTGTAGTAGATATGGGTATATCTATTTAATCAAGCAAAAGTCAGAAACCTTTGAAAAGTTCAAAGAGTTCAAGAATGAAGTGGAGAATCAATTGGGCAGGAAAATCAAGATGCTTCGATCCGATCGAGGAGGAGAGTACCTAAGTCTTGAATTCCACGATTATCTCAAGGAGTGTGGAATAGTTTCGCAATTGACGCCTCCTAGGACACCGCAGTTGAATGGTGTGGCAGAAAGGCGTAATCGAACCTTATTGGATATGGTTCGCTCTATGATGAGTCGTGCTTCACTACCTATCTTCTTTTGGGGGTATGCCTTAGAGACTGCCGCCCATATCCTTAACCGAGTCCCTACTAAGAAGGTTGCCAAAACACCTCACGAGATGTGGACAGGGAAGGCTCCCTCGTTGGCACATATCAAGGTTTGGGGTTGCGAGGCTTTCGTAAGACGAGATACTCACGACAAGCTTGAACCTCGAAGTGAGCAATGTATTTTCATCGGCTACCCGCGGAAATCCTTTGGATATCTCTTCTATAGACCGAAGGACAATGTTGTCTTTGTTGCGAGGAGAGGAGTTTTCCGAGAGCGAGAACTCATGAGCCAAGGAGACAGTGGGAGGCAAATCGAACTTGAAGAGATTCAAGAGTCGATAGATGAAGGAACCTCTACCGCTGGCATTCAACCCGAGGAGGAAACTCCGGTTGAACCGATTGACGAATCCTTACCTCTTAGACGTTCCGATAGAGTTAGAGTTCATCCCCAGTTTTATGGTTTTCATATTACTACCGAAGGGGACACGTATATTAGTGATGGTACACTAATAAATCTTGATGAACCTAATAGCTATAAGGAAGCCATGGCAGGCCCGGAGTCTGCAAAATGGAAAGAGGCAATGGATAGCGAGATCCAATCCATGTACGATAACCAAGTTTGGAATTTGGTTGATTATGTGCCCGGACGTAAGACCGTTGGGTGCAAGTGGATCTTCAAGAAGAAGACCGACGTGGATGGAAACGTACACACGTATAAAGCACGATTGGTTGCGAAGGGCTTTACTCAAACTCCAGGAGTTGACTATGATGAGACCTTCTCACCAGTTGCGAAGATTAAATCTATTAGAGTGATGCTAGCAATTGCCGCATTTCATGATTATGAGATTTGGCAAATGGATGTTAAGACCGCTTTCCTTAACAGAAAGTTGGCTGAGGATGTTTACATGGCTTAGCCAGAGGGGTTTGTGAATCCGAAGCATCCAAATAGAGTGTGCAAGCTTGAGAAGTCCATTTATGGACTTATGAAAGCGTCTCGCAGATGGAATCTTTGCTTCGATGAGAAAGTCAAAGAGTTTGGATTTGTACGAAGCGAAGACGAATCTTGTGTATATGTCAAAGCCAGTGGGAGTATAGTAAGCTTCCTCGTTCTATATGTCGATGACATATTACTCATAGGAAATGACATCCCGACTCTGCAGGAAGTCAAGTCCTGGCTCGGGAAGTGTTTCGCTATGAAGGACCTCGGAGAGGCTTCTTACATTTTGGGAATAAGGATAGTAAGAGAAAGAAGTAAGAGACTAGTTGGACTTAGTCAGAATACTTACTTAGAGAAGGTACTAAAACGTTTTAGTATGGAAAACTCAAAGAAGGGAGAACTACCGATGCAAGGAAATGCCAAGTTGAGTAAGACTCAAAGTCCGAGTATCGAAACTGAAATAGCTGAAATGAGTCGAATACCATATGCTTCCGCAGTTGGCTCAATCATGTACGCTATGACTTGTACTCGCCCTGATGTAGCCTTTGCTTTGAGCATGGTTAGTAGATATCAAGGGAACCCTGGCAAAGCACATTGGATTGCGGTGAAGAACATCCTTAAGTACCTTCGGAGGACGAAAGAATGGTTCTTAGTCCTTGGAGGGAGTGATGACTTGAAGGTGCGAGGGTATAGTGATGCCAGTTTTCAGACCGATAGGGACAACTACTGTTCGTAGTCGGGCTGGGTCTTTACCCTAAACGGAGGAGCAATAACTTAAAAGAGTTCCTAGAAAGAAACCGTAGCTGATTCAACATGCGAATCAGAGTACATCGCAGCGAGCGAAGCGTCGAAGGAGGCGATATGGCTAAAGAACTTCATTGGTGATCTTGGAGTTGTGCCGGCCATAAAGGAGCCCATGGAGATTTTCTGTGATAACGAAGGTGCGGTTGCCTTGACCAAGGAACCGAGGGATCATGGTAGATCTCGACATATCGACAGAAAATGTCACTTCATTAGACATCGTGTAGAAGAAGGACAACTCATAGTTAAGAGGATATCATCAGAAGATAACCCAGCAGATCCGCTTACGAAGGGACTGAGTAGGGTTAAGCACTTGCAGCATGCTAGGAGTATTAGGTTGAAGGATGATATTAGTATAGATTAGATAGTATTAGAAACGTATAATAGATAAATGTAATTAACATTTGATGATTAAATAAAGGAGTTTTATTTATAAGTAAAGTTACTGTCATATGTTAATTGTTTAACTATTGTTTCACTTTGCATGTTTTGACTTCCAGAATAATTGAGTTTATTAGGAATAATCGAATTATTCGAATTGTCCACAATCGTTCATATGTTGGAAGTAGATATGAATGAAGATTGTCATGAATTGGTGTGTAGATTGTCTAAATGGTGTTAGACATAGCAAGGGTTGCTGCAACGTTCATGAGTGCTTATGAACTGGTTTTGAGCATTGAAACAAACCCGCGCTTGCTGGAATTACTTTATGGAATATAATATAAAAGGTGATCGCAAAACGATAATATCATATAGTCTTAAAACCTAGATATATGGTTTATTATTTGTTAATTGATTGTACATTGATAATGCGAAAACGCATCAGTAACTTGGTGTTATAAAACGCATTGTTGTGTATAGTTGGTTAATGAATAAGTAAATGCATATAAGTCGAAGTTTATCTGTAAATTTTATCCTAAGAGGGTAGAAGAGATATCTTGGCCACCCGATGATTTGATTTGACTTATGTGCCGGGCTCAGTCAGAACTGAATTGATGTGTTTGATTAAGTTCTATGTCGAATAAATCGGAGATCGAGAAATCAAATGCTAGACTAACCATTCCATAGGATTGTCAGCATGATATCTAACAGAGGACTGTACGATCCCTTATCTAAAGGACAAGATTGATTAGATCAGAGTTTGATAGCGTCTTTGAGAGCTACGATTGCAAACCGAATTGTACTTGTATAGTTACTAGACTTATCCAAGTGGGAGACTGTTGGAATAGTGTCTAAGGCTGCAACTATATTAGGCAAGTATTTGATCCGGTTGTGCATGGTCCTTTTGGGTTGCCTTCACCATAGCAACTTGATGGATGATTTGTTAAGAGAGAGTAAATATTATAAAGAATAATATATGGTTATTTGATTAATATAAGTCATAGATTAATTGGAATTAATTTGGTGACTTAAAGAGATTAATTAAATAAGAGGGTATAAACTGTCAATTGTTTGATAGTTACACTTTAGACTATAAATCCTTATCCATGATAGGATGGACGATTTCTAGGGCTTGGATAAGCCAAAATCGTCCATAGGGTTATCAAGGGAAGGATATGGATTAACTTAAAGTCTAAGTTATCCAATTAGGGTTAAAGCTGTAATCCTTAAGGAGTCTACAAGTATAAATAGACCCTAGGGGTGAGGGAATTCGACACACCATCTAAAGTAGAGATACTCTGGCCGAATTCCTCCCCTCTCCTCTCTCCTAAATCATCTTGCTTGCTATTGGTGTTGGTAAACCATTAGAGGAGTGACATTTGTGACTCTAGAAGCTCCAAGACAACAAGATCAACAAGGAGTCCAAAGGTATGATTCTAGATCTATTTCAATGTTATTATTTAACCTAATTAGCCATTAGTAGTCTTGGATTCAAAGCATATTTAATTAGAAAGTCTAGATCCGAGCATTAGGGTTTTGCATGCGCACATAGGAAAGTTCTTATGGGTAAAACCCATCAAGATCTTCCACCATTTGATCAGAAGAGGCTGTTAGAGGTATAAATCTATGCTCGTTCTCGTGTATATGGTGATTTACTTGAATCCACAGTTTTCTTACTCCTTCTTTGGCTTGGATTCGAAGCATTTGAGGTTTCAAGGTGGAATTCTTCTTAGATCTGGACCTTAAGAGGTCCAGAGAATCCTATTTATCCTACTTTGTGCTATTCCTTTGAAGATATGAACCTAGCTTGCCATTTTAGAAGCTATTTCCCTAAAAGAAGCCCATTGAGTTTTGCATGAGTGTAAAGGTTGGAACTTTACATGATTATTGTGTATTGGAAGGTAAGGTCTATAGGTTAGAGAAGTAGATCTGACCTCAGAAGGTCTTTTGAGTGTTTCCATGGAGGGAACTCGCCGAGTCCATAAGGGGACTCGACGAGTCGAGTCAGGTTGCCGCACGATCTCTGACCAGTGATAACCCGTCGAGTGAAAGGGTCACTCAACATGTCGAGTGAGGATCTATGAGGATTAATAGGACACACATAGACTCGCGGATTCACAATAGTGCACTCAACGAGTCTGCTCAAAGTTGACCATTGACTAGATTTGACTGCAGATGACCTTTAGGTTTTGGTCAAGCTGGTTCAAGAGAGGTCAGGGAGGGGTAGAATGGTCTTCTACCCATTCTTTAGGAACGAGGACAAGATAAAGTATTAATTAGAGATGTTATTATATTGATAGGAGGCTAGGTCGGGTTATCGAGCACGAGAGGTTATCCGACATCGTACGAGGCGAGTCTTCTCACTATACTTTACCTAGAGTGGTGATTATGTGTGACCGGAAGGTCTTATGTGCTATGATGAGTATTTGTTGTATGCTGTTATATGATATGTATGTGTTATGTTATGTTATGGGTATTATGATATGGACCGGAAGGTCAATAGTGTATTGGTCGGAAGGTCAATATGATACGGACCGGAAGGTCAGAGAAGTGGTATCGAAAGATCTACCAACATTATGAGACGGAAGTCCCGTGAGACACATTGACCAGAAGGTCTTGTAGAGTTGTAGCCTTTAGTGACATATGTGTTGAATGTAGTATTTTGGGAACTCACTAAGCATTTATGCTTACCGTTTATGTGATATGTGTTTCATGTACCAACGAGGATTGCGGGAAGGTGCCGACATGATCAATACACATTGATGGAGTTTTATGTATTTGAGATCTTGGGAATTGTTTTATTTGGATGACATGTATTACATTGAGATTTGATATTTTATATGAATGAAATTATGTTTTTAAAAATGAAAAATTGTTTTGGATATTCACGTTGTTACAAAATGGTATCAGAGCCTTGGTTTGATGGATTCGGGTACACCTTCGGGTGTATTTGAACTCAATCTGGGTATTTGAGAAGGTTTTTCATAAAAGAAACAATTTTTCTAAAAAGTAAAGGAACGTAAGGAAAGCGGAAAGACGCAGTGTGTATGATCATCCAGTGCCCGAACGGTGATTTCCCAAAATACACTTACATTATGTGTTATGAGATATGATATGATATGTTATGAATGCTAGCTTAGGCTAGGTATTCATATTAGGACTAGAATGGCCTGAACAGTGATGCGTTACCCTAGGAGATTATTGCTGCTATGAGAAGCTTTGAGAGTAAGTCAGTAGCAGTGAGGAGCTTATGAGAAGTCTACCGAAGGGTATCCTATGCTTAGCGAGATGTAGAGTACTTGTGATATGGGATCCTAGGAGGAGGACTTGGAATGAATTTTGATGCGCTGTGGAAGGTAGTATAGGGCCCGTAGTACTAGAGACACCGGATTAGTGTGCAATCCAAGTAAGAATCGTTAGGGTACTAGGGAACAAGTAGGGTTGAGTTATCGAGTGAGAGTATACTCGAGCAAGTCTCTGATACTTTTATGTTGTATTTCAAAGACATCATGGTTGGGACACAGCACAAACCAGAGACCAGCAACGTGAGTGACGAGGAACATCGACAGATGATCCACGATGAGGTGGCTGCGGCTATCCGAGCAGAGATACCGAAGATGTTTGGGTCTATTAAGACCATGTTCATTGAGACATTCGATGAGCGGTACACCACAGTTGCTGAGGCTGCAGCTGCTGCAGCTACAACAGTTGTTGCTGCTGCTAGACCTCAGGGGCGTGTCTTGTTGTTGTTTCGAGAGTTTAGCAACACGAAGCCACCAGTGTTTGATTGGACGTAGGACTCGATTGATGCTATGAGATGGATTTCTGATACTGAGGGATGCTTCTACACCTGCTCGTGTCTTGAGCATCTAAGGGTATGGTTCGCGATGAACCAACTCCGCCTGGGAGCAAAGAATTGGTGGAAGTTTGTGACGAAAAACTTCACTCTTGAAGAGATCTCAGAGATGACTTGGGAGAGGTTCATCACCATGTTCTGAGACGAGTATGTTCCCCAAGTGGAGAGGAAAAGGTTGACACAAGAGTTCTTGTCCCTCAAGCAGGGGACGTAGTCCGTGACTATGATTACACGGATGTTACATGAGTGGGCGTTGTTTTTCCATGAGCACGTGTCGTCTGAGTAGGAACGCATGAGCCAGTATCTGAGCATTCTGAGGAGGGACATTTGGGAGTTCGTGGCGAACTCGACTTACTAGACATTTTCTGAGCTCCATCCAAATTCCCGGAAGAGGGAGATTGAGCTAAAGACTCAGGCCAGGGAGGAGGCCGAATCTCAGAGGAGGGACATGCGACCGGTGCAAGTACAGCCGGCAGCCAAGCAGGCTAAGCCCGCTGATACAAGATTTAGAGGCCAGAAGGGCCGCAATTGTGGGAAGTGCGGCAAGGGACATGATGTAGTGTGTCGAGCGGGTGCTTGCTACAAATGTAGCAAGGAGGGGCATATAGCTAAGGACTTCCCCAAGGGATTTATGGTTTGCTTTCATTGCAACCAGACGGGTCATCGGAGGGCCGAGTGCCCACAACTGTTACAGGGTTCAGCGCAGGGATCTGCCCTTGCTACTGGACGAGCTAATGAGGGTCGGCTAGTGAAGGTCGAGGCACCAAAGGCTCACGGGAGAGCCTTCCAGTTGATAGTGGAGGAGGTCCGTGCAGCGCCCAATGTCATGGCTAGTATGTATTCTTTCATTTATTTATGCTGAGTTGAGATATTATGCTTATATTATGATATGCATAGGTACTCTTCTTGTAAGTTCTGTACCTGCTTTGGTGTTATTTGACTCGGGTGCGAGTTGATCATTTGTCTCGTTAGCATTTAGTCAGCACATCAATATTCAACGAGAGGCATTGAGTCGACCTCTACAAGTTTCCATAGCTGACGAGCGAGTGGTGTATGCTACTGACGTGATTCGAGGATGAGTACTCGAGATCTTCAGTCTTGAGTTCTCGATAGATCTGTTCCCGATTGCGATTGGGGACGTTTGCATTATAGTGGGCATGGATTGGTTGAGCTGATTTGGGGCGGTTATAGATAGTGAGCGGCAGACGGTGATGATACGAGACCCTAGTGGGGGAGTGCTGACTGTATATAGTTAGGGTACCCGATGTGGGTTAGCATTTTGTTCGGATGCCAGAGCTAGACAAAGTTTACGACAGGGATGTAGCGGGTTTGTAGCTTATGTGATGGATACACGAGTGGCTGCAGAAAGGATGCGTTCGGTTGATGATGTTCTGATAGTGCATGAGTTCCCAGATGTTTTTCCCGAGGAGTTGCTGGGTGTGCCTCCCAAGAGGCAGGTGGAGTTCCACATCGATTTGGTTCCGGAAGCAGCGCCTATAACCAAGGCGCCTTATCGCCTTGCGCCGCCAGAGATGCAGGAGCTATCTTCACAGCTTCAGGAGCTGCTAGGGAAGGGGTTTGTTCGATCGAGTAGCTCACCGTGGGGAGCGCTAATACTTTTTGTCAAAAAAAAGGATGGTTCACACGGGATGTGCATTGATTACCAGAAGTTGAACAAGTTGATGGTCAAGAACCGTTACCCCTTACCCAGGATTGATGATCTGTTCGATCAGTTACAGGGAGCGTCTTGGTTCTCCAAGATAAATTTGAGGTCTGGATATCATCAGATGAGAGTGCGGGATGAGGATATCCAGAAGAAAGCGTTTATGACTTGTTATGGGCATTACGAGTTCATGGTGATGCATTTTGGGCTCACCAATGCACCGGAAGATGACAACATTCAAGGATCTCATGAGCAGGGTGTGCAGGACGATGTTGGATCGATCGATGATCGTGTTCATCGACGAGATTCTAGTGTATTTGAGATCCCAAGAGCAGTATGAGGAGCATTTGAGGGCGATCCTCGGGGTTTTGAGATCGGAGAGGCTTTACGCCTAATTCTCCATGTGCGATATCTGGTTATGAGAGGTTCAGTTCTTGGGGCATCTTGTTAATTAGAAAGGGATATTGGTCGACTCGGCCAAGATTGAGGCGGTGATGAGTTGGGAGGTGCCAAAATCCCCCACCAAGATCAGGAGTTTTTTGGGGCTAGCCGGCTACTATCGAAGCTTTATTAAGGATTTCTCCAAGATTGTCGTGCCTCTCACTAGGTTGATCCGGAAGGGCGTTGCTTTTACGTGGGGTCCAGAGCAGCTTGTTTGAGACTCTTCTCCAGAGACTGTTCGAAGCCCCGATGCTAGCCCTTCCAGAGGGAATGGAGGATTTCGTGGTGTATTGTGACGCATCGATATCAGGATTGGGTGCGGTGCTTATTCATAGAGGACACGTGATAGCATACGCATCGAGGAAGCTGAAGCCTCATAAGGTGAGGTATCCCACCTACAATTTGGAGTTGGGGGCAGTGGTGTTCGCCCTCAAGATATGACATCATTATTTGTATGGGGTTTGATGTATCATATACACGGAACACAAGATTTTGAAGTACTTGAAGTACTAGATCCTGTACCACCTGGGCAAGGCTAAGGTTGTAGCCGATGTCCTGAGCCGTAGGGCAGAGAGTGCCTCGATACGACATATTTGTATGCGGATGATGGTGATGAATCCAGTGTTGGATACCATCCGAAAGGCCCAACCAGAGGCTGTGTGACCGGAGAAACACAAAAGAGAGTGGGTGATTGGGCAGGTATCTGAGTTTGTTACCGATAGCCGAGGGCTTATGACCTTTCAGGTTTGAATTTAGGTGCCGTTTGTAGGCGGGGTACGTACCATCCTGATGGAGGAGGCGCACCGATCGAGGTTCTCGAACCATCTCGGGGCCACTAAGATGTATTTGGACCTAAAAAGAGATTATTGGTGGCCCTATATGAAGAGGGATGTTGCGTGGTTTGTTGAGAGGTGTTTGACCTGTCATAGGGTTAAGGCCGAGCACCAGCATCCGCACGGCAAGTTGCAGCCACTTGAGGTTCCCCAGTGGAAGTGGGAACAAATTTCTATGGATTTCATCACCGAATTGTCGAGGACAGCGAGAGACTGTCATAGATGTATGTGAGAGAGGTAGTATCGCGACATGGAGTACCAATATCGATTGTGTCATATCAAGATGTACGTTTCACTTCCAAATTCTGGAAGAAATTCCATGAAGAGTTGGGTACGAGGTTGAATTTCAGCACTACTTACCACCCACAGACGGACGAACAGAGTGAGCGGATGATTCAAATGCTCAAGGACATGCTTCGAGCATGTGTGTTGGAATTCAGAGGAAGTTGGTACACGTACTTACCATTGGCTGAGTTTTCCTATGACAACAACCACCATTTGAGTATTGGTATGCATGCCTTCGAGTTGTTGTATGGGAGAGGTGTCGGACTCCCATATGCTGGGGAGAAGCAGGGCAGCAAGTGATAGGTAGCACAGAGATAATGATTCAGACGACTGAGAAGATACAACAGGTCAGGAAAAGGTTGCTGACAGCTCAGAGTCGCCAGAAAAATTATGTGGATAGACGACGATCCGAGCTCGAGTTTCTGGTTGGTGACTTCGTATTCCTGAAGGTATCTCCTTGGAAAGGAGTGATCCGATTCAGGTAGAGGGGCAAGCTGGGGTCCCGGTACATTGGTCCTTTCAAGGTGACCACGAGGGTGGGAAGGGTAGCGTATCGTTTAGAGCTACCTGCAGAGTTGAGCCAGATACATGATACCTTCCACGTGTCTCAGTTGAGGAAGTGTATAGTCGACGAGTCGGCGGTAGTGCCACTAGAGGATATTCAGGTGGACGTGAGCCTGAATTATGTTGAAAGGCCGATCGCGATCATGGATCGTAGGATCAAGGTTTTGAGAAACAAGGAGGTGCCCTAGGTTCAGGTCAAGTGGCAACATTGGAGAGGGTCCGAGCTGACTTGGGAGCTAGAGTTGGAGATGCGGGAGCAGCATCCGAAATTGTTTGCAGAGCAAGACTTCGAGGGCGAAGACTGATTCTAGTGGGGCAGAATTGTAACATCTGGAATTCTAAGTGTCATATTTTAATTATTTAGTTTGGGTCAAAAAGAGGGACTCGACAAGTTGACACCTAGACTCGTTGAGTCGGAACGCGATTGCTGATTGGATTTAATGAATGGAGTCGACGAGTCGGAAGGTTGACTCGACGAGTCCACGCTGTGGACAGAAACCCTAAATCCCCCGGGCCTGTGCCATATTTAAGGGATCTTATGGCCCTCATTTGCGGCCACCTTCACCCTTGAGAGCACCAGAGAACCTGAGAGCATTGTGAGTGAGAAAAGAAGCCCTTTTCATCAATTCTACTGTGATTTTGCAAGAAAGAAGGAAGAAGGGCAAGCTAGGCAGATTGTGGAGCTCAAATCTTCCACCATTTGATCAGAAGAGGCTGTTAGAGGTATACATCTATGCTTATTCTCATGTATATGGTGATCTACTTGAGTCCAAGGTTTTCTTACGCAATCTTTAGCTTGGATTCGAAGCATTTGAGGTTTCAAGGTGGAATGCTTCTTATATTTTGACCTTAAGTGGTCCAGAGAGTCCTATCTATCCTGATTTATGCTATTCCTTTGAAGATATGAACCTAGCTTTCCATTTAGAAGCTATTTCACCAAAAGAAGCCCTTTGAGTGTTGCATGAGTGTAAAGGTTGGAACTTTATGTGATTATCGTGTATTGGAAAGTCAGATCCATAGGTTAGAGAAGCAGATCTGACCTCAGAAGGTCTTTTGAGTGTTGCCATTGAGTGAACTCGCGGAGTCCACAAGGGGACTCGACGAGTCGAGTCAGGTTGCCCCACGATTCGTGACTAGTGGTAACCCGTCGAGTGAAAGGATAACTCGATGAGTTGTGTGAGGATTTATGAGGATTAAGAGGACATGCATGGACTCGCCTAGTCACAATACTGCACTCGACGAGTCCGGTCAAAGTTGACCATTGACTAGAGTTGACTTCAGTTAACCTTAGGGTTTTGGTCAAGTTGGTTTAAGAGAGGTCAGGGAGGGGTAGAATGGTCTTCTACCCATTCTTTAGGAATGAGGACAAGAGAAAGTATTAATTAGAGATGTTTTTATATAGATATGAGGAGGCTAGGTAGGGTTATCGAACACGAGAGGTTATCCGACATCATACATGGCGAGTCTTCTCACTATACTTTACCTAGAGTGGTGATTATGTGTGACCGAAAGGTCTTATGTGCTATGATGAGTATGTGTTGTATGCTATTATGTGATATGCATGTGTTATGTTATGTTATGGGTATTATGATATGGACTAGAAGATCAGCCGTGTATGGCTGAAAGGTCAAGATGATACGGACCGGAAGGTCAGAGAAGTGGGATCGGAAGATCTACCAGGATTATGAGACGGAAGTATCCTGAGACACATTGACCGGAAGGTCTTGTAGAGTTGTAGCCTTGAGTGGCATATGTGTTGAATGTGGTATTTTGGGGAACTCACTTAGAATTTATGCTTACTGTTTATGTACTATGTGTTTCAGGTACCAGCGAGGATTGTTGGAAAGCGCCTGCATGATCTATACACATTGATGGAGTTTTATGTATTTGAGATCTTGGGAATTGTTTTATTTTGATGACATGTATTACATTGAGATTTGATATTTTATATGAATGAAATTATGTTTTTAAAAATGATTTTTTTTTATCAAATTCACATTGTTACAATTCGTATGGATTCTCCTCGTTGCATTGTATCTACCAGCAACTTCCACCAACTTAACACTCTGGTCTTTAGTTGTCTGACTGCAAAGACAGTCTTTAGCCTTTCGGTACAGTCACAACTTTCAAACACCATCTCCATTTCGTAGATTGAGTCCATAATCTCAACCGGCTTTGGGCTTCCGGAAAGGCTTGGTGGCTTGGCACCCAAGAAGTTCTTATACATTTGTCCATCCTTGTCATTTCCCCTCTCTGGGCCATTCATTCATTCTCCTTGAGTCCCAACTTGACTTACAGGGCGACTATAGTTCCCTTCCTCCGATTGCTCGAGAATCAGCTCAGGTTGCTCAATGGGCATGGTAGGTTTGTCCCAATTTTCATGCAACATCCTCATCATTTCTTCCCTTTGTTCAGCTAACATAGCCTGAATCATGGCTTGTACTCCAGCCATGGTGATTCGTTCGGGTACAACTTCTACTACAACATGTATTTGTTCAATCACTAGGGGCTGTTGATTCCTATTTCCATTTGCGTTCCAGACTCCACTTTGGGTTCTTTCCATTTCGATCTATACACTAATTCTGACGTTTGGTGTGTAATAACGAGAATTAAGATAGGAAAGATTATATTTACAATCGACGTGTAAATCTCCCTATTATTTTGAAAAATTACCTGCCAGATTTAATACCGTAATTAAACGTTTAGAAGTCTGAACACGTAAAGTTTCCAGATCCGGTCGGCAACACAACATAGATCCGATTATACATTTAGCATCATAAATCGTTTAGCACATAAAAGCATGTTAGGCATTTTCCCTAAATAAGCTAGTGCTAGTGTCTTTTTAGGTGTATTACCTAAGACACACTCCTCACAATCATTGCTTAGCATTCTAAGTTTATGTCCAGAAATAAATCCATATTCCTATTTCGATTAAACTAATTCTCTGATACCAACTGTGACATCCCCATTTTCACTGCCAGAAAATACCGATTTTGTTTATGTTTTATAAAAATCAGAGTACCTCTTTTAATAAAAATGATGAGGAATTTGTTCCCATTAAAACATGATAAATACGTTATCAAAGCGTTTCCGAAGAAAAGTATTTTTATTCATTTTAAAACATTTGAGATGTCATCGTCAATACAGAAACATAAGCATAAACAGAACTTACATTCATTATCACTAGTGATTTATATCTCCTTAATCTCTCAGTGTAATGTGACTTCATATCTACACCTGTGATATAAATAAACTGAGTGGGTCAGGTTGGGAAACCTGGTGAGTACATATGTTTTTCAACCCACAATAATATAATTATTATGTTTAGTCATCAAACAGTTAATGTCACACCCCAAAACCGAGAATGACAGAAACGTTCTGGGGCGGAGGACGTCATGTAATGTATCGCAACAATGCAAAGTAGTAAACCAGAAAAAACATCATCCATTGCATTAATAGTATAATTTTAAATACATGTGTGTTCTTTCATAGTATAAAACAACATAATGAATATTCAAAATAAAAAACAAGTCTTGATTGCTTCGTCTTCACAAAGCCTGGTCGTCATACCTGTCTATTTGTGACCTGAGAATACAAGTTATTTTGAAAGCGAGTATCAGCAATAAAGCTGGTGAATTCGTAAGTATTAATGTGTCTTTGATTTGTAAATTTTTAAAGTAAAGACTTGTAAATGTTTGAAGGAAAGTTTGCATATGTTTGAAAATGTTTGTAAGTAATTCTAAACGTTTGAAAACCCTAGAAAATACCATATTTCCTACTAGTATAAAAGTAGTCTTCTACCAAGACCCGACTGTTTTGAAAGCAGTCTTCTACCAAGACCGACTGTTTTGAAAAAAGTCTTTTACCAAGACCCGATTGTTTTGTAAGTAAGCATCACTTGAAATGTGACGGGTATTCCCTTGTTTAACTATTATTATAAAAGTTATAGTCTACCTCGTTATTTATGTGTATGAGTCACAATATAAAGGTAATAAGGAAAATAGTTTTTCTATATCAAATATATCCTACTTTGTTGTTCATGTGAATGTGTCACAAAGTAAAGGAAGGAAAATAATATAATAACTAAAAATGTATCCTTTTGCACTAGGATATTCACGGTGCGGAAACTCACCGAACAGTACAACCGTAGACATCCATCGATGATCATTTTCCCTACTTAGCTAACATCTTTAGGTGTGCAATGGTAAGTCCCGAAACTTTTGTAACAGATTCTATTTAATAGTATCTATTAAACATATTAATGTAAACATGTTCATGTAAGCGTATCTATGTAAACGTATTCTTGTAAACGTATTCATGTAAGTGTATCTTATGTAAACGTATTCATGTAAGCGTATCCATGTAAGTGTATCTATGTAAACACATCTATGTAAACGTATTCATGTAAGATTATTCATGTAATATGTAATGTATTAGTATAGACTCATGAATGAACTGAATCTTGTGGTATTCCTTGTAGTTGGAATAGTATGTAGTATCTCCTAACTATACCTATTATGGTTACTAGTAATGTACGTGTATAACTGAAAGTATGCCTTTGCTACCCAAAGGTACTGAACTAACTGATGGAACTTTTATGTCTATATATGTATACATGATATATAACTAATATTTAGGCAACATCCGGACGAGTAACCGATGCCCTAAGGCCACATCCCAACGAGGAAAAGAAAATAAAGCGAGCTAGCCGTCCTAAGTCCTTTAAACAATACTTATATAACTATACATATATGGGCATGCATTTGACAATATAAAAATATAAAAGAAGTTTTGTAAAACCATTGAAAAGTTTAATAACTAACAAATGATGACTTGATGTTAGTTTATAAAACGATTTGAAAGTATTTTGTTTGATAAGATAGATTTAAGTATAAGGAAAACCATTGTTTGAAACACAATTGTAACAGAATTTGAAAGGAAACATACAAAATGCAAAGCAGTTTGATAAAGGGTGTTAACATGTAGAAACGTTTGAGAAAGTCATTAGAAGTAATCTGTTTGGTAAAACAACTAAACGTATAGTAAATCCATTTGTATGCTAGTTATTAATCACATCTGATTGATATAATAACTTGCATGATTCAACTTGTATTCCCCCCCCCCCCCCAATAAAACATTTATAAAAATTTAAAAATATTTAAAAGGTTAATTAAGGGGTATGAACTCACCTACAGTGAGTGGATCGGATGGAAGTGTCGGACAAGTGCTTAGTGTCAACTGAAATGATCCTAATAACATATAAAGACATATATATATATATATATATATATATATATATATATATATATACAATTAGTGATTTAAACACTAATTAGACAAGTATAAACATCCTAATGTGAGGAAAACACTTTGTTCAAAGTGTTAGGAGGCTATTCGGTTGCAACAAAGGAGTGCAAGACATTGTAAGTGAGTTTATGGTCCATAGACGATACTTGTTGGAGTTTACGGCCCAGGGGAGTTTACTCCTGGCCGTAAACTCTGAAATGGGTCTCCAAATGAGGCTTAAGGCTATTATGTCTTAAGTGGTTAAGTGTTCCAAGACTTAAACAAGAGCCTAAGTGGGTTTAAGGTCCAAGAATGGACCTTATATGTGTTTACAGCATGGCGACCACTTCCCCATGAGTTTACGGCCATAAAATCATGGTATGAAGTACCAATTCGTTGATTGAAGTCCTTAGTTCCATGTGGTGTAATTCTAGACTAAGATCCAAGGCTTGGTAAGGTTATTAGGTCAACTTTGCACCACTTAAGGGAGTTTACGGCCTTGAGGGGATCCTTGGCCGTAAACTCTCATTCAACCCTTACAACTTGGTATTTAAGGTCCTTAATACATCAAGGAGGTGATCTAGGTTAGTGTCCAAGGCCAAAGGAGGGACTAGGGTGCCATTTGCACCACTTAAAGGGGTTTACGACCCAAGAACATGCCATGGCTGTAAACTCCTTGCATCATGTGTTTCCTTATTATTTCTAGGCTCTAAACAAGTTAAACCTAGTGTACGACGAGTTAGAACAAGAGTACTTATGATCTAGGAGCTTGAATGTTCGGTATTGGCCAAGAATACTAGTGTGTGGTCTTGGTGTTCTTGGTGAAACTTGAAGATCTACACAAATGGAATGATTTCATAGATGAAATCATGTAAGATCACTAGTTTATGTAAGATATCAACTAGTTAGGACAAGGAACTTAAGAGATTTGAAGATCGAAGACGAATATCGGGATGATAGTTGAGAGGATTTCAGCCAAAGGAAAGGGAGGAATGAACAAATGGCCAGAACTTGACCATATAAGGGGAGTTTACGGCCAACATTGAGTTTACAACCGTAAACTCCATGGTGGTGGCCGTGAACTTCTGGTTAGGGTGTTCTAGGTCTGTACTTTGTGCTATTTCTCCAGAAGATAAGCACCGACACTTATCCCTTAAGTGTACAAGTCTCAGAACGCTCAAACAGACTCCAAATTGTGCTAAATGATAGCTGGAATGAGTTTTACTTTTAATGAAGTGTTTTACTGTACATGATAGAAAATTTAGGGTTGTCACATCATCCCCCCGTGAGAGGGAATTTCGTCCCGGAATTAGAATTTAGGTATAGGAGTAGGTATGAATAATCTATTAAAGAGGTGGGGATACTTCCTAATCGATTGATTCTCGCACTCCCAAGTGAAATCAAGTCCCCGGTTGGCTTTCCAGTGGACCTTCACTAAGGGGAAGTGGGTTTGCTTTGTTAGTCTGACTTCTCGGTCTATGGTCACTATGGTTCTATCACGAAGGTGAGGTTCATGTTGATCTCGATCTCGTCGAGTGGGATTACAAACGTCGTGACGGAAGGGTACGTTTTCAAGTTCGAGTCGTGGAGGGTAAAATGTACGTTACTGAGTTTGCGGTGTAGGCTGGGTTTGTGAGTTACGGGGCCGATTCTGGTAAGAATCTCGGAGGCCCGAACTATCTTGGATTTTAGCTTTCCACGCTTTCAGAAGCGTATCAAACCTTCCCAGGGTTAGACTTACAAAAGAATTTGGTCTCTCACTTGGAATTCTAAAGGTTTCAACCTCTTGCTTCTCTTCCCAGTCCAGGGCCACTCCCTTCTGAGTCAAAGTCGTAAGAGATTCCGTAATTCGCAAGGAGTTCTGAATGAACTTACGACAGCAGGTCAGTGAGACCAAGAATTTGGAAAATTCCCGTAGGCATCTTCAGTGCTGAGAAATTCTCAACGGTTTTGATTTTTAGAAGGGTCCTTAATAATTCCGACATCACTAATAGTGTGTCTTAGGAATTCGACTCTTCAATTCCAAAACTCGTATTTAGAGAACTTCGTGTCAAGATTCTCTGATCGTAATGTTTCCATGGTTTGTTGTACATGCTCTTTATGATTTACTTCTTACTATGAGAGTAGATAAGTAAGTCATTTACAAGGACAATGACTAACTGATCCTAGTAAGAATGGCGTACCCTATTCATTAAGTTCATGAATACTACAGGCGTATTGGTCCTATCCGAGGGGTGTCACTACGGACTCGTAGTGTCCATACCGAGTTTGGAAGATTGTCCTCAGGACATCCTTCACTAACACTCGTATTTGTTGATATTCGAATCTTAGGTCCATTTCTGAAAGGTTCATCCTTCCTTGCGGTTGGTCGACCAATTCTTCGATGCGAGGAAGAGGGTAATGATTTCTAATGGAAAACTTGTCGAGGTCTCTGAAGTCGATGGACCTACAAAAAAAATTTTCTTTCCTATTGAAGAACAAGAACTGAGCTCTCCAGGGTGAGAAGCTTGTTCTTTTCATTCCATTGCTAAGTAGTTTGTTAAGTCGTCCGGATGGTTCTTGTATCTCCGTGGGCGTTAGACTGTAAGGCGTTCTGGTTACAGGAGTCGTATTGGGTTCTAAGTTTGTTCCCATGACAATGTGATTACTCGTAGTCTTGGACAGTCTCCGTCCTGAAGTTCATATTAGACGTCATACTTGGTTCATCAATTACCGTCTCGTGTATACGAGTCGTATATAATTAAGATTGAAAAGGTAGTCGAATAAATTGTTCTTCTTTAAGTCACATCCCAACGAGGAAAAGAAGTTAAAGTGGAATCATCAATTCCAAACCTGTAGAACCTTGATTATATACCACCCCTGTGCATACATTCTTCAGCGATAGATCAACCGTAATGGTCCTTGGTTTGAACTTGACGTACTGTACGAGTGGTACTTCGGGGAGGTTTGATGAGTTTTCTTCGGAAAGGGTTAGAAGTATGAGGTACTCTATGGACGAGTACTTCGGAGTTCTGGAATGATGGTTTCGTTAGAAACGCGATTTCGGAGAAAGAGATGTGCGCACAAAATTGGTATTGTGAGGATTGAATTGACTCAAGTTGAAAGATAATACCTGACTCTCTTGGAAGTAAAGACATTAGATTTGAACATAAAGGTGTTACGGAAAAACACAACAATGCAAAGTTTAAAAGAGTTATAGTACTTTAGAGTAACTCCAGGAATACTGCTGCGAACAAAGTATACTACAAAAGGCAAGTATAAGCGGCACGAGGGTCCCTTAACTGACGGGATCTTGAAAAATATAAGACTCGAGTTGCACTAGTTTTAAACATGATAAAAAGCGTACATAATACTGACGATTGGAAGTGAACCTATACTATAGTAGGGTCATTCGTTGCCTTTTTCCATTTTGAGGTCAAACTCCTACTGATCCGCCGTCGTTCTTCTTTATTGGACAGTCCCTCTTGAAGTGTCCCATTACGCCACATAGATGTCGTATCCGAGAGATTTTGACATTGGTGGGTGAAGTAATATGTTGGATCCGAGCCCTGCAACAGCTGATAGTATCTACGTTCTTGTTGCATTTATAGCAGTGTAACATACGACAACTACCTAGATGATGGAAGCTGTACTTATTACATTTCGGTAGGTTTCCAGTGTACTGTCTGGCTGGGTTAGGGGCAATTGGGATTCGGGGTTTCGTGGTAGTTTGTTACTCGTTGAGGTACTTGATTCGTACTTGGATTGGAATTATTGTTAACAATCCCGCTAACATTTGCATTGTTAGCGTTAAGGTGAGTCAGAACAGCTGTCACGATAGCTGAGACTGCAGCTTCAAAGGTAGCTGCATCAATCTGAAGAGTTGGTGTTTGGTTGATGGGTTGATCGATTATCTTCGGTTACATGATTCTGTTACACGGAAATAAAATGAATTTGTGAGCGAGTACGGTTGAACTTGTATCATGTTGATTCTGACTAAGAGATAAGTTATTATCCATGAAAACTTAACTTATACACGTTATGATATAATCAATATTGGGTGGATAATAAAATGTGTGACCCTACTCTAGTTTCACATCCCAACGAGGAAAAGAAACTAAATTAGAAATCTCACATTCTATTGTGTACCAGGTCTTCATTATATATAAATCGGGAATGTATAAGCGAGGAAAATCATAATAATAACCTTCATGCGAATCCTTGTTAATGAACTAAAATTCCCAGTAAACGTTACTAGAATACTTTGAAATGTTACCATTGAACCTAGATGAATTTCGATCGTTCATGAAAATAGTAGAAGTATGTTCTCGAGGGTTTGACCTAGATCCCTATGATGCAGTCCTAGTAAAGAATAGAAGTAAGTTTGTAGGATGGTCTCAAGACGTTTGTCGTTCAAGCCGATGTATTATTGGTTGGTGGATAATATGATCCAACCTTTGAAAGAGGCTTGAAAATGATTCTGGGGTTAAATTACTCTAGTCCAATAACTTGACTAGATTGGGTCTCAGATAGACTCCAACGATAGTATGATGAAATTATTTGAACAAAGAGTGACACAGAAGTTAGTCAACTGACATTATCATTAATATTTAAGTTGTAATAAGTTTGGAAAAATTGACCTTGTAGTAGGTCTTACATCATATATGGAGTAGAAAAGTCTTTGATAGCATAAAGACCTAACTAAATGTACTTACAGTACAAGGTAGTCACATAGAAAAGTGCTACACAGAACATAGACAGGAACACGACACTCTTAAAAACAAAGAAGGAAAGTAAATCATCTCCTATTGGAGACGGTCACCCCTATGGTGAACCCTTAGTTCAGTTAGTTGATGTTCCATATCAATCAGGTATCTTTTTTACACCCTCTGGCATACTCGGAGCTCTATGACTTCAACTCGAGTTTCAGCTAGTGCTTGTAACAAGGTCTCATGGTTTCTGTCAGATCCCTCACGTGTGTGTTCAAGGTGATTGGTGCGGATGGTATGCATTCTTGCATTGGCATTTACCTCGTCGATACGTTGGAGAGCCGTCCTGCCTTCAATTTCGTTTCGGGCAACTTTACGGATCAGGATTGGTAGAACTCTATCTGCGGAGCTCCCTTCGTTTACGTTGTAGAATCTTCGGTCTCCATTAAATGACATAGGTAGATCTTGCTCTTTGCTCCATGTTTCCAAGCATTCTACCCAAGGAGGTGTCGGGCCATGAAAAGCTGGACGAGGGTTAGGATTTGGAATGGGAGCTACCGGGGGTAGGTTATCAACCTCGGGTTCGGAGTTATCATCATCTGAAAGGCCTTCAGCATGGTGATCATTCAAAGGGATTGGATGATCATTATCAGGTTCTTCTCCAAACCATCAAGCAATGCCTTCGTTCGGATTGTACGGGTAGCCGTGGGGATGGAGTCCAGCCATGTTATCTATGCGAGAATTGTGGTTAGGAAATAACTATTAGACGAACTATCTAGATAATTATTAGATAATCTTCATTAGTTACATCACTATTTGTAAAGTGTATACCAGTTATATGTAATCAAAATAGGATAGGCCTTCGAATAAGTGACCTTAACTCTAAATTCACAAGGAACAAGAGTAAACCAAAAATTTCACAGATTCTAAGTCTATGACATCCTAGTTACATATAACCTTAGTTTATCCACTTAGCAACCATCAACTTAGTAATAAAGATCCTTTTTAGTTCTCAAGTAAGTAATTATAGTAACACAAAATACTCCTATAGTATTTTAGACTTAGGTTCTGTTATAGTGTTCTGATTGTGGTAGTGTTGGTAAGTTTTTAAACTTGTTGACGCATCACAACCATTCTTAGGCATGTGCTAATCATTCCTCGGACCAACTTAGTTGATCCGACTATGCCACTCCCAGGACTGACCATACATCCCCGAGCTTACCTGTGATATTTAACAATCGTAATACTTTTGTTCTTGTCATTGTGACATAGATTTTAGTATGAATGCAGGCACGCACACTTAGTTAAATATTTTATTATTTGAAAGTATAAACTCTTGGTCAGAGTATTTTTAATCCCATTGTATTTATAGTTAGTATATCTTTTATGGGTTGATATACTCAATTCACTATGAACAATAGTCTGATACCAATCTGTCACACCCCAAAACCGAGAACGACAGAAATGTTCTAGGGCGGAGGACGTCATGTAATGTATCACAACAATGCAAAGTAGTAAACCAGAAAAAACATCATCAATTGCATTAATTGTATAATTTTAAATACAAGTGTGTTTTTTCATAGTATAAAACAACATAATGAATGTTCGAAATAAAAAGACGAGTCTTGACTGCTCCGTCTTCACCAAGCCTGGTCGTCGTACCTGTCTATTTGTGACCTGAGAATACAAGTTACTTTGAAAGCGACTATCAGCAATAAAGCTGTTGAATTCATAAGTATTAATGTGTCTTTGATTTGTAAAACTGTAAAGTAAAGACTTGTAAATGTTTGAAGGAAAGTTTGTATAAGTATGAAAATGTTTGTAAGTAATTGTAAACGTTTGAAAACTGTAGAATATCCCATATTTCCTACTAGTATAAAAGTAGTCTTCTACCAAGACCCGACTGTTTTGAAAGTAGTCTTCTACCAAGACCCGACTGTTTTGTAAGTAAGCATCACTTGAATTGTGACGGTTTTTTCCCTATTTAACTATTATTATAAAAGTTATAGTCTACCTCGTCATTTATGTGTATGAGTCACAATATAAAGGTAATAAGGAAAATAGTTTATCTATATCAAATATATCCTACCTCGTCGTTCAGGTGAATGTGTCACAAAGTAAAGGAAGGAAAATAATATAATAACTAAAAATGTATCCTTTTGCATTAGGATATTCACGACATGCAAACTTGCCGAACAGTACAACCGTAGACATCCGTCGATGATCATTTTCCCTACTGTAGCTAACATCTTTGCGTGTGGAATGGTAAGTCCCGAAACGTTTGTAATAGATTCTATTGAATAGTATCTATTAAACGTATTAATGTAAACCTGTTCATTTAAGCGTATCTATGTAAACGTATTCATGTAATCGTATTCATTTAAGCGTATCCATGTAAGCGTATCTATGTAAACGCATCTATGTAAACGTATTCATGTAAGCGTATTCATGTAATATGTAATGTATTAGTATAGACTCATGAATGAAGTAACTCTTGTGTGATTCTTTGTACTCTAAATAGTAAGTAGTATAGACTCATGAATGAAGTAACTCTTGTGTGATTCTTTGTACTCTAAATAGTAAGTAGTATCTCCTAACTATACCTATTGTAGTTACTAGTAATGTACGTCTATAACTGAAAGTATGCCTTTGCTACCAAAAGGTACCGAACTGACTGATGGAACTTTTATGTCTATATATGTATATATGATATATAACTAATATTTAGATGACATTCGGACGAGTAACCGATGCCCTAAGGCCACATCCCAACTAGGAAAAGGAAATAAAGCGAGCTAGCCGTCCTAAGTCCTTTAAACATTACTTATATAACTATACATATATGGGCATGCATTTGACAATATATAAGTATAAAAGAAGTTTTGTAAAACCTTTGAAAAGTTTAATAACTAAGAAATGATGACTTGATGTTAGTTTATAAAACGATTTGAAAGTATTTTGTTTGATAAGACAAATTTAAGTATAAGGAAAACCTTTGTTTGAACCACAATTGTAACTGAGTTTGAATGGAAACATACATCATGCAAATCAGTTCGATAAAGAGTTTTAACATGTAAAATCATTTGAGAAGGTCATTTGAAGTAATCTGTTTGGTAAAACAGCTAAACGTATAGTAAATCCACTTGTATGCTAGTTATTAATCACATCTAATTGATATAATAACTTGCATGATTCAACTTGTATTCCCCCCATAAAGAATTTATAAACATCTAAAACATTTAAAAGGTTAATTAAGGGGTATGAACTCACCTGCAGTGAGTGGATCGGATGGAAGTGTCAGACAAGTGCTTAGTGTCAAGTGAAGACTTAAACACACAAAATGATCCTAATAACATATAAAGACATATGTATATATACATTTAGTGATTTAAACACTATTTAGACAAGTATAAACATCCTAATGTGAGGAAAACACTTTGGTCAAAGCGTTAGGAGGTTATTCGGTTGCTACAAAGGAGTGCAAGACATTGTAAGTGAGTTTATGGTCCATAGACCATACTTGCTGGAGTTTACGGCCCAGGGGAGTTTACTCCTGGCCGTAAACTCTCAAATGGGTATCCAAATGAGGCTTAAGGCTATTATGTCTTAAGTGGTTAAGTGTTCCAAGGCATAAACAAGAGGCTAAGTGGGTTTAAGGTCGAAGAATGGCCCTTATAGGTGTTTACGGCCTGGGGACCACTTCCCCTTGAGTTTATGACCATAAACTCATGGTATGAGGTAACAATTCGTTCATAGAAGTCCCTTGTTCAATGTGGTGTAATTCTAGACTATGATCCTAGGCTTGGTAAGGCGATTCGGTCAATTTTGCTCCTCTTAAGGGAGTTTACGGCCTTGAGGGGATCCTTGGTCGTAACCTCTCATTCAACCCTCAAAAATTGGTGTTTAAGGTCTTATATACATCAAGGAGGTGATCTAAGTTAGTGTCCAAGGCCAAAGGAGGGACTAAGGTGCCATTTGCACCACTTAAAGGGGTTTACGACCCAAGAACATGTCTTGGCCGTAAACTCCTTGGATCATGTGTTTTCTTATGATTTCTAGGCTCTAAACATGTTAAACCTAGTGTAAAACGAGTTAGAACAAGAGTACTTACAATCTAGGAGCTTGAATGGTCGGTTTTGGCCAAGAACACCAGTGTGTGTTCTTGGTGAAACTTGAAGATCTACACAAATGGAATGATTTCACAGATGAAATCATGTAAGATCACTAGTTTATGTAAGATATCAACTAGTTAGGACAAGGAACTTAAGAGATTTGAATATCGGGGATGAAGATCGGGATGATAGTTGAGAGGATTTCAACCAAAGGAAAGGGAGGAATGAACAAATGACCAGAACTTGACCATATAAGGGGAGTTTACGGCCAACATTGAGTTTAAGGCTATAAATTCCATGGTGGTGGCTATGAACTCCTGTTTAGGGTGTTCCAGATCTGTTCTTTATGCTATTTCTCCAGTAGATAAGCCTTGAGACTTATCCCTTAAGTGTACAAGGCTCAGAGTGTTGCAACGGACTCCAAATTGTGCTAAATGATAGCAGGAGTGAGTTTGACTTTGAATGAAGTGTTTGACTATACAGGATAGAAAATTTCGGGTTGTCACATCATCCCCCCGTTAGAGAGAATTTCGTCCCGAAATTAGAATTTAGGTATAGGAGTATGTATGAATAATCGAGTAAAGAGGTGGGGATACTTCCTAATCGATTGATTCTCGCACTCCCAAGTGAATTCAGGTCCCTGGTTGGCATTCCAGTGAACCTTCACTAATAGGAAGCGGTTTTGCTTCGTTCGCTTGATTTCCAGGTCTATGGTTACTACGGTTCTATCACGAAGGTGAGGTTCTTGTTGATCTCTATCTCGTCGAGTGGGATTACAAGAGTCCTGGCGGAAGGGTACCTTTTCAAGTTCTTGTCATGGAGGGTAAAATGTACGTTACTGAGTTTGCAGTGTAGGCTGGGTTTGTGAGTTACAGGGCCGATTCTGGTAAGAATCTAGGAGGCCCGAACTATCTTGGATTTTAGCTTTCCACGCTTTCAGAAGCATATCAAGCCTTCCCAGGGTGAGACTTTTAAAAGAATTTGGTCCCTCATTTGGAATTGCAAAGGTTTCATCCTCTTGCTTCTCTTCCCAGTCCAAGGCCACTCCCTTCTGAGTCAAAGTCGTAAGAGATTCCGTAATTCGCGAGGAGTTCTGAATGAACTTACGACAACAGGTCAGCGAGACCTAGAATTTGGCAAATTCCCGTAGGCGTCTTCAGTGCTGACAAATTCTCAATTGTTTTCATTTTTGGAAGGGTCCTCAAGGATTCCCATATCACTAATAGTGTGTCTTAGGAATTCGACTCTTCAATTCCAAAACTCGTATTTAGAGAACTTCGTGTAAAGCTTCTCTGTTTGTAATGTTTCCATGGTTTGTTGTAGATGCTCTTTATGATTTAATTCTTACTATGAGAGTAGATAAGTAAGTCATTTACAAGGACAATGACTAACTGATCCTAGTAAGAATGGCGTACCCTATTCATTAAGTTCATGAATACTAAGGGCGTATTGGTCCTATCCGAGGGGTATCACTATGGACTCGTAGTGTCCGTATCAAGTTTGGAAGATTGTCCTTAGGACATCCTTCACTAACACTCGTATCTGGTGATATTCAGATCTTAGGTCCATTTCTGAAAGGTACATCGTTCCTTGTGGTTGGTCGACCAATTCTTCGATGCAAGGCAGAGGGTAATGATTTCTAATGGAAAACTTGTCGAGGTCTCTGAAGTCGATGGACCTACGAAACAATTTGTCTTTCCTCTTGAAGAACAACACCGGAGCTCTCCATGGTGAGAAGCTTGTTCTTTTCATTCCATTGCTAAGTAGTTTGTTAAGTCGTCCGGATGGTTCTTGTATCTCCGTGGGCGTTAGACTGTAAGGCGTTCTAGTTACAGGAGTCGTATTGGGTTCTAAGTTTGTTCGCATGACGATGCGATTACTCGTAGTCTTGGACAGTCTCCGTCCTGAAGTTCATATTAGACGTCATACTTGGTTCATCAATCACCGTCTCGTGTATACGAGTCGTATATAATTAAGATTGAAAAGGTAGTCGAATAAATTGTTCTTCTTTAAGTCACATCCCAACGAGGAAAAGAAGTTAAAGTGGAATCATCAATTCCAAACCTGTAGAACCTTGATTATATACCACCCCTGTGCATACATTCTTCAGCGATAGATCAACCGTAATGGTCCTTGGTTTGAACTTGATGTACTGTACGAGTGGTACTTCAAGGAGGTTTGCTGAGTTTTCTTCGTAAAGGATTAGAAGTATGAGGTACTCTATGCACGATTACTTCGGAGTTCTTGAATGACAGCTTCGCTACAAAGGCGATTTCGGAGAAAGAGATGTGCGCACAAAACTGGTATTGTGAGGATTGAATTGACTCAAGTTGAAAGATAATATCAGACTCACTTGGAAATAAAGACATTAGATTTGAACATAAAGGTGTTACAGAAAAAACACAATAGTGCAACATTCAAAAAAGTTACAGTACTTTAGAGTAACTACTAGAATACTGCTGCGAACAAAATATACTACAAAAGGCAAGTATACGCAGCACGAGGGTCCCTTAACTGACGAGATCTCGCAAAAGATAAGACTCGAGTTGCACTAGTTATAAACATGTTAAAAAGCATACATAATACTGACGATTGGAAGTGAACCTATACTATAGTAGGGTCCTTCGTTGCCTTTTTCCATTTTAAGGTCAAACTCCTCGTTATCCGTCGTCGTTCTTCTCTGTTGGACAATCCTTCTTGAAGTGTCCCATTACGCCACATAGATGGCATATCAATGATATTTCAACATTAGTGGTTGAAGTAATGTGTTAGATTTGAGCCCTGCAACAGCTGATAGTATGTCCGTTCTTGTTGCATTTATAGGAGTGTAACAGACGACAACTACCTAGATGATGGAAGCTGCACTTATTGCATTTCGGTAGGTTTCCAGCATACTGTCTAGCTGAGTTAGGGGCAATTGGGATACCATAAGGGATGGTAGTAGGAGGTACACATGTTGTGGTTGTGATGGTTGCCACAGGTTGTTGTCTTTTGCTCATCCCATGGGTGATTTACCTTTACCTTTAGCCCAAAACCTTAGTTTGTTATTCTTGGGCTTGAGAATCGGGGTGTCGTGGTAGTTTGTTACTCGTTGAGGTACCTGATTGATACTTGGATTGGAATTATTGTTAACAATCCCGCTAACATTCGTGTTATTATCATTATCGAGAGTCAAAACAGCTGTCACAGCAGCTGCGACTGCAGCTTGAAAGGTAGCTGCATCAATCTGAAGAGTTGGTGTTTAGTTGATGGGTTGATCGCTTTTCTTTGGCAACATGATTCTGTCACACAGAAAGAAAATGAATTTGTGAGCGAGTACGGTTGAACTTGTATCATGTTGATTCTGACTAAGATATGAGTTATTATCCATGAAAACTTAGCTTATACACGTTATGATATAATCAAGATTGGGCGGATAATAAAATGTGTGATCCTACTCTAGTTTCACATCCCAACGAGGAAAAGAAACTAATAATAACTCGGGAATGTATAAGCGAGGAAAATCATAATAATAACCTTCTTGCGAATCCTTGTTAATGAACTAAAATTCCCAGTAAATGTTACTAGAATACTTAGAAATGTTACCATTGAACCTAGATGAATTTCGATCGTTCATGAAAAGAGTAGAAGTATGTTATGGAGGGTTTGACCTACATCCCTATGATGCAGTCCTAGTAAAGAGTAGAAGTAAGTCCGTAGGATGGTCTCAAGACGTTTTTCGTTCATATGATCCAACCTTTGAAAGAGGCTTGAAAATGATTTTGGGGTTAAATTACTCTAGTCCAATAACTTGACTAGAGTGGGTCTCAGATAGACTCCAACGATAGTATGATGAAAGTATTTGAACAAACAGTGACACAATAGTTAGTCGACTAACATTATCATCGATGTTTAAGATGTAATAAGTTCGGGAAAATTAACCTTGTACTAGGTCTTACATCATATACGGTGTAGAAAAGTCTTTGACAGCGTCAAGACCTAATTAAAAGTACTTACAGTACAAGCTAGTCACATAGAAAAGTGCTACACAGAACATAGACAGGAACACGGTTCTTTTAAAAACAAAGAAGGAAAGTAAAGCATCTCCTACTAGCGACGGTCACCCCTATGGTGAACCCTTAGTTCAGGTAGTTGACGTTCCATATCAAGCAGAATTCTTCCGTACACCCTCTGGTACGGATGGTATGTATTCTTACATTGGCATTTACCTCGTTGATATGTTAGAGAGCCGTCCTGCCGTGAATTTTCTTTCGGGCAACTCTTCGGATCAGGATTGGAAGAATTTTGTCCGCAGAGCTCCTTTCGTTTATGTTGTAGAAGCTTCGGTCTCCATTAAACGACATATGTTGATCTTGCTCTTCGCTCCATATTTCCAAGCATTCTAGCCAAGGAGGCGTCGGGCCATGAAAAGCTAGACGAGGGTTAGGATTTGGAATGGGAGCTACCGGGGGTAGGTTATCAACCTCGGGTTCGGAGTTATCATCATCCGAAAGGTCTTCAACATGGTGATCATTCAAAGGGATTGGTTGATCATTCTCGGGCTCTTCTCCAAACCATCCAACATTGCCTTCGTTTGGATGGTACGGGTATCCGTGGGGATGGAGTCCAGCCTTGTTATCTACACGAGAATTGTGGTAAGGAAATAACTATTAGACGAACTATCTAGATAATTATTAGATAATCTTCATTAGTTACATCACTATTTGTAAAGTGCATACCAGTTATATGTAATCAAAACAGGACATGCCTTCGAATAAGTGACTTTAAATCCAAATTCACAAGGAACAGGAGTAAAGTAAAAATTTCATAGATTCTAATTCTATGACATCCTAGTTACATATAACCTTAGTTTCTGCACTTAGCAACTATCAACTTAGTAATGAATATCCTTTTTAGTTCTCAAGTAAGTAATTATAGTAACACAAAGTACTCCTATAGTATTTTAGACTTAGGTTCTGTTATAATGTTCTGATTGTGGTAGTGTTGGTAAGTTTTTAGACTTACTGACACATCACAACCATTCTTGGGCATGTGCTAATCACTCCTCGGACCAGCCTAGTTGATCAGGCTATGCCACTCCCAGAACTGACCATACATCCCCGAGCTTACCTGTGATATTCAACAATCGTAATACTTTTGTTCTTATCATTGTGACATGGATTTTAGTATGAATGCAGGCACGTATACTTAGTTAAATATTTTATTATTTAAAGTATAAACTCTTGGTCATAGTATTTTTAATCCCATTGTATTTATAGTTAGTATATCTTTTATGGGTTGATATACTCAATTCACTATAAACAATGCTCTGATACCAATCTGTCACACCCCAAAACCGAGAACGGTGGAAATGTTCTGGGGCGGAGGACGTCATGTAATATATCACAACAATGCAAAGTAGTAAACAAGCAACAACATCATCCATTCACACGGACTCCGTTTTCATCTGTCTTTTTACTGTTGAGTTCCTATTAATGAGTTCTTCGACTCTCATTTAGGTTGCGTAAGCCAAAAACTGCTCGAGCTAAAATTCGAGTTTCGGGCCGTGCACTGCTAAGCTGAATCTTAGAAAAATCATTACGTCTTCATATGAAGACAGATTTGGGCGTTCTTTTTTTTTATGTTCTCGGATTAACATATACTACAACTTTGGTTTAGATAACTAAGGCTAAAAGTCACTCCATTGTAAATTCACTATTTACATCTCTCGGTGTCGTGCCGGTGTTGCCGTAAAACTTCGACGGGCCATAACTTCTTTGTTATAACTCGGATTTTGGCGTTCTTTATATGTACGGAACCCTGGAGACATATTCTTCAACTTGGTTAGTATTATTTAATCTTAATATATTTTGCCTAAAAGTCATTTTCAACCCCTATTATCTCTAAATTGACTAGTCTGGATCTGCAGGCGTTACAATTTCAATATCTATCAAATTAAATAATAATAATATTATTATTATTTAGTCAAAACAAATGTGGACATTAATTAATACAGGAACATATGTACCTGCAACATTGGCAAATCACCCAGAGGGAAATCACGTAAGCCTGTAATATTCAAAAAGCTAACCTAAAACATTTTAGAACTCAGTAATGTAATGACTCATTCCATTCCATTCTATAAAACAAACAGGACCTAAGACCTAATATGTAATATGTAAATTGTAATATGTAATATGTAAGAAAGTGACAGACAGTAATTAAGTACCTCATCAGCCCCATCTAATTAATACCGTCCAACAAGTTCAACTGGCTTCCCCAGATTCCTCACTTATCACACCATTTATTTATTCATCAAAAACATCTCACAAAAACACATTATCTTTAAACCATTAACTGCAACACGCAAGCTTCTTTTTTTTAAATTTGGCTATGATTTTTATATTATTAAAATCACCTCGTTGTCTTTTGTCTACTCTCTCACATCATACTGATCTCCTTTAGTCACAACCAAATCAAGGCTAGAGTAGTCAATAGTGTGAGGATCATCCTTGTGTGACTAGATGACCACAATAGCAACAGAGACATAATAGCCCTGGTTAACATACATCAATACATAATGACATAATAATTTGAAAAGTAACGAACTTGAGATCAGATGCACATTGGTCTACGAATGACATGTTGATTTGTGAAAACATCAGCTTTTTATCCCGAACAAAGTATGATTGAGATATTTGAGGCACCACCAACACATCCAAAGTAAATTCATCTTGCCTAGAACACCTAACATTCACTCGAACAACAATGTTTTATTAGAAAATTAGATTAATATCAGTTGATAATTTTCAAGTTTGCTCCAAGTTCCAACATGAAATGTTTTTTATTAGTTCGATTTTCTAAATACATGTCTACAATTCTAGTACCAAAGTTCAATTTCTATTCTCCTCAATCAGCACCAAATTAACCTGTCACAATTGACTATTCCTTCCAGATACCATGGTTATATAGTAAAAGTCCTTCAAAAGGAAAGAATGTTATATACACCATTTCTTATTGCTTGTAATTCATCAAACACTATTGTTTCTTGACTTCTTCTTTCAGACATTTTGTCAAATAGTTGGCCCAGAAGTTATATATATTCTACATAGTACAGAAACAATAAAAGATATGGTCGTCGCCAAGTATAGAAAAGAAATTGGAGCAAATTAATGACCAAATCAAGGAATATAAAACACAGTCGAGCATGATCGATCGATTCAAGCATTATAAAACAGAAAACATTAAGAAATGTAGAGTAGTACCATGTCCTCATCCATTGTCTGCTCCAAATCATATTGATCTTCATGATAAGTTATTAGCTATCTCTATATTATTCCAAATCCTCTACCTAAGAAGCAATGACATAAGGATATGCTTATAGTTGTTGGATGTTAGAACTTAAAAGAGAGAGGATTCCCACATAATGATTGAATGAATCAACTATTTCATCAGTTAGGGTTTTTTTACCCCTTTTGTATTTTGGGACGTAAAGAGATAGAATATGGTGTGAAATGGAAATTTACAGTAAAATGAGTTGAAATCCATACAGTGGCATATAAGGGAATAGAAAAAAATCAGCAATACTTTATACGACACATAATATTAGTGACATTTATATCATTATACCACTAAAAATAATAAATATTAGTAGCATAAAATGTTAAGTGCCTTTAAATCCAAAAATTTTCATAGTGGCATATAAAATATGCCACTAAAAGCATGATATAGTGGCATAAAAATATATGCCATTAAAAATGTATGCCACTAAATGTCATTTTGTTTGTGGTGACTTGAACAAATAATATTTTATTTTTAACATAAAGATGAAAACATGTAATTATTTGTGGGATAAACAAACTTTCACTTGTATTCCCCCCCCCCCCCCCAAAGACATGGAAAAATTGAAAATATGGGGGGTATGAACTCACCTTGGTTTAGTTTGGTGGATGATTTGAAGTGTTGTCGATAGATTTCGAGCCTAAACACTAGGATGCTCTTGATGAACTCCTTAAAGCTTATAATACCCTAAGAAGGTTAACACACGAAATTTTGTGTAAATGAGGATGAAATTTAGATACTAATGTGTAACAACACTAGGGGTTGTCGAGTTTATTTACCAAACTTTAAGGACCACTTAAATGATGAAGATCATTGGAAAGAACCAAACTTGTTCTTGACATTATTTTAAAATATGAAGATGGAGTGTAAAGGAAATGGAAGAAGGAAAATTGAAGAGTGTTGGTAAATGGAAGTAGTATTCCGTTGTGATTTTTAATGGAAGCAGTGGGTATGGATGTATGTTGGATACTTGAGTGTTGTGCACGTAGTTTGCTAGGTAAAAAGAGGTAAGGCTGAAGTATCGTCTTTCGAGGTCAATATCCTACTATTTTAAGTAGTCACAAGAAAGAACTAGCAATAAACTCTTCTGCATGATCGAAATCACCCCATTTCCTTGGTGAATTCGGTCCTAATGGACTTCTCTTGAGAGTTTTCGGTTATTGATGGGCAAATCCATGGAGTTTTCGGACTTGGTGTTCTTCTTGGCAATTAGATTCTAGTTCTAGTCCCCTCACACATGGTGTTTTCGGCCTTAGTGGGATTCCAAGATGATGCTTTCGGTTTTGGGTGTTGTAGGATGGGTGGGGTACTAAGCCTATATATTAATAAACAATGATTTACATCTATGATTCCTATTTCAAAATTTTTTGACTAGTCTTGTCTTGTTTTCACTTGTTCACTTTCAAGAGGTGATTATAAATATGGTTTTCAAAGTATATATATATATATATATATATATATATATATATATATATATATATATATATATATATATATATATATATATATATATATTTGTGCCCCTTTGGTTTTCAAGGTTTTATTATAATAGGGTTACAATTTAGACCTTTCTTGATCCAACATAGACTAAGATATCACTTGTTTCGTCAAAAAAGGGAAATTATCGACGAAAAATCTACATTGAATGATTAAAAGTCACTAAATTCTGAATAAATGATTAAATTATTTTAGTCAAAGAAAATATATGTACATTTTTGTCACAACTAGGAATTCCGATGCTTTGTAAACACTAAACAATGATAACAATGTAACTAAAACTTGAAAACATGTATGGTGTTTATTCAATGACAACAAAAATTCTATTAAATATGCAATACAAACATTCAAATAGCCAACAAAGGTTGGAAACCCTAAAGTAAATCCCGATTTAAGTCCATATGGAATAGGATTTCCTTATTGGGCCTAGTGGACCAATGAGCTTCCAACTTGACTATTTTAGGCTTAAAACTCTTAAATGGGCTCTAATTGTACCCAATTTCATTTATTTTAATATTTTAGGCCATAGTGGGCCTAGAATGAAATAAAATACCCATATTGGGCCATGACAAATCTAATTAACCTAATGGGCCATAAAACTCATACATTGATTTATATTGGGTCGTGAACCATCTCCAAAGACCAATTGGGCCAAAAATAATCAAAATGGGCCCATAATATGGACTTAAGCACAAAAGGCCCAAATTCTCCTCTCTCTTCTCTCTTTCTCGGCCCAAGAGGAAAAAATAGAGAAATGTAGATTTATGAGGGCAAGACACCTCACAATAACCTATTGGAAACCCATGCATAAATCTCATATTTTCATGCATATCACCTCATCTCTCACCTCCCCTCTCTTCTTCTTATTCTCATCCGATTCCCACTCACTCCACCTCATTCTCTTTCAACAATATCTCAAGAATACTCTCTCAAGAACTCACCTTCCTTCCATCAAAAATTTCAAAAATCACAAGGGCTCTAAGAAGATCTTTCCCTAATATCACTAATCCCTTGTAAGTTGTTGTTTAATCCATACTTTAACTTCTTGATTACCTCAAAAATCTCCCCTAACTCATGTAAAATTCTTTATCTTGCTTCTTAGAACACATCTAATCCAAAGACCTTCCAAGAAGCTTGCTAGGCCGAAAGACCTCACCATTTTCTTTCATTTCTTCTTCAAAACCGAGATCCACAAGAAAATGTGAGTTCATACCCCTCTATTTTCGGTTTTCATATGGCTTATGGGGGAGAATACAAGTAAAATATGTAGATCTATGTGTATTTGTATGCTATGTGTGATTTCTTGTGTTATGGGGTAGATATGTGCCAAAAATAAATGATATTTCGAGATCTATAGTTCAAGGAGGAAATATATGTGATCTAAGATGTATTACACTTAACAAATTAAGAAAAATTATCATCTAAGGTCTTGTTAAACATAATTCAACATAAAACTCATTTTTGGGCTATAATTGTCAATTAAACAAAAATTAGGGTTGAAGGTTTCCATTCACGCTTTTCTTTAAGACCAAAAGAGTCAAACTGTAAAAATAAATGTTTTTATGAATAACATACTCTATAAAGGGGTAGAAATGTAATTTGTGGCATAATGGAACAATTTTTGGACTTTTCGGCCCATAAGTCCGAAAAATGCGAAAAAGGTGGTTTTCAAGGGATTGAAATAGTAAAATTCTCAAAACAGGGGGAAAAGGGTAAACAAAACTAATTCAGGGTTTAAAATGATTTTTTTTTTCCAAACAAGGATAAAAAATGTAAAGTTTTTAGGTTTTGGGCCAAAATTGTAAAAGTTACGAAAAGTTTGGACTTTAACTGAAAAACTCTTTACTGGAGGGGTTGAAACTGCCAAAGAGTAAATTTTGATCTAAAAACATCACTTAAACAAGTCTAGGGGTGAAAAATGTCAAGAAAATGGTTTTAGGGCCTAAAATGTCTATATTTTTTAACAAAGGACAAAAATTCTCATTTTTATTAAAGAAGGGCTGAAAGGGGTCAAACCAATATTTTTTAATCAATTATTTTATTATTAAGATATTTGATCAAAAACACCAAATTACAACTTACGAAAATAGAAAGATAGATATACATATAATTCCAAATATCGTTACAAATCTAACAATAAAAAAAATCAATCTTTCCGACAATTATACAATACCTAAAACAAGTAAATATTTAAATCTTTGGGCTTGAAAGTTCCTAATCATGCTTAATTGGGCCTTCGTGACCTATTAATATGACTTTAGGGCCCAACGATAATAATAAATGTTATTGGGCCTCCTGTGACCCAATTTCATGCTTAAGGGACCCTCAATGGCTTTCAAGTGCTATTGTACCTCAGTGGCCCATTACCATTGCTAGTAAGGTCTAAATAAATCAAATGTTAAATGGGCGAACGTGTCCTTCGTATACCCAATAGCCATAAATAATACATGGGATTAACAGGACCTTGTAATGCTCTTCTCCCCGTTTATTAGGCTTACCTTCAATTTAGTAAACATATATAGGTCGTTAATCAATGGTAATCAAATTCATGTTGGATTCAGTGAGTAATAACGGATGGCACCTCTATGGTTCATTTGTAGTCTGTAGTTATAGTCAAAGTCTCCTAGAGGGAGAGCTAAAGTTTGTGTATAGATCTATACGAGGGTGACTCCCCCACACCTCAGTTGTTCGCTACAGTTAGACTCAGCCAGTCTAAGGTGACAAAATCTTTAGATCAATTCCCGGGTTCGTTAAAATGCCAAGACATTCGAACTAGTCATTATCATGCATGGTTATAACGAATCACATAAACAAATCCAATACTATCTGAGTAATCAAGGAAAAATCATAATCATTCGTTCTGACTGTATAACAATTTGAAACAATTATATTTTCTGATTGGAAAACATCGTTTTTTTCGAGGAAATCAACACCATTCACTTGTACTTTTCAATAACTATAATGCAAAACTTCTCATTTATACACACATTGAAATCATTCATGCACAAACCTATGGATCTTCACACTTTGGTATAAATATTTGTCTTTATCAAAAAAATATCGGATTTTCTGGGTTTTATAAACTACACAAAACCTTTTCATAACAACCATGTTTATGAACTCACCAACATTCCATATGTTGATGTTTTTTGTTTTTCAAAATAACTTGTATTATCAGGTAACAGGTAAGCTGAGGAGTAATACAAAGTATGTTAGCGTGTTATGCTTTTGAAAACTATCAAACAATTTATGCTATGGATATGTAATGTTTAAACAATGTACTTGATGTGAACAATGTCAGTTGTAATGTATTGATGCATGGTGATGTTTGTGTTATGATTCATGTATATTCATTGTGATGATATTCAATTTGAATCATGCGAGCCCTCGGATGTTTCCGCCGTCTGGTTCGGGGGTGTGACAGGTTGGTATTAGAGCTCTCTTTATAGTGAACTGGCCTATCTAACCACACATTTATATGCAACTATAAACCAAAGAGGGACTAAAACGACTCTGAGAAAAACAAAATTTCACATTTATGTGCTTATGTTAGGATAATAAACTAAAAATATATAATAAAAGCTTCTGGAGGAAATTGAACACTATGGTTAAACCTGACCAGTTATGTAGTCATATTAGGGATAAATATAGCCTGATCAACTGTATTTATTCAGAATATGACCAACATGTGTTCGGGAGTAACTATAGCGGGAAATGAATCCAAAAGCCTACCCCACTCTCCAATATCTCTAGGGAATCCAAACACTAATAATTAAAAATACTATGAGAATAATCAAAACATGACTCGTTCCCGCGCCCCATGCAGTCACCATAGATGATGATCAGCAAGGAGTACACTTCTACCAAGCACTAGTGGCCCACGGGATGATCGAGGACGAACCCGTGGGAGATCAGGGGGGAGCACACGACGTTGGGCCCGACGAGTACACGGACACGGAATACGAGTTGATGGGACCTATGATGACATGCAGGAAGAATAAGATACATGCGAGGATTCCGTCGCACCACCTACCAACGAGACGCAGCAGAACCACCCTGCCCCACCCGAGAATCCTGCGAGAGAGAATCGTTCTCCGGAAATGGAGATTACCGCTCTACGGCAACAACTATTCGCCATGGAAGCACGAGCGGTGCAGGCTGAATAGGAAAGAGCTGAAGTCATTGGAGAAATGAATGAGATGGCCCTGTTGTTGGCACAACACTTCGGTATATGACCTTGTTGCCGTCGTCGGGTGCTCCTTAGAGTGTTAGGACTAGCCTTACCCTACTAGTACTATGATCTATGCTATGTACCATCGAATCTATGTTTAAGTGATTGCACTACTTGTAGAGTCGTTACGCTGCCGAACTTACACCACTTATTTATGCTCTTTCGAGCAAATTTTCATGTATCAATGTACGAATATTAATAGTGGAAAATATATGTGTTCTATTGTGAAGTTGTTATCTATTATGTGTTATGTATCCATGATTATATGTTAATATATGAAACTACTTAAGTACATGCAATACACCTAGTTTATAGGACCACTAACTCACAAAATTCTAGGCACTCAACATCTTTCCACTCCATCACAGAAAGATGCCACAACGACCTGCTCGTGGAAACCTTGGGCCAACCCCACCAGAAATCAACTCAATGACATTTCAAGCAGTTGTATTTGCGGCAATCACAGTGATGTTAGCACAGATCAACAATGGGAACAATGGTGGAGCCAATGGACAAGGTGTTGGAAGTTCGAACAACGGAATAAATCGAGGACCTACCAAGACATGCTCTTACAAAGATTTCACCAACGCCAAACCACGAACCTTTATAGGCACAGGTGGAATGATAACCCTAAAGAGATGGATCGAAAAGGAGGAATCGGTATTTGAGATATGCGAATGCCTCGAGGAGATGAAAGTGAAGTTTGCCGCATGCACGTTCGTTGACCAAGCTCTCACCTGGTGGAACGGACATGTAGAAGCCATTACTCTCCCCGTAGCCAACTCCATGTTGTGTGCGGAGTTGAAAGAAATGCTGATGGCTGAGTACTGCCCGCGAGGCGAAATTCAGAAAATGGAGAAAGAGTTGTAGAACCTCACTATCCGAAACTCCGACATTGATGCATACATATCAAGGTTTAGCGAACTGTCATTGTTGTGCCCTGGCATGATTACGTCATAGGGAGAGAAAATCGAACGATTCATCTGGGGATTAACCTCCCCAATTCAAGGAAATGTGATAGTAGCAAATCCTGAAACGTTCGACAGTGCCAAGAGGTTGGCCAAGAAACTGTACGACCACAACAACAAAAAGGGCGAGAAACCAGGGGAAACTGAAGGCAAGAAGGAGAATGACAACATGAAAGGAAAGAATAATAAGAGAAAAGGCGATAAGGCTCAGAGTTGTCAAAGAAACAACAAACAGTGACAGTCAATGCTGCAACCACGCAAGTTCCCTCCACACCACATGCTCCAGTCTCAGCTACTCCAAGTGCCCTTAGGCAATATTCCGGGAATCTCCCAAAGTGCAACAAGTGCAATCTCCATCACCATGGTGAATGCAGGGAAATACATTCTACCAGTTTCAATCGAAAGGGTCACACGGAAAAATATTGCAGGACCTATCCTTCCCAGAACCAGCAGCAAGGAAACAACAACAACAATCGCAACAACAACAACACCAACAACATCAGCAACAATGCAGGACCAAGCCACACCTGATATGGATGTGGAAAGACTAGGAACTTCCATCGAAACTGCCCCAACAACAACAACCTTGGGAATGGAGGAACAGGAAGAGTGTTGACCAGGGTCAGGGAGAAGCGGTTCAGGATCCCGTTGCTGTCACCGGTACGTTCCTCCTAAACCAAACTTATGCATGCATCCTATTTGATACTGAAGCAGAACAAAGCTTTGTGAGTAATAGATTCAAACACTTGTTAAAAAACAACCCAAAAAGCTTAATGAAACCTTTACGGTGGAAATGGCTAATGAGAAAACAAAATCCACTGGGGAAATCTACATCGGATGTACCCTGACCTTGAACCATCATGTATTTCAAATAAACTTAATGCCTGTATCCCTTAGGAGTTTTGATGTGATTATCGGCATGGACTGGTTAAGCCCCCACCATGCTGAAATTATGTGCCACGAGAAGGCCGTTCGCCTTCACTTCCCAAATCGCGAAACCCTAATTATATACGGAGACAAACCTAGCACAAACCTTCATCTTACCTCATGCATTAAGGTATAGAAGTATCTACGAAAGAAAGATTTGACGTTTCTGGATCATATAATGGATAAGTCCAAGGAAGAGGTCAATATTCGAGACACCCCAGTGGCTTGCGATTTCCCAGACGTTTTTCCTGAAGCTCTTCCGAGGATACCCCCAGAAAGACAAGTCGAGTTTCAAAATGATCTCATGCCAGGAGCTATACCCATCGCCAAATCGCCCTATAGATTGGCTCCTCCGGAGATGCAAGAGTTGTCCAGCCAACTCAGTGAGCTTTTGAACAAAGGATTTATCCGACCCAACTTCTCACCTTGGGGAGCTCTGGTTCTCTTTGTTAAGAAGAAAGGAGGTTCCTTTAGGATGTGTATTGACTACATGGAACTAAATAATCTCACTATCAAAAATTGATATCCACTTCTGCAAATCGACGATCTATTTGACCAACTCCAAGGCGCAAGATACGTTTCTAAGATAAATCTGCGATCCGGATAACATCAACTCAAAGTAAGGGAAGAGGATATCCCCAAAACCGCTTTCCGAACTCATTATGGACATTATGAATTTGTCGTAATGCCCTTCGGTCTAACGAATACCCCTGCTGCATTTATGGACCTAATGAATCGAATTTGCCGACCATTCCTCGACATATTTTTCATCGTTTTCATTGACGATATTCTAGTCTATTCTCGAAGCGAAGAGGAGCATGGCCGACATCTCTGGAAAATCTTGGAAACCCTACGAACCGAAAAGCTATATGCAAAACTCTCTAAGTGTGAGTTCTGGCTCCATAGTGTGAACTTTTTGGGTCATGTTGTCAGTCAAGAAGGGATACATGTGGATCCTTCTAAGGTCAAATCCATTGAAGGATGGGCGATCCCAACGATACCCATAGAAATTCGTCAATTTTTAGGTCTAGCAAACTATTATAAGAGGTTCATCCAGAACTTCTCTAAAATAGCCAAGCCACTTACCATGCTTACACAAAAGGGCATACCCTTTGAATGGACAGATAAGCAAGAAGGTGCATTCCAAACTCTAAAGCAAGCACTCTGCAGTGCACCTGTACTATCGCAACCGGAGGGAACAGAGGACTTCGTAGTTTACTGTGATGCATCGAATCAAGGTTTAGGTTGTGTACTTATGCTGCGTGGGAAGGTGATAGCTTATGCGTCCTGACAACTAAAGGAACATGAGGTGAATTAAACCACCCATGATCTCGAATTAGGAGTCGTGGTCTTCGTCTTGAAGATTTGGAGGCACTACCTTTATGCTACAAAGTGCACCATTTTCACTGACCACATGAGTCTCCAACACATTTTAAATCAAAAAAAGTTGAACATGAGGAAACGTAGATGGGTTGAACTGCTAAACGATTATGAGTGTGAAATCAATACCACTCGGGAAAGGCTAACGTGGTAGCTAATGCCTTGAGTAGGAAACAATACTCAAATCGTCATATGAAAACTCTTTCAATAACCATTAAATCCCATCTATCCTCACAAATCAAGGAAGCCCAGTTCGACACCATAAAGACAGAAAACAGAACAAGCGAAACGTTGCGCGGAATGGAGAAGAATTTCGAAGTGAAGGAGGATGGAGCATATTATTTCATGAATCGCATTTGGATCCCTAACTTGGAGGATTTAGAGAAGTAGTCATGAATGAAGCCCACAATACACGATACTGCATCCATCTAGGTTCAGATAAAATGTACTTGGATATCAAGCGACATTATTGGTGGTCGAAGATGAAGGAAGAAATTGCCACCTATGTTAGAAAATGCCTTACTTGCGCTAAAGTGAAGGTGGAATATCAGAAGCCCTCGGGATTACTACAACAAACAGTAATTCCCGAGTGGAAATGGGAAAGGATTACAATGGATTTTGTGACCAAATTACCCAAGTCAACAGATGGATTGGATGCCATATGGGTAATAGTCGAAAGATTGATGAAATCCGCCCATTTCCTGCCAATAAAAGAATCTTACAAGATGGAAAGTTTGGCCAGGATATACATCAAAGAAGTGGTGAGACTTCATGGAGTGCCAATATCTATCATCTCCTACCGAGATAGTAGATTCACTTCGCGTTTTTTGGCAATTACTTCAAAAGGCTATGGGACACATCTCAACATGAGCATTGCTTATCATCCACAAACGGATGGTCAAAGTGAGCGAACCATTCAAACTCTTAAAGATATGCTTTGCGCATGTGTGATGGACTTTGGAAAGTCGTGGGATACCCAATTGCCTTTAATCAAATTCTCATACAACAACAGTTATCACTCAAGCATCAAAGTTGCTCCTTTCGAAGCACTATACGGGCGTAAATGCAGATCACTGATGTGTTGGGCCAAGGTAGGTGATACTCAGCTAGCAGGAGGACATTCATCAAGTAATACATTAATGGGACCGGAGATCATAGGCGAAACAATGGACAAAATAATTCAAATCAGAGCTTGACTACAAGCATCACGGGACCAACAAAAGAGCTACGCTGATAAGCGGAGAAAGCCCTTGGAATTTCATGTCGGGGATCAGTTGTTGTTAAAAGTCTCTCCGTGGAAAGGAGTGATTCATTTTGAGAAACAAGGAAAACTAAGCCCACGATACATAGGACCCTTGAGATTCTTGCCCTAATCGGTCCAGTGGCTTATAGACTGCAGCCACCTGCCGAGCTCAGCAGTGTACACCCCATGTTCCATGTTTCAAATTTGAAGAAGTGATTATCCGACGAAACTCTCTTCATCCCATTGGAAGAAATCGAAATCAACGAGAACGTCATGTTCATCGAGGAACCAGTTGAAGTCATGGACATGGAAGTGAAGCGTACGAAACAAAGTCGCATTCCGATTGTAAAGGTTTGATGGAACACTAGGCGTCGACCAAAATTTACATGGGAACACGAAGACCAGATGAAACATAAGTACCCTCACCTACTCCCGAATTCTCAAATCTAGGTTAAAAAGAATTTTGGGACGAAATTCCCTCTAACAGGGGGATGATGTCACAACTAGGAATTATGATGCTTTGCAAACAGTAAACAATGATAACAATGTAACTAAAACTTGAAAACGTGTATGGTGTTCGATCAATGACAACAAAAGTTCTATCAAATGTTTAATACAAACATTCAAATAGTCAACAAAGGTTGGAATCCCTAAAGTAAATCCCGATTTAAGTCCATATGGACTAGGATTTCCTTATTGGGCCTAATGGACCAATGAGCTTCCAACTTGACTATTTTGGGCTTAAAACTCTTAAATGGGCTCTAATTGTACACACTTTCGTTTATTTTAACATTTTGGGCCATAATTGGCCTAGAATGAAACAAAATACCCTTATTAGGCCATGACAAATCTAATTAACCTAATGGGCCATAAAGCTCATACTTGGATTTATATTGGGCTGTGAACCATCTCCAAAGACCAATTAGACCGAAAATCATGAAAATGGGCCCATAATATGGACTTAATCACAAAAGGCCCAAATTCTCCTCTCTCTTCTCTCTTTCTCGGCCCAAGAGGAAAAAAAGAGAAATGTAGACTTATGAGGGCAAGACACCTCGTAATTACCCATTAGAAACCCATGCATAAATCTCATATTTCCAAGCATATCACCACATCTCTCACCTCCTCTCTCTTCTTCTTATTCTCGGTCGATTCCGACTCACTCCACCTCATTCTCTTTCAACAATATCTCAAGAATACTCTCTCAAGAACTCACCCTCCTTCCATCAAAATTTTCGAAAATCACAAGGGCTCCAAGAAGATCATTCCCTAATATCACTAATCCTTGGTAAATTGTTGTTTAATCCATACTTTAACTTCTTGATTACCTTAAAATCTCCCCCTAACTCATGCAAAATTCGTGATCTTGCTTCTTAGAACACATCTAAGCCAAAGACCTTCCAAGAAGCTTGCTAGGCTGAAAGACCTCACCATTTTCTTTCATTTCTTCTTCAAAACCGAGATCCACAAGAAAATGTGAGTTCATACCCTTCTATTTTCGGTTTTCATATGTTTTATGGGGGAGAATACATGAAAATTGTGTAGATATATGTGTATTTGTACGCTATGTGTGATTTCTTGTGTTATGGGGTAGATATGTGCCAAAAATAAATGATATTTCGAGATCTATAGTTCAAGGAGGAAATATATGTGATCTAAGATGTATTACAATTAACATGCTAAGAAAAACTATCATCTAAGGTCTTGTTAAACATAATTCAACACAAAACTCATTTTTGGCCTACAATTATTAATTAAACAAAAATTGGGGTTGAAGGTTTCCATTCACGATTTTCTAAAGGACCAAAAGAGTCAAAACTGTGAAAATAAATGTTATTATGAATAACATACTCTTTAAAGGGGTAGAAATGTAATTTGTGGCATAATCGGCCAATTTTTGGGCTTTTCGGATCATAGGCCCGAAAATTGCGAAAAAGGTGGTTTTCAAGGGATTGAAATGGTACATTTCTCAAAACAGGGGGCCAATTTTTTTTGGGTTTTGGGCCAAAACTATAAAAGTTGTGAAAAGTTTGGACTTTAACTAAAAAACTCTTTACTGGAGGGGCTGAAACTGCCAAAAAGTAAATTTTGAGCTAAAAACATCACTTAAACAAGTCTAGGGGTTAAAAAATGTCAAGAAAATGGTTTAAGGGCCTAAAATGTCTATTTTTTTTTAATAAATGACAAAAATCATCATTTTTATTAAAGAAGGGCTGAAAGGGGTCAAACCAATATTTTTGAGTCAATTATTTTATTATTAAGATATTGGGTCAAAAACACCAAATTACAACTTACGAAAATAGAAAGATAAATATACATATAATTCCAAATATCGTTATAAACAACCAACCGACCCCGTGCCGTTACAAATCTAACAATAAAAAAATCAATCTTTCCGACAATTATACAATACCTAAAACAAGTAAATATTTAAATCTTTGGGCTTGAAAGTTCCTAATCATGCTTAATTGGGCCTTCGTGACCTATTAACATGACTTTAGGGCCTAATGACAATAATAAATGTTATTGGGCCTCCTGTGACCCAATTTCATGCGTAAGGGACCCTCAATGGCTTTCAAGTGCTATTGGACCTTAGTGGCCCATTAGCATTGCTAGTAGGGTCCAAATAAATCAAATGTGAAATGGGCCAACGTATCCTTCGTATACCCAATAGCCACAAATAATACGTGGGATTAGCATGACCTTGTAATCCTCTTATCCTGGTTTATTACGCTTACCTTCAATTCAGTAAACATATACAGGTCGTTAATCAATGGTAATCAAATTCATGTTGGATTCAGTGAGTAATAACGGGCGGCACCTCTATGGGTCATTTGTAGTCTATAGTTATAATCAAAGTCTCCTGGAGGGAGAGTGAGAGTTTGTGTATAGATCTATACGGGAGTGACTCCCCCACACCTCAGTTGTTCGCTACAGTTAGACTCGGCCAGTCTATGGTGACAAAATATTAAGATCAATTCCGTCGTTCGTTAGAATGCCAAGATAGATGAACTAGCCATTATCAGGCATGATTATAACGACTCACATAAATAAATCCAATACTATCCGAGTAATCAAGGAAAAGTCATAATCATTCATTGTGACAGTATAATAATTTGAAACAATTCTATTTTCAGATCGGAAAACATCGGGTTTTCTGAGGAAATCAACACCATTCACTTGTACTTTTCAATAACTATAATGCAAAACTTCTCATTTATACACGCTGTGAAATCATTCATGCATAAACCTATGGATCTTCATACTTTGGTACAAACAATTGTCTTTTTCAGAAAATATCAGATTTTCTGGGTTTTATTGTAACAACCCGAAATTTCCGTATCATTTATTGTAACTCTTTCATAGTACAATTCGCGCAACCAATCGTCATTCCAAATTCGATTTCCGATGTTCCGTATAATTAAGTCATTAATTAGTACACATTTAAAATGACTTAATGGGTGTCTTAATACATTTAGAAATCATTTTAACACCCAACTTTAGTGATCGGAATATTTCGAGAAATTACCGTATCAGGTTATGGTAACTCAATCGGTTACGACCAAAAGCCTCGTCTAACACCGGTATCGGGTAGAATTCCACCGTGTCCAAAACTTAAACACTATATAAACGTGTTTAAGACTCCATTTGAAGCCTTTGGTCAATTTCTCAATTAACACTCACAACCTCTCTCCTCAACCCAAAATCAAGGTCCAAAACAAAGATTTATGGCTTGAAATCAAAGAGGTAACACCCCTAACTTGTTATTCAACCTCTTTAGCCTTTAAATTTGTGTTTAATTTGTGTTTTGGGACCAAGAGCATGAGTTTACAGCCAAGGAACTAGCTTGGGCTGTAAACTCCAAGAAATGGGGGTTTTAAGCCTTAAAAACCCTTCCTTAGCATGGTTGGACATTAGATATGACTTAATGGCTTAATGGAAAGGACTTATAACATGTAAAACATTGATTTTGAGGGACAAAAGTGAGTTTACGGCCAAGACACATTCTTGGGCCGTAAACTCATATTCAAAGGGGTTTTGAGCCAATTAACCCTTCCAAATCATAGTTGGGACTTAGATATGACATTAGGGCTTGCTAATCTAGACTTGGAACACTTTAAACATGATTTTTGGGTAATAAAAGTGAGTTTACGGCCAAGACATACTCTTGGGCCGTAAACTCCTCTTAAATGGTGATTTAGTGCCTTAAAAAATGTCAAAATGCTTTCAAAATCAACCAATGGCCTTGTGGTAAATCCTAGATTCATCTAAAAATGATTTGGAGACCTTAAACACAACATATACCCTACATAAGTGAGTTTACAGCCAAAGAACTCCTCCTAGGCCGTAAACTCCTATAAGTGTGGCTAATGAGGTCTTAAACCACCCTAAAAGCTTGGAAAGATTTCTAGAATTGCATGTGAGTGTTTTAAACATCAAAAACTAATTTTTCAAGAGCATAAGGAGAGTTTACGGCCATAGGACATGCCTCTAGGCCGTAAACTCCTAAAAGTTTGTAAAATGGTAATCTAAATTCATAACAATGCTCAGAAAATTAGTTAGAATCACATGTGATTGTCCTATATAGTTCAAATTAACTATTCTTAGCCATGGGTGAGTTTACGGCCGTAAACTCTAAGAGTCTGGCCGTAAACTCATGTTTTAAATGATGTAAATTCATTCCAAGTGTTCCAAGGCATTTTAGATAATCCATTCTAGCAATCCCCATGTCCATTTGAGCCCTTAAACCATCAAAACCACACCCACATGAGTTTACGGCCGTAAACTCATGTATGTGTGTGTTCAATAGTTGTAAACTCCTTAAAATGTTTACTCTTGGGGAGTAAACTCAAGTCCCAAGTCCCTAGTGCCATTACACGTCCGAAGATGTCACCCGGGTCACTCCAAACGCTCGTTTTGAGGTGTTTAACCTCATTGGAGTGTAATGTTCCATATGATTAGTGAATGTATCCCTAATTGTATATATATATATATATATATATATATATATATATATATATATATATATATATATATATATGGACATTATTTCATTTTACATAGGGACATCGCGAGTAATCAAACCTCGAACCAACGTCTAGCATTCAAAACCGACAGGTTTCCGAGTCCGGTGAGTTCATACCCCTACCCTTTTTCACTGTTTTCACTGTTTTCAAGGGGAACACAAGCAAAGTACAAGGGAATTCTTGTACTCAAAACATGTTTTCAAATGTGTGTCTCATATTTCATATGCTTTTATAAATGATTGCCACAACTGATAACCATTTGAACATGCAGATCACGTAACATATATTTGTGAAATAGGTCCTTAAACTGTTATGTTTTACATATATTTCACAAATGGCTTTCCACAATTTATCAGTTAAAAGCATGGCATTAGATATTTGAACATAATACCTGTACACTGTTTTGTTCTCGGTAACACTCCACACACATACACGAGTGAAGGACTATCATATTATTACTAGTAAATTTGTTAATCCTGTATGATTGGAGACACATCCTTGGAGAACACTCCACCGAGATACGCGAGTGGAGGACTACACCCATAACCAGAATCTCTGGTATTTAGAGAGCGTGACTTGAGTGTATAGATCTATACGGGGCTGACTACCCCACACCTGGCTGCTAGCTACAGCCGAACCGAAATGGTTCAAGGGTGACGAAAGTCATAAGTATGTGGACGACTTATTGCCACATGTGGACTACTTATTGCCACAGGTTTTAGTCTATTGTATGGTTATGGAACTCGCAATTAGGATAACAAAGATTTACTTATAGTAATAATGAACCACCTTATACATCTTTTACATCTTTCACTTACAGTAACTATTAATCAGGAAAGTACGGGACTTTCCTGGGGAAAACATGGATCATAAACATGATTACATCTTTTACATCTTTAACATCGTTTACATTAGAAACCAACATGCAGGAAAGCATGGGGCTTCCCTGGGTAACACTTACATAACTAGAAAGAGTAACAAACTGGATAACATTACATCTTTTACAAATTTGTAACATACAATAAGGAAAGTATGGGACTTTCCTGGTAACACATGATAAGTATACAGAACAGTTTAACAAGTCAGATAACCAACTATACATTTTCACATGAGTAGACATGTTTTCAGTGTACAAACTTACTATACTTTACATTTGTGAAACAATAACCAAGTTTTAAGAAAATACGGGATTTTCTTGGTGTTCATAACATTTCAGAAACAAAAAGGAAACTCGAAAGATTTTCACAAACAAAAACCACTTATGAACTCACCAGCTTTATGCTGATTTTCAAACCACTTGTGTTCTCAGGTCAGCGTTAGAACAGGTACCCGAAGATCCTTTTGCTTGAAGACGGAGTACATGAAGATCCGTTTCATTTTGTTTATATATACTATGTATCACAACTGTACAAACTTTACTTTTGAAAAAAGTGTAAAAACTTTATTATGTAATGTAATGGTTGTTTTACTTTACTTACTATGTGCATTGGATTTGATACTCAACGTGGAGTCAACCCCGGAAATGTTTTCCGCCTTCGGTTTTCGGGTTGTGACAGATTGGTATCAGAGCCCTTGTTTATAGTGAATGAAGTATACCAAACCTTACACGGTATAAAACTATAAACACTAAAGGGCCTAAGTGCTCTGAATTAAAAGTATCTTCAAACTACAAGTATTTTCAAAAGTATACAAGTATACCGAACCGTCGTCATCCGTAACCACAAGTAGAACCGAACATAAGTAATTGGGTGTTGTTTACTATGGTTAAACCTGGGCAGTTATGTAGTCGTGTCTAGGGTCAATATGGCCTGGCCAACTATATTCATTCGAGATACGGCCAACATATGCTTGGGAGTGACTGTGGTATGTGGCATGCCTAAAACTTACCCTAAAATCCCAAACATCGAATCATTGTCGTAAACAGTTCATGAAATACTATGGGAGTATTTCTCAATCCCAATCCTCTGTAGTAACCCTTATTCGAATGACTTTCTGTGATTATTCTTAGCGATAAATTATCTGTTCGATAACTTTTTCCTGCTTTATCGCCTACTCGAATCATATAACTGCCATATCTATCGATTCAATGTAGAGGACTTACCATCCTCTCTTTCTTGATCTTATTAGATCAAGATGCCTCCCCGAAAGAGACCTAGCTCAAAGAACAACAACAATCCTTCTTCGCCGCCACCTCCTCCCCAGTTTGACCTAGCATCACTCCAGACGATGATGACAGCTGCGATGGTAGCAGCTATGTCACAAATGAACCCTAGTGGTTCAAGTGGTGGTCCTCAATCTCAAAACCCTGAAGGTAGCCAGGGACACCAAAGAGGGGGTTCCTACAAGGATTTCATGAACGCAAAGCCAACATTCTTTAATGGCGCTGGAGGTGTCATTTCCTTATCTCGATGGTTCGAGAAAATAGAGTCCATTTTTGAAATCTGTGCTTGTGTGGAGTCCGATAAAGTCAAGTTCGCAGCCTGTACCTTCGTTGATAAAGCCTTGACTTGGTGGAATGGCCGAGTCAAATCTCTGACCTTACCCGTAGCCAATGCCATGGGCTGGGAGGCCATGAAAGAACTTCTCATTGCCGAGTACTGCCCCTGTGGTGAAATGCAGAAATTAGAGCACGAGCTCTGGAACCTGAAGATGAAAGGTTCCGACATTGCTGCATATACTTCCCGATTTGATGATCTCGCACTTCTTTGCCCGGGACTAGTCACTCCTGAAAACAAAAAGATCGAAAGGTTCGTTTGGGGGTTATCTCAACCGACAAAGAGTCATGTTTTGGCTGCTCGTCCGGATACCTATGATAGTGCCAAGACTTTAGCTCAAATTCTGATTGATCACAGCGACGATGTTAAGGAAATCACTACCACTTCTGAGCCGACTCAAAGGAGTGGTGAAAAGAGGAAATTCTGGAAGAAGAAGAAGGGTCAATCTTCTCAAGGATCTTCCAAGAAACAACAGACGGTAGCAGTCCATGCTGCTACTACTACCCCTGTTGCTGCTGTTTCTGTTATGGGACCCACAGCCTCAACTCCTACCAGTAAATATGCTGGTAACCTCCCTCTGTGTGACAAGTGTAAATACCATCATCATCCTGGTCCCTGCCGAGAATTGTCTTGCACCAACTGTGGTAAGAAAGGGCACACAGTTCGATTCTGCAGAATTCCTACCCAATCAGCCGACCAATCATCGGGAGCAGGCGTTAGTCAAGCCTGCTACAACTGTGGAGAAGTTGGGCACTTTAAAAGGAACTGTCCCAAGAAGTCAACTGCTGATAACACTGGAAGGGTTCTAACCATGGGACGGGAGGAAGCAGTTGCTGATCCCACTGTTGTTTCGGGTACGTTCCTTCTCGACAACTCATATGCTAGTATTCTTTTCGATTTGGGTGCTGAAAGGAGTTTTGTTAGTCATGCATTTAAACATAATCTAAAACCTAATCCTCGACCCCTAACCGAAACGTTTATCGTCGAGATGGCTAACGGTGAGAAAGAAAGCGCTAACGATGTATTCATAGGTTGTGCACTTACCTTAAACGATCACTCATTTCCTATAGATCTCATGCCCGTTTCCATTAAGAGCTTTGATGTTATCATTGGCATGGATTGGTTGAGTCCCAATCATGCTGACATTCTTTGTTACGAAAAAGCTATCCGTCTCAATCTTCCTTCGGATCAAACTCTCGTAATCTATGGCGATAAACCCAGTTCCAATCTTCATATCATTTCTTGCATAAAAGCTCGAAAACTCCTTCGAAGGGAGTGCGTTGCATTCTTAGATCATGTGATCAACGAGAAACAAGAAGTTAGAGACCTCGCGAGCATCCCGAATTCTGTAACTTTCCCGATGTGTTTCCCGAAGAACTTCCAGGAATTCCTCCCGAACGTCAGGTCGAGTTCCGTATTGACCTAATTCCTGGAGCTACTCCCGTAGCAAAATCTCCATATCGCTTAGCTCCTGCAGAAATGCAGGAGTTATCCAGTCAACTCAATGAGTTGCTTAGTAAAGGATTCATTAGACCGAGTTCCTCACCCTGGGGAGCTCCGGTTCTGTTTGTCAAGAAGAAAGATGGATCCTTTCGGATGTGTATCGACTATCATGAACTGAACAAGTTAACCATTAAGAACCGATATCCTCTTCCAAGAATAGATGACCTCTTCGATCAACTCCAGGGAGCCAGCTACTTTTCTAAGATAGACCTTCGGTCAGGGGTACCATCAGTTACGAGTCCAGGAAAATGATGTTTCCAAGACAGCTTTTAGGACTCGGTATGGACACTACGAGTTCGTAGTGATGCCCTTCGGTCTAACCAATGCACCGGCTGTGTTCATGGACCTGATGAACCGGGTGTGCCGTCCTTTCTTGGACAAATTTGTCATCGTGTTCATTGACGACATTATCGTCTACTCCCGAAGCGAAGAAGACCACAAGCAACACTTGAGGCTAGTGTTGGAGACCCTTAGATCCGAAAAGCTATACGCGAAATTTTCCAAATGTGAATTCTGGATACAGAAGGTAACTTTCCTCTGTCACGTGGTAAGCGAGGAGGGTATTCATGTAGATCCTTCCAAGATTAAAGCGATAGAGAATTGGTCGGCACCGAAAACACCCACAGAAATTCGTCAATTCTTGGGTCTCGCCGGCTACTATCGATGATTCATTCAGAACTTTTCCAAAATCGCCAAACCTTTAACCACTCTAACACAGAAAGGTGTACCCTTTTGTTGGAGTGATAAACAAGAAACCGCATTCCAAACATTAAAGAGAGCCTTATGCAGCGCGCCTGTTCTGTCTCTGCCTGAAGGGATAAAGGATTTCGTTGTCTACTGCGATGCGTCTAATCAAGGTTTAGGTTGTGTGCTTATGCAAAGAGGAAAGGTGATTGCCTATGCCTCAAGACAGTTGAAAGCACACGAGGTCAACTATACCACACATGACTTGGAACTAGGAGCAGTAGTCTTCGCATTGAAGATTTGGAGAGATTATCTCTACGGAACCAAGTGCACAATCTTCACTGATCACAAGAGCCTGCAACACATCTTTAATCAGAAAGACTTAAACATGAGGCAACGGTGATGGGTAGAATTACTCAGTGATTATGAGTGTGAAATCCGCTACCACCCCGGCAAGGCCAATGTGGTAGCAGATGCCCTTAGCCGAAAGGATAGTGCAGGCCACAAAGTGAGGAACTAGATGATGACCATCCGTTCCAACTTACCCATGCAAATCCGAGAAGCTCAGTTAACAGCCCTCAAACCCGAGAACATGTCAAACGAAGTCTTGAGAGGAATGGAAAAGAAACTTGAGATCAGAGATGACGGAGTTCACTGTTTTATGAATCGAATCTGGATTCCCATCCGGTGGATTCTGGGAATTAGTCATGGAGGAAGCACACAGAACCAAATACTCTGTTCACCCGGGTTCGGACAAGATGTACCTGGATCTCAAGAAACAATACTGGTGGCTAAACATGAAGGCTGAGATAGCTACATTTGTGGGAAGGTGTCTGACTTGCGCCAAAGTCAAAGTCGAACATCAGAAGCCTTCAGGTCTGCTCCAACAACCCGATATTCCCAAGTGGAAATGGGAGATGATTACCATGGACTTCATCACCAAACTACCCAAGTGTTCTAGTGGGTATGATACCATTTGGGTAATTGTCGATCGTTTGACAAAATCCGCTCACTTCATTCCAATTAAAGAATCATACAAGATGGAAAGACTCGCGCGAATCTAGATCCAAGAGGTAGTACGTCTACACGGTGTACCTGTATCCATTATCTCTGATCGAGATAGTAGGTTTACCTCCAGATTCTGGCAATCTCTTCAGAAAGCCCTTGGAACCAAACTAGATATGAGCACGGCATATCATCCTCAGACCGATGGACAGAGTGAGAGAACAATCCAAACCCTGGAGGACATTCTTAGGGCGTGTGTCATTGACTTTGGAAAGTCGTGGGACACACATCTATCCTTGATCGAATTCTCGTACAACAACAGTTACCACACCAGCATTAAGTCTGCTCCGTTCGAAGCCTTATACGGTCGTAAGTGCAGATCCCCTCTGTGCTGGGCCGAGGTGGGGGATACACAGTTAGCCAGGAGTCGAATCCCCGACAGTGCTCTCACTGGTCCTGAAATCATCCGCGAAACCACCGAAAAGATCATTCAAATCCGTAACCGACTGAAAGCCTCTCGTGATCGTCAAAAGAGTTACGCTGATAATCGTCGGAAACCACTAGAATTCCAGGTTGGAGACGTGTCCTGCTAAAAGTCTCGCCCTGGAAAGGCACTGTACGCTTTGGTAAGCGCGGGAAACTTAATCCAAGGTACATTGGACCCTTTGAGATCCTCTCCAGGATTGGTCCAGTTGCCTATAAACTCCAATTACCTCACGAACTCAGTAACATCCATCCTGTCTTCCATGTTTCAAATCTCAAAAAGTGCCTATCCGATGAAACCCTAACAATTCCCTTAGACGAGATCGAGATCAATGAAAACCTCAACTTTGTGGAAGAGCCGATCGAAATCATGGATCAAGAAGTCAAACGTACAAAACAAATTCGCATCCCGTTAGTGAAGGTTTGCTGGAATGCCAAGCGGGTACCGGAATTCACTTGGGAACGGGAAGATTCAATGAAACAGAAGTATCCGCAACTCTTTTCTTATCCATGATTTGTATCTTGTCTTATGTTCTAAACTTTGAATTTCAGGACGAAATTCCCTTTAACGGGGGGATAATGTAACAACCCGAAATTTCCGTATCATTTATTGTAACTCTTTCGTAGTACAATTCGCGCAACCAATCGTCATTCCAAATTCGATTTCCGATGTTCCGTATAATTTAGTCATTAATTAGTACACATTTAAAATGACTTAATGGGTGTCTTAATACATTTAGAAATCATTTTAACACCCAACTTTAGTGATCGGAATATTTCTAGAAATTACCGTATCGGGTTACGGTAACTCAATCGAGTACGACCAAAAGCCTCGTCTAACACCGGTATCGGGTAGAATTCCACCGTATCCAAAACTTAAACACTATATAAAAGTGTTTAAGACTCCATTTGAAGCCTTTGGTCAATTTCTCAATTAACACTCACAACCTCTCTCCTCAACCCAAAATCAAGATCCAAAACAAAGATTTAGGGCTTGAAATCAAAGAGGTAACACCCCTAACTTGTTATTCAACCTCTTTAGCCTTTAAATTTGTGTTTAATTTGTGTTTTGGGACCAAGAGCATGAGTTTACGGCCAAGGAACTAGCTTGGGCTGTAAACTCCAAGAAATGGGATTTTTAAGCCCTAAAAACCCTTCCTTAGCATGGTTGGACATTAGATATGACTTAATGGCTTAATGGAAAGGACTTATAACATGTAAAACATTGATTTTGAGGGACAAAAGTGATTTTACGGCCAAGACACATTCTTGGGCCGTAAACTCATATTCAAAGGGTTTTTGAGCCAATTAACCCTTCCAAATCATAGTTGGGACTTAGATATGACATTAGGGCTTGCTAATCTAGACTTGGAACACTTTAAACATGATTTTTGGGTAATAAAAGTGAGTTTACGGCCAAGACATACTCTTGGGCCGTAAACTCCTCTTAAATGGTGATTTAGTGCCTTAAAACATGTCAAAATGCTTTCAAAATATACCCTACATAAGTGAGTTTACAGCCAAAGAACTCCTCCTAGGCCGTAAACTCCTATAAGTGTGGCTAATGAGGTCTTAAACCACCCTAAAGGCTTGGAAAGATTTCTAGAATTGCATGTGAGTGTTTTAAAAATCAAAAACTAATTTTTCAAGAGCATAAGGAGAGTTTACGGCCATAGAACATGCCTCTAGGCCGTAAACTCCTAAAAGTTTGTAAAATGGTAATCTAAATTCATAACAATGCTTAGAAAATTAGTTAGAATCACATGTGATTGTCCTATATAGTTCAAATTAACCATTCTTAGCCATGGGTGAGTTTACGGCCGTAACCTCTAAGAGTGTGGCCGTAAACTCATGTTTTAAATAATGTAAATTCATTCCAAGTGTTCCAAGCCATTTTAGATAATCCATTCTAGCAATCCCCATGTCCATTTGAGCCCTTAAACCATCAAAACCACACCCACATGAGTTTACGGCCGTAAACTCATGTATGTGTGTGTTCAATAGTTGTAAACTCCTTAAAATTTTTACTCTTGGGGAGTAAACTCAAGTCCCAAGTCCCTAGTGCCATTACACGTCCGAAGATGTCACCCGGGTCACTCCAAACGCTCGTTTTGAGGTGTTTAACCTCATTGGAGTGTAATGTTCCATATGATTAGTGAATGTATCCCTAATTGTATATATATGGACATTATTTCATTTTACATAGGGACATCGCGAGTAATCAAACCTCGAACCAACGTCTAGCATTCAAAACCGACACGTTTCCGAGTCCGGTGAGTTCATACCCCTACCCTTTTTCACTGTTTTCACTATTTTCAGGGGGAACACAAGCAAAGTACAAGGGAATTCTTGTACTCAAAACATGTTTTCAAATGTGTGTCTCATATTTCGTATGCTTTTATAAATGATTTCCACAACTGATAACCATTTGAACATGCAGATCACGTAACATATATTTGTGAAATAGGTCCTTAAACTGTTATGTTTTACATATATTTCACAAATGGCTTTCCACAATTTTTCAGTTAAAAGCATGGAATTAGACATTTGAACATAATACCTGTACACTATTTTGTTCTTGGTAACACTCTACACACATACACGAGTGAAGGACTATCATATTATTACTAGTAAATTTGTTAATCCTGTATGATTGGAGACACGTCCTCGGAGAACACTCCACCGAGATACGCGAGTGGAGGACTACACCCATAACCAGAATCTCCAGTATTTAGAGAGCGTGACTTGAGTGTATAGATCTATACGGGGCTGACTACCCGACACCTGGCTGCTAGCTACAGCCGAACCGAAATGGTTCAAGGGTGACGAAAGTCATAAGTATGTGGACGACTTATTGCCACATGTGGACTACTTATTGCCACAGGTTTTAGTCTATTGTATGGTTATGGAACTCGCAATTAGGATAACAGAGATTTACTTATAGTAATAATGAACCACCTTATACATCTTTTACATCTTTCACTTACAGTAACTATTAATCAGGAAAGTACGGGACTTTCCTGGGGAAAACATGGATCATAAACATGATTACATCTTTTACATCTTTAACATCGTTTACATTAGAAACCAACATGCAGGAAAGCATGGGGCTTCCTTGGGTAACACTTACATAACTAGAAAGAGTAACAAACTGGATAACATTACATCCTTTACAAATTTGTAACATACAATAAGGAAAGTATGGGACTTTCCTGGTAACACATGATAAGTATACAGAACAGTTTAACAAGTCAGATAACCAACTATACATTTTCACATGAGTAGACATGTTTTCAGTGTACAAACTTACTATACTTTACATTTGTGAAACAATAACCAAGTTTTAAGAAAATACGGGATTTTCTTGGTGTTCATAACATTTCAGAAACAAAAAGGAAACTCGAAACATTTTCGCAAACAAAAACCGCTTATGAACTCACCAACTTTATGCTGATTTTCAAACCGCTTGTGTTCTCAGGTCAGCATTAGAACAGGTACCCGAAGATCCTTTTGCTTGAAGACGGACTACATGAAGATCCGTTTCATTTTGTTTATATATACTATGTATCACAACTGTACAAACTTTACTTTTGAAACAAGTGTAAAAACTTTATTATGTAATGTAATGGTTGTTTTACTTTACTTACTATGTGCATTGGATTTGATACTCAACGTGTAGTCAACCCCGGAAATGTTTTCCGCCTTCGGTTTTCGGGGTGTGACATTTATAAACTCCACAAAACATTTTCATAACAACTATGCTTATGAATTCACCAACATTCCGTATGTTGACTTTTTTTCAAAATAACTTGTATTCTCAGGTAACAGGTAAGCTAAGGAGTAATACCAAGTATGTTAGGGTGTTCTGCTTTTGAAAACTATCAAACAATTTATGCTATGGATATATAATGTTTAAACAATGTAGTTGATGTGAACAATGTCAATTGTAATGTCGTGTTCGTGGTGATATTTATCTTATGATTCATGTATATTCATTGTGATGATATTCAATTCGAGTCACACGAGCTCTCGGACGTTTCGGCCATCTTGTTTGGGGGTGTGACAATTTTAATAAGTAATTTAAATATATATTTTAAAATAACAATGTAGTTTCCATGTACATTATAAATATAAAATTTTACAGAGATTTTAATCTTATAACGACTACAAATTGATTAAGTCATGTTATACCTCGTCTTTAGGATACTTTCTCTTGTGTATGTTACCTCCTATTTATCATGAGTTAGGTTAGGTTTACATTCTTGGTCCCTATGTATAAATTGATGTATATGTTCTGTTGATAGTACACAATTCACAATTTACTCTATATAAAGTATTATGCTATCAGAGCTATAGGATATGATTTTTTTCTCAAGTGCAATCTCCACCGTGGATGCCACCAACCAACAACTCCTTGTTGCAGCTTACATTGCCTCTACAAATCTTAACTTTCAAATTCCCTCCATCAGCATCAACTTGGATAGAGACAACTACCCCATGTGGCACACAACAATCATTTCTTCTCTTGAGTGCTTCGATTTGGAATCCTTCATCCTTAATCATGCCCCTCCACCTATAATAATGATTCCCCTATTGTTAAAAACATTGCAGATGTTGATGCTTGTATCCTCATTCAAAATGATGTTCCTATCCCAAATCCAAAATTTGTTACCTAGAAAAAAAGGATCATTTTGTCCTTTTTTGGTTGAAGTCTACAATTTCTTATCACACTACTGTCACTATTGCCCACTCGTCCACATCATGACAAGCATGGAAAATACTTGAATGCACGTTTAAATTAAAGACTCGTGCTCATTGCATGGCCTTGAAAGTTACAGACTCTCTCCAAAGGGTTGCTCTCCATGCTTGATTATCTTTAACACAAACGAATAATTGTTGATTCCTTAGCTGCCAACCTTACCCCTGTCTTCGATGATGATCTCATCCGATATATCATTCATGATATTGATTCATCTTATAGCTTATTTGCATCTGCATTTCTTATGAATTCTAAAACTACTTTTGTGGATGATCTTGTAGGCTCACTCCTTCAAGAGGAAGCTTGAACTGATCTAGACCTTGCTCGATAGGCTTCTACCCAATTACTCTCACCATCAGTGCTTACATCTACTCTACCATTCAAAACAACTTATCAAGTGCCACAAACCAATATTAACAATCGTTCCTCCTCAAACACTACAGACAATAGTTCTAACTCAACAAATTTTGATACTCGTCACCGTCATCCCCACTCTCAGCTCTGTAACAAACCAAACCATGAAGCGATCAATTTTTCGCAGTGTGTAACAATCGGTTATTTTAGGTCAATAAAAGTCAAAGCAAGTAAATAAAAGTCAAACTTACTAAATAAAAGTCAATTTGTTAAATTCAGAAAGCTTAAATATGACTTAATATCTTACATTTACGGTTTTCGGTTTTTGGAATAAAAAACCCACCCAAAACCGAAATCCCTTTCATTTGGAACAGTTAGGATCGAAAACACTCTTTGGTTGAAAACCCTTAGGAGACCGACAACCCCCTGCAAGGCCCCACCCTACGGACCGAAACCTTCTCTTTTGCACCACAAACTCCTAGATCGTGAACCCCTTATAACCGAAATCAAGTTGATTTCGGTGGAATCTTGACTGAAATCTCTTACTTTATTAGGTGGAACACCTTCCAACAGATAAAATACACTTCCCAACGTAAACATCCCATCACTTTTAACCCATATTTATAAGCCAAAACCGAAAACACACTTCATTTCTCACATTTGCATTGCAAAAACTACTCATTTTGCTCTCAAAAGCATCCATAAACACCATATATTCTTAAGTTTTGCCCAGATTATCTTCAAACCTTCTTAAATTCCTCAAGAACAACATCCAAAATCCCAAGAACATTTATATCATCATCAAATCTTCATATTTCATCCAAGAATAGCAAGAACACCTTCATATCTTCAAGGATACCCAAGAACAACATCAAACATCTCTAAGGATTATTGTAAGTGTTTCTTACATAATCTACTACTGTCTAACACTTTAATTGCTATTTAACAAATTTACATGCAATATCGGGTATAAATAATATTAGGATACGACTGTATTCACGTGTTCTAGCCCGAGGATCATCACTATCACTTCGCTATCCAATCAAGAACACATGTTTCAGGTGTGTTCATACCACTATGTTTTCACAAGTTTTCTATGTTTTAGGGGGGGAGGGGATACAAGTAAAACACAAGAAATCTTATATTAATATTGAGACTATTTCAAATTATTTTAGTTGTTGCTTTTACCTATATATATACATATATATATATATATATATATATATATATTTATATATATACATATATAATATATATATATATATATATATACATATATATATATAATATATATATATATATATACATATATATAATATATATATATACATATATATATATATATATATATATATATATATATATATAATTAAGATTCTACACGCTCAGGACTAATGGTTCCGCCTTAACTCCTGTTCCTTGTTTGATTGTGGGTTTAGGGCAGAATCGGTTGTTCGACTGTCTTTTCAATCTTAATTATATATTCCTTATATATTTGAATATAAAAATTATTTCAATAAAACTTTAACCCTTTTTATAACTAGTTGAGCAAGAGGGTATTTTCACATATATTTGTATTACCGTTTGTACAAAAATGTTAAAATACTTGAACTATCTTTATTTCAGATTCACACAAATATACATACAAAGTTGTTAAAAATACAAAGATTTCCATTTCAATAGAACATACACTTTAAAATATAATAGATATAGTTTATGGAACAAGCATACTATTATACTAGTCAGTGATACAATACAAAAATAATTATATAAAAGTATAATGATTTTATACTACGATTACACAATGAAAGTACTAATACATACGATTTATCATTACATAATGGCTTTTCATTATACTATACGTAAATATTCAATACAGCTTTATGAGACACGCTTCAAGTACTTATCTAAGTGCCAACAAAAGTCTTGTATTATAACCAGAGTCTCCTAGAGAGAGAGAGAGAGAGAGAGAAAGAGCGTGACACTTGTGTATAGATCTATACGGGACTGACAATCCTGCACCTAAACTGTTAGTTACAGTTAGACCGGCAGGTCTAGGGTGACAGATGTCGTACCAATTCCGACGCCTGAAGGACATCGTATCAGGCCATTTAGGTCATCAAGCAAGGTTATAATAACTCACAATTGGGTACTAATAATACATTTAGTATAAAAATACATACATAACTTCAAATGGTTTTATTTAATAATAAAACTACAATGCAATACTTTACAGTACAGCTGGTGGATTCCCGACACATACACTCAAAGGATTTTATACAAATACAATTACGATATACTATTTTCCAGTACAGCTAGTGGATTCCCAACACATACACTCAAGGAGGAAATCCCACCTTGAATTTTTCCAAGGTCTTTTTCTAGAGGGATCTTTGGACTGCTTGGTGGCTAAGCAATCTAATTAAGGTTTAGGCTTGAAACCCTAACATCTCACCTATATAAGAACCCCTAGGGAACTAGAAATCGGCTACCAGAACCCTAGAGAAGTTCATAGTGCTGATTTTTAGTCTTCCCTTCTCTCCAATATTCACCAACTTGCTTTGGTGTTTGTGATCTACTAAAGGCACAACATTTGGGGTGTTAAAGTTCTAAAAAGCTCAAGATCTTCAAGCAATAATTAAAGGTAACATCTTTAATTTTTTATTTATTTTGATTAAAGTTTTGTTGTATGCTAGATTATGGTTTTGCAAGTCTTGGAAAATTATGCATGTACAATTAGAAAACTAGATCCAAGCATTAGGGTTTGCATGAACACCATAGGAATGTTGTTTTGGTCAAAACCCATCAGTGGTATCAATGCCTAGATCTTTTCTCTTTTGTATTTGATGCATTGGTAACTTGTTCAAGCTCAAAAGTTGAAAATTTTAGCCCCTGACTGATGGATTCGTCGAGTCACCAGGTCAGGGCTACTTAGCGAGTCCAAGTCTGTGACTCAGCGAGTCGGCTCATCTGGTGGCTGATTTTTCGGGATTTTGACTTTTTTTGGATTGGGATAATTACCGAAAATGTTTTTTTATTGATAAAAAATTATTTTTATTATATTGGTATGATTATCCTAACCCAAATAAAAGATAATTGTCATAAATAAGATAATTACTTGTTTTATAAGATAAATTTAATTATTTGTATTTTTTTATTTGAATTATCTTACCACGAAAAGGATTAAGTCAAATTTATATAATCACTAATTATATGATTAATTAAATTATTTTTAATTTGAACCATTGTGTTTTGAAAAGTTTCAAAACTTGCCTTCAAGTTTTAGAATTTAAATTTTGATTAAAAGTTTTAATTTTGAAACATTTAAATTCTAAAACCCTAGAGTTTTAAAAGTTAAAATTCAACCCTTATTCTATAGTAATATTAAAAGATTAATTATTATATATGTATAAGAACATGGTTAGTCGTACCGTTAGTAGGCCTTATTCACGAAGCCGATCTATAAGGGGGGCATAAGGTTGTTTTCTATAAAATGGTAGTTTAATGGGTGCTCACTCTCACCCACCGCTACCTTGATTGGTGGAGGGTTGTTAGCCGAACGGGTAGGATAGGCCAACTACTTCCTCTTTAAAAGTATAATGATTAATAAAGTAACTAAATGTTTTTTATAAATTTCTCAATCTAAGTTACTTTAGGAAAAATGTGAAATGATGTTATTCCATGAAATTACACTTTGCACCCTTGCCAAGTCGTTAGTAGAGCGTGCGTGGTTAATCGGTACATTAATTTAGTTCTAGAAAATGTGGGAAAGGGTAACTCGATGTTTATCATAGATTAATGGAGCGTGTGTGGTTAACCGACACATTGCTTAGTTGGTAAATGACCTTGAGTGTACCGACTAATTTACATGGTTATTCACACCCTTATTTGTGATCCTCGGTATCGCAGTTACAAACTTGAAGGGCATATCAAGATTTAAACATGTCATTGAAAAGTTCAATGAATCTCAAAAGATCTAGGTGTTTCAATACATTTAAAACTTAATTGGTTTTTCGTTTTTCATGGTGGAAATTAGTGAATCGTCATTCACTTACCTTCAAATTGTTTGCAATTTAGATTACTGCATCCCGCTTCTAAATGTTAAATAATGTGATGATGTTGGATCCTAGCCCTAATTTTTCATTTGGGTGTTAAATTGGGGATTCTTATCTAATATAAACTTTGTCTCTTTTCTTTTTCAGATGTTGACTGAAGACAACGCTACTAACGTCGCTTCTAGCTCCTTTTCCCTTTTAAGTTTATGTGGGAAGGTGATCTTCGATGGTTCAAACTTCATAGAATAGATCCGCAACATTTGTTGATCACCCGCTACGAGGACAAGGAATACGTTCTCGATGAAGAGCTGAAGGAAATAAATGAGGCAGCTGGTACTCCTAAGGAGATCACTAAGTTTCGAGCACACAAAAAGGACACAACAAAGGTGTCGTGTATCATGCTCACGACTATGACTCCCAAACTCCAAAATTCCTACGAGGACTATTACCCCTATGAAATGCATCAAGACTTGATGAAAAGGTACCATCAAAGTGCAAGGCAAGATAGGTATGAGATCATTGTTGCAATGATCACTACCAAAATGAGAGATGGAGAGTCCATCATGTCCTATTTGCAGAAAATGTAGAGATTTGTAGACCGTTTGCTGAAGTTGAATGTCAACTTCGATGTGGAGTTGGTCATTAACATTAAACTACACTCGTTGTCTCCATGTTACAACTAGTTTCATATGACTTATCATATGAACAAGGAGGTTGTCACTCTTAGAAAACTTCAAGGACTCTTATGCACTGCTAAGAGTAGTTTGAAAGAGAAGTCTGATGCACCAACTTCTACCGCTCCTGTCCTTGTCTTGGTAATTGGGGAAGGGAAAGTAAGGAAGAGGAAGGCTCCTTCTATGAGCCATAAGGGAAAGTCTGATAATGGATCCTCTTCTAGTGGGACCAAGGCTGGTTCTGCTGCTCCTTCTTCAAACCCAAAGGATGCGAAGTGATACTACTACCATGAGAAAGGTCATTGGCAACAAAGCTACCCGAAGTACTTGCAAGATACCAAGGATTGAAAGATAAAGCCGTCCTTCGCAGGTATTTATACTAGTCATTCTAACAACTCATCACATGCTATGTCTTGGGTCCTTAATATAGGATGTGGTTTTCACATTTGCTCTAATTTGCAAGGTCTAAGAAGAAGTAGGGATGCAGATCATGGGAAGAAAAACTTTATCATGGGGAATAAGAAAGCGTTGCTTGTCACCAAGATTGGAGTTTATTCTTTAGTGCTTAGTAGTGGGTTAGGTTTAGATTTGAATAAATGTTGCTATTAGTCAAAAATGACACAAAACATGATTTCTTTTCATGGTTTATATAAACAAGGTTTTATATATTCATTTGATAATGAAAAGGGTTATATTAATGCTTATTTGAATGGTGTTTTCTATTCTGAAGCATTGCCTTGTAATGGAATATATGAAACTTTGATGGTTATAGACAACTTAGGAAATAATGTGTTGCATATCAATTCTTCCAATAGTTTGGATAAGGCGTGCTTGTGGCATTGTCGTCTTGGACATGTCAACAAGAAGCGCATAGCCCAACTGTAAAAGGATGGAGTGTTGGAGTCATTCAACCATAGGGACGCCGACACATACGAATCTTGTTTATTTGGAAAGATGACCAAGTCACCCTTCGCTGGTACTTGTGGAATGGGTGAGGATTTTTTGGATGTCATACACACCGATGTGTGTGGGCCCTTTAGATCCACCACAAGGGATGCGAACTGCTTCTATGTGACTTTCACTGGCGATTATAGTAGATATGGGTATATCTACTTAATCAAGCATAAGTCGGAAACTTTTGAAATGTTCAAAGAGTTTAAGCAAGAAGTGGAGAATCAGTTGGGCATGAAAATTAAGATGCTCTGATCCAATCGAGGTAGTGGGTACCTTAGTCTTGAATTCCACGACTACCTCAAGGAATGTGGAATTGTTTCGCAATTGACGCCTCCTAGGACACCACAGTTGAATGGTGTGGCTGAGAGGCGCAATCGAACCTTGTTGGACATGGTTTGTTCCATGATGAGTCAAGCTTCGTTACCTATCTCATTCTGGGGGTATGCCTTAGAGATTGTCGCATATATCCTTAATCTAGTCTCGACTAAGAAGGTTGCCAAAACACCTCACGAGATGTGGATAGGGAAAGCTCCCTCGTTTTCAAATATAAAGTTTTGGGGTTGCGAGGCTTTCGTAAGACGAGAGACTCACAACAGGTTCGAGCCTCGTAGTGAGCGGTTTATTTTCATCGGCTTTCCACAGAAGTCCTTTGGATACCTCTTCTATAAACCGAGTGACAATGTTGTCTTCGTTGTGAGGAGAGGGGTTTTCTGAGAACGAGAACTCATATGCATCCTGATTATTCATTTTTCAGGCTTTCATGAAAAAAACAACATTCTTTTATGTATTCTGTCAGAATGTATTCTGCCAAAAGCTGTCCAAAATGAAAGTTGATGAGAACTTGCATTTACTGCATACCATCCTTTTTGGAAAACGAACAAAGGTGAATAACAAAAAATTAAGCAATCTTTTTATCCTTTTTCATATATGAAAGCTAAGTTTTTGTGGCTTCTGAATATTATACAACAAGTATATTATTCTGTTAGAATATTCAACAAAGAATGTTAAGAATATTATGCAACAAGTATATTATTTCGTTAGAATATTGAACAAAGAATGTTATTTTTTAGTCACCTTTTGTGTTAACATGATCTTTTCATGTATTTATATTTCAAATGTTATTTTGTTGGATATATTCTTGATAATACAAATTCTTTAGGAATATTCAAAACCATTCTACAAGAATATTCTATTCCATGAGAATATTATTGTTGTATTTTGATAGAATTGTAGTTATTTATTTGTATGTTTAGTGTGCAGTTGTTGCAAATGTATCACTACAAAACTTTTGGCAATGAATTTGTGATAGAAATGGCTTGAAGACCTAATGGAAAAGGCTTTAAGAATGTAATAAAGAATGATCACACTCATTGATTAAGAATGTTGTTATTTTTTAAGAATTACAATTGTTGTTCTTTCAAAATGTTGTTATTATTCAATGAATCATAATCACACAATGTAATTATTTGGTATATTATTAGTTCAAGAATAGATTTTGTGTATTCTTTCAGAAAGTATTTACTATTTTATGGTTGACATTCTGTCATTTTGACAGTTGAAAATCGAAAAATATATTTACTGTTCTGTGACATCCCAAAATTTACAACCAATTTTAAACTTTTCAAAAACAACCCATTTTCATTAATTCATTACAAAAAGGTTCAAATTCATTTAATATTAGAGTATTTCCCAGAACAACATCATAAGTACATAAAATAAGAGGAGCGGTACGATCAAGCCTTCGCCTTGCCACGATCTCCTGAAGTACCTGAAACAATACATTGAAAACTGTAAGCCCAAAAGCTTAGTGAGTTACCCACAAAATACCAACCACATATACCATACACATAACATATCATATCATTAACAGAACATCCATGCACTTCGGGACTACTGTGTGACTGTTCCACCGCACCGACCCTATAATCCACCTGGTCCACCCTCCGAGTCTAGCCATATACATCGAGTCTGCAGTGTGGGTGGTCCGCTCGCGCCAGGCCTTTAATCCACCTGGTCCACTCTCCGAATCTACAGTATGACTGGTCCGTCCGCACCAGGCCTTCAGTCGGCCTGGTCCACTATCCGAGCCTTGACACGTCTAGTCCGCCCTCGTGGGGCCTACAGCCCATCCGGACCGCTCGCTGGGCCTTCAGAATATCCAGTCCGCCTTGGGTATGTTGGCCTACAACACAAAGCAGGACCCGCCTCAGCCCAACCCAGTCAACCAACCATGTGCACATAAACATATAATCATATAGCAATTCATTACTAATCAACCGATCTAGCAGATCACATACATAGCACACTCTAACCAGGATACCGACCTAACCAGTCACTAACATAGGATCATCATATATATCATGATTCCGACCATAACCATGTCTCTAACATATACCATCCTAACTACCAGGATGCAAACATATAGCAAAGAAACAACATAACAACTACCCGGATTTCCATCCGATAAAGGGTCGGCCTTGGTGCCTTAGACCCTGTCGATATAGTGAGGATAACTCACCTCACAATTGTTGACTGAAGAGATAAGATAATGCTGCTCCAACCTCCGAAACGAACTCCACCATTGATCAATACCAAATAACTTAACTCAATAAATACAAATAATTACCAAAATACCCTTCGAAGTCAACAGATCAACTCTTGGTCAAAGTCAAATTCCTCTGTCAAAGTCAACCTTCCTGACTGACTCTACTCGCCGAGTCAACCCGCTGACTCGTCAAGTCCCTATGCTCTAAAAACTTCCCATGATGCGACTCACCTCTCCAAGTCGCCCCAAGACTCGCCGAGTCCAACAACTCTGAATCCCTTCATGCTCAACTCACCGAGTCATCCCTCGACTCACCGATTCACCGATCAACCAGAAGAGGTTAGGACCCCATGACCAGATTCGCCTAGTCCAAGACAATATTCAATAGAATTGCTGAGTTGTTCTTCTAACTCGTTGAGTCCATGCCGACCTTCATCCAACTTGCCAAGTTCACCCGTGGAACTCATCGAGTCTCTTCAGTTCGCATTCCATACTGAGGCTTTTCAAGCCATGCAAGGACTCAAATATATAGATCCACTCTTCTACAACCTAGCCCTCACATAAAGTTGCAAACTTTACGTGAAACCAAGGAGATACAAGCTCAAAACACTTTAGGGCTCAGGCTAAGGACTAAAGGTCTTCACCAATAACTCTTAAACAGGAACGTTGTGGCATATAGGACGATCACAAGCTTAGATCTGAAGTAGCATCCTCAGATCCAAGCTTCTATCTCGAATTAGAGCTCATATCAATCACCATACATGAATCCATGAACAAATAGCTTAAGGAAATGGTTCCTTACCCCTAAAATGAGCCCAACCAACTGTAGATTTCTGATCTCCCCAGGCTTCCTGATACAAGCCTCCAAACCTTCAAACTTCAATACCAAAGATCCTCCTCCAAGCTCTAATTCACTCACAATTGGGTTTCCTCACGAATTAGGGTTTTTTGGATCTCAAATGGGCAGCAAAGAGGCTGAGGAGAGAACATAAGGTTCCTTATATAGGGGTGCAAACCCTGAAAATAGGGTTTCTCATTACAGCATCAACTCGCCGAGTTGGTCACTAAGCACGTGACCAAAATCGCAACTCGACTCGCCGAGTCTATCCATTGAATCGCCGAGTCGATCTTCCTTAATTACACCAAGCACCCTCAACTTTGTACTTTTGAATTCAGGGTGTTACAATTCTCCCCCACTGAAATTAGGCTTCGTCCTCGAAGCCTGCAACAACACATCGCAGATGACACTCCCTCAAAACAGCTCCTGGTCCCAACCGACCCAGGTTCCTCCGAACATTGCTATCAGACCTCTATAAAGTCCAACTCTTCCCTCCCAGAGTTACGACAACTGATCCAAGCCGGCAACTGGCTTCTTTCTCTGATAACAACCCTTATTAAAAAATGATCAGCCAATGATACTTTCATCACTCCAATTCACAATAATCACTTGACTCTTACCAAGCTAGATATCACCCTGAACCACCGGGCCCTGACCCGGTACCAAGCTGCTACTCCTTTCCTCAACTGACATATCCTTTATCGAATTCACTTCTGGGACTTATCCCACTTTCCCTTCCGAAACCAACTCGTTTCTTTCCGAGCTGACAGGATGACACATCCTTCAGCTCCTGAGCAACTCCCATGATCTCTCCCCTGCAGTCACATACGCATGTTGAACCTGCTCTAACATCCTCGGGCTGGAAAACCCGACACCCTGATGATACTTCCAGACATCCCTTCCGAACTCCCCTTGTTCTACACTACCGAAAATCCTTCCGCAACTTTAACAGACAACCAACCCGGATGTGCTTCCATACCACTGGTACAATCCTAGTACTCAAGAGCCATAATCGAAATGCTCTAAATTATCCATTCACACTGTTGTTTCACTTCTGTGAACCAACACTTTCTCCTGGAGTTACATACCCTTCCCTTTCCTTATCCAAGGAAATCCATTCAATAACTCTTACTGCACTTGCACGTGCCACTGAGCTAAACTTCACTCTACATTATCCATGTAGAGCAACTGCTACTCTCGAACTTCCATAAACTCTGAATCTGTTCGCAAGGACTCTCAAGTCCATGCACTACTTTCCACTAACATGATCAATACTTAGGGCTAGACCATATCAATTATCATCGCCTGGTGACGCTTTTCCTCATTCTCCTCGCACCAATCCACTAACACATATAGAGCCTTCAGCATGGCTGGACCGCCTTACCAAGCCTTAAGCTTATCTGGACCACTCTCGGAACCTTCAGCATGTCTGGACCGCCCTCCTGCGCCTTCAGCCTGTCTGGACTGTTCCTTGAGACTTCGGCCTGACTGGTACGCCCACAGGCCTTTAGTCTGTCCGGACCGCTCAAATTGTCTTACGTCACCCTAAACCATTCTTTCCGAGAATCTCTCCGGTACATACTGTTCTAGCCCTCTTAGGGTTCCGAACTCTAACTCCATTCTTTATACTCAAATCCTGTCCTAACCCTAGGCCCCAACCTTGGTTTGTATCCCGCCGTACTCGTCTGCCACTTACTCATACCAGCCCACGCTCTTGGCTGAGTAAAACACTGTTGAAACCCAAACAGCTAATTGACCTCTCATGTTGTCGATCCTCCTGAAAATTTTCCAATTCTCCCAATTAGAGCACTGACTACAAACTACCGGTGACTGAACTGGCATAAATCAATCATTCCTACTCAACATACCCCTCTTACCCATGAACAGATCCTGAAAAAAGCAACTTCCACAAAATCACGTTCCGAATGAGCACATCTCGTACTTTAAGGGATTTCGACCCTCAGCTGAGTACTCTTCAATTTGCAAATGCTATACGTGACACTCAGACCAAAAAGCCTAATTCCCACCAACAATTCCCATGGATGATACCCAACTAAGACTCCCAATATCAAAACCCTCAATCATACGATAAATCCAACGAAAGGACGAACGAATACTCTACCATGAATCATGCGAACGAGACTAACATATATAAAATACTCCATAACAAACATAAGATAACAATATATCAAGAAGGAAACATACCTGCAGCTATATCTTGCTCTGCCCTAACCTCCTCTGCTATAAGCTGAAAAGCACGTCCCTGAGCCCTCGGGGGCTCTGGTCTACCTGTACCACCACCCGTAATCCTCAAAGTGGCTAGTGCTGGAGCCTGCACCGGTCCGGTAGTAAGCTGTGGCCAGTTGGCCCTCATGTGACCAACCTGATGGAACTGATAACAAATCCTCACATCCTGAACTGGGGCTGACTGACGGCAATCCCTCGCATAATGCCCCTCTCTCCCGCACTTGCGGCACGCACCACCGGACCTACAAATTCCAGTGTGACCCTTCCCGTACTTCCCACAAGTGCGGCTTCTCTGATCTCCCAACTTGGAATCAACGGTCTTGGACCGTTTCAGCATCGACTGTGACTGCGTCGGGGCCTGCCTCTGCTCTCTCAACTGCAACTCAATCTCCAACTCACGCCGCCGAGCGGCCTCCTGCAACTCTAACCAGGTATCACATCTCTGCGTGGACACAAACTGCCTGATGTCCCTCTTGAACATACTCTGGTATCGGGACATCTAAGCATGCTCCGAAGCAAACTCAAGGAAAAACATCACCCTCTCAGTAAACATCCTAGTGATCTCCGTCACCGACTCAGTATCCTGCTTTAGATCCAGGAACTCCTGAGCCAACCTCTCTCTCTCTCTCTCAACTCGTGGAACATAATGAGTGTTGAACATCTCCCGAAACTGATCCCAAGAAACCGCAGCCCGCTGCGCATCCGAATATGATCCCATGGTCAATCTCCACCAATCCTTCACCTCGAGCCTCAATAGGTTTAGAGCACACCTCACCCTCTGATCATCAGGGCATGAACATGTGAAGAAACATCCCTCCACATCCGACAACCATCGCATCGCAACGATGGGATCCTAAACTCCATCTAAAGTAGGGGGCTTCATATTGTCGAACTCCCGATACTGGAAACCCCGACTGACTCCTCCCCCTACTGCTGCCACAGCCACTACGGCTGCCGCAGCCGCTGTCTCTGCGAGAGCCTCATAGCGCTCATCAAAATACTCAACCATAGTGGTCTTGATCGACCCAAACAGTTCCGACAACTAAGCCCGAACATAGCAGCAACCTTATCATGTAGAATCTCACGAATCCTGGCATCCAACTCATCTGTACTCATCTGGCCAACGACCTCGGGTGGTGCTGACCCCCCCTGACCACCCTCTCCTGTTCCTAATCCCGAATCGGATCCTGCCTTGAAATGTCTTGTAATCGCCATTCTACAATACACCAAGAGATCCTTAGAAACCTCGCATAACCACCCAAAATGACTCTCTAATAAACAGCCTAGGGATTGCGACTTCCTTGATATGCGTATGGTTCCTGTGCTTTCAGTAGTACGGGCCCATACTACCTTCCACACCTACCCATATTTGTCTCAAGTATCATCACAATGCCCCAAGCACTAACAACATAGTAAGCACTCTATCCTCATTCCTATAGGAACACTGAAACTCTCATAAAAGGAGACCCTAAGCTAGCAGGCAGCACAATCAGGCAATTCTATCATGCGCTTCCTGAAGATTCCTAGCCTAACACTAGCATGTTGTTCTATCATATCACATAATAAATTACTTGTATGGTAATTTCGGGGTAACTTACTGGATCCGGCTGATCGTACCCTCTGCATCCTCTTTTACTTATTTTTTGTAACCATTTTTAATTTCTCTTTGAAAACTCTCCTTGATTTGAGATTGGATTCACATGAATATTCCTCCAATTCACTCAAAACAAGGCTCTGATACCAACTTGTAACATCCCAAAATTTACAACAAATTTTAGACTTTTCAAAAACAACCCATTTTCATTAATTCATTACAAAAAGTTTTTCAAATTCATTAAATATCAGAGTATTTCCCAGAACCATATCATAAGTACATAAAACATGATGAGTGGTACAATCACGCTTTCGCCTTGCCACGATCTCCTTAAGTACCTGAAACACTACACTGAAAACTGTAAGCCCGAAAGCTTAGTGAGTTACCCCCAAAATACCAACCACATATACCATACACATAACATATCATATCATAAACAAAACAGCCATGCACTTCGGGTCTACTGTGTGACTGGTCCGCCGAACCGGGCCTTCAGTCCACCTGGTCCACCCTATGAGTCTAGCCATATACATCGAGTGTGCAGTGTCGGTGGTCCGCCCGCGTCGGGCCTTCAACCCACCTAGTCCACTCTCCGAGTCTACAGTATGACTGGTCCGCCCACACCGGGCCTTCAGTCGGCCTGGTCCACTCTCCGAGCTACGACACGTCTGGTCCGCCCTTACGGGGCCTACAGCCTATCCGGACCGCTCGCTGGGCCTTCAGAATATCCAATCCCCGTGGGTATGTTGACCTACAACACAAAGCAGGACCTGCCTCAACCCAACCCCAGTCAACCAACCATGTGCACATAAACATATAATCATATAGCAATTCATCACTAAGGTTGATCTAGCAGATCACAGTCAGAACACACTCTAACCAGGATACCAACCTAACCGGTCACTAACATAGCATCATCATATATATCAGGATTCTGACCTTAACCAGGTCTTTAACATATACCATCCTAACTACCAGGATGCAACATATAGCAAAGCAACAACATAACAACTACCCGAATTTCCATCCGATAAAGGGTCGGCCTTGGTGCCTTAGACCATATCGATATAGTGAGGATAACTCACCTCGCAACTGCTGACTGAAGAGATAAGATCACACTGCTCCAACCTCCAACACGAACTCCACCACCGATCAATACCAAATGACTTAACTCAATAAATACCAATAATTACCAAAATACCCTTGGAAGTCAACTGATCAACTCTTGGTCAAAGTCAAAGTCCTCAGTCAAAGTCAACCTTCCTAACTGACTCTACTCGCCGAGTCAACCCGCTGACTCCTCAAGTCCCTATGCTCTGAAAACTTCCCATGACGCGACTCAACTCGCCAAGTCGCCCCAAGACTCGCCGATTCCAACAACTCTGAATCCCTTCACGCTCAACTCATTGAGTCATCCCTCGACTCACCGATTCACCAATCAACCAGAAGAGGTTAGGACCCCACGAACAGACTCGCCGAGTCCAAGAACAGACTCGCCGACTCCAAGACAATCTTCAATAGACTCGCCGAGTTGTTCTTCCAACTCGTCGAGTCCATGCCCACCTTCATCCAACTCGCCGAGTTCCCCCATGCAACTCACCGAGTCTCTTCAGCTCTCATTCCATACAGAGGCTTTTCAAGCCATGCAGGGACTCAAATCTATAGATCCACTCTTCTACATCCTAGCCCTCACATAAAGTTGCAAACTTTACGTGAAACCAAGGAGATATAAGCTCAAAACACTCTAGGGCTAAGGCTAAGGACTAAAGGGCTTCACCAATAACTTTGAAACATGAACTTTATAACATATAGGACCATCACAAGCTTAGATCTTAAGTAGCATCCTTAGATCCAAGCTTCTATCTCGAATTAGATCTCATATCAATCACCATACATGAATCCATGAAGAAATCGATTAAGGAAATTGTTTCCTCACGAATTAGGGTTTTCTGGATCTCAAATGGGCAGCAAAGAGATTGAGGCGAAAACATAAGGTTCCTTATATAGGGTGCAAACCCTGAAAATAGGGTTTCTCATTCCAGCACCGACTCGTCGAGTCCTGCCGCCGACTCGCCGAATTGGTCAATAAGCACGTGACCAAAATCGCAACTTGACTCGCCGAGTATATCCATTGACTCGCCGAGTCGATCTTCCTTAATTACACCAAGCACCCTAAGCTTTGCACTTTTGAACTCGGGGTGTTACATGGTGTATGGTTTGCGTTTTATCATTCTGACATAAAAAAATCAAATTTTAAAATTTGAATGAAGTTTAAATATTCATAATTTTAAAAATAAAGGAATTAATTATCCCCAAATATCCAAAATTTCATTTTTGTAATATAGGCTAATTGACTAAAATGCCCTTCTGCTGAAATTTGTGTTATTATATGGTACATGTTATCCTATTCTAATATCATAGACCCTCAGATCATGACCTTTGATTTTATTCCATCTGGTGGTCTAGATCTATGCATCCTTGCATACAATAGTTAGTAAAAACAAAATAACCTAAGCATATATATATATATATATATATATATATATATATATATATATATATCATTCTCTCTTTCTTACCGGTGCATACCAACCGTGGTGGCCGAAAACGGTGATTACCATACAGTGGGTTAAAGGTGGTGTCTCTCTCGTTCACTCTATTCGGATCTTTCTAGTAGAATCCGACGGGAGGTGTCCAACGACAGTGGTTAGTGGTTGTGAAAGATGACCAAAAATTATTTGATGGTTGTGGTTTGCTTTAACCGGTGAATGTATCAAGTTAAAAAACATTGTCTTGTATAATGTTAATAATTTCTACTCATTTTTTTATAAAAGTAATTTATAGATTTATGGGGTGTTTGGATATGAAAAAACGATGATGCTTATTGCTTATTGTTTATTTCCACCACCATAAGCTAAGTTTAAGTGTTTGGATAGAAATCCTTAAAAATCAGCTTATTGTGGTATGGATACGATAAATAAGTTGATTTTAATAAGCATCTCCCCCATTGCTTATTGCTTATTCCCACTGCAAATAAACTAATAAGCAATAATCTAATAAACTATAATCTAATTTATTCAAACACCCATTACTGTTTGTGTTTAACTTTTGTGTAAATATTCACCGGATAATATTCTGATTATTTGCAGGACACATTATTTAATGTGTTTAAAAATGCATTGTATATGGATTGATTAAAATACTAGAAAAGTTGGTATAAAAGTATTTGATATCGAATCTGGTACCAAATAAATAATGATTGAGGGGAAAGTGTTAGAAAAGTGAAAATTAATACTAGGACCTTTTTCGAATTATATTGTTGCAATACTAAATTTCAGTTTTTGATACCAGAAAGAATCATAAACAATTTCCCATACCAAAGGACATTTTTGAAATCCCGTGATAATCTACTAAATAAAACCATTTTCTCCACATGGTAGTCAATTAGCCTCCCCTAATCAAATTATCCCGCTTATTTCATGCAACTGAATTCCCACTTATGCCACTGCTTTTGAATGTGTATATGTTTTGATTTCCTGTAATCCCAATTGTTGATCTCGTTAGATCTCGTCGATTTCTAATTGACCTGCTCATATCAAATGCCTTTAATTTAGGAACCTGGTTGTATATCCAATTGAATTTTGTAAGTTACTTTGTATCGCTTGTTTAAAATCATTTATTCATACGTAATCTCGATCCCCAATTTTAGTTGGATCGTCACTTTTTCTTCAACCTCTCCTTAAATCGGAGACGTAAAATTTATATATCATGAAATTCAATAGGTTAACAAGTTCTCACTTCTCAATCCATTTCTATGTATCTCTGTTTCTCTCTAGACAAAACTAAAAATCAAACAAATAACCTTCGAGATTTTAGAAACAGTTACTCCTTTACACCATTATATCGGTTATGTTTTGTCAAAAAACTCGCATCTTGGATAGGCTATTAAATCTAGCAAAATCATATAATCATGTCGATGTTTGATGCATTTTTTGTAGTTAGTAGTTATTAATTTGATGTTTTTGTTGCATCGAGTGAGAGGAGAAGGCAATTAAGTACGATGAAGAAGTTTAGCATCTATAATAAATTTGTAATTGAAAATTTTGTATTGATTCATAAAACCGAATACACAAGAATCATATATATATATATATATATATATATATATATATATATATATATATATATATATATATATATATATATATATACTAGAAGATATCCTAATCTGATAAGGAAAGTAATCTGATAAGTATACCAAAACTTGCGAAACAAGAAAATAAAGATAACCATACTAATTAATTTAAATCTCAACAATCTGTCTCAAGTTGGGCTGTGAAGGTCACGAACACCTAACTTGCTGCATAAGAAACGTAAACGTTCTGCTCCCAAAGCTTTAGTAAAAATATCTGCAGTCTAGAAATCGGTCTGGATATGACAAGGCTTTATCTCTCCGTTGATCACTCGTTCTCTAACAAAATAACAGTCCATTTCAACATGCTTTGTCCGCTCATGATATATTGGATTAACTGCAATGTGTCTAGCCGCTTCTTTATCAAACATCAAAGGTGTAGCTCCAACTCGTGTGACTCCAAAATCTTTCAGAACCCACGTTAACAAAATTACTTCACAAACTGTGCTGGCCATAAACCTATATTCTGCTTTAACTGAAGATATCTCAACAACACTTTGTTTCTTTGTCCTCCAAGAAATTGGAGACCCTCTTAAACTGATGAAATAACCAGTACAAGATTTTCTTATGGAGGGACAACTTAACCAGCTAGCATCATAATAAACTAACAAGACACTCTGAAAGCTGCATCTAAATGTATCTTTCTTGGTTTGCTCAAAAATTGACTCAGTTGGTTAACTGAGAAGGTTATATCCGGTCGAGTAACTGTGGCATAAAGTAACCTTCCAACAAAGCGTCGGTACTGGGCAACATCCATTTTTAGGCTATTTCCATCTTTATGAAGTCTCGAATTTTGCTCCATTGGAAAGGCACTAGGACGGTTTCCTTGAATCCCACAATCTTTCAATATGTCAAGTGTATACTTTCATTGGCTGATAACAAAACCTTCCAACGATCGAGCTACTTCTATCCCAAGGAAGTATTTTAATGTTCCCAAATCCTTAATATTGAACTGAGTTTGTAAGTAAGTTTTCACTTCTTCAATTCTCTTATCATTGTTTCCCATTAAAAGAGTATCATCAACATAAATAAGAGCAATAAGGTGTATGTGTCCTTTTCTAAAAATGAAAATAGAATGATTAGCCTTGGATTGTTGAAAACCATTCCCAATGAGTGCTTTAGTGAACTTTTGGTACCAATTTCTAGATGCTTGACGTAAACCACAAATTGACTTTTGTAGTTTACAAACATGGCCTTCGTATGCTTTCATAAATCCTTGAGTAATCTTCATTTAGATCTCTTCATCCAAATCTCCATGTAAGAATGCATTATTTATATCCATTTGATACACAGACCATTGTCTTTTAGATGCCATAGCTAAAGCACATCGAACTGTCACCAACTTTGCAACCAGATCAAAAGTTTCGAGAAAATTTACCCTTCGATTTGCGTGTATCCCTTTGCTACTAGACGTGCCTTGTAGCACTCAACTTGACCATTTGCTTTATACTTTATTTTGTATACCCATTTTGAATTAATGGGTTTCTTTCCTGGTGGCAATGAGGTAATGGTCCAAGTTTCATTATCTTCAAGTGCTTTGATTTCTTTACACATTACTTCACGCCAAAGTGGATCTGTGACAACTTGAGAAAAACTTTTAGGCTAATCATGGGATGCGATGGCCTCAAGAAAAACTTTGTGAGATTTTGAAATTTTATTATTAGAAACAAAATGTGATATCGGATGTACCGTTCAGGAACCTGACATAGGAATGGTGTCGGAATGTACAAGAGAAGGTGGCAGATCTGTAACAAAATCATTTAGATGTGCTGGTTTCATCATGGTTCTAGTGTTGCGTCGATTTTCTTGCTGTGGAGTCTGGTTCGCTTGATTTCGAGCATCAGGATGAGAAGATGAATTTATTTCCTCTTTATTTGTGTTCGTTTCACCAGAGTAATCATGTTCCTGGTCTGGATCATTAATTTATTTCCTCTTGATTTAGTGACACTACTATCATCCATGTTTAGCCATCGTTCATCCCAACCATCTACATTCTTTTGTATTTCATTCAGATTTTGAGCAAAACTTGTATCATCCAAGTTTTTGTCCCCTTTATAATTTCCTTTAAATGGGAATATGTTTTCAATGATTGTAGCATTTCTACTAATATAGATCTTTTCTTCCTCTAAATCAAAAAACGTGTATCTCGTTTTACCCATTGGATAGCTCAAGAATACGCCTGGCTTACCTCTTTCACTGAATTTATCTTTTTTCCTATGATGTCATGAACATAAGCTAGACATCCAAACACCTTGAGATGATTATAATCAGGAATCTTTCCAAGTAACATCTCATGTGGAGTTTTGTTTTCGAGAACTTTTGTGGTTAGTCTATTGATAATGTACGTTGCAGTTAATACACAATCTCCTCAAAATTTAATAGGTAGAGAAGCTTGAAAACGTAAGGCCCAACCCATTTCTAAAAGATGCCTATGTTTTCTCCAACCACACCATTTTGTTGTGGCGTACAGGGGCAAGATGTTTCTAAAATTATCCCTCTTTCTTTATAAAAATCAAGCATAAGTTTTGATTTGAACTCTGAACCATTATCAGTTCTTATTATTTTCACTTTCTTGTCGAATTGTGTATTAACCATGTTGCAAAAAGATGTTAAAAAATAAATAGCTTCAGACTTGGTTTTCATTAGATAAACCCAAACTTCTCTAGTATGATCATCTACTATAGATAAAAAAAATGTTCACCATTTAAAGTGGCATTTCGGTATGAGCCCCAAATCTACGTGTATTAAATCAAAACCTTCAATTGTCTTGGAAAAACTAATAGGAAAAGGAAGCTTGGTTTGTTTTGCTCTAAGGCAAGGATTACAAAATTGATTACAATTACCTACATCTATTTGTTGTAACTTTCGTAAAACTCCCTCTGAAGCGTGACCCAATCTTCTATTCCATATCATCTCTTTACTCAAAATTGCCATTGCCACCTTACTCTCCTTGAACGAATCCATGTAATAAAATCTGCCACATTCGTTACCTATCCCAATTAGGTTCCTCGAACATATGTCATGGATATAACATGTTTTGGGAAAAAAAAGTTACAGAACAATTTAGATCATTTGCAAGACGGCTTACGGATAATAAGTTGCAATTAAAACTTCGAACGTTTAACACATTCTTAAGTTTGAAACCATTAGGAAAATAAACATCTCCCACCTGTTTAATAGGATTAGAATCACCATTACGAATAGTAACTGAGGAGCTATTCGGATCAGTTTTGGCATTTTTTAATAACTTTGTATTTGGGATGATGTGTTCATTGGCTCCCGAATCAATAATCCAATATTTTTGAATTTTATTGTTACTAATCATGTACGCTTTGGGATTACTCTTGTTGGGTAATCTTGACATAATGGGCTGATTTGAATAATGGGTATGAGTCAAATAATTAGTTTATTGTTTATTTGTTTAATGTTTGAATAAAATAGCTTTGACCAAGTTCAAATATAGAGAAAACGTGTGGATATACTTGGTCACTGTAGGGTGATTTTCTTTAGGAGTAATGGCTAGTTTTTCGGCCTTAGGTTGTTTATTCCCGTTGGTTGTTTGTAGGCTATTTATAGCCAGCTGTTTTTGATTAATAAAGTGAAGTTGAGTCCAGAATAAACAAAAGTCTCCATCTGTTTCTTCTTATTTTCTTTTCGTGTGCTGTAGCAACAATATGGAACTGTTTTCATTGCTTCTTATTGTTCAAAGGTTGTAGGGGCTGTTCTAACATTTGGTATCAGAGCCCTAGGCTCAACATGTGGGATCTTTGAAGAGGTTCTATGTGAAACTGAGGCTCTATGTGAACCTGTTGCTGTTGCAGTTCTGTGTGAGCCGAGTTCCAAAAAAAATCTGTGTGATTGTTTTTGTTTCTTTTTGATCTGTGTGAAGAGAAAGCTGTGTGCTAAGAAAGTTGTGTGTGCTGAGAAAGTGTTGTGTGCTAAATTCAAGGTCTGGGTGAAGAAGACATGAACATGTGTGGTGAAGCTATCTATGTGAAGAAGCTAGTCAAAGTGAAGAAGAAGATCAGAAAAACAAAGTTTTGGTGCACCTGCAAGTGTGTAGCAAGTGTGTATCGGTGGTTTGGAGAAAAAAATATATCAGAAATAACTCAAGTGTTGGTTGGTTATGTGCAAGAAGAAAGAGCATGATCTGTGTGGTTGGTACTTTACAAGAAGAAAGGATCGAGTTAGGGACGATGCCAGCAACAAATCCCAGTGGTGCAAGTCAGGTTGTATCCACAAGCAGTCAAGGTATCCCATTGCATTGCCCCAAGTTAACAGCTACAGACTATACAAGTTGGTCGATTATGGTGGAGTCGATCATACAAGCATATGGATTATGGGAAGCGGTTGACCCGGAAATGGGAAGGGCAATGAAGGCAAAGAAAAATCTAATGGCTAGAGCATTTGTATTTCAAACTCTACCTGAAGATATATTGCTTCACGTGGCTAAGCATAAGGATGCAAAAGATTTGTGGGAAGTGCTTTGCATGTTGTATTTGGGAGCAAAAAGAGTTTAAAAGGCGAGATTTCAAACACTTAGAACCAAGCTAGAGATGTTGAAGATGAAAGAGGGTGGCACGATTGATGAATTTTCGGGAAAACTTAGTGAGATTGCATCCAAATTCAAGAGTCTTAGGTCTAGTTTAGAGGATGAGGTAATGGTAAGAAAACCACTAAATTCGTTTCCTAAGAAGTTTTTGCAGATTGTTGCATCTATTGAGGAATACTCTGAGATAGAGGACATGTCACTTGAGGAAGTTGTGGGAAGGTTGAAGGCATATGAAGAGAGAATCAAGGTTCTTGATGAAGATGATAATGATCAAAATCAAAATAAACTCTTGCTGTCAAAAGAGGAATGGGAAGAGAGAACCAAGCGTGGTAACCTTAGTCAAGATCAATCTGGAAAAGGAAGAGGTCGGGGTCAAGGAAGAGGTCGTGGTAGAGGTCTAGATGGCCAATTCAAAATCTATGAAGATCTAAGGGAGGAAGGTATGTATTGAGATAAAAGACATATTAAATGTTATAATTATCAAGAATATAGACACTACGTAGCTGAGTGTCCTAAGAAAGAAATACAAGAAGAAGAAGCTACTTTGATTCAAGATGATGATGAGGCAACACTCCTTTGAGGAATCAGATTACTGTCAAGATTAAAGGGGTGAGTGTTGGGTAATCTTGACATAATGGGCTGATTTGAATAATGGGTATGAGTCAAATAGTTAGTTTATGGTTTATTTGTTTAATGTTTGAATAAAATATTTGACCAAGTTCAAATATAGAGAAAATGTGTGGATATACTTGGTCACTGTAGGGTGCTTTTCTTTAGGAGTAATGGCTATTTTTTCAGCCTTAGGTTGTTTATTCCCGTTGGTTGTTTGTAGGCTATTTATAGCCAGCTGTTTTTGATTAATAAAGTGAATTTGAGTCCAGAATAAACAAAAGTCTCCATCTGTTTCTTCTTATTTTGTTTTAGCAACAACAAGAACCTGTTTTCTTTTCTTCTTATTATTCAAAGGTTGTAGGGGTTGTTCCAACAACTCTTATCACTCATATTTGCTTTAGGGTTTTCTTCATTTACTTTAGCAGACTTTAGCATTCTCATTAGATTTTCGTAATCTTCTTTAGTAATCAATTGAGTAACTTTATCTTCAGTAACAGTAGCTGCCTTGGCTTGTGTGTTTTGTCTTCCTGTTTGTTTTTTCATATTAGTGTTCTTTGTATTCCACCATTCCAAGTAACCTATCAACTCAAAGCAACCGTCGACCATATGCCCAGTCTTTTTACAGTGAGTGCACCATTTGTCTTCAGATTTTATAGATTTGTTGCGATTGTCCTATTTATTATTTGATTGTCCACATGTTTTACCCGATTGTCATGGAAAGAATTTTCCAGGCGCTTGGAAAGCTGATGATTCTGAGTTGACGTGAAGTGCCACACCGACTTGTCGTTGTTGCTCGTCTTGACTGACAAGATGATACCCTGCATTTAGGGTAGGAAGGGGACTGCTACTAAGTATTTGAGTTTTCATTGCATTGAATTCTTCATCCAGGCCCATGAGGAAATCATACAGTTGTTCCTTATCACGAAGCTTTGCAATCTCCTTATTAATTCGACACTTACATCCGGTGCACGAACATGCTGGTATTTGACTTATAGACTGGATTTCATCCCACACACTTATTAGCTTTGTGTAGTAGGAAGACACGATTAAATTGTTCTTTTGTATACTGGTGACGGCTCGACGCAGCTCATACACCCATGGTGCATTTTCTTTTCCAAACCTTTCTTTAAGATCCAGCCACATATCGCGAGCAGTAGTAGCATACTTCACGCTTCCTTTTATCTCTTTCTCCATAGAACTAACAAGCCATCCTCGTACCATTGCATTACACCTTTTCCAGTTGGTTAACTCGGTTGAATCTTCTTCCGGCATAGGTTGGGTTCCATCAAAGAACCCTATTTTGTTCTTTGCGTAAAGAGCGTTTGTCATCTCGTTTTCCCAGTCACTATAGTTCGGATCATGTAGGAGGTTTTCTCTTACAAAATTCTGTCCAGGATGATCGGAACCTATGAGAAAATAAGGTGAAGATATGTCAAGAATGGATTTTTCTCCACCTTTTGACAAATCAAGCTTTTCTCCATCTGTCATTGTGAACGAACTCTAAGATTGATCTCCTAGGTTCGCTCTCATACCATAATAAATTTGTAATTTGTATTGATTCATTAAACCGATTACACAGGAACCATATATATATATATATATATATATATATATATATATATATATATATATATATATATATATATATATATATATATATATATAGGTTCTGGTTCATTTGAGACCATTCTAATTTTGTAAGACCGTGAGACCAAATCTAAAAATAATTTTAAAATGCAAAATAAATGGAAAAATCCAAAAATTCTTTTTTTAAATATTATTTTCGGAACTTGAATTAACTAAAAAAATATATAAATAAAATATAAATAAAATAAAAAAAAATCCGTTTTTTTTTTCTTATGGGCAAAAAATGTATTTAGGTTTCATTTGATGGCCAGGAAGCTGATATGTAAGTATATGATATTGTTGACTTGAAGTATTAAGGAAGTAAATATGTTCAGTTTTATATGTTGAGGATGTCATTATGAAAACTAACTTCCATGTGATTTGGGTTTTAGTTAATTCTTGGGAATTGATGGATATTTGTCCAACTTTTTAATGGGCCATGATGTAATTGAGATTATGAACTATGAAATTTCATCAAGGGTAATATATCTCAAATCTTCACAGAAAGTATGTAAATAATCTAGCATTTATAGGTACTGTTTTGTATTCGACACAGGGATCAACGATTGATATATTTACACATGTAGAGTTTCTCATTAAGAATTTAATGGAGATGAACATGATAGTAAACAAAAGATTGAAATCAAATGTACAATGGATCTTGATGTCTTGGTTCATGAACAAGGAGCTATGAATGGTAAGAATACTTAACTATAAGCAGTCTTTTGGATTTGTAAAGTGGATATCGGGAGAAGAAGCCAATGAAAGTAAATTGTTACTATAGAGAAGAAAGTGAAAGTACATTGCTATAATCGGGAAAAGCTAAGGCACATTAAAATTGTAATTCAACATTGAACATGCAATGCCATAAATGTTGCAAATTTCAATGCAAATAATTGAAAGTAGTATGCCAGTAAAGAAAAATAAATGAAGTTATGTTGTTTTCCGCATTTAGCAGTTTTACAAATACATATAGTTTTATTAGAAATAACAAATACACATAAGTCTCTAGACATAAAAAGAGTTGAAATAATGGTGAAACTTGCACATATTGGTCAAATCAAAAGGAACGCTTCAGTTAAGTATTCTTACTATTCATAGCTCCTTGTTCATGAACCAAGATAGCTAGGTCTTTAAAATTATCATGTACTCCCCTGCAAAGCGACAAAAATAACATGTAAATGTTACACAGGTAACCTGCACCTTTTCTTCATTATCATTACATATACCATCAAGTGAAGAACTTGCCTTTTGGAGTCGTGACTACATAAAACATGACTTTGGGCCATTGAGAAAAAAAAACTAATAGAAATCAATCATTTATTTTCTCCTTATCATTTAATCATTGAAGTTCAAAATATGAGACTTCTCCTAGGCAATTCATTAAACATAGTGTGAGCGTAATCAAATTCTTATTTGTTAATGCATAATCAACATCTTACTAATGTATATGTAAACCCCCTAGAAAGAACTAACCATCCTGAAACTAACCTATGGTCCAAATTCTGATTACACACGTCTATAAGACACAATCCCACAAAAGATTACACACTAAAAATAACCAATCCAAAAGTGGAAATAAAAACTTAATCCATGAATCAGTTAGATGATCTACCTTTGTGTTCTAGTGTCTAGGAACACCGATGATCCAATTCATCAAAGAAGAATGAAAGAAGTATGCATGTTTTTGAAATTAATGTTTTAGAAAAAAGTAGGAATATATAAGAATTACCATTTAGAGAGATGATGAATACTTGATAATAAAGAAAAGTGTTTGAATCAATCTTTGGTGCACCAAAAAAAAAAAGAGAACCCGATCAAGAAAAATATAGAATCAGGTGTAGTCACAAAACTACATAGAGCGTCACGATGAAGGGTTATCTATGACAGCGTATTAGGAAAGACGATTAGTGAAAACCAAGTGTCCCCAAGGAATGTATTTGGTGGAAGAAGGTCGAGGCATTAACAGACACATTTATCTCAGTTGATTGTTGGGGGAGGAACCGAATATGGGGTTGCGCTTAGAAGGGCAGGGGAGTTGCTAAATCGGTATGCTACTTATGTTGAGAATGTGAGAATTTATAGGCAAAGTTAAAAACGCATGTTATGGTACGTTGCATCGTTATGAAGGTAAGATATGTGGCGTGAAACGAACTCTATATATTTGACTTTGGCGGAAGGAGATAAACAGGGTGTTCATATATATATATATATATATATATATATATATATATATATATATATATATATATATATATATATATATAAAAGATTATTTTAACAAATTAAAGGAAAGTGTAGGCAATATAGAATCAATCTACAAAAAAATAACTTTTATTACTTTTACGTATTGTACTATTTTGTGTGTGTGTCTATATATATATATATATATATATATATATATATATATATATATATATATATATATATATATATATATATATATATATATGGAAAATATCAATAAATCATTTTCTATAAGAGTGTCCTAACTTATTAAGATGTTTTTCATCTATAGATTAATGTGCATGTATACGTATTTTCATTATCTATATATGTGCATATAGTGCACATTTTACGTATTTTTTCCTAATACCAATATGGAAATATGTTAATAAATGATGAAGTTACATATTTTAAGTTATATTTTTTGATATAAGATAAGCTCTAAAACTAATATTAAAGAATCAAACACTTTCTCTCTCTCTCTCTCTCTCTCTATATATATATATATATATATATATATATATATATATATAGAGAGAGAGAGAGAGAGAGAGTGTCAAGATCAAATAAGAAGGAAATTTTTGGTAGGAAGGTAAGAAGTTTTTTTTTTTCTACATATTTTTTTCGCGAACAAACAAAATGAATCATTGGATAATTCATTTGTAAGATTATTCACAAGAAAAAATTCTCAAAAAAATATCTCGATAATTCATTTATACAATGATTTTGTTGTTATTCAGTAAAATTATCATAAAAATGAATTTTTTTTCTTAATTTACTTAAAAATGAATCATAAAGATGTTTTTTTGAGAATTTTTTCTTATGAATCATTTTACAAATAAATCATCTAGTGATTCATTTATTTTGTTCGTCAAAACAATATGTAGAAAAAAAAAACTTTTTAGCTTCCTACCAAAAAAAAATTTCATACCGAATATATATATATATATATATATATATATATATATATATATATATATATATATATATATATATAGTGTAAGGATCAATAGAAAATGAATAAATCTAAAAAAACCCCTAAAAACACTAAAAGTATGTAAAAAATACATTGATATATCTAATCTTTTTTTTCTTTACAAACATAAAAACCGTAACTTTTTTTTATAAAATCGTTTGAAAAAAATTTATTTTTTGTTTTTTTTTTTTCAACTTTTTCAACGATTTTATAAAAAAGAAAAACTAGTGATTTTTATGTTTGTATAGTAAAAAAAAAAAGATTAGATAACCCAAAGTATTTTTCTTCTATGTATTTCTTATTATTTTCTAGGTTTTAGGGTTTCTTATTATTTTCTAGGTTTTAGGGTTTCTAAAGTTTTATGTATTTTTTATTAATCGTTCATATAGGAATAAGAATCGTAACATGAGATGTTTCATGAACAGGGGACATACAAGGAATTTACCCAAAATACCCTTAGCACGGATTCCAACATTCAAAGAAGGAGGAGACGAATGTTGTGAACATCAGAAAGAAATTGAAGTTGAGACGAGTTAAAATGGAAGCAATTGTCAAATTCCAATTTTAATCGTTTGCATTACATATCCGGTTACGAATCTGATTAAGATAGCGGTCATAGTTTTGACTTGCTAAGGTTTGACAATTCAAATCGAAAATCAATTCTGATTCCTTCTTTGAATATGAAAAACATGAACCATCGGAACTTAATTTTTGAAAAACACCGAATTCACCTCCTTCAAATTGATTTTAGATCAAATAACCAAATTTCAACCAAAATCGGAATCATTCTACATCCGTTCTGCATTTGTTCTTCATTGGTTCTCAAAATATCAATTCATCAACAAGAATACCCAATAAACATCGAATCTCTAAATCATCTTTAACTTCTCAAATCAATACAATCAAGAAACAAAATCGATTTTGGAACATGACAGATTAGATTGACTCAATTCAAACATATAATCAAATAACAAAATCAAAATCGATTTTGAGAATGATACTTTTCAGAAATTTCGACTCGAGAACAAAAATCGATTAGTAAATCAAATAAGAGTAGTGAACAGAAATCGACTCAAGACTTGCTTAGTTTGAGCAAAGGATTTCGAGTTACAAGATGAGTCGACTTGTGTTATTCAGAAGAACGATTTCAAAGAACAAAAATATCTCTTTTCTATTCTTCAAGACGACACGAAGATCAGAACAAAATACTGTAAAGCTTTCTTGGCTTTTATCGGCAATGGCTTCCCATCGAAGTCATGGAATGGATTGTCTGGGAAGAGGGTTTCCTTCAAATCAGACTGAAACGCCGCTGCGAAGCTTCTTGGGGCGGTGAAGTTCACTTTGTGGAATGTTTCTCCGGCGGCTCCTCCTCCTATTACCGGCGCCATTAAATGGAGGGAGAGAGAGAGAGAGACCGGTTAAAATGTTTCTCCGCTGATTCTATGGCCTCCTCTGGCTCTGATATGTTCTAAGTCGGTGAGATGACTAATTCTATGAGATTAGGTCAACAAAATAATGCTTATTTAACTTAATAGCTTTTAGATTTTTTTTTTTAATTTAAAATTTAAAATTTAAATGTATTAATAATTAGAAAAATAACAATTAATTATAGCCACACATTTTAAAACATAGATGGTCCAGATCTGTTCTCGCGTTCTCAACCTTTTAGGTGTTGTCATTTGATCCTACTCCTATATATATATATATATATATATATATATATATATATATATATATATATATATATATATATATATATATATATATATATATATATGGAAAGCTTCTGAAAAGCCCTAATATTTTTCCCTAATTTACGAAAAAAATCTTAAACTAATATTGGTTAATGAAAAAGTCCCGATTACCGGAAAAAATGATGATTTGACCATTTTTTCCGATTTATCGATTTGAATACTTATCCAATTTCATTAAAGTTTCATTACTTTACCATAATTTTCATTTAAGTCTCATTATTTTACCATAAATTAGGACTTATTCGTAAATTATGGTAAAATAAGGGGACTTTATTAAAACCGAGTAAGTATTGAAACCGGTAAACCGGGAAAATATGGCAAAATCGTCATTTTTACCGGTAATTGGAACTTTTTCGTAAATTAGGGTAAAATATTGAGATTTTTCTGGAGATTTCTCTCTCTCTCTCTCTCTCTCTCTATATATATATATATATATATATATATATATATATATATATATATATATATATATATTTCTTATTATTTTCTAGATTTTAGGGTTTTTAAAGTTTTATGTATTTTTTATTAATCATTCATCTATATATATATATATATATATATATATATATATATATATATATATATATATATATATATATATATATATATATATATATATATATATATATATATATATATATATGGAATTCTCCGGAAAAATCCCATTATTTTACCCTAATTTACGAAAAAGTCCCAATTACCGGTAAAAATGACGATTTGATCATATTTTCCCGGTGACGGAATAACTAATTATATTCGTTAGCTTGAAAATTTGCCACTTGTTTATCAAAACCTGTTTCAATATGTTTAAATATAATTAGTTTAAGAAATAATATTTGAAAATAGAAATTTAATTTCTTATTCATTTAACTGGCCCATATCGAATGTAAATATTGTTATTCAGTTAACAACTGAATCGAATAACCGGTTAACTTAACATAATTTCCGTAGTACCAATAAAAGATATGAAAAATCGGATGTTAATATAAATTTATAATTCTTTTCAATTGTTTTGATATGGTTAAACAAGAAAGACAATATTACTATTACTGGATCATAATATACGTGATTAGTGCACATAAAACAAATAATCAACACAGTAATATACTAATATAAAGTTCTAGTAAATGAGAGTTACTCAAAACCAACTGGGTTAGTCAAAAGCAACTGTTACTAGCTAACAACATATAATAAAAAATTTCAATTGTGTTTCAAATCTTAACATCTTGATTATTATTTGTGTAAATGGGTATGCTTTTTAAGGTTTATATAGAAAAGTCTTATTAATTTAAGAAAAATGGTGATGAAGTCCTAAACTTTTTTTTTAACAGAAAAAAAACCGATTATTTAATATTTTTTCAAATTAACGAAAAAGTTTTTATTTTTATTTAACAAAAATGAAAGATTATCATATAAAATTAAATAATCGAGATTTTTCTATTTAAAAAATTTATGATTTAAAAAAAAGGAAGATAATGAAACTTTTCTATAAAAAAAACCCTTATGTTTCCTATGTTTTTACACAAACATCAACTATTGCCATCCTCATAGATCAAACAACTTAAAATGAAGAGACACAATCCATTTCATATTTGAGTTTTTTATTTTTTATTTATTTGTTTTATTCAATTTTTAAAATAGTACACAAATAAGAATTGTATAGTACAAACGAATTGAAATGACATAATACGTCATAGAAGAAATTGTTGGAAATTTAGTAAAATTATTTATATTTTTTACTAACTTTAGACATATATAAATATATACATATGTTGTATATATAACAAACTCTAAGTGGGTTTGTGTTCTCCTCCATGAGGGCTTCGAAACGATATATTATATGTCCAAAACAGAATATAAGTGAATGAGATATCGATACTCAAAGATGGATATTTGAGAATAAGTTTAGCAAAAGAGAGGAATGTGGGAATGAGTCCCACATTGGTAGAGAAACCAAACTCAACAAGGTTTATAAGCTTCATTGCATGGAATGCTTACAAACTTGTGTCTATGGTTATGCTACAATTCCTACCCGTGCGCAGGGGGGGTGCAAATCTTGGTTCCGTAGACCAAAAACACCGAACTCGTGCATGGGTGCGACCTGCGGACACGAAAGCTCAGGCGAGCACTACCCTTGTTTTTGCTAAACTTGACAGTTTTGGTTCCGTAGACCCGTGCATATTATCTGTATACTTGTTTGTTTATGCTGGATGAACGATTTTATATATGTTTTAAATGATTTAAACTATATACGTATTTTATATGTACAATATGTGTTGGGTAGAACATGGGTAGATTAATGATGAGAGATGAGATGAATGATGAGCGATGATATATAAGTGGTAAAATATGGTGATGCCAAAACGATGAACTAAGCGATGGCCCCGTCATCTAGCAGAGTATGGATGACAACCATGGACTATTCTAGACAATCCAGTGGAACACTAGCAGGCTCGCAACTTGTAAGTGTTGTGAACGATGTGTTCACCGGTGTACTCTAAAAACCCATTGACATGTATTGCGAGTGGTTTCTCGGAAACAATACTGTCGATAAATGAGATAACCCTGGCAGCTATGGATTTAGTGCCTATTGGGAAAACCCTGGCAACAATGGATTTTTTGCCTATTACTTAGGATAATCCTTAGGAATGAATGAATGAGAAATAGCTGATTCTTATGGTAGATCCTTAAGAGTAAAGAAGATAATGGGGATGGGTAATTGGGTTAACTGTTTGATGATTAAACATAATAATTATATTATTGTGGGTTGAAAACCCTATGTACTCACCAGGTTTCCCAACCTGATCCACTCAATTTATTTATACCACATGTGTTGATATGGAGTCATATTACACTCAGAGATTAAGGAGATATAAACCACTAGTGATAATGAATGTAAGTTTGTTTATGCTTATGTTTCTGTATTGACGATGACATCCCAAATGTTTTGAAATTAATAAAAATACTTTTCTTCGGAAATGCTTTGATAACGTATTTATCATGTTTTACTGGGAACAAATTCCGCAACATTTTTATTAAAAGATGCACTCTGATTTTTTTAAAGCATAAAAAAAATCGGTCTTTTCTGATCGTGAAAATGGGGATGTCACAGTTGGTATCAAAGCATTAGTTTAAGCGAACTACGAATATAAATTTATTTCTAGACTTAAACTTAGAATGCTAAGCAATGATTGTGAGGAGTGTGTCTTAGGTAATACACATGAATAGACACAAGCACTAGCTTATTTAGGAAAAATGCCCAACATGCTTTTATGTGCTAAATGATTTATGATGCTAAATGTATGATCGAATCTATGTTCTGTGGCCAACCGGATCAGGAAACTTTACGTGTTCAGACTTCTAAACGTTTAATTACGGTATTAGAACTGGCATGTAAATTTTCAAAATAATAGGGAGATTTACACGTCGATCGTAAATAAAATATTTCCTATCTTAATTCTCATCATTACACAATGAACGTTTGAATTAGTGTATAGATCGAAATGGCAAGACCCGAAGTGGAGTCGGGAACGCAAATGGAAATAGGAATCAATAACCCCTAGTGATTGAACAAATACCTGTTGTAGTAGAAGCTGCACCCGAACCAATCACCATGGCTGGAGTACAAACCATGATTCAGGCTATGTTAGCTAAACAAAGGGATGAAATGAGGAGGATGTTGCATGAAAATAGGGACAAACCTACCATGCCCATTGAGAAACCTAAGTTGAGTCATGAGCAATAAGAGGAAGGGAACTATAGTCGCCCTGTAAATCAAGTTGGGACTCAAGGAGAACGAATGAATGGCCCAGAGAGGGGAAATCAAAAGGATGGACGGATGTATAAGAACTTCTTGGGTGCCAAGGCATCAAGCCTTTCCAGAAGCCCAAAGTCGGTTGAGATTATGGAATGGATCTCCGAAATGGAGATGGTGTTTGAAAGATGTGACTGTACCGAAAGGCAAAAGATCGTCTTTGCAGTCAGACAACTAAAGACCGGAGTGTTAAGTTGGTGGAAGTTGCTGGCAGATACAATGCCACAAGGAGAAGCCATACGAATGTATTGGGAAGCATTCACGGATCAGTTAAAAATGCAATACTGCTCAGAGATTGATTTGATAGACCCGAACAACGAGTTTCAAAACCTAAAGAAAGGGAAGATGAGTGTTGATGAGTATGCCACCGCATTCACTAAGAGGATGAATCTATTTCCCTACTTGGTGCCTACTGAGCTCTCCAAGATAGACAGGTTCACTAACGGACTACCCGTAGACTTTGGCCAAATGGTCAAAATGACAGTGACTTTGAAAATAGCCGTTAGAGCTGGCTAAGAATATGGAGACCCAAATAAGAGAAAGGGGTCTAGAAAAAGATAAGATAGGAGAAAAGAGGAAGTTTGAAGGATCTTCAAGCCCCAACAAGGAGAGTAAATTCTCGAAGTTTGGAGGAGGGGGAAGAGGTGAAGAAAGATTGTGTGATAAGTGCGAGAAGAAATACTTAGGAAAATGTGGCAAAGAGGTGATATGTTTCAAGTGTGGAAAGTCTGACCATTACGCCAATGAGTACACATTCAACAAGATGGTATGTTTCGGATGTAACAAAGAAGGACATATTTCTAGAGACTGCCCAAAGAAAAACAAAGTAGCAAGGCCAAATGCACCGCCAAAGCCAAGGGCATTCGACATGATCCTCGACGAAGCAGATAACAACGCGAGGAATCAAGGATGCGGACTTCATATCCGAAAATCGGGTTATGCAATAGCCATAGTATTGTATGATGTATCCTATTAGAGGCATAATCTAGGGTGAACTTGAACACCTATGTAAACGTTTCAAGGAATAATATAAAACCTTCATTTTTCTATCTGATGTGTTAAGTTGTTATATGATTTTCTTGTATGGTGACTTGGAAAACTACGAGACAATACTTGGGAAGAGTATGAGTAGGTATGAAATGGTAGTAGAGGCCTATACTACCTGAAGCATAGTACTCACACTTGGATCAAGGAAAGTCACAAGGTTGCCAAGAAGCTAGTAATTCATTTCATTTTATTCGAGTATGTCATTACCATTGTTTCGGTAAAGATTAAGAAGATGATTGTTATTCCAACCCTAGTGGTCATATCGAATTGAGTCCGACTACGATGAGTATGTTATGTGGTTCAGAGAACCAGGTTTGATGTAACATCTGACTTAAGCTGGAAGATCGAAATAAAAGATGATCAAAGCAATCGGTAGAGGTATCGTGATAGTTGCTTGTAGCTAGAAATGCTACCTTTTAAGATGTTATTAGAACATGAAGGAAGGTATAGTCTGTTCTGGAATTTGAATCTAAAAGAATTGAGTCCAAGAGATGCATCATACGATGAAAGGTCATTAGAACATGACCCATCAGTCTATTATGATAATTAAAGGAAGAAACTTATCTCAGGTTTGTTAAAGAAGGATTCTCTAATAAAGATTGAGATCATGACATGATGGTCATGATTGAAAGTCTAACATGAGGTAGAGAGCAAGTGCAAGATCGAGCACCGCCTGTAGTCAGGAAGTCTTAGAGTTAGATACACATTCGAAGAAACATCAAAGTTACGGTTATTACTTAGGATGAAGAGATAACGTATGGAGTCATCATGTGAGCCCTGATTCATTGATGATTCCGGGATGTAATCATCCTAAGGGGGAGATAACTGTAACGACCGTAATCACCAATTTGTATAATATATCTCAAGGGTTCCGTACATATAACGAACGTCGAAATCCGAGTTATAACGAAGAAGTTATGGCCCGTCGAATTTTTACAGCAAAATCGTCACGATACTGGGATACGCAAATAGTGAATTTATGATTGAGTGACTTTTAGCCTTAGTTATCTAAACCAAAGTTGTAGGATATGTTAAACCGAGAACATACAAAAAAAGAACGCCTAAATCTGACTTCGTATGAGGAGGTTGTGATTTTTCTTAGATTCGGCTTAGCAGTGCACGACCCGAAACTCGAATTTTAGCTCGGGCGGTTTTTAGCTTAAGCTACCTAAATGAGAGTTGAAGATCTCATTAATAGGAACTCAACGGGAACAAGACAGACAAAAATGGAGTCCATATGAAGGAGTTACAGATTCTTTGCGGTCATTTAACAGTCTAAACTCCTCCTACTATTAAATTAAAGATAGGTTGAGAATTAGCCGACAGAGTCTAAATGAAAGTTGTAGATCTTGATTTTACCTACGCATGGAAAAAAGAACGTCGAAAACGGAGCTCGTATGCGAGAGTTATGATATTTCTAATACGGGAGGCTGATACGCAAGTTTAGGTGACGTGGCACCACTAGAAGGCTGCCACATGCACTAACTCGGCGAGTCTGTGTCAAGACTCGGCGAGTCCATCAGGATTTGGCCCAATAAATAGAGGTGCCGGGTTCTCTCATTTCTCACACCTCTCCTCTTCAACTTTCTCTCTCTACACATACTCTCTCTCTAAGGGTTCCTAACCCCCCTATGCCTAGGTAAACCCCTAGTACCCGAAGGAAGTCCTAAGGCTCCCGGAGCGCCTGCCGGCTCCAAAGAGAAGGGCCTTCGGCTCAGAAACTCTGCTCCGGCAGAGCTTGGTTTTTGAGAAAACTCGCTGTAAGTGAGCTATGCCTACCCTAACATTTGTATAGCTTATGTTTCAATATAGTAATGTTATTAGGAACTTATAATAAGTACTTGGGCTATTATTATGGGTTATATAAGTATTGTCTAACGCTTATATAATAGTAATAATAGTTAGACTATTAATTAGTCGCGGTTAATGTTAGACTAAACCCTAGTTGTATTGATACTAGGTTTTGTTCAAGGTAAATTGTTTTAACAATAACAAAGTGTTGTTCGAGTGCCGAGTCACCACCTTCTCAAGTGAGTGGATAGTTACTTTCATCTTACACATAGATATGTAGTATTTTATATAAACTACGTGCTATATGTGCATATTATCTGTATACTTGCTGTTTATGTTGGATGAACGATTTTATATATGTTTTAAATGATTTAAACTGTATACGTATTTTATATCTACAAAATGTGTTGGGTAGAACATAGGTAGCTTAAAGATGAGATAAATGATGAGCGATGAGAGATGAGATGAATGATGAGCGATGATGTATAAGTGGTAAAATATGGTGAGAAGCGATGACCTAAGTGATGAGCCAAACGATGAGCAAAACGATGACTAAAGCGATGATCCAAGTGATGGCCCCGTCATCTAGCAGAGTATGGATGACAACCATGGACTAGTCTAGACAACCCAGTGGAACACTAGCAGGCTCGCTACCTGTAGGTGTTGTGAACGATGTGTTCACCGGTGTACTCTAAAAACCCATTGACATGTATTGCGAGTGGATTCTCAGAAACAATATTGTCGATAAATGAGATAACGCTAGCGCTATGGATTTAGTGCCTGTTGAGCAAACCCTGGCAACGATCGATTTTGTGCCTATTCCTTAGGATAATCCTTGTGAATAAATGAATGAGAAATAGTTGATTCTTAGGGTAGATCCTTAAGAGTAAAGAGGATAATGGAGATGGGTAATTGAGTTAACTGTTTGATGATTAAACATAATAATTATATTATTGTGGGTTGAAAACCCTATGTACTCACCAGGTTTCCCAACCTGACCCATTCAGTTTATTTATATCACATGTGTTGATATGAAGTCACATTACACTGAGATATTAAAGAGATATAAATCACTAGTGATAATGAATGTACGTTTTGTTTATGCTTATGTTTCTGTATTCCCAGATGTTTTAAAATGAATAAAAATATTTTTCTTCAGAAATGCTTTGATAACATATTTATAATGTTTTACTGGGAAAAAATTTCGTAGCATTTAATTAAAAAGGTACTCTGATTTTTATAAAACATAAACAAAATCGGTCTTTTCTCGCCGTGAAAATGGGGATGTCACATATACTTCCAGAAAATCTGATATTTTCTTTAATATGAACTGTAATTGTATGTAATTCCTTTGTATCTTTTCCTTGTAATGTAATAATGTATGTTTCCAGAAAAACCAATATTTTGATAAAGGTGAACTATAGTCTTAAACCCTAAGACCAAGATGTAAGTGAATGTTGTACTGAAAATAGTATATAGTTTTATTTTGTTTTATAAAACTAATAAATGTAAGCTTCTCATAAACCAAGTACTTTTGTTAATCCGTATGTGAGTTATTATAACCATGCTTGATGTGACTGATATGCCTGAACAACGTTCTTCAGACGTCGGAATTGGTAGACTTTTGTCACCCTAGACTTGCCGGCATAACTTTAGCGAACAGTTGAGGTGTGGGGTTGTCAATCCTATATAGATCTATACACAATGATCTCGCTCTCCCTCCAGGAGACTCTGGTTATAATGCAGGACTTACTGTGTACGCTAGACAGGTACGGTGAAGGAACATCACAAGAGCGTTAACAAATTTATGTGAACTATGACTCACTTTTTATCGTAATATTAAATATTATACTTTTGGGTAATTATATGTATCCTCTAAAAATGATCGTATGGTTGTGTTGCTGTCAAAATATACTGTTTATATTTTAACTTGGTTTGTATGAATATTTTCAAACAAACCAAGTTAAAAAATGACAAACACAATATCATTGCTTCAACTTTAAGTGAAATATAAATAATAAAAGAAAATTAAGATAATAAATGACAAACACAATATCATTGCTTCAATTTAAACTTGTCTAACTACAATGTTCTTGATTTTTAAAACACAAATATCTTAAAAAATGATTAAAAATTCTGAATGGTGTGCTACTAATCAAAACATAATACTATTAAACTAAATACTTCTTGGGAAGAAGCACGAAACTTGATTGACCTTGAACTTTGTATAATTATTCGGCTTAAGTTTTTCTTCTTGGCAAAGAGCTAGGATGTTTATCATTGCCTCATATCTGCCATCAAAATAATAGTTTATGACTTTAGACAACACACATTTGTCCTTGTAAATATTAGTTTCCCTGATAACCAAACTTAAGATATTACAAAATCAAGTTAAAATGAATAGAATCTGTGAATACCTCCCCTACGATAGTTGTATTGTATCCTTCCTCTTTGTGTAGCTTGTTTGAAAGGGAAATCTCTATAAAAATATTTGAAATCACAAAAACCAAATCAAATTAAGAATACATAATCAGCAAAAAGAACCATGATTAATATTTGAAAAATGATAACAACAAAAGTAAAAGTTGTAACTTCTAAAGTCTAGTCTCGAAACATTGAGCATTACCATGTAGGCATGTAATACATACAATTTATGAGTTTTATATGTGATTAAAATAATGGATAAAAATTATCAACAACTTCTGAGATACTAGTTAATTTGATTATAATCCAGTTTCAATGGAAATATAAATGTCAAGACAAACTTACAGAAGTTTAACAGTCAAATTAATTACATAAAAGTAGGTTTCTTAATCTATAAAGCATTTTTATATAGATGATCATCAACTATTTAAAACCATGCCAACTTACTCAAACGTGGGGAGGAAGAGGATACTCCACCCAAGGTTTTGAATTCAATTAAATATTAAGGTCAATCCTTTTTATTTTTATAATAACAACATATATGAGAAAGATTTATAAAACATTTTATATACATGGACATCATGGGCATCGGTTATATAATTTTTTAAAAAATCACTTTTAGAAACCCTGATGTACAAAACATAGAGCATTTGATAAGCTAACAAGTAACCATTATTGATGTTCTAATAATTATACATAGCAAAATTAAAGATGTCTCATAACTTAAAAGGTCAATCATTTCCTATGTATTTTTTTTTATTATAATTGCACATTTGCACTCTAAAAGGTTGTAGTTATTTATATATACAATTTCAAACATTAAACAAAATTGATATTCCCATTGATATTCACTTGCTTACGATTTTTTTCCTACTTATCATTGCTGTCACTTAATCTATTGTAATAACAACCACATAAATTTCATAATGTAAATTATATGTTTGTATTTAGAATTAGAAAAGTACCTTTGTGTCATATGTGGACTCTATTGTTAGAATGAAAAGTTTTACCATAACCATTAATTGAGAATGATGTTTGGGTACATTTTGGGTTCAACAGGGGCTCCCAAGCTTTCCTTTTTACATCAAAATCTTTTTCAATGTCATTGTCATCGAATTTCAACTATGAATTCACCATTGGTCGCAACACTACAGCTAACAAGATGCATACATCCTGAAAAAATTACATTCAATTTGTAAAATTTATATGTCAATCCAACCTAAGAGAGTGGTTTACATATTCCCATTTGGTGGGGGTATGTGTATCTACAATCAAGTAAATTAGTTTAATAGATAAAAGAACATAACCTTACAAATGTTAATTATAAAAAGACTTGGTTGAATGCCATGTATACAAAGAGAAGGAAATGAAATAGGATGTCTAATAAGCCAAAAGAACCTCATGGACAATAGGTCGAGCACTTGGTGTGCGATGCTCTGTCAATCCAGAAAAAATATATCATAAGCAGAGAAAAAAACCTAAAGTGAATCAAAAATTATAGATCATACATCCCTATTCTCGATACTAGGGATGAGTTTTGGAACCGGAAAACCGGACCGGAACCGGGACCGGTATAACCGGAAAATGCTTAAACGGTCCGGGTATTGGGTTTCAAAATTACTCTTGTCCGGGTTCCGGGTATTTCGGGTATGGGTCTAACGGGTCCGGTTAATCCGGGTTTTTTAACCGGATTTGTTAAAAAAACCCGGAACCGGGTTAAATGGACTGGGTCTGGGTTTAGTGGGCCAAAGAACCAATTAACATGTAGACCCGGTATAGATGTGGAACCGAAATGCGATTAGTTTTTTTCCCGTGCCCTCAATGTGTTCGTCGATCCGGAAGAAAATTAAAAAAAAAGTCCATCGATCACAGAAGTCAGAATAGCATCAATTCAAGTCGATGATTTTCATCTAGTTCTTCAATCGATTTGCAGCGACCTTTCATCCCTACAATTGCTCACTCGATTTGTGCTGATAAAGAAGCCCAAGCCTTAGTCCAAAAACGCCGATACTAATCCTCACTTCCTTAGTTCATCGTTCAAGTTCAAATCAGTCAATTTCCTACAATCATTCCCAATTGAAGTTCAAATTAGTCTCCTACAATCAATTAAAGACCAATGGTGGACAATTGGGTAGATAACAATGAAGCTACACAAGTAAGTTGTCAAATTATAATATATACTGCATAAATAACAAATTTATATTTTGATATTCATCGATGGTTAAAGTATCTCACCTGATATGATATGTTGTTTGAATGAGTTATTCACGTTACTAATTACAAAGCAGCAACCTTTAAAATAATGTGAGGTGTCTTCAAAATCGTGTTCACGTTTTGGCCAAGTGAAGCCTCTCCATATCTTTTTGACTTACACATCCATAAACAATCATAAATAAATATATTCATAAATTGATCACTGTTACTTTTTGTGTTATTGTTATTAAGTTGTGTTATTGTATTTCAATTGTGTTTTTATTGTTACCCAATTCTCTCGCGGATGGCAAAAGGTATAATTTTAATTACTTATATTTTTTATTATAATGTAGTATAATTTAACATTATATGTTTATGTTATTAGATCTTTTGGGCATTCAAATATCTACCGTGGTTTCCGAGTCCGCTTTTAGTACAAGCGGTCGCATAATTGATAGTTACCGAGCAAACTTGTCCACACCTATAATAGAGGCTTTGGTTTGCACCCAAGATTGGGTGAGGAAATCAAAAAAGCTAATTGTTGACAACATCGATGATATTCTTAAAGATGATGACATAGCTAAAGGTAGCAAACAAATTCATTTTATTATCTAATAACAAAACATTGGTTATATGCTAACTTTCATATTATTTTTTTATGATATGTATTAGAGTTGGAAGACGCCATACACACCAAAATTGGAAATGGAAAAAGGCCGGTAGATATTAACGAGTAGTTATACTATTTTTTTTTTTTTTAATCGATAAATGATTATTGGTTTGTAAGTGTTTGTTTTGGTTGATTAATGTTTTTGAACTTGAATCAAATTTACTTGTTTGGTACTGTGCAATTGTGCATGTGGGTGTAAACAAGTATAAATGAATGATATTTTAATCAATGCATGCACATCCACATTCCACTTTATTATTTTTTTATTACTTTTATTTTCATCAATGACTTTCTGTTATTTTAATAATCATTTTAATGAATATTTCTTTTTATCCATGTTGTGGTAAAATAACAATGAAAAAAACATAACACAAGCAAAGAAGGGGACAATGGTTGGGTCCAAGTTCATGGTACCTATTGAACAATTCAAAATCAAAGTCTAATATTCAAAACAATTCAAATCAAAATTCTTAAACAATTAAGAACAAAACAACACTTATTCCTTGACCATCTTGTTGAGTTAAGCATCTTCAATCTCTATACATAAAACAAAAATAAACATACTTAGTATTAAAAAAAATGTTACCAAATAAATTGAAAGCACAAAACTTATTACCTAGCTATATTATTCGGATTTTTGGCACACGTACGACAATGTCTATTAAGACTACTTGTACCGTGTCTTGATGGACCGGCTTTAAGTGTAGCGAAACAATACTTATACCTTGCTTGCCTTCGTTCAACCCCATCATTTTCTACTACCCACAACATATCAAAATGTTGCCAACATGTGGACCTCTCCAAATTCAAATGCTAAACAAATTAAGTAAAAAAAATCTAGGTAGATTTAAAGCATGTAAAAAATGAAGTATCAAAGTTATAAAACTAATAGATTCAAAATGGAACCTAATTGAAGTATAAAGACGTAAATTAGTCAATTACTTTAAATGCATGTTTGTATAAAATTAAAAAGAAACATACTTGAATTGGGAGGTTAGCTTCCATGAATGTTCTTGAAAAGAAAAAAACAACTCAAAAACTTCAACTTAGAGAATAATAAGTTAAATGAAAATGTAGAGGTGGAAGGGCCTATTTATAATGAGAAGTTGTGAGATGTTGAGAAAACATGAAAATTAAAAGATTGCTAATGTCAAAAATTTTGTCTCTTGCTTTTATGTTCAAATTTTCAAAGTTGAAGCCTTCAAGGTCATAGATGCAAAAAAACAAGTTAGTGTGGTTGCAAATAAATAAATAACTAACAATTTAGAATTTCAACATATCTTAAATTAAAACACACAACCCAAAATAAATCATCCAATAGTCAAATACATAATTTCTTAAAAAAAAAAAAAAAAATCAACGTACAGTGTTAAAAAAATGGGTCAACTTGATCAAATAAGGCATGTAAGTTAACTAAGATATGACCTAAATGTCATTTTCTTTAAACAAATATATTGTTATACCTATCTATTTATTTATTTTTAAATAAATCAATGTCGTCAATAACCTAATAACCTAAATGTAATTTTTTTATACCGGTTGAAAGATTATGGGTAATAAAAAAAAATCCGGGTTTTCCGGTTCTAAAACCATTTGACTCGGTTCTACTTTACCCACTTTCCTATTTCCGGGTTTTTCGGTTCTAGACCCACTTTACCCGGAACCAAACCCGGAACCGAACCGGACCTGGTTCCTATATACCGGTCCGGTTTCCGGTTCTTAAAAATATCGTTAAACGGTTCCGGGTTTTCCGGGTCCGGGTTTGGACCCACTTTCATCCCTACTCGATACCACCACCATTCGACCAAACTAGTTACATTTTATAAGAAAGAGAATTAATGGAAATTTGAATTAAGAGGTACCTGTAAAAGTTCCAGTCAAAGCTCCTTCCGTTTACAAATGAAGAACAATGTAAGGGAGGACTATCCAATAGCCCTTTGCTTCCTAAATAAAGAACATAGTAAGGGAAGAGTTTTTTCTGAGTTTAATGGCGTTAAATATTTTTAACCTTGTTAGTCTGCTTTTTTTTTCGGAAATGAAATAGAGCTAGTAGACCTTCATCACCCCTGACGTCAAAGTCGATAACAACACATTCACTACTGCTCGGTGGATGTTGTATTGATTGTATATCCTATCACACGGGAAGAGAAAAAAAAAGAATTAGAAAGCTACAATTACAAATATAAATCATTTGAACTCCCACTAATAAGAATCTAAATAGGAGATGGTCGAGTGGTTAAAAGAGCGTGAAACAATTGAAGAATGTATACCTGCTTAGGGTTCGTGTTTGTGATTATGATAATGAAAACCCAACAAATCCACTACAATATGCCATAAATCATATTTGATATGCCATCTATACAGCCAAACTCTGAAATCTATCATATATAAGATCTTATATGGTAAAAGATAAATCCTTGGTATCTGGGAGAATATTGGAGGTTTTTGGTTGATTCATAGAAGAACAAGGCGGTGTTCCAATGGTGTTAGTGAGGAGGATAGACGGTGATTCTCCAGTAATCATTGGGAGGATGAAAGGAGGGATGGATTGGGGTAGTGTGGTGTGTGTAACGCCTGTGTTTCTGGGCTTGTCATTAATGTTGGTATAATATTCTAGGTTAACCTTTGTAACCCGTTTTGAAATAATAGAAGTGTATTATTTGAGTATTATGTGTTATGTGCTAAATTGTGTGTCTTAATTTAATTAAGAATAAAAATAAGCGTCAAAATGAAATGTTAGATAAAGCCTATATTTATGGATAATGTTGTAGTAGTTGAAACGAGGTTTCCGAATATATAAAGAATGTCGAAATCCGAGTTATAACGAAGAAGTTATGACCTGTCGAAGTTTCGCGACAGAACCGACACGACCCAGCGCGACTCAGCGCGATGTAAATACTAAATTTAAGGTAGATAGATATCTATCCTTAGTGATGTAAATGAGAATTGAAGATCTCATCGATAGTAGTGCAACGACGGAAAGACGGATGGAATCGGAGTTCAGATGAACGAGTTATGAATTTTGAACGGAGTTTTCCTGTCCCGGCCTACTAAAAATAATATATAAGTAATATACTTATAATATACTAAAAATAAAGTCAAAACTAGCCAATAGAGTCTAAACGAGAGTTGTAGAGCATAATCTCACCTTCGCGGCGATATAAAGAACGTCGAAAACGGAGTTCGTATGCGAAAGTTATGAATTTCTAAAGTTCGGGGCGCGAAACCCCAAAACTGTTAGAGACCACGACGTGGCACGCAGTGCCACGACGTGGCAAGTGTCCTGACACCTCCGGGAGGCCCCCAGATGCAACTTGGGATGACGCATGCAGTGACGACCAAGCCCACGACATGGAAAAAGGTTGCCACGACGTGGCAAGGGCCAAATTTGCCCTATAAATAGATTTGAAGGGCCAGCCGTTTAGGGTTGCTATTTTCTCTCTTCTCTCTCCCGTTTTGCATCGATTTGCGTGCCAGAAGTACCCTGAAGCCCCGGTATCATTCCCGAGTCCCAAGGCAAGTCCCGAGATCCCGAGAAGTGCGGTTTCCGAGCCGAAGCTCTGCCCGCGAGAAGTTCGATTTTTGTAGAGATCTTTCAGATCTGTTGAGGATTACTACTTTTGCAAGTCGTAGTGCTGTCCGATCATCTTCTGATTAAGTGAGTGTATACTACCTTTCATAAACGCAATAATAATACAAGTATGGTTTGAGTGTATTAAGTATACTGTTGTTTATATGTGTGAGTGTGTTGTTACTTTCTCCTAACATATAATTATGGAGTATTTTATACGAGATACGTGTTATGTGTATATTTTGTTGTTATGTATGTGAATGTATATTCACTTTCTTCTATCTTACAGATCTGATTATTTCTATATGAAATACGTGTTATGTGTCACACCCCAAAACTAAGAACGGCGGAAACGTTCTGGGGCGGAGGACGTCATGTAAGGTATCACAACACAGTAAATGTAAATAAGCAAACAACATCATCCATTGCGTTAAATATATAATTTTAATACAAGCGTGTTCTGTACAGTATAGACACCAAAAATAATGTATATCAAAATAATAAGATGAGTCTTGAATGCGCTCCATCTTCTCAAAAGCTGGCCTCGGTACATGTCTACTGATGACCTGAGAATACAAGTTATTTTGAAAGAGTTTATCAGCATTAAGCTGGTGAGTTCATAAGTATTTTAGTGTCAATGTTTGTTGTCAAAACGTTTGAACCTGTCTCAATGTATAAGTTTGTAAAAATGTAAGTAAGTGTTTGTAAAAGTTGAATCTCTCAGAAAAACCTATATTTTCTATTAAAGTAGCCTTCTACCATGGCTTAACTGTTTTGTATGCTCGTTTGATGTAAATGTGTGTAATTTCCCAAGTGTAACTATCTTTTAACAAAATATAGTTTGTACATTAACGTTCAAGTTAGGTTATCACTAAAATATGTAATGGGTAAATCATTGTAGTACTGTAGTCTTGTATTATAAGAACTACTGTTGTACTAACTACCTTAAACCAGATTTATATTAAGGTATAATGTGATAAATTGCACCATGCTATCGACTGGTAACAACGACATAACGAATGGTCGTAATAACGGAATGACGTTTGGCACCCGCAGACCTGCAGGTCCGGCTGTAGCTAGCAGCAAGGTGTAGGATAGTCAATCCAGTATAGATCTATACGCAAACTCACGCTCTCCCTCCAAGAGAATTCTGGCTACAACTCTGGCCATGACATTTAAGGCATGCTCCGACACAGTGGATCACAATTGTTAACGTGTTCATGTATATGTAATGTTTCTCGTTCTAGTATAGTTGTATATGTATTGTTTCTAGCATAGTTGTATATGTATTGTTTCTAGTATAGTTGTATATGTATTGTTTCTAGTCTAGCTGTATATGTATTGTTCTAGTATAGTTGTATATGTATCGTTTCTAGTATAGTTGTATATGTATTGTTTCTAGTATAGTTGTATATGTATTGTATTACCCCGATGGTAACTAACTATTGATGTACTGATAAATATGAATATGGAAGTAATTTTATGTCTATACATGTATATATGATATATAACTAATATGGAAACGACCCTCGGATGGTCACCCGAAATCCCACCAGACCACATCTCATTGCGCGAAAAGGAAATAGGGCGGATGGCCTTCCTAAGCCCTTTAAACATTACTTATATATCTATACATATATGGGCATGCAATTTATAAGAAGTAAAACAAAGTTTAATAAAAGCATTAGATAAGTAAAAAGAGTTTGTAAAACATTTTGAAGTGAAACAGTTTGATAAACAGTTTGAACAGTGATAAAATCATTGGTTTTCTAGTTATTACTCACATGTGATTAATGCAATCACATGTGATTGATGCAATAACTATAAGTATTTAACTTGTATCCCCCCATAAAGTATTTAAAACATTTAAAATCATTTCAAAGGTTGATTAAAGGGGTATGAACTCACATGTGGTGAGTAGATTGAATTGATGTATCGGGTACCGTGCTAGGTGGCAAACGGAGACTTGTTCACACATTCGAGCCTAGTTATCATATAATGAGCATATATATATATATATATAACTAATTAGCCAAATAATAACTTAACAAAGTAAGTTGAGACACTTATGAACATGTAAACACTTTATATAAGTGTTATAGGTCCTAATGGTTGCATCTAAGTTGATACGGGACAAGGTAAAAGGGGTTTAATGCACCAATGACCTTGTATATGAGTTCACCACCCAACAAAACCCACCCTTTGGAGTTTACAGCCATGAACCCATGAGTTTACAGCCGTGAACTCCTCACTTGGTGGTTTTGGGTGTTTTGAAGTGTTATATTGCTCCTAGAATAAGCCTAGCCTTGTTGGAATAATCCTTGAAGTAGTTTAAGGCCTTGGAATGCTCCTTTGGGGAGTTTACGGCCAAAGGACCATATCCCCTAGTGTTTACGGCCGTAAACTCCTATGGGGTGTTGGTTTTAATTCTTTTAAGCCACTTGTACATGTAGGATAACTTCTATGTTTTTATCTAAGGCTAAAGGGGACATTAGGCACACATTTGTGCTTTTACTTGGAGTTTACGGCCCAAGAGGTGTTCGTTGGCCGTAAAATCCCTTTAAGGGGTGATTTTGATGTCATTTGCTCCCCATTCAAGTCCTAAGTATTTAAGGGTAATTGTCTTGAGGCTTTAAGGGTGTTTAGGGCATCTTTAACCCTTGATAAAGGGGTTTACGGCCCAAGATCCTTCCTTGGCCGTAAACTCCTAAAACCCTATGATTTTGAAGTGTTTTGGTGTCCAAATTAAGCACAAGCATTAGAGGGTAAAGGTCCTTAAGCTTTAGGGGTGATTTAGGGCACTTATAGCCCTTAAAAAGGGGTTTACGGCCCAAGAGAGTTTCTTGGCCGTAAACTCCTATAACTAATGTTTCTTGTTTGATTTCTAGTCTCAAATTTTTATACATTAAGCCCTAAACAAGTTGTCTAACAAGGAATCGGGACTAGGAAGCCTTTAGGCTTCGTTTTGGAGTTTACACCCCAAGAACATTCTTGGGCCGTAAGCTCCCGGATCTTGTATTTTCGACATGTAAACAATGTTATAAAGCATATAACAAACATTAAAACACATTTAGGAAAGAAGACTCACAATCCGGGATGAAAACCCGAAGATCCGTCAGAGAGAAAATGGCTTTTCTCTAGTTGGAATTGTGAATAATGAATTAATTAAATTTAGAAATCTATTTATAGTCCTAAAAATATTTTGACAGAAAATATTTTTATTCCGGAAGTTGGACTATAACATTATGAAACTTGCAATGTTCAAGTTTCACAAATACAGGAGCATCCACTCTCCTGATATATCCAGAAACGTAAACCCTAATGTACACAAACTTGTTCGGACAAGTCTGAAAATCACTGAAACTGGACTAGCTTCTATTGAATAGATAATGTTCGTACAAATGGAAATTTCGGGTTGTCACATCATCCCCCCATTAGAAGGAATTTCGTCCCGAAATTAGAATTTAAGCAAATAAGAAGTTATAAATAACTAAGCGAAAAGATGAGGATATTTCAGTTTCATCTGATCCTCGCGTTCCCAAGTGAATTCCGGTCCTCGTTTGGCGTTCCAGCGAACCTTCACGATAGGGATACAACTTTTTTTCGTCTGCTTGACCTCACGGTCCATGATCTCTACTGGTTCTTCCACGAAGTTGAGGCTCTCGATGATCTCGATCTCGTCGAGTGGGATTACGAGAGTCTCGTCGGACAGACACTTTTTCAAGTTAGATACGTGGAATGTAGAATGTACGTTACGAAGTGTGTCGGGTAGATTGAGTTTGTAAGCTATGGGGCCGACTCTTGCGAGAATCTCGAAAGGCCCTATGTACCTAGGATTAAGCTTCCCACGCTTACCGAAGCATATTAAGCCCTTTCAGGGTGAGACTTTGAGAAAGACTCGGTCTCCCACCTGAAATTCCAAAGGTTTTATTCATTTATCAGCGTTGCTCTTCTGTCGGTCTCTAGAGGCTTTCAATCGTTCACGAATCTGAACGATCTTCTCTGTCGTTTCCCGAATGATTTCCGGACCAGTGAGAGTACTGTCCGAAGCTTGCCCCCGAGCCAATTGGGTATCACCCACCTCAGCCCAGCACAGAGGGGATCTGCACTTTCAGCCATAGAGGGCTTCAAATGGTGCTGCCTTTATGCTCGTGTGATAATTTTTGTTGTAGGAAAATTCGACGAGGGGTAAATGAGTATCCCACGCTTTTCCAAAGTCAATTACACAAGCACGCAAAATTTCTTCTAAAGTCTGGATCGTCCTCTCACTCTATCCGTCAGTCTGTGGATGGTAGGCTGTGCTCATGTCCAGCCTTGTTCCTAGGGAATGTTGCAGTGATTTCCAGAATCTTGAGGTGAACCTACTATCTCTATCGAAGATAATGGATATAGGCACACCATGTAGTCGTACGATTTACCTAATGTATGTTCTCGTAAGTTTCTCCATCTTGTCGGTTTCTTTGATTGGCAGGAAGTGTGCAGACTTGGTCAATCTATCAACAATGACCCATATGGTATCAAGTCCACCCGTTGTCTTGGGCAACTTGGTTATGAAATCCATAGTGATCCACTCCCACTTCCATTCTGGAATCTCTGGTTGTTGCAGTAAACCGGAGGGCTTCTGGTACTCGACCTTTACCTTTGCGCAAGTAAGGCATTTACTTACGAAGGTAGCAATCTCTGCTTTCATATTAGGCCACCAGTATAGCTTTTTAAGATCCAGATACATCTTATCTGAACCTGGGTGGACGGAATACCGAGTGTTGTGCGCCTCGGTCATGATTAAGTCTCGGAAACCACCGTGTTTCGGTGTCCAGATCCGGTCCATGAAGTATAAGGCTCCGTCACCCTTGGCTTCTAAATTCTTGTCCATTCCTCTGAGGGATTCACTCGTCACATTTTCAGGTTTCATGGCTTCAAGTTGGGCCGCCTGAATTTGGTTAGACAAGTGTGAATGGATGGTTATTGACAATGACTTGACTCTGCGACCAGAATATTCCTTTCGACTTAGGGCGTCTGCTACTACGTTGGCTTTACCCGGATGATAACGAATATCGCATTCGTAATCACTGAGTAGCTCGACCCAGCGTCGTTGTCTCATGTTGAACTCCTTCTGATCGAATATGTGTTGTAAACTCTTGTGGTCGGTAAAGATAGTGCTTTTCGTTCCATACAAGTAATGTCTCCAGATCTTCAGAGCAAACACGACTGCTCCCAGTTCAAGATCGTGGGTCGATGGCTTTTCTCTAGTTGGAATTGTGAATAATGAATTAATTAAATTCAGAAATCTATTTATAGTCCTAAAAATATTTTGACAGAAAATAGTTTTATTCCGGAAGTTGGACTATAACATTATGAAACTTGCAATGTTCAAGTTTCACAAATACAGGAGCATCCACTCTCCTGATATATCCAGAAACGTAAACCCTAATGTACACAAACTTGTTCGGACAAGTCTGAAAATCACTGAAACTAGACTAGCTTCTATTGATTAGATAATGTTCATACAAATGGAAATTTTGGGTTGTCACATTATGTGTGTGTGCCTCATCTGTTATATGGAAAATGTATTGATCAAGCATGCTATACAGGTTTTGAAAATATGTATAAAAATGTATGTTTTTATCTACTAATATGTTGGGTAGAACATGGGTAGATAGTTGGTGTGTAATAAACAGATGAGAGGCCTCGTTGTTGTTTTGATTCAGTCATCTAGCGGAATTTAGATGACGACCACGGACTTTTCTAGACAGTCTAGTGGAACACTAGCAGGCTCATAACCTGTAGGTGTTAATGAACTTGGGTGTTCATTCGCTGTATTCCATCCCCTCATGGTTGCCTTATTTGACTTATATTGCTGAGGAACCCCCGCAGCATGTGTTGTCACCCCGATGAAAATATTCTTAGATTAGGTCCCTTGTGTTAGTTATTTTAAGGACGTAAAGTGAGAATAACGGGAATGGGTAACTGGGTTATTGTTGGTTGATAATAATTAATTAAATTATTTATTGTGGGTTGAAAACCCTATATGCTCACCAGGCTCCCATGCCTGACCCACTCAATTTTATTTGTATTACAGGAAGTGGCGCAAGGGCGTAAGATGGATGAACCATCAAGTTGTTTTGTTTACAAGTCTATATATGTATATATTTGTTGAATGACTTGTAATGTTATCGTTTATGCTTATTGGTCTGTATCGGAACATGACACCCCGAGTTTTGATTATATAATGAAAATACATTTCTTTTATGAAATGCTTTGGTAAACATTGTTTTATCATGTTTTGTTTTTGGGAAAAAATTCCGCAACTCTTTCAAATCAAAAGGATTTACTCTAAAATTATTTTAAAAGCATAAATGAAAATCGGTCTTTTCTGGCCAAGATTTTGGGGATGTCACAGTTGGTATCAGAGCATTAGTTTAAGCGAACTAGGAATTTTTAGGATTTCTAGACTTAAACTTAGAATGCTAAGTGAAATTTTGAGATGTGTGTCTGTTATATTTTAGACACGAACACTAGTTTATTTTAGGAAAGTTGCCTAAAATGCTTTATGTGCTAAATGTTATATGTTGCCATATATGATATTATTTGTTCGGATCTATGGTCTGTTGCCGACCTGATCTAGAAACTTTATGTGTGTAGGATTCTAAGCGTACATCTACGATATTAGAACTAGCATGTAAACATTTCGGAGTGATAAGGATGATTTGAAAATCTATCGTGAATAAGGATCTAATTTCACCTTATTCGGTGTGTAGATCAAAAATTGTGAGAACAAGAAGTGGAGTTGGAAATGCTGATGAAAACATGAATCAACCACCAGTGATTGAACAAAGACCTGTCGTAGCAGCAGCACCTGAGCCAATAACCATGGCTGGTGTGCAAATGATGATTCAAACAATGTTGGATCGTCAGATGGATGAAACTAGACGGTTGCTTCAACAGAATCGTGAAGAACTGTCAATTCGTGTGGAAGAGCCTGAGTTAAATGAAGGACACTCGGAAGGTGGAAACTTCAATGGGTCTGTTGGTCAAGCCAACCCACCGATAGTTAGGTGAGACAACCATGATGGAATGGGATGCAAGTACAAGGACTTTCTAACTTGCAAACCATCGAACTTCAATGGAAAAGAGGATCCGATAGGAGTGATGGATTGGATCTCTGAAATGGAGTTAGCCTTCATGACTTGTGGCTGCAGAGGCAAGTTACAGACCATCTCTGCAGTGCGTCAATTCCGAGGTGGAGCCGTTCGTTGGTGGAACAATCTAGGGAAGACTTTAAGCACAAATGAGCCATTGCAATTGTCATGGGCAGAGTTCTTGGTGCAGTTCAAGTGCAAGTTCTGCTCGACTCAAAATCTATTGGAACTAGAGAACAAGTTTCTGACATTGACGAAAGGCAGCATGTCAGTCGATGAATACACCAATAACTTCACCGATAAGATGGAGTTTGCCTTGAGTATCGTTCCAGACGAGCTGACAAAGGTGTACCGGTATGCGAAGGGAATCCCATGGGAGTACGAGGTGCCAGTACGTCAGGCACATACTCTAGAGGCAGCTATCTGGGTTGCCAAGTCTGTTGAGAACATGATTAAGGGGAGAACCACGAACAAGGTTGAGGTTGGTGAGAAGAGAAAGTTTGACGGAACATCTGGTTCCAGTAAGAAAAACAAATTTTCGAAATCTGATTCGAAAAAGTTTGGTGGAGGAAAAGGAGGCGAAGCGAAGTGGTGTGATAAGTGTAAGAAAAAGCACTTTGGGAAGTGTAGCGATGATGTAACCTGCTACATGTGTGGAAAGGTTGGACATTTTTCCAATGAATGTCCGAACAACAAAAGGATGTGTTTTGGTTGTAATGAAGAGGGGCACATTTTGAAAGACTGTCCGAAGAAGAAGGAGGTAGCTAAGCCCAACATTCCACCAAAGCCGAAGGCGAGAGCATTCCAGATGACACTGGAAGCTGCTAAGGATGAAGCTGATGTCGCTTCAGGTACCTTTCTCGTAAACACATTGCCTGCCCAAATTTTATTTGATTCTGGAGCCAACTACTCCTTTATATCGCATGAATTTGGTAGAAAACTAGCTTTGCCTGTTGATAGACTACATGATGCTTTATTAGTCGAAGTTGCTAGTGGCAAGTTTGTACCTGTTAGCCATCGTATGAAAAACATCTTAATTGACTTGAATGAGAATAAGTTCCGCGAGGAATTATTGCCTATCGAACATAATGGTTTCGACATCGTGTTGGGAATGGATTGGCTCAGCGCCAATGATGCCGAAATTTTATGCAAGAAGAAGATAGTTAAAGTGAACCCGCCTGGAAAAGATTTGTTTATGGTGTATGGGGACAAACTTCGAGTGAATTCTGGAATCATTTCCCTAATGAAAGCCAGAAAGTGTTTGACGAAGGGATGTACATCATATTTAGCATTCGTGATTGACGCTAAGAAGGAACAGAAGGTGATGCAGAGTATTCCAGTGGTGTGTGATTATCCGGAAGAAGAAAGATGGAAGTATGAGAATGTGCATTGATTACAGAGAGCTGAAAAAGGCAACAATAAAGAATAGATATCCGTTGCCGAGGATTGATGACCTATTTGATCAATTGCAAGGTTCGAGCTATTTCTCGAAGATCGATCTTAGGTCAGGATATCATCAGCTGAAAGTAAGAGACCAGGATATAGAGAAGACTGCATTCAAAACAAGATATGGACACTACGAGTTCTTGGTTATGTCGTTTGGACTAACCAATGCTCCGGCAGCATTCATGGATTTAATGAATAGGGTTTGTAATCCGTTCCTTGATAAATCCGTGATAGTGTTCATAGACGACATTCTGATTTACTCAAAAAGTCAGGAGGAGCATAGCAGACACTTGCGAGAAGTGTTAGAAGTCTTGAAGAAGGAGAAGCTGTATGCAAAGTTCTCCAAATGTGATTTTTGGATTCGAGAAGTCCAATTCTTGGGTCACATGGTCAACCAAGAAGGGATAATGGTTGATCCAACAAAGATTGAAGCTGTAATGAAGTGGGAACAACCGAAAAGTCTCACGGAGATCCGAAGCTTTTTAGAATTAGCCAGATATTACCGAAGGTTTATCCAAGGCTTTTCTTCGATTGCTACTCCATTGACAGCTTTGACCCACAAAGGAGATACTTATGCTTGGAGTGAGAAGCATAAAGAAGCATTCGAGAAGCTAAAGAAGAAACTATGCGAGGCACCGATACTTTCTCTACCCGATGGATTTGAAGACATCGCTGTTTATAGCGATGCGTCTGGGGTTGGATTGGGTTGTGTTTTGACCCAAAGAGAAAAGGTGATAGCATATACGTCTCGACAACTGAAAGAGCATGAAAAGAACTACCCGACTCATGATTTGGAGTTGGCAGCGGTAGTTTTCGCTCTGAAAATATGGAGGCATTACCTCTATGGCACAAAGTGCAAACTTTTCACTGATCATAAGAGTCTCCGATATCTCTTTAATCAGAAGGAATTGAGTATGAGGCAATGATGCTGGCTGGAATTACTCAAGGACTACGACTGTGAGATACTTTACCATCCCGGTAAAGCTAATGTTGTTGCTGATGCTCTCATTCGGAAAGTCAATCTTGAAAGGAAAAGGCCAAGAGCGTTGAGAAATGAAGTTGTCTCGACTATTTTAGAAAGTATAAAGAAAGCTCAAAGTGAAGCTTCTGAGAAGAATGACCGGAAGGAGGAACGTTTGGGCAAAGCGTTGGTGTTTGGTACAAACGGTCATGGATTGAAGGTGTTCCAAGATCGGATTTGGATACCTAAGATAGGAGGAGTCAGAGATCTTCTGATGGAAGAAGCTCACAAGACCATGTACTCGATTCATCCCGGTAGCACTAAAATGTATAAGGACCTGAAACCCTACTATTGGTGGCCGACGATGAAGCTTGATGTTGCAAAGTATGTGGCCGAGTGTGTGACTTGTGCGAGAGTCAAGACACAACATCAGAAACCGTATGGAGTTTAGAACCTTTACCTGTGCCTATGGGTAAGTGGGAAGACATTGCTATGGATTTTGTCACTAAACTGCCCAGAACAAAGAATGGTCACGACATGATTCGGGTGGTCGTCGATCGATTCACTAAGAGTGCGCATTTCATAGCAGCCAGGGAGAAATGGTCTATGGAAAAGCTTGCGAATTCTTATGTGAAGGAAATTGTGAGACTTCACGGTGTTCCGCTAACGATTGTGTCGGATCGTGATAGCCATTTCACCTCAAGGTTTTGGAAAAGTCTACAAGAGGAAATGGGTACCAAGTTATGTTTAAGTACAACTTACCATCCGCAGACTGATGGTCAGAGTGAAAGAACGATACAAACACTTGAAGATATGCTGAGAGCATGTACCTTGGAATTCCTAGGTAATTGGGATGAACATTTACCACTGGTAGAATTTTCCTATAACAATAGTTTTCACTCGAGGATTAAGATGGCACCTTACCAAGCTTTGTATGGACGAAAGTGTCGTACGCCGTCTTGTTGGCTTGAGGCTGGGGAAAAGCAGTTTATGGGACCGGAGTTGGTTCATCAAACTGCTGAAAAGTTGAAAATAATTAGGGAAAAATTGTTAGCAGCCCAGGATCGTCAGAAGAGCTATGCTGACAAAAAGCGAAGACCGATGACTTTTGAAGTTGCGGATTCGGTTTTGCTTAAAGTCTCGCCGTGGAAGGGACTTATAAGATTTGGTAAAAGGGGAAAGTTGAGTCCAAGGTTTATTGGACTATTTAAAGTTCTTCAGAAGATTGGCAACCAAGCTTACAAGCTCGAACTACCAGAAGAACTGAATGGAATTCATAACACTTTTCATGTGTGTTATTTACGAAAGTTCACGGGGGAAGTTCCCGACATGATTCCACTTTCGGAGTTGAGAATCGATGAGAAAAAAAGGTTGATTGAAGAACCAGAGGCAATTGTTGACCGAAAGACTAAGAAGTTGCGACGCAAGATGGTCGAGTTAGTGCTTGTCCGATGGAAACACACGAATGGGCCGAATCTCACCTGGGAGACGGAGAGTGACATAATGGGTCGCTATCCACATTTGTTTGTTGATGTGTGATTTCGGGGATGAAATCATTCTAAGGTGGAGAGAATTGTAACGTCTGTGTTTCTGGGCTTGTCATTAATGTTGGTATAATATTCTAGGTTAACCTTTGTAACCCGTTTTGAAATAATAGAAATGTATTATTTGAATATTATGTGTTATGTGCTAAATTATGTGTCTTAATTTAATTAAGAATAAAAATAAGCGTCAAAATGAAATGTTAGATAAAGACTATATTTATGGATAATGTTGTAGTAGTTGAAACGAGGTTTCCGAATATATAAAGAATGTCGAAATCCGAGTTATAACGAAGAAGTTATGACCTGTCGAAGTTTCGCGACAAAACCGGCACGACCCAGCGCGACTCAGCGTGATGTAAATAGTGAATTTAAAGTAGATAGATATCTATCCTTAGTGATCTAAATGAGAATTGAAGATCTCATCGGTAGTATGCAAAAGTTATGAATTTCTAAAGTTCGGGGCGCGAAACCCCAAAACTGTCAGAGACCGCGATGTGGCAAGCAGTGCCACGATGTGGCAAGTGTCCTGACACCTCCGAGAGGCCCCCATATGCAACTTGGGATGATGCATGCAGTGACGACCAAGCCCACGATGTGGAAAAATGTTGCCACGACGTGGCAAGGGCCAAATTTTCCCTATAAATAGATTTGAAGGGCCAGCCGTTTAGGGTTGCTATTTTCTCTCTTCTCTCTCCCGTTTTTCATCAATTTGCGTGCCAGAAGTACCCCAAAGCCCCGGTATCATTCCTGAGTCCCGAGGCAAGTCCCGATATCCCGACCCGAGAAGTGCGGTTTCCGAGCCGAAGCTCTACCCGCGAAAAGTTCGATTTTTTTAGAGATCTTTCAGATCTGCTGAGGATTACTATTTTTGCAAGTCGTAGTGATGTCCGATCATCTTCTGATCAAGTGAGTGTATACTACCTTTCATAAACGCAATAATAATACAAGTATGGTTTGAGTGTATTAAGTATATTGTTGTTTATATGTGTGAGTGTTTTAAGTATAACCTCATACCTTCTTTCGAGCACCTAATTATAAAAACAGTAAAGTAAATTAGATAAATTTCAATTAGAGTCTAAAAAACTATGTATTGACTACTCCTGATAGATATCTTATCTGCACTAGATCTGAAATATTCTGAAGCCACCTCCAAACTAGAATAGTACCTATTTAATATTATATATACATAGTAGAAACAGTTATTAATATCTTTACATATTACATATACAAGTAAAGTTAACATTTAACATTACCTTCCATTTACATCAGTGAAATATCTGATACCACCACCAACTGTAAGTGATACACAAACATTCTCTGATGTGTATTTCTGTGACATCCATATTTTCACGGCAAAAAAGACCGATTTTGTGTATGCATTATAAAAATCAGAGTATCTCTTTTAATAAAAATGATGTTGAATTTGTTCCCATTAAAACATGATAAATACGTTATCAAAGCATTTCCGAAGAAAAGTATTTTTATTCATTTTAAAACATTTGGGATGCCATTATCAATACAGAAACATACGCATAAACAAAACTTACATTCATTATCACTAGTGATTTATATCTCCTTAATCTCACAGTGTAATGTAACTTCATATCAACATATGTAATATAAATAAACTGAGTGGGTCAGGTTGGGAAACCTGGTGAGTACATAGGGTTTTCAACCCACAATATTATAATTATTATGTTTAATCATCAAACAATTAACCCAATTACCCTTCCCCATTATTGGGTTTTTGTATAATACAACATCCTATGTGCACATACAACCCTAAATACCTTGGATCTATGTTTTCAGTAATTATACATGCAAATGGTTTCCAAGGTAGTGAACCTATAGCTAGCATGCAATTGTCATACAAACTAGATAAAATACTAGCTAGTGTAACATACCTTTTTGTGTGCTTGGAGGTCTTGATGTATTTGGCCTTAAGAACTTAGCCCCAATAGTGTGGAAGCCTCAAATGAAGTGACAACACATCAAGGACAAAGTCAGGACTTGATAGAGAATCTCCATGCACTCTTAAACCTTCATGAACTCCAAGAACATGCACATACACTAAAAGTGATGGTTTTTAGGTCATAACATACGTATTTATATGTGTTGAATTCTAAGAGTCATGGGTATAACCCAAACTATATCCATGGATTTTATGATCCATGGTTCATGTGGCCCAGCTCTTTCTGTATCCATACATACACTTGGTCCAACATGGATCATAAGCCCAACACACATAAATATAACTAATTACCATAAATAGTCCCCATAGTTTAAATTAGTCTCTTTTGATTACTAAATTAATTCCAAATAATTCTTGATTAATACTAATTAAAACATATCATTTCATATTAATATATTAGAACTTATAATATATTAATAAATCATATATAACCTCTTCTCTCAAAAGTCCATCCTAACAAATTGTCCTGATGATATGCAAACCAAATGGACCATGCTACTCTCGGGTCGAATACATACCAATAATAGCTATGGGCTTAGATCCCCTAATCCAACAGTCTCCCACTTGGATAAGTCTAAAACTATTATTGTGTATGACTCCAAGATCCCAACTAGCAATCGTAGCTCTTAAAAGCCGCTGTCAAACTCTAAACAAATCAATGACATTTCCATTAGATAAGGGATCATATATTCCTCCATTCTAGATATCATATGGACTGAGACATGGATTATAATCATTCTCTCTGTCCATTTTTTGTTTCCCGATTTTCTAATTTATGACGAATGACCAATTGAATAAATCAAATCAGTCCAGGCCTAGCCGAGCACTTACATTTGTCATCACCAAATCATCGAAGGTCCCACAAATATCCCTTTTATCCCTACAAGGGTAAAAGGAATGGATAAACTTCGACTCATATGCTCATTCTACTACTTGTTGAATCATACATAAAGGCACGTTTTATAACATCGAGTTACCAAATCCATTTACGTGCAATCAATGTATAACCAACTCATAGGCAACAAGTCATAGCTCTAGGTTTGAAGAATATAAGATAATATCATCTCATGATCACTAGTGATAAAATCCATGAAGTGATTCAAATGAGCGTGGGTTGAATCCAATACTCGAATCCCTATTCCAGGAGTACTCATGAATGTTGTAGTAACTCTTACTATGTCCACTACCTTGGACATCTACAAACCCGATTCATGACGATCTTGCCTTAATACGTACTTCTAACGTATTATCAACTGTGAATGGTTCAAATAAATTAGTCACTCAGAAAGAATAACCTAGTTATTCTGGAAGTCAGAACATGCAAAGTGAAACACAAGAATAATACTAATCCTCTATGGTCCCAAGGACCTTTGAGAGTAAATAGAACACCTTTTATTTAAACACCATATTGATTACTCATTATTCATTGTATAATGTTTCAAATAATCAACTTTATACTTGAATTAAACAATAGTTGTCCCATGCTCCAAGCATGTAAACTATGTTTTCTAAACACTAGTCATATCATACACCAAGTATGCACACTATGTTTATCTATGATCTTTACTTTGTGAAATAGATCAATTGAACATGATTCTAATGATGCTCATTTCAGCATCCCAATCCCTTTTGTAAATGTAAGAATACCAAACTCTTTCCATTTACTGTAATATGTTAGATTCTAAACTTATATGTAATGATTCTCTTGTAATGAATATGCACACAAGTCACAAAGGCTTGGAAACAGACATTACAAAGTATTCCAATGGAAAGCAATTCCGTGGAAATGAAGTCTCAAATTCAAAGTACATTCCTTTGAACATCCTCCTTTTCATTAAGTTATTTTAATCTTCCACCTATGGAAACAATTCCATATTCCCATTTTGACCATCACTTTTTGAACAAGAGTTGTCTCTTTTCAAAATATGTCAATATGGTTCTTACTCTATACTTCTAATTGTCTAAGAGCAACCAATCTTTGGTAAACCTCAAATTGTTCTAGACAATTTGCTTAATCATTTTAGTCATTTCCAGTTCTATTCCTTTTTCCATCTTAATGCCCTAGGCATTTGGAAAATTTAGAACGAATTAGTACATGTAATCGAACCTATACCTGAAGCATATAGGACACGATTCATGCTATAAATTTTTTATTTTCCATATTCTCACAATTCGAACTATGAAGATGTATGCTGTAATCATAATCGAATTTTGAGAGCGCATCATATATAGAATTTCTTTATGTTGAACCATTCCAACATAACATTCTAATATATTCTTGACTAAATTTGATTAAAATCTCAATCTAATCTTGTAGAATTGGAATGAAGTATAAAATCCTCTCCCTTAATAATAGCAAAAAAACTTTTTCAAGGAAAATTGAAACTTTTGTTTTCTATAATTAATATTGCTAACTTGCAACACTTACCATAATAATCATGCTCCCACTAGCATAATGATTATTATCTTACTAGCATAACACTTATTCTCCCACTAGCTTTGACATGTATCCAGAGATCAACTCGGCTTTTAGAAATCATTACTTTATTGACTTTCTTACCAAAGTTCAGATATCTGGTATGCAATTGCTTTGATAAGACTTTATCAAAAATATACACCTTTACTTAAAATCTACTTAGTGAAAGAGTTTCCTCACCATCATTTTCATGAATCAAAGAGAAACCTTATGACACTTAGATTTTATGTTGTAAGCGTTCCTATCCATGTGAATTTGTCAAAACCATAATCACAAGACAAGGTTAGTAACAAATCTAGACTCATACGAACTGAAGGTCGTAGGCTAGTGATTAACAATACTCTTGATTAGTTCTTTGAAATTATTTCAGGATCTTTTAGACTCCCACTGTCCTCTTGACATACAAGACTCTCTTGTCAAGAACCATTCATTGACAAAACAAATATTCAAGAGTTAGTGCGAAATCTTATCAAGTTAAACACTTCACACAATTGGTCTTATTTATCTTTGTCTTATCCAAGACATCACAACTTACTAATTTCAAATGTACAAGAGTATAAAACATTTTACTCTACATTTGACACATGTTATAAAACTTCTAAAGATCATGTTACTCAAGTTACAATCTTGGAGTATATCTCCAGGATTTGTTTTTGGAACAAAGTATGATTTAACCATTTCAACAATTCACGATTCCTCTCATTAGGCAAACAAATGCACTAAGGTGTCCTTAGAGGGTCAATTGTGATATGGTTCCATAATCACTAAGATAATCATAAAACAAGATACGCAAGTACTCTCCCATTTCTTCAGATTGGAGAAACTTTTATCTTTCTGCCTTATTTGATTCTTCTTATTCATTCTAACATACATTGAAACTTTTCCAATGTTTTAGAATTCCACTTAAACTTGTAAGCATAATCATATTTACTAAACTTTAGTAAATCATAACGGATAATTTTATCAAATTTTGTGGTGGACCTGACTAGTGCATAACCTAATTCATCACACAATACAACTTGCATGATTCCAAGTTTCTATTCAACTGAAACTTGGGTGATGAGAATCTTTCCTTATTTGATAAATTATAACACTACCACAAACGAAAGAATCAAATCCATTTACCAATATTGCTTATCAATAGAAACATATAAACAACAACAATTTTTTTATTTTTATTTTTATTTTTTTACAAATGCCATTGTAAGGATACTTAAATTAAATAAAACAATTTTTTTTCCTTGTAATTTAAAACTTGCGGAAAAACTTATCCTTACAATGTAAATACATATGAAACTTTGTTGTTATCCATTCCTAAGCAATATCTCATAACTCCTATACAGTGGCTCAAAATTCTGGTCATGGAATCATACGATCAGAATCAGCACACATTTTCCTTAAGCTTCCTTTGATTCTTCAAAAACATCATAATGTAATTACATTACATCATGTATTAAGAATCTACAAAGAGAATTAATAGAGTTAGATAACGGACTTTACCTGAAGTGGAGTCAAGCTTTTGACTTTACCATCCTTATGAGGTTTCAGGTAAATTCGGCAGCTTCGCAACCAATGCCCGTCCTATTGGCAAAAGGAAACATATAGACTCTTTGGAGATGGTATACGAGACTATCACAGACTTAGCCTTTCTCTTTACCATTAGGTCAAATTACTTGACCATGGCTAATCCCTTTCAATTGGGAAGAGAAAGTTTTTCTGGACTTCCAATGTCACCAATATCAACGTCCAAATAGGTTTGGGAAGTATATATGTCAATCTAATTTGCTTTACCAATACTCCAAATCATTGCTGATTCAGCATCATCAAGCAAATATGTAAGATCATTAAGGGTCATCTCATAGTCTGTGTCACACCCCCGAATCAGACGGTGGAAACGTCCGGGGGCTTGCGCGTGACTTCATCTTGAAATATCATTACAGTGAATATAACTGAAACATAACATCATCATCATCACACATGTAATATTATAACATTCATTGTTTACATCGAGTATTGTATTTGAATATTACATGCCAAAATAGTAAGAGTATGATGAAACAAAATATCACACAATATCCATTAGTTTGTTTCGTTCATCCTGCTTCAACGGTATCCTGATAATACAAGTTATTTTGAAAACGGTTAACATAAAAATGTTGGTGAGTTGATAAGCGTGTTTGTGAAAATGATTTGCATAACTTTGAAAACCACCAGAAAATCTGATATTTTCTGAAAAGTGTTTAGTGTGTCTGTGTTAGATCTTGTATTAATGCATGTATGCTATTGTTTATTTGACTAAAAAGGGAAAGAGAATGTAGAGAGAATGTAAGAGCATGTAAAGAGAATGTTCCCAGACAACCCGACGTTGCCAAAAAACAAAAAGATGTCTTCCATAAACTTTCATAACGTTAATTCCTCTAAGCGAGCCATCATAACCATACTGAATAATGACAATTTCACCTGTCTTGGCGTCGTTGGACGTCGACGGAAAATAGAATAAGGTTTTCGTCACCCTAGACTGAGTAAGTCTAACTGTGGCGAACAGCTGAGGTGTGGGGTGTCAACCCCATATAGATCTATACACAAATCCCCGTTCTCCCTCCAGGAGAGTCTGGTTAAAACTACAGGCTACGATCGTACACTTAATAGGTGACAACCGATAAAATCTCGCTAGATCCTTAATCGAATTTACGCGAAGAAAATGTATAAACTTATTCTAGAACCAATGATCCATGTAAGTGACCCACTAAGGTGTCACTAAACATGTAAATCATTTCAAGATCCAAATGGAATGAGATTATATAACATGGGCCCGAAATATATATGAAAGGACAACTAAGGCCCATTTCACATATAAAGTATTTACAGGCCCAAATAGCACACAAATAGTATCCAAGGTCCGTCGCACATGTTAATGGGTCAATGTGGCCCAATAAACATGTAAATAGTATACAAGACCTATCACACATAGAGATGGGTGACTAAGGCCCAATAACCTAGAAAATGATCAAAATAAATCCATTTGTTGGTTTATCATTGGTTTTAGTTTAAGTATTCACTAAAATAGCATAAAAAGAAGAACGCATATAAAACCCATTCCCAGGCCCAATAAACATGTAAGTGGACCACTAAGGCTCACTATACGTGTCTATTATTTTCAGGCACAAAAGGAATGTGAATGTCTATCCTAGACCCAATATACATGTAAAAGGACACTAAGGCCCGCTAACCATGTACATTATTTCTAGGCCCAATAAGGATATGAATATCTTTTTTAACCCGTTTGTTATTGTTTTGTTTATTTTAGCTTGATTATTTACTAAGTTGATATAAAAAGCCCACCTTTTGTAAAAAAACGACGTTCGTGGCCCAATAAGCCAAAAATTTACAATTAAGGCCCAATTTTTGTAAGAATAACACTTTAATCTCCAATTTTGTTAACAACTTGTGTTGATGACTACTTTGTGATAAAAATAACATTTTAAACCCATTTTTGTCAAAAATATCATTTTTGGCTTGGTTGTTGTGAAAATACACATTTTTCTGGTTTTTGGCTTTTCCGACCTAGTTTTTAGAAAATTTGTAGAAAATTCATCGTAAGTCGAAATTTGGATCCGTAAATTCTAGAAGTTTGGAACCTTTGTCTACTTTGTTCACAACGTTTCTCATAATTTTTTATGGCCTCAAACTAGTGTAAAATTGCTCATCTTCACAGGTTGGTCCGAAATTATTTCAAATATGATAGGCGGTTTTGTAAAATTCTCCAAAAATTGTAGAAAAATCGTATGAAAACATGCGTGTAGTCATTTTAAAGGTATAAACCTGAAATTTAACCATGTAAAACAGTTTTGAAAAATACTTCAATTTGGATGGTAAAACTAGTCTGAGATTGGACCCAAACTTTTCTGTCAAGAGCTGTTTTGTGAGTTTAGTTTATAAATCTTTGAACACAACACTTATTTTTGCTATATAAAGTATACAAATCCCAGATGTACAAGTTTACATGTAATAATTTTGATAAAACATACTTTTCTCAAGATGAATATGAAGATCCTAGTGATAAACTTCAAGTTTCTTACCATATTTTTAGATTAGTGAAGTAATCAATACATAATCACCAAATGTTTCAAGAAAACACATATAATCATGCATATACGCATAGATCTACACAAATAAACTTGTATTCTCCCCCAAAAACAAGTAAAAACCAAAAACAAGTAAAAACCAAAAACAAGGGGGTATGAACTCACCTTGGGGTTTGGTTCGGTTTTGGTGAGAAGATGGAAGGAGAATTCGGCCTAGCTTGCTTTTTTAGAGGAGTTTTTGAATTCAAGATGGATCAATGATGATGATTTTGGTGAAGAATCCTCTTGAAACTACACACCAAACTCAAGATTTTTGATGGAAGAAGGAAGAGGTTTTTGAGAGTGTTTGAGAGAGTTTTTAAGAGAGAAATGACGGTGGTGAGAGTGTTTGGCCGAGAGTATGGAGAGGAGAGGGAAGAGAGTTGGTGAGGTGAAGTATGGGGGTCCTGGAATGGATATATGTTGAACATTATGGAGGTGGCACCTCCTAAGTCATTAGATAGCTCACGGCCCAAATTAGCATAAGATTTTCGGCCCATTGGGCTCATTAGATAGCTCACGGCCCAAATTAGCATAAAGGAATGGATTTGAGTCCATTAAAGCTAATTGAATTTGTTATGGCCCAATAAGGCCCATTAGAAATAAGATGGATCATTTTAGGCCCAAAGTAGTCAAGTTGAAAGTCTATTGGTTCGTTTGACCCAATAAGAGAATCATAGTCCATAATAATCTTGAATTGGGATTTCTAAGGTTTCCAAGCCTTAGTTGAACATATGAGATGTATTTGAACGAGAATGAAGTATAGTATTCACTTATAGTACAAGTTATTACACTAGGTGAATGATTGCATGAGATTAGAATTTCCTAGCAAAAATGCTAGTTGTGACATCATCCCCCTGTTAGAGGGAATTTCTTCCCGAAATTCTTTCGAAAGATAGGTTCATGAATGAGAAAATACATGAGGGTAAATCTGCTTTATCTGGTCCTTGCATTCCCATGTGAATTCCGGTCTACGCTTAACGTTCCATCGAATCTTCACAATCGGAATGCGGCTTTTTTTGTACGCTTTACTTCCTTATCCGATACATCGACTGGTTCTTCGACGAACAGGAGATTCTTGTTTACATCGACCTCTTTCTAAAGGAATGATAAGAGTTTTGCCTGATAGACACTTTTTCAGATTTGATACGTTGAACACAGGGTTTACGTTGCTGAGCTCTACAGGCAGTTGCAGCCTATAAGTCTTTGAACCAATCCGAGCAAGAATCTCGAACAGTCCGATGTATCTTGGGTTTAGTTTTCTCGTTTCCTAAAGCGAATCATTCCTTTCCAAGAAGATTCCTTTAATAACACGCGATCCCAGACTTGACATCCCAATGGCTTACGCTGCTTGTCAAAATAACTCTTCTGTCGGTCTCAAGATGCTTGAAGTCAAGCTTTGATTTAAATTATCTTATCTGTTGTTTCGCAAATGGTTTCTAGTCTCATGAGAGTACTGGCGATTGATCTGCATTTATGACTATAAAGAGTTTCAAAAGGAGCAATCTTTGATGCTCGTGCGATAGTTGTTATTGTATGAGAATTCAATCAGGGGAAACCGGGTATCCCATGTCTTGCTGAACTCAAACACCCAGAGTTGTAGCATGAATTTGAGTGGTTGAATGGTTCGTTCGCTTTGACCATTGGTTTGAGGGTGGTAAACAATGCTCGTACTTAACTTTGTTCCCATAGCCTTCTGAAATGACTATCAAAGTCTTTAAGTAGTCCTGTTATCTCGATCCGAGATAATAGATATTGATATTTCATGGAGTCTCATGATCTCTTGGATATATATCCATGCTAAACTTCCTTCTTGTTTGATTTACGTATTAGCAGGAAATGGGCTGATTGGGTTAACCTATCGACGATCACCCAGATAACACCCAATTCAACTCGCATACCTATAAGCTTCGTCTTTCAACTCTGAGAGTTTTATCCATCTACGTAGCGTTTTCTTCATGATCTTCTCCGACTTTGATGCTTTCAAGGCTGGTCGTAGGTGTTGATAGTGTTTTGTTCTTGCTTCGTGAGCAGATGAGTATGTTATCAATGAAAATAATTAAAAAGGTTGAGGAGGAATGGTTGGGAGAACTCGGTTCGTAGGGTCCATGAATAGCGTAGGAGCATTTGTTAGACCGAAGGGTATCACAATGAATTTGAAATGGTCGTGACGAGTTCGGAAAGCAGTTTTTGGAATGTTGTCTTCTCGGACTCGAAGTTGATGATAACGGGTTCTTAGATCTATTTTAGAGAAGTAACTAGCTCCTTGGAGCTAGCCAAATAGATCGTCAGTCCGGGGGAGTGGTATCGATTTTTGATAGGGAGCTTATTCAATTTCCTCAGATCGATGTACCTTTTGCAGGATCCGTCTTTTTGAAGAATAAGACTGGAGCTCTCCAGGGTGAGAAGCTTGGTCTGATGAATCCTTTGCTCTGTAATTTTCTTGATGGTCTGGATAACTTATGAATTTCGGCGGGAGTCAACCTATAGGGTGAATTGGCAATTGATGTGGTTCCCAGTATGTGGTCGATTCGAAATTCTACCTGTCTTTCTGGAGGTATTCCCGGAAGTTCTTCGGGAAATACATTCGGAAAATCGCATGCTACCGGAATACCTTGTATGCTTACTTCTTCCTTGGTCTTGTCCACAACATGAGCAAGGAAAACGTAGTTCTTCTGTTGCAGAAACTTCTGTGTGACATCCCCATTTTCACGGCCAGAAAAGATTGATTTGTTTATGCTTTGTTTTATAAAATCAGAGTAATCTTTTAAAGAAAACAGTTGCGAAATTTGTTCCCAAAACAAGATATGATAATAACTTATCAAAACATTTCTCAAAGAGAATGTATTTTCATTTAATAATAAAACCTCGGGATGTCATGTTCCATTACAGACATATAAGCATAAACAGAACATACATTCAATTACACTAATGATTTATATATCCTTTAAATCTCTCTGTGATATATGTCTTCATATCGATACCTCTTATACAAGGAAAACTGAGTGGGTCAGGCTTGGGAGCCTGGTGAGCATATAAGGTTTTCATCCCACAATGTTATATCATATATTTATAAATATAGAACATTCAAACTTGTACAATTTCACCATATAAAGGCAACTCTTGTCCCACCCCATCGATCCTCACAATGACACGATCTAAACTCTCGTATCTAAAATTTTCCTTTTTACCTAATCCCTACTCACGGATCTAAAACTAACCTTTTTCACCCGATCCATACTCACGGATCTAAAACTACCTGATCCATACTCACGGATCTAAAACTAACCTCCTGATCTAATCCATATTCCTGGATCAATAATTGTACCTAATCCATACTCCCAGAATAAGGACAATTAACTATACCCTAATCCTGATCTGATCCATACTCCCGAATCAATAACTGTGCCCAATCCATACTCCCGGACTAGGGACAATTAACTTAGTCTTAATCCATACTCCCGGACTAATAACAAGTTTTATCTCTTTACCTGATCCATACTCCCGAATCTAAAACTAACCTCTTGGTCTAATCCATACTCCACTGAATAGCTAGATCAACAACAACAGCATCGGGGCCTCTCATCTGTTTATCACACATCAACTATCTACCCATGTTCTACCCAACATATTAGTAGATAAAAATATATATTTTTATACATAGTTTAAATCCTGTATAGCATTCTGATTCAATACCTATCCCACATACAGATGAGGCACACCCACATAACACGTATTTCATAGAGAATCAATCAGATCTATGAGATAGAAGATAGTGAATATACATTCACACACATAACAACAAAATTATACACATAAAACGTATTTCGTATAAAATACTTCATAATTATGCGTTAGAAGAAGGTAACCACACACTCACTTGATTAGAAGATGATCGGAGAGCACTACGACTTGTAGAAGTAGTATTTTTCGGTAGATCTGGAAGATCTTCACAAAAACCGGGCTCCTCGCGGGCAGAGCTTCGGCTCAGGTTCGCACTTCTCAGGATCTTCGGGGCTTGGGGACTTGCTTCGGGGCTCGGGAATATTACCGGGGCTTCGGGGTACTTCTGGCACGCAAATCAAGGTAAAATGGGAGAGAGAAGAGAGAAAAAGAGCAAATAAGTCGGTTGCCCTCACATCCTATTTATAGGAGGCTCAGCCTCGCACGTACGCTGGGTGTACGCGTCCGAAATTGTCACTGCATGCGTCATCCAAAGAACGCGAGTGCGAAGGTCGTCATGCTTCGCTGTACGCTGGGCGTACATCGGATAGGCTCGGTGACTCCCCTTCGGATAATATCGGATTTCATAATTGAATTTAAATATTAATTATTTTAATAAACTTTGAAAATTCTTATCTTCTTAATACAAACTCCGTTTTCGACGTTCTTTATATCCACGCGTAGGTGAGAGTCGCTCTACAACTTTCGTTTAGAATCCGTCGGCTAATTTTGACTTTATTTTTATTAATTATTTTTAATAGGACGGGACAGAAAAATTTCATTATAAATTCATAACTTCTTTGTTTGACGTCCGTTCTCGCCTAACTTTTCATCACTTCGATACCAACAACGAGATCTTTGATTCTCGTTTACATTGTTTCGGCTAAGAACCGCTCGATCTCAAATCGAGTATTTCAGGCTGCATACCGCTAAGTTGAAACTTAGAAAAATAATAACTTCCTCATACGAAGTTAGATTTGGACGTTCTTTTTATGCACGCTCATGGTTTAACGAACTCTACGACTTTCATTTATATTGCTAAGGCTAAATATCACTCTAACGTAAATTCACTTTTTACGTCTATCTGCGTCGTGCCGATTCTGTCGCGAAACTTCGACAGGTCATAACTTCTTCGTTATAACTCAGATTTTTGCGTTCTTTATATGTATGAAATCTTTTTAACATATATTATAACTTAGTTAAGATTATTCCTTCAAAATAATCTTCCATCAAAAAGTCATTTTTGACGCTTAACGTCTCTAATTGACTAGCCCGGATCTACGGGCGTTACAATTATCTCCCCCTTACGATGATTACGTCCCGGAATCATCAATGAAATAGGACTTCCAGAATGATTACACATGTTATTTATTCATCCTAGGTAATAACCGTAACTTCTATGTTTCCTCGAAAGAAAATTTTACTCTATGGCTTTCTTGATCGCAGAAGATGCCCAATCTTGCATCTGCTTATTGTACTATGTTGTACTTTCAATCATAACATTCAAGTTACCAAACAAGTCCTTATTGTGGACTCCTTCTTCTTCTCAGGATAATTACTTTCATTTATCTATTGTAACAAATCGATGGGTCATGCTCTATTGACCTCTCATCGCACGATACCACGCTTAGAATCGGTCTTTAATGAAGTTAAATTCCAGGATGGAAGATACCTTTCTTCATATTCTAATGTGATATAATCACATTTCAGCATGTATCATTTCTACCTACAAAGTTCTTTTAAGAACGAGCGCGACACCATCAATTGCATTAACTTCAACCTTCTGACTTAAGTCAGATGTTACATCTAACTTGGTCCTCTAGACCACGTAACATACTCCTCGTAGTCAAACTCAAATTTAAATATGAATGTAACGCCTGTGTTTCTGGGATTTCCATTTTTAGCAATGTAATGGTCTAGGTTAACCTTTGTAACCCGTTTTGAAATAATAAGATTGTATTATTTGAGTATTATGTGTTTTGTGCTTAATTGCTTAATTATGTGGTTTGGTTAATTAAGAATTAAAATAAGCATCAAAACTTAAGTGTAAAATAAACTTGATATCTTTAGATAATGTTGTAGTAGTTGAAACAAGGTTTCCGAAGATATAAAGAATGCCGAAATCTGAGTTATAACGAGGAAGTTATGACCTGTCGAAGTTTCGCGATAGAACCGACAACGCTGAATAACGTAAAAAATGAAATTTACGTTAAAGTGATATTTAGCCTTAGTGATCTAAACGAGAATCGAAGATCTCGTTGTTAGTATCAAAGCGATAAAAAGTTAGGCGAGAGCGGACGTCAAACGAAAAAGTTATGAATTTATAACGAAATTTTCTGTCCCGGCCTATTAAAAATAAATAATAAAAATAATATCAAAATTAGCCGAAGGAGTCTAAACGAAAGTTGTAGAGCGTAGTCTCACCTTTCCGTGGATATAAAGAATGTCGAAAACGGAGTTCGTATGAAGAAGATATGAATTTCCGAAGTTTATTAATTAATTTGTATTTATTTTTAATTGAAAATTCGGAAGCATTATCCGAAGACGAGTCACAGCTGTGATCCGAGGTACGTGCCGCGTACTCGAGTACGCCCCGCGTACAGCCAAAGTGTCGACACTTCGGATGACGCATGCAGTGACGCATTTCGGAGCCTGTACGCCCCGCGTACAGGCGTACGCCCTGCGTACGAGAGGCTTCCAGCCTCCTATAAATAGGATGCGAGGGTTCCGGGTTTATTTGCTAATTTCCTCTCGTTTTTGTGCCGAAGCTCTGCGGTTTTACCCCTGAAGCCATCCCGAAGCCCCAGTAATATTCCCGAGTCCCGAAGCGAGTCCCGAGATCCCGAGAAGTGCGGTTTCCGAGCCGAAGCTCTGCCCGCGAGAAGTTCGATTTTCGTAGAGATCTTCAAGATCTGCGGAGGATTACTACTTCTGCAAGTCGTAGTGCTGTCCGATCATCTTCTGATCAAGTGAGTGTATACTACCTTTCATAAACGCAATAATAATACAAGTATGGTTCCAGGGTATTAAGTTTATTGTCGTTTATACGTGTGAATGCGTTGTTACTTTCTCATAACGTATAACTATGAAGTATTTTATATGAGATACGTGTTATGTGTATATTTTGTTGTTATGTGTGTGAATATATATTCACTTTCTTCTATCTTACAGATATGATTATTTCTATTTGAAATACATGTTATGTGTGTGTGCCTCATCTGTTATATGGAAAATGTATTGATCAAGCATGCTATACAGGTTTTGAAAATATGTATAAAAATGTATGTTTTTATCTACTAATATGTTGGGTAGAACATGGGTAGATAGTTGGTGTGTAATAAACAGATGAGAGGCCTCATTGTTGTTTTGATCCAGTCATCTAGCGGAATTTAGATGACGACCACGGACTTTTCTAGACAGTCCAGTGGAATGCTAGCAGGCTCATAACCTGTAGGTGTTAATGAACTTGGGTGTTCATTCGCTGTATTCCATCCCCCTCATGGCTGCCTTATTTGACTTATATTGCTGAGGAAACCCCGCAGCATGTGTTGTCACCCCGATGAAAATATTCTTAGATTAGGTCCCTTGTGTTAGTTATTTTAGGGACGTAAAGTGAGAATAACGGGAATGGGTAACTGGGTTATTGTTGGTTGATAATAATTAATTTTAATTATTTATTGTGGGTTGAAAACCCTATATGCTCACCAGGCTCCCAAGCGTGACCCACTCAGTTTTATTTGTATTACAGGAAGTGGCGCAAGGGCGTAAGATGGATGAACCATCAAGTTGTTTTGTTTACAATTCTGTATATGTAAATATTTGTTGAATGACTTGTAATGTTATCGTTTATGCTTGTTGGTCTATATCGGAACATGACACCCCGAGTTTTGATTATATAATGAAAAATACATTTCTTTTATGAAATGCTTCGGTAAACATTGTTTTATCATGTTTTGTTTTTGGGAACAAATTCCACAACTCTTTCAAATCAAAAGGATTTACTCTGAAAATATTTAAAAGCATAAATGAAAATCGGTCTTTTCTGGTCGAGATTTTGGGGATGTCACAGTTGGTATCAGAGCATTAGTTTAAGCGAACTAGGAATTTTTAGGATTTCTAAACTTAAACTTAGAATGCTAAGTGGAATTTTGAGATGTGTGTCTGTTATGTTTTAGACACGAGCACTAGTTTATTTTAGGAAAGTTGCCTAAAATGCTTTATGTGCTAAATGTTATATGTTGCCATATATGATATTATTTGTTCGGATCTATGGTCTGTTGCCGACCGGATCTAGAAACTTTATGTGTGTAGGATTCTAAGCGTACGTCTACGATATTAGAATTAGCATGTAAACGTTTCGGAGTGATAAGGATGATTTGAATATCTATCGTGAATAAGGATCTAATTTCACCTTATTCGGTGTGTAGATCAAAAATGGTGAGAACAAGAAGTGGAGTCGGAAATGTTTATGAAAACAGGAATCAACCACCAGTGATGGAACAAAGACCTGTTGTAGCAGCAGCACCTGAGCCAATAACCATGGCTGGTGTGCAATTGATGATTCAGACGATGTTGGATCGTCAAATGGATGAAACTAGACGGTTGCTTCAACAAAATCGTGAAGAATTGTCAATTCGTGTGGAAGAGCCTGAATTAAATGAAGGGCACTCAGAAGGTGGAAACTTCAGTGGATCTGTTGGTCAAGCCAACCCACCAATAGTTAGGCAAGACAACCGTGATGGAAGGAATGATGGAATGGGATGCAAGTACAAGGACTTTCTAACTTGAAAACCATCGACCTTCAATGGAAAGGAGGATCCGATTGGGGTTATGGATTGGATCTACGAAATGGAGCTAGCCTTCATGACGTGTGGCTGCAGAGGTAAGTTGCAAACTATCTATGCCGTGCGTCAATTCCGAGGTGGAGTCGTTCGTTGGTGGAACACTCTAGGGAAGACTTTGAGCCCTAATGAGCCACTGCAATTGTCATGGGCAGAGTTCTTGGTGCAGTTTAAGCGCAAGTTCTGCTCGGCTCAAAATCTGTTGGAGTTGGAGAACAAGTTCCTGACATTGACTAAGGGCAGTATGTCAGTTGATGAATACACCAATAACTTCACCGATTAGATGGAGTTTGCCTTGCGTATCGTTCCAGACGAGCTGACGAAGGTGGATCGGTATGCGAAGGGACTTCCATGGGAGTACGAAGTGCCAGTACGTCAGGCACTTACTCTAGAGGCAGCTATCTGGGCTGCCAAGTCTGTTGAGAACATGATCAAGGGGAGAACCACCAACAAGGTTGAGGTTGGTGAGAAGAGGAAGTTTGAGGGAACATCTGGTTCCGGTAAGAAAAGTAAATTTTCGAAATCTGATTCGAAAAGGTTTGGTGGGGGAAAAAGAGGGGAAGCGAAGTGGTGTGATAAGTGTAAGAAAAAGCACTTTGGGAAATGTAGCAAGGATGTGACCTGCTACAAGTGTGGAAAGGTTGGACATTTTGCCAATGAATATCCGAACAACAAAAGGATGTGTTTTGGTTGTAATGAAGAGGGGCACAATTTGAAAGACTGTCCGAAGAAGAAGGAGGCAGCTAAGCCCAACATTCCACCAAAGCCGAAGGCGAGAGCATTCCAGATGACACTGGAAGCTGCTAAGAATGAAGCTGATGTTGCTTCAGGTACCTTTCTCATTAACAATTTGCCTGCCCAAATTTTATTTGATTCTGGAGCCAACTACTCCTCTATATCGCATGAATTTGGTAGAAAACTAGCTTTGCCTATTGATAGACTAGATGATGCTTTATTAGTCGAAGTTGTTAGTGGCTAGTTTGTACCTGTTAGCCATCATATGAAAAACATCTTAATTGACTTGAATGGGAATAAGTTCCACGAGGAATTATTGCCTATCGAACTTAATGGTTTCGACATCGTGTTGGGAATGGATTGGCTCAGCGCCAATGATGCCGAAATTTTATGCAAGAAGAAGATAGTTAAAGTAAACCCGCCTGGAAAAGAATCGTTTATGGTGTATGGGGACAAACGCCGAGTGAATTCTGGAATCATTTCCCTAATGAAAGCCAGAAAGTGTTTGACCAAGGGATGTACATCATATTTAGCATTCGTGATTGATGCTAAGAAGGAAAAGAAGGTGATGCAGAGTATTCCTGTGGTGTGTGATTATCCGGAAGTATTTCCCGAAGATCTTCCTGGATTACCGCCTGATAGATAAGTGGAGTTCAGAATCGACTTGTTACCAGGAACAACGCCAATTGCAAAAGCACCTTATCGATTAGCACCGACGGAGATGAAGGAGCTAATGATGCAACTTCAGGAGTTGTTGGACAAAGGTTTCATTAGACCTAGTTCATCACCCTGGGGAGCTCCGGTGTTATTCGTGAAGAAGAAAGATGGAAGTATGAGAATGTGCATCGATTACAGAGAGCTGAATAAGGCAACAATAAAGAATAGATATTCGTTGCCGAGGATTGATGACCTATTTGATCAGTTGCAAGGTTCGAGCTATTTCTCGAAGATCGATCTTAGGTCAGGATATCATCAGTTGAAAGTAAGAGAGTAGGATATAGAGAAGACTGCATTCAGAACTAGATATGGACACTACGAGTTCTTGGTTATGTCGTTTGGACTAACCAATGCTCCGGCAGCATTCATGGATTTAATGAATAGGGTTTGTAATCCGTTCCTTGATAAATCCGTGATAGTGTTCATAGACGACATTCTGATTTACTCAAAAAGCCAGGAGGAGCATGGCAGACACTTGCGAGAAGTGTTAGAAGTTTTGAAGAAGGAGAAGCTGTATGCTAAGTTCTCCAAATGTGATTTTTGGATTCGAGAAGTCCAATTCTTGGGTCATGTGGTCAACCAAGAAGGGATAATGGTTGATCCAGCAAAGATTGAAGCTGTAATGAAGTGGGAACAACCGAAAAGTCCCACGGAGATCCGAAACTTTTTAGGATTAGCCGGATATTACCGAAGGTTTATCCAAGGCTTTTCTTCGATCGCTAGTCCGTTGATAGCTTTGACCCACAAAGGAGCTACTTATGCTTGGAGTGATAAGCATAAAGAAGCATTCGAGATGTTAAAGAAGAAGCTATGCGAGGCACGGATACTTTCTCTATCCGATGGAGTTGAAGACTTCGCTGTTTATAGCGATGCGTCTGGGGTTGGATTGGGTTGTGTTTTAACCCAAAGAGAAAAGGTGATAACATATGCGTCTCGACAGCTGAAAGAGCATGAAAAGAACTACCCGACTCATGATTTGGAGTTGGCAGCGGTAGTTTTTGCTCTGAAAATATGGAGGCATTACCTCTATGGCACGAAGTGAAAACTTTTCACTGATCATAAGAGTCTCCAATATCTCTTTAATAAGAAGGAATTGAATATGAGGAAACGACGCTGGCTGGAATTACTCAAGGACTACGACTGTGAGATACTTTACCATCCCGGTAAAGCTAATGTTGTTGCTGATGCTCTCAGTCGGAAAGTCAATCTTGAAAGGAAAAGGCCAAGTGCGTTGAGAATTGAAGTTGTCTCGACCATTGTGGAAAGTATAAAGAAAGCTCAAGAGGAAGCTTCTGAGAAAAATGACCGAAAGGAGGAACTTTTGGGTAAAACGTTGGTGTTTGGTACAAACGGTCATGGACTGAAGGTATTCCAAGATCGTGTTTGGGTACCTAAGTCAGGAGGAATTAGAGATCTTCTGATGGAAGAAGCTCACAAGACCATGTATTCGATTCATCCCGGTAGCACTAAAATGTATAGGGACCTGAAACCCTTCTACTGGTGGCCGACGATGAAGCTTGATGTTGCGAATTATGTGGCCGAGTGTGTGACTTGTGCGAGAGTCAAGACACAACATCAGAAACCGTATGGGAGTTTAGAACCTTTACCTGTGCCTATGGGTAAGTGGGAAGACATTGCCATGGATTTTGTCACTAAATTGCCCAGAACAAAGAATGGTCACGACATGATTTGGGTGGTCATTGATCGATTCACTAAGAGTGCGCATTTCATAGCAGCCAGGGAGAAATGGTCTATGGAAAAGCTTGCGAATTCTTATGTGAAGGAAATTGTGAGACTTCACGGTGTTCCGCTAACAATTGTGTCGGATCGTGATAGTCGTTTCACCTCAAGGTTTTGGAAAAGTCTACAAGAGGAAATGGGTACCAAGTTATGTTTAAGTATAGCTTACCATCCGCAGACTGATGGTCAGAGTGAAAGAACGATACAAACACTTGAAGATATGCTGAGAGCATGTACCTTGGAATTCCTAGGTAATTGGGATGAACATTTACCTTTGGTAGAATTTTCCTATAATAATAGTTTTCACTCGAGCATTAAGATGGCACCTTACCAAGCTTTGTATGGACAAAAGTGTCGTACGCCGTCTTGTTGGCTTGAGGCTGGGGAAAAGCAGTTTATGGGACCGGAGATGGTTCATCAAACTGCTGAAAAATTGAAAGTAATTAGGGAAAGAATGTTAGCGGCTCAGGATCGTCAAAAGAGCTATGCTGACAAAAAGCGAAGACCGATAACTTTTGAGGTTGGGGATTCGGTTTTGCTTAAAGTCTCGCCGTGGAAGGGACTTATAAGATTTGGTAAAAGGGGAAAGTTGAGTCCAAGGTTTATTGGACCGTTTAAAGTTCTTCAGAGGATTGGGAACCAAGCTTACAAGCTCGAATTACCCGAAGAACAAAATGGAATTCACAACACTTTTCATGTGTGTTATTTGAGGAAGTTCACGGGAGAAGTTCCCGATATAATTCCAATTTCCGAATTGAGAATTGATGAGAACAAAAGGTTGATTGAAGAACCAGAGGCAATCGTTGACCGAAAGACTAAGAAGTTGCGACACAAGATGGTCGAGTTAGTGCTTGTCCGATGGAAACACATGAATGGGCCGAATCTCACCTGGGAGACGGAGAGTGACATGAGGAGTCGCTATCCGCATTTGTTTGTTGATGTGTGATTCCGGGGACGAAATCATTCTAAGGTGGAGAGAATTGTAACGCCTGTGTTTCTGGGCTTGCCATTTTTAACAATGTAATGGTCTAGGTTAACCTTTGTAACCCGTTTTGAAATAATATGATTGTATTATTTGAGTATTATGTGTTTTGTGCTTAATTGCTTAATTATGTGGTTTGCTTAATTAAGAATTAAAATAAGCATCAAAACTTAAGTGTAAAATAAACTTGATATCTTTAGATAATGTTGTAGTAGTTGAAACAAGGTTTCCGAAGATATAAAGAATGCCGAAATCCGAGTTATAATGAGGAAGTTATGACCTGTCGAAGTTGCGCAACAGAACCGGCAACGCTGAATAACGTAAAAAGTGAAATTTACGTTAAAGCGATATTTAGCCTTAGTGATCTAAACGAGAATCGAAGATCTCGTTGTTAGTATCAAAGCGATAAAAAGTTAGGCGAGAACGGACGTCAAACGAAAAAGTTATGAATTTATAACGAAATTTTCTGTCCCGGCCTATTAAAAATAAATAATAAAAATAATTTCAAAATTAGCCGACGGAATCTAAACAAAAGTTGTAGAGCGTAGTCTCACCTTTCCGTGGATATAAAGAACGTCGAAAACGGAGTTCGTATGAAGAAGATATGAATTTCCGAAGTTTATTAATTAATTTGTATTTATTTTTAATTGAAAATTCGGAAGCATTATCCGAAGACGAGTCACAGCTCTGATCCGAGGTATGCGCCGCGTACTCGAGTACGCCCCGCGTACAGCCAAAGTGTCGACACTTCAGATGACGCATGCAGTGACGCATTTCAGAGCCTGTACGCCCCACGTACAGGTGTACGCCCCGCGTACGAGAGGCTTCCAGCCTCCTATAAATAGGATGCGAGGGTTCCGGGTTTATTTGCTAATTTCCTCTCGTTTTTGTGCCGAAGCTCTGCGGTTTTACCCCCGAAGCCATCCCGAAGCCCCGGTAATATTCCCGAGTCCCGAAGCGAGTCCCGAGATCCCGAAGATCCCAAGAAGTACGGTTTCCGAGCTGAAGCTCTGCCCGCGAGAAGTTCGATTTTCGTAGAGATCTTCCAGATCTGCGGAGGATTACTACTTCTGCAAGTCGTAGTGCTGTCCGATCATCTTCTGATCAAGTGAGTGTATACTACCTTTCATAAACGCAATAATAATACAAGTATGGTTCGAGGGTATTAAGTTTATTGTTGTTTATACGTGTGAATGCGTTGTTACTTTCTCATAACGTATAACTATGAAGTATTTTATACGAGATATGTGTTATGTGTATATTTTGTTGTTATGTGTGTGAATGTATATTCACTTTCTTCTATCTTACAGATATGATTATTTCTATATGAAATACGTGTTATGTGTGTGTGCCTCATCTGTTATATGGAAAATGTATTGATCAAGCATGCTATACAGGTTTTGAAAATATGTATAAAAATGTATGTTTTTATCTACTAATATGTTGGGTAGAACATGGGTAGATAGTTGGTGTGTAATAAACAGATGAGAGGCCTCGTTGATGTTTTGATCCAGTCATCTAGCGGAATTTAGATGACGACCACGGACTTTTCTAGACAGTCCAGTGGAATGCTAGCAGGCTCATAACCTGTAGGTGTTAATGAACTTGGGTGTTCATTCGCTGTATTCCATCCCCCTCATGGTTGCCTTATTTGACTTATATTGCTGAGGAAACCCCGCAGCATGTGTTGTCACCCCGATGAAAATATTCTTAGATTAGGTCCCTTGTGTTAGTTATTTTAGTGACGTAAAGTGAGAATAATGGGAATGGGTAACTGGGTTATTGTTGGTTGATAATAGTTAATTTTAATTATTTATTGTGGGTTGAAAACCCTATATGCTCACCAGGCTCCCAAGCCTGACCCACTCAGTTTTATTTGTATTACAGGAAGTGGCGCAAGGGCGTAAGATGGATGAGCCATCAAGTTGTTTTGTTTACAAGTCTGTATATGTAAATATTTGTTGAATGACTTGTAATGTTATTATTTATGCTTGTTGGTCTATATCGGAACATGACACCCCGAGTTTTGATTATATAATGAAAAATACATTTCTTTTATGAAATGCTTCAGTAAACATTGTTTTATCATGTTTTGTTTTTGGGAACAAATTCCGCCACTCTTTCAAATCAAAAGGATTTACTCTGAAAATATTTAAAAGCATAAATGAAAATCGGTCTTTTCTGGCCGAGATTTTGGGGATGTCACAATGAACACTAGGGTCGGAACAAGAACCATATTACTAGTCATTACCGAAACAATGGTAATGACATACCAGAATAAAATTGCGATAACCCAAATTCTATTCCGTTACATAACCCCGTTTTCACTAACGGAATTTGTCGTTATATATAAATTCTTGTAATATTTGGAGTCATCAATAAATAAATATCTATTTATCTGTATTTCTCAACTTTATCATTTTAGTATAGGTAAATATAACTTGTAAGTGTTAACCCCATTAACAAAATAAAGTTATATTACTTTTCAACCACTTCACCCGGGTAAAAAGTTTAAACCTCGTTAAACGTGAGCATCGGGTAGTCGTGTACCAGGTGCAATACCCGAGGCATATTTAAGAAAATTTGATGTCACTTTACACCCTTTTACCACCCCAAACTTACACCCTCTCACTACTTTCCCTCTCTAGACCCGATTCCGACTCCAAAACTGCAAATTTCGGCTTCCAAACGTAAGAGATTCTTCCCTAACTTGTTCTAAACATACTCCATTGTATTTAGAACACAAAAATCATGTGAATTAGTGGAAAGCAAGCAACATACGGCCTAAGAAGCCCCTTAGGCCGTAAACACCCCAAATCATTACCAAAGTCCCATTTTTCCTTCCTTTAAGCTTGTATACTAATTAAGGAAATTACCTAGATGAGTTTGGACATTAAAACACAAGTTTTTAGAGCCTAAAAGGGAGTTTATGGCCCAAGCTTGTGCTTAGGCCGTAAACACCCAATTTCCATGCCAAATTGTCCCAAAAACTCATCTAAGGCATACTAGAATTTAGTTATGAGTTTAGGAAGTGCGTAGGACCATTTAACAACTCATTCTGAGGGACAAAATGGATTTTACGGCCCAAGCACAAGCTAGGACCGTAAACTCCCCAAAACATAACCAAATGAAGGTTTTAAACCCCCAAATTGGCCCTAGACATTCACTAGAATTATGGAGGATTGAATTAAGGCCTTAAACATCCATTTTGGGAGGAGAACAAGAGTTCACGGCCAAGCCTAGGGGATTACGGCCATAAACTCCCAAGGAGTGGCCTTTGGGCCGTAAAACCCAAGGGAGTAAACTCTTGGACTTCCCCGTAAACCCTTCCTAACCTTGTACAATCCCCGAGAACCACTTATAAGCCCTAAGACCCCGAAGCAATGCTAGAATGTCTAAATGTTTTCATAAAAGTCATAAAATGATTAATTCTTTGTAAAACACATATTCCCCATGTTATTAGGGTATTGAAACGTGTACAAGTCCTTATATGGCACCAAACACTCAACCGACACTTTCACCCGATTCACCCGATTTACCCGATTTACTCGATTTCAGGTGAGTTCATACCCCTTTAATGAACCTTTCAAATGTTTTTATATGTTTTAGTTGGGGGGATACAAGTCAATTATACACATTTATGGAAATTAATCACATGTGATTAACTATCCGTAGTTCAAATCACATGTGATTTACCACTACGCCTTATAAAAGGATTTTACGTTTTCAAAACTATTTTGAATAAATAATCAACTTTTTAAATGTTCCCTTTGGACATGATTTTTCTTAAATAAATTTTCTTATAAAATGTAACCATACTAATATATTTATATAAGTAAGACTTGAAGGACTTAGGACCGATAGCTCGCCTTATTTCCTGTTCTTGTTTGATTGTGGGCTTAGGGTAGTTGTTATCCGTACGACTGTCGTTGATTTCTTAGTTATGTATCATGTATATTAGTGTTGGATACGAGCATTTTCATTTCATCCGATGCTTAAACCACTAAATTGGTAAGAACTATACACACTAAGTTAACTATAATAGGTATAGTTAAGGCCATTACTACTCGCTATAACTACTACTCTACACACTATAATACACACTATTACGAGACGATACACTAATAAGAGAACACACTACGAGCTATACAAAAGACTACTACACTATAATAAAAGAAAAGGCACTAAAAAGAAGATAACACACTAACTCACTACGAGATACTCTATTCACTGCATACTATGCCCAGACCGGAAGACAACACTACATGTATAGATCTATACGGGGCAGACACTATTACATCCCGACTGTTAACTTCAGTCCGAGCCATGCAGGCCCAGGGATGCCACTACTTCACTACACTCTGTATGACCGGAAAGGTCATGGGGTTCTCTATTGCTCACACTATCAGTAACATACAAGGAATACACTATATCAACACTAAAATACTAAACTAAAGTCTAATTTAACATCCCGAAGTAAGTAAGTATCTATCACTAAAGGGAGTTTGCACCTCTATTACTACTACAGGCATATCCTATCTTATTACATTACTTATTGGAGATTCCATAATATACTTTTACAATAAAGGGTTTTCAAAGATGAAGATTTCATGTTTCTTAAAGGTTTTCACTTACAATGTATTTTTTGGAAAATATAGGATTTTCTAGGGTTTTCTACTACTTATAAATGTAAATTGCAGCTTTTCATACTATCGGTTCTAATGCATGTTATACAAAAACTCACACTAAACTCTTATGAACTCACCAGCTTTATGCTGATATTCATTTTCAAAATAACTTGTATCCTCAGGTCAAAGATAGACAGGTACAGGTGCAACATTTTGGAGAAGGTGGAGCATACAAGGTCCATCTCTTATTTTTGTATTACTTTTGGTGTTTGTTGAACATTACAAAACACACTTGTAATTAAACTCACTATGTAAATGAAATGCTTGTATGTTTCTTGTTTTTACTATTATGCAATTGTGATGATACTGTACATGACATCCTCCACCCCGAAACGTATTCCGCCGTTATCGTTTTTGGGGTGTGGCAGATTGGTATCAGAGCATTGTTTATAGTGAATCAAGTATATCAACCTATAAAAGATATACGAACTATAAATGCTTCGGGACTAAAACACTCTGAACAAGAATATATACTCATAAGTATCTAAAAGATTTAACTAAGTATATATATACACACACCACTATAAAATACAGAAGTCAGTATCGCACTAGAACAGAACAAAAGGATTAAGATTGTTGGATGGCACAATTGGACTTAGAGACTTATGGTCACATTTGGGGGGATGTAGCCTGATCAACTACATTTTCCTGGGAGTGACTAGCATGTGCCTAAGCTTGGTTGTGGTGTGCAACAAGTCTAAAAACTTACCAACACTACCACGATAACGTTAGCATAAGAATACTATAGGAGTATTCTGTACCTCTAAAATATACATGCGTGAGAACTAAAAAGGGTCGTTACTAGTGGAGTAATAGTTGCTAAATGGATACTTTCCGATTACATGTGACTAGGGCGTTATAGACTTAGAATATGTGATCTTTGCTTTACTTCCTGTTCCTTGTCTGGTTGTGGATTTAGAGTTAGGGTCACTTATTCGACGGACTATCCTGCCCCGGTCACATGGAATTAGTATGCATTATGCAAGTATTGGTCTATTAATCATCTTTTCCCCTTTTCTCGCATAGATATCATGGCTGGCTTCCACCTTCCAGGCGACCCATACTATCCAAACCAGGGCAATGGAGGATGGCTCGATGAAGATTCGGACGATGATCACCCAATTCCCTGGATGACCACTGAGCAGAAGGTTTTTCGGATAACTTCAACTCCGAGCCAGAAGTTAATAACCTACCTCCCGGAGCTCCGAACCCCAACCCCCGTCCGACATTTCAGGGTCCCACTACTATGTGGGCCATATCCTTGTACCGATGGAGCGAGGAGCAGGGCCAGCCCTTACCTTACAATGGAGATCGATGCTTCTACAACATAAACGAAGGAGGATCAGCGGACCGAGTTCTACCCATCATGGTCCGAAGGATCGCCAGGAATGTTGAGCAGTATCAAGTAGCCATTGGTCGAGTTGTAGAAGTGGATGCCAACTCGAATCTCAACACTATTCGCATCTGCCAACTCGAAGAAGCTGTGGACAGGACAAGGAGGACCAATGAGGCTCTGCACCAGCAGCTAGCTGCATCCCGAGCTGAAGTTAGGGAACTCCAAGCACGTTAAAGGATGCATGATCGACACCTTCAGGAAGTTAGACGTCAACTAGTGGATCTGAGGCTTTGCCCAACAAGTAACCGTCGCCAGTAGAAGACGTCTATTTATCTCACTCTTTTGATTAAAGGACTAGCCTTCCCTCTCTATGTTTCGTAGATCACTTGTCTGTAAACATTCCTAGTTTTGAAACTACTCTAACTAGACCTCTAAACCGCCAACATTTTCCTTATAGTCTGATGTAAGACCTACTGTTAGGTCAATTTTCATGAACTTGTATTACATCATCTATACCAGTATATTGGCAGTTGACTACTCTATTGCTATGACTCTCATTCTGATCTTTAATTACATGATTTAATCCATGAAACACTCTATTCATATTCGCAATAGACTCTTACTATTGCTATCATTTCTATGGTCTTCCAGTGAAAGATGCCTCCACGAAAGCGCCCAAACAGAGGAAGACCAGGAACTCAAACCCCTCCTCCACCACCTCCTCTTCCGCAGTTCGATCCAGTGCTGTTTCAAACGGCCGTGACTGCAGCTGTGACTGCAGCCATGGCTCAAGTGAACTCCGATGATGCGAGCGGTGGCAACTCTAGATTTGGTGAAGTCCATCAAAGAGTGAAGGGATGCACTTATAAGGAATTCATGAACTATAAACCTACCTTCTTCGATGCAATGAGGTAAAGTCATCGCCTATGCCTCAAGACAGCTAAAGACGCATGAGGTGAACTACACTACTCACGACCTCGAGTTAGGAGCGGTCGTCTTCGCACTAAAAATCTGGAGACACTACTTGTATGGGATGAGGAGCGTGGTGTACACTGATCACAAGAGCCTCCAACACATACTAAACCAGAAGGAGCTCAACATGAGACAACGCCGATGGGTCGAGCTACTTAACGATTACGATTGTGAAATTCGATATCACCCGGGAAAAGCCAACACGGTAGCAGACGCCCTGAGTAGGAAAGATCATTCTGGTCGAAGAACCAAATCGTTAACAATGACTATCCATTCGCATCTGTCCTCATAGATCAAGGAGGCTCAGCTTGAGGCCTTGAAGCCTGAGAATGTGATGGGAGAATCCCTGCGCGGAATGTATAAGAGTTTGGAGGTCAAGGGTGACGGAGCATACTATCTCATGGATCGAATCTGGACTCCGTGCCATGGAGGTTTCCGAGATATGGTCATGAAGGAAGCACACAACACTCGATACTCCATCCACCCAGGTTCAGATAATATGTATCTGGATCGCAAAAAGCTATACTGGTGGCCTAACATGAATGCGGAGATCGCTACCTTTGTGAGTAAATGCCTTACTTGCGCGAAGGTCAAGGTCGAATATCAAAAGCCATCAGGATTCCTCTAACAACCAGAAATACCGGAATGGAAGTGGGAGCGGATTACAATGGACTTTATAACCAAACTACCCAAGACAACGAGTGGGTTGGATACCATTTGGGTCATCGTCGACAGATTGACCAAGTCTGCACACTTCCTACCCATCAAGGAAACGGACAAGATGGAGAAACTCACAAGAACATACATTAAGAAAATAGTACGGCTGCATGGCGTCCCTATATCTATTATCTCCGATAGAGATAGTAGGTTTACCTCAAGGTTTTAGCAATCACTACAAAAGGCACTAGGGACGAGGCTAGAAATGAGTACAGCCTACCATCCGCAGACTGACGGACAAAGTGAGAGGACAATCCAAACTTTAGAAGATATGATGCGAGCTTGCGTGATCGACTTCGGTAAATCGTGGGATACACACTTACCTCTTGTGGAGTTTTCCTACAACAATAGCTATCATATGAGCATCAAGGCAGCTCCATTAGAAGCCCTCTACGGCCGGAAGTGCAGATCCCCTCTGTGCTGGGCTGAGGTGGGTGACACTCAGTTAGCTCAAGGATGAGTTCCTGACAGCGCTCTCACTGTTCCAGAGATCATTCGAGAAACGACTGAGAAGATTGTACAGATTCGTGAACGATTAAAAGCCGCTAGGGATCGACAGAAAAGCTACGCCGACAAACGAAGAAAACCCTTGGAATTCCAGGTGGGATACCGAGTCCTTTTGAAGGTCTCGCCCTGGAAGGACACGATACGCTTCGGAAAGCATGGAAAGCTGAACCCAAGGTACATAAGGCCTTTTGAAGTTCTCGCTAGAATCGTCCCTGTAGCTTACAAACTCAACCTACCCCACGAACTAAGTAACATACATCCTACCTTCCACGTCTCAAACTTGAAGAAATGCCTGTCCGACGAGACTCTCGTGATTCCACTCGACGAGATCGAGGTCAATGAGAGCCTCAACTTCGTGGAAGAGCCTGCGGATATTATGGATCAGGAAGTAAAACGAACGAAACAAAGCCGCATCCCAATTGTGAAAGTTCGGTGGAACGCCAAGCGGGGACCAGAATTTACTTGGGAGTGCGAGGATCAAATGAAACTTAAATACCCCCATCTCTTCGCTTAGTAGTATTGTAATACTTATCTGTATGAATTCTAAATTTCGGGACGAAATTCCCCTAACGGGGGGATGATGTGACAACCCAAATTCTATTCTGTTACATAACCCCATTTTCACTAACGAAATTCGTCATTATATATAAATTCTCGTAATATTTGGAGTCGTCAATAAATAAATATCTGTTTATCTGTATTTCTCGACTTTATCATTTTAGTATAGGTAAATATAACTTGTAAGTGTTAACCCTGTTAACAAAATAAAGTTATATTACTTTTCAACCAGTTCACCCGGGTAAAAAGTTTAAACCCTGTTAAACTTGAGCATCGTGTAGTCGTGTACCGGGTGGAATACCCGAGGCATATTTAAGAAAATTTGATGCCACTTTACACCCTTTTACCACCCCAAACTTACACTCTCTCACCATTTTCTCTCTCTAGACCCGATTCCGACTCCAAAACCGCGATTTCCAGCTTCCAAACGTAAGAGATTCTTCCCTAACTTGTTCTAAACATACTCCATTCTATTTAGAACACAAAAATCATGTGAATTAGTGGAAAACAAGGAGTTTACGGCCTAAGAAGCCCCTTAGGCCGTAAACACCCCAAATCATTACCAAAGTCCCGTTTTTCCTTCCTTTAAGCTTGTATACTAATTAAGGAAATTACCTAGATGAGTTTAGACATTTAAACACAAGTTTTTAGAGCCTAAAAGGGAGTTTACAGCCCAAGCTTGTGCTTAGGCTGTAAACACCCAATTTCCATGCCAAATTGTCCCAAAAACACATCTAAGGCATACAAGAATTTAGTTATGAGTTTAGGAAGTGCTTAGGACCATTTAACAACTCATTTTGAGGGAAAAAATGGAATTTATGGCCCAAGCACAAGCTAGGACCGTAAAATCCCCAAAACATAACCAAATGAAGGTTTTAAACCCCAAAATAGGCCCTAGATATTCACTAGAATTATGGAGGATTGAATTAAGGCCTTAAACATCCATTTTGGGAGGAGAACAAGAGTTTACGGCCAAGCCTAGGGGCTTACGGCCGTAAACTCCCAAGGAGTGGCCTTTGGTACGTAAAATACAAGGGAGTAAACTCTTGGACTTCCTCGTAAACCCTTCTTGGCCTTGTACAATCCCCGAGAACCACTTATAAGCCCTAAGACCCCAAATCAATGCTAGAATGTCTAAATGTTTTCATAAAAGGCATAAAATGATTAATTCTTTGTAAAACACATATTCCCCATGTTATTAGGGTCTTGAAAGGTGTACAAGTCCTTATTTGGCACCAAACGCTCAACCAACACTTTCACCCTATTCACCCGATTTACCTGATTTACTCAATTTCAGGTGAGTTCATACCCCTTTAGTGAACCTTTCAAATGTTTTTATATGTCTTAGGGGGGGGATACAAGTCAATTACACACATTTATGGAAATTAATCACATGTGATTCACTATCTGTAGTTCAAATCACATGTGATTTACCACTACGCCTTATAAAAGGATTTTACGTTTTCAAAACTATTTTGAATAAATAATCAACTTTTTAAATGTTCCCTTTGGACAAGATTTTTCTTAAATAAATTTTCTTATAAAATGTAACCATACTAATATATTTATATAAGTAAGACTTGAAGGACTTAAGACCGATAGCTCGCCTTGTTTCCTGTTCTTGTTTGATTGTGGGCTTAGGGTAGTTGTTATCCGTCCGACTGTCGTTGATTTATTAGTTATATATATCATGTATATTAGTGTTGGATATGATCATTTTCATTTCATATGATGCTTAAACCACTAAATTGGTAAGAACTATACACACTAAGTTAACTATAATAGGTATAGTTAAGGCCATTACTACTCGCTATAACTACTACTCTAGACACTATAATACACACTATTACGAGACGATACACTAATAAGAGAACACACTACGAGCTATATGAAAGACTACTACACTATAATAAAAGAAAAGGCACTAAACAGAAGATAACACACTAACTTACTACGAGATACTCTATTCACTACATACTGTGCCCAGAGTTTTTCCGACCGGAAGACGACACTACATGTATAGATCTATACGGGGCAGACACTATTACATCCCGACTGTTAACTTCAGTCCTAGTCGTGCAGGCCCAGGGATGCCACTACTTCACTGCATTGTGTATGACCAGAAAGGTCATACGGTTCTTTATTGCTCACACTATCGGTAACATACAAGGAATACACTGTATCCACACTAAAATACTAAACTAAAGTCTAATTTAACATCTCAAAGTAAATAAGTATCTATCACTAAAGGGAGTTTGCACCTCTATTACTACTACATGCATATCCTATCTTATTACATTACTTATTGTAGATTCCATAATATACTTTTACAATAAACGGTTTACAAAGATGAAGATTTCTTGTTTCTTAAAGGTTTTCACTTACAATGTATTTTCTGGAAAATATAGGATTTTCTAGGGTTTTCTACTACTTAAATGTAAATTGCAGGTTTTCATACTATCGGTTCTAATGCATGTTATACAAAAACTCACACTAAACTCTTACGAACTCACCAGCTTTATGCTGATATTCATTTTGAAAATAACTTGTATCCTCAGGTCAAAGATAGATAGGTACAGGTGCAGCATTTTGGAGAAGGTGGAGCATACAAGATCCATATCTTATTTTTGTATAACTTTTGGTGTTTGTTGAACATTACAAAACACACTTGTAATTAAACTCACTATGTAAATGAAATGGTTGTATGTTTCTTGTTTTTACTATTATGCAATTGTGATGATACTGTACATGACGTCCTCCACCCCGAAATGTATTCCGCCGTTATCGGTTTTGGGGTGTGACAAAAGTGGAATTAATTACTAACTTCTTGGTAACCTTGTGACTTTCCCTGATCCAGTTGCGAGTATGTGCTTCCAGTAGTATATTCATCTACTACCTTTCACACCTACTCATACTCGTTCCAAGTATTATCCCGCAGTCGACCAAGTCACCATACAAGAAAATCAGACAATCATTCAACACATCAATTAGCAAAACTAGGGTTTATATTAACTCCTTAAAATGATTACACAAAAGTTCAAGTTAACCCGATACTATGCCTCTAATAGGCTACACCACATGTTACTTTTCGTATTGCTACTTTATAACTTGATCTTTAGATATAAAATCCTTATTCCTGATTCCTTGCATTGCCATCTGCTTCATCAAGGATCATTTGAAATGCTCTTGCCTTTGGCTTTGGCGGCACATTTGGCTTTGTAATTTCTTCCCTTCCTGGGCAGTTTTGTTTGAAGTGTCCTTCTTCACCACACTTAAAGAAGGCTTCTCTTTTGTTTGGGAATTTGTTGGCGTAATGACTAGTCTTCCCACATTTGAAGCAGGTCATTTCTTTAGAGCATTCCCCAATGTACTTCCTTTTGCACTTGTCACACCATTATGCTCCTTCTTCGAGCTTCTTCGAATCAGACTTCGAAAATTTTCTCTTCTCATCGGACCTTAAAGACCCTTCAATCTTTCTTTTCTTTCCCACCTCGATTCTCTCCAGACCCCTTTCCTTTAACTGGGTCTACACATTTCTAGTTGCTCAGACTGTTGTCTTCAAAGTAGTTTCCATCTTGACCGTTGGGCCAAAGTCGACAGGTAGTCCATTTGCGAACCTCTCAATTTTTGAGAGTTCAGTTGGTACTAAGTATGGAAATAACTTCATATTTTCGGTAAATGCCGTAGCATGATCATTAATGCTCAATTTACCTTTCTTCAGGTTTTGGAATTCATTGTTTAGATCAATCAGATCTATCTCTGAGCAGTACTGCATCTTTAACTGCTCAAGGAATGATTCCCAAGACATCCTTAGTGCTTCCCCTTGGGGCATCATATCTGCCAGTAACTTCCACCAGCTCAAGACTCCGGTCTTCAGTTGTCTAACTGCAAAGACAGTCTTCTGTTTGTTGCTACAGTCGCAACTCTCAAACACCATCTCCATTTCGAAGATCCAGTCCATAATCTCAACAGGCTTTGGGCTTCCATAAAGACTTGGGGGTTTGGCGCACAAGAAATTCTTATACTTACGCCCATCCCTATTTATTTCCCTTTTCGGGTCATTCATTTCTACCACTGGGGGTTCTGCTCGTCCTATCATCCCACTGTAGTTACCTCCCTCCGAATGCCCTCCATTTACTTCAGGATCTTCCACTTGAAGTGACACTTCCTCACGATTCTGTTGGAGTAATCGCCTTGTCTCCTCCATTTGGCGATCCAACATCATTTGTATCATTGCTTGCACCCCAACCATCATCATTGGCTTTGGTGCTGCTGCTACAATAGGTGCTTGCTCAACCACAGGTGGTTGATTGCTGTCTTCGTTCACATTTCCAACTCCACTTCTGGTTCTTACCATTTTTTATCTACACACCAAATAAGGTGAATTCAGATCCTCAATCACGATAGATAATTAAATCATCCTTATTACTCCGAAAGGCTTACATGCTAGTTCTAATATCGTAGCCGTACGCTTAGAATCCTAACACCTAAGGTCTCCAGATCCGGTCGGCAACATACCATAGATCCAAACAAATAATAGCATCAATATAGCTATCACACAAAACATTTAGCACATAAAAGCATTTTAGGCATCATTACTAAAATAAACTAGTGTTTGTGTCAATTTAGGTGTACTACCAACTGTGACATCCCCATTTTTAGCATTCTAAGTTTAAGTCTAGAAATTTCCTACAATTTCCTAGTTCGCTTAAACTAATGCTCTGATACCAACTGTGACATCCCCATTTTTATGGTCAGAAAAGACCGATTTGTTTATGCTTTGTTTTATAAAATCAGAGTAATCTTTTAAAGAAAACAGTTGCGGAATTTGTTCCCAAAACAAGATATGATAATAACTTATCAAAACATTTCTCAAAGAGAATGTATTTTCATTTAATAATAAAACCTCGGGATGTCATGTTCCGATACAGACATATAAGCATAAACAGAACTTACATTCAATTACACTAATGATTTATATCTCCTTTAAATCTCTCTGTGATATATGTCTTCATATCGATACCTGTAATACAAAGAAAACAGAGTGGGTCAGGCTTGGGAGCCTGGTGAGCATATAGGGTTTTCATCCCTCAATGTTATATCATATATTTATAACTATAGAACACTAAAACTTGTACAATTTCACCATATAAAGGCAACTCTTATCCCACCCCATCGATCCTCACAACGACACGATCTAAACTCTCGTATCTAAAATTTTCCTTTTTACCTGATCCCTACTCATGGATCTAAAACTAACCTTTTTCACCTGATCCATACTGACGGATCTAAAACTACCTGATCCATACTCACGGATCTAAAACTAACCTCCTCATCTGACCCATACTGCCGAATCAATAATTGTACCTAATCCATACTCTCGGAATAAGGACAAATTAACTATACCCTAATCCTGATCTGATCCATACTCCCGGATGAATAACTGTGCCCAATCCATACTCCCAGACTAGGGACAACTAACTTAGTCTTAATCCATACTCCCGGACTAATAACAAGTTTTATCTCTTTACCTGATCCATACTCCCAGATCTAAAACTAACCTCTTGGTCTAATCCATACTTCGCTGAATAGCTAGATCAACAACAACAACAACATCGGAGCCTCTCATCTGTTTATCACACATCAACTATCTACCCATGTTCTACCCAACATATTAGTAGATATATATATATATATATATATATATATATATATATATATATATTTATACATAGTTTAAATCCTGTATAGCATTCTGATTCAATACCTATCCTACATACAGATGAGGCACACCCACACAACATGTATTTCATAGAGAATCAATCAGATCTATGAGATAAAAGAAAGTGAATATACATTCACACACATAACAACAAAATTATACACATAACACGTATTTCGTATAAAATACTTCATAATTATGCGTTAGAAGAAAGTAACCACACACTCACTTAATTAGAAGATGATCGGATAGCACTACGACTTGTAGAAGTATTATTCTTCGGTAGATCTGGAAGATCTTAACAAAAACTGGGCTCCTCGCGGGCAGAGCTTCGGCTCGGGATCACACTTCTCGGGATCTTCGGGGCTTCAGGACTTGCTTTGGGGCTCGGGAATATTATCGGGGCTTCGGGGTACTTCTGACATGCAAATCAAGGTAAAACGGGAGAGAGAAGAGAGAAAAAGAGCAAATGAGCCGGCTGCCCTCGCATCCTATTTATAGGAGGCTGAGCGTCGCACGTACGCTGGGTGTACGCGGGGCTTACGCGTCCGAAATCGTCACTGCATGCGTCATCAGAAGAACTCGAGTGCGAAAGTCGTTATGCTTCGCTGTACGCTGGGCATACAGCAGTACGCTGGGCGTACATCGGATAGGCTCGGTGACTCCCCTTCGGATAATACCGGATTTCATAATTAAATTTAAATATTAATTATTTTAATATACTTTGAAAATTCATATCTTCTTCATACCAACTCTGTTTTCGACATTCTTTATATCCACGCGTACGTGAGACTATGCTCTACAACTTTCGTTTAGACTCCGTCGGCTAATTTTGAATTTATTTTTATTAATTATTTTAATAGATCGGTACAGAAAAATTTCGTTATAAATTCATAACTTCTTTGTTTGACGTCCGTTCTCGCCTAACTTTTCATCGCTTCGATACCAACAACGAGATCTTCGATTCTCGTTTAGATTGTTTCGGCTAAGAACCGCTCGATCTCAAATCGAGTATTTCGAGCTGCATACCGCTAAGTCGAAACTTAGAAAAATCATAACTTCCTCATACGAAGTCAGATTTGGACATTCTTTTTATGCACACTCATGGTTTAATGAACTATACGAATTTCGTGTATATTGCTAAGGCTAAATATTACTCTAACGTAAATTCACTTCTTACGTCTTTCTGCGTCGTGCCGATTCTGCCGCAAAACTTCGACAGGTCATAACTTCTTCGTTATAACTCGGATTTTGGCGTTCTTTATATGTACGGAATCTTTGTAACATATACTATAAATTAGTTAAGATTATTCCTTCAAAATAATCTTCCATCAAAAAGTCATTATTGACGCTTAACATCTCTAATTGACTAGCCCGGATCTACTGGCGTTACATTCTATGCCTTGATGCACGAGATAGGACGCGGATCGACGTTAGGTTTATCACCATGGGTTATTAGAGATTTGTGATTGGGAAGGTGAAGGAAAATGGCCTTCTCGCGACACATAATATCAGCACGGTGGGGGCTTAACCCAACTATGTCGATTATCACATTAAAACTCCTAATATCTACCGGCATTAAATCTATTTGAAATGAATGGTTGTTTAGTGGTAAGGTGTGCTCCCATAAATATCCTATGTTACTTTGGTTTTTCCCATTAGCCACGTCCACCGTAAAGGCTTAGTTTAGCTTCTGGGGTTGTTGTTTTAGTAAGTGCTCGAATTTGTTACTAACGAAGCTTCACTATTGAATAAGGGGTAAGCGAAAGAGTTGTTAAGTGGTACGTACCAATAACAACCGTCGGGTCTTGGACTGCTTCGCCTTGACCCAAGGTCAAGAACCTTTCTGATCCTTCTGCACCTTGATTGTTATCCTTGGGGCAACTGTGCCTGAAGTGACTAGTTCCTCCACACCTATAGCAGGTCTAACTGGTCTAATCATTGTTGTTGTTGTTAGGGTTGTTGCGATTGTTGTCATTTTCATTTGGCTGACGATTATGACATGGATAAGTTCTACAGAATTTGGTAGTTTGATTCTTTCGGTTGCATTTGTTACAATGCATCTTCCGACAGGCTCCATTATGATGGAATTTGCACTGGTTGCATTTTGGAAGGCTTCCAGCATATGGTCTCCTGGTTGTTGGTATAATAACGGTCATTGTCGCATGAACAACAACATGTTGCTTCCTTGAGAACCCTTGAGTGTGTTTTCCCCTTCCCTTACTTCCAGACCTCAGCTTCTCGCTCTTAATCTTCGGGTTTGGAGTTCCTTGATAGGTTGTCACTTTTTGGTTTGCATGTTCATTCCTTGGGCTGGAATTGCCAATGTTGTTCCCGCCTCCATTGGGGTTGTTTGCATTGATTTGCACCATCGCAGCGGTTACTGTCGTCGTTACAGCAGCTTGGAATGTAGCAGAGTCCATCTGCATGAGCGGTGTCTCGCAGGTGTGCTTGTTATTCTTGCGGGATGGCATTTTCCTGCTGCACGTTGATAATCCAGATCGTAAGTAATGATTGTCATTCTTGGTTGTACTCTATAAATTTTGCATCTTGTTGTATAATTCTTACTGCTTCCATCTACATCCCTATGATGTATTTGTAGTAGTAGGTAATCATAGATTTGGCACGATCAACACGTCTGTCCTTAGAGTATATAGGTTGTTTTGGTTTCGAGATCCTTAAGTATCTAGCGGTTTTGAGGGTTCGCTTGTGCATATAATTGAGTCTATGTAGTAATATGAAATCAAGATAGCACATAATTGTTCCAGTGGTAAGTACCATCTTAGTACATGAAATAGAGTCATGTCGGATAGTAGGGGGAAGTAGAAAAGGCTGATCCTAGTTGTGGCAGGAAGTCTCTGATGATGGTGCGGATGAAGTGGATGCACCTTGGAGACGAGCTACTTGTTGCTCGGTATCTCGTAGTCGTACCTCCCAAACTGACTGTCTCGATCGGGAGTCTCCATTCACTTCCTGTATTTGTCACTCATCTCTCTCAATAGCAAACCACATTGGTTCTATTCAATTTGGGGTGTGCCGGACTATGACTGGGAGGGCCCGGTCAGCTGGTCCTGTATGACTAAGATTGAAGAGACCTTGGTTACTACCGTAGTGTGGTCGTATCCCCTGCTGGTGACTCTATCTCCTAACATCATGTGCCCAAGGGGCATGGGGCCACCGGGGCCCACACGATAAGTCTGTACTCTAGCCCTACACGGAGGATTGATGACATTGGATTCTGCATCTGAGTCATTATCATCATTGCCCTTGGGCTCTTCGTCTTCGAGGTGCACTATTGACTCAGCGGGTCCACTTGCAAGTACTACTTCATGTTCCTCCTCTAGTTCTTCTTCTGAGTCTCCTGCTGGGTCTTCCTCTGGGTCGAGCCACCCTGCTATTCCTTGAATAGGAGGTAGGGGTCTCCTGGCTAATGATGTTCGTCTATAGTGTATTGTACGAAGGGGTATAAACACTAGAAACAAATAGCATACCAATTACTCCTATAGTAATTTAATTTTTTTTTAGGTTTGGTTCTATAAGCTCTTTGGATAATTAAATGGTAAGTTTTTGATTCATTGTCCATCACGATTACTTTCAAACACATGTTGGTCGTATTTTGAATGAATGTAGTTGATCAGACTACATTCACCCCCAATACGACTACATAACTACCCAAGTTTAATAGCGATGTTCAAATCCTCCAAAGACTTTTACTGTTATTGTTGGGTTTTTATTCTATAATGCACACAAAGGTATGTATTTTAATTATTATGTTCAGAGTTGTTTAGTCCCATTGTATTTGTAGTTTCATATCCTCTATGATTAGACATGCTACTTCACTATAAACAATGCTCTGATACCAATCTGTCACACCCCCGACCAGACGGCGGAAACGTCTGGTGGCTTGCGCATGACTTCATCTTGAAATATCATTACAGTGAATATAATTGAAACATAACATCATCATCATCACACATGTAATATTACAACATTCATTGTTTACATCGAGTATTGTATTTGAATATTACATGCCAAAATAGTAAGAGTATGATGAAACAAAATATCACTCAATATCTATTAGTTTGTTTCGTTCATCCTGCTTCAACGGTATCCTGATAATACAAGTTATTTTGAAAACGGTTAACATAAAAATGTTGGTGAGTTGATAAGCGTGTTTGTGAAAATGATTTGCATAACTTTGAAAACCACCAGAAAATCTGATATTTTCTGAAAAGTGTTTAGTGTGTCTGTGTTAGATCTTGTATTAATGCATGTATGCTATTGTTTATTTGACTAAAAAGGGAAAGAGAATGTAGAGAGAATGTAAGAGCATGTAAAGAGAATGTTCCCAGACAACCCGACGTTGCCAAAAAACAAAAAGATGTCTTCCATAAACTTTCATAACGTTAATTCCTCTAAGCGAGCCGTCATAACCATACTGAATAATGACAATTTCACCTGTCTTGGCGTCGTTGGACGTCGACGGAAAATAGAATAAGGTTTTCGTCACCCTAGACTGAGTAAGTCTAACTGTGGCGAACAGCTGAGGTGTGGGGTGTCAACCCCATATAGATCTATACACAAATCCCCGTTCTCCCTCCAGGAGAGTTTGGTTAAAACTACAGGCTACGATCGTACACTTAATAGGTGACAACCGATAAAATCTCGCTAGATCCTTAATCGAATTTACGCGAAGAAAATGTATAAACTTATTCTAGAACCAATGATCCATGTAAGTGACCCACTAAGGTGTCACTAAACATGTAAATCATTTCAAGACCCAAATGGAATGAGATTATATAACATGGGCCCGAAATATATATGAAAGGACAACTAAGGCCCATTTCACATATAAAGTATTTACAGGTCCACATAGCACACAAATAGTATCCAAGGTCCATCGTACATGCTAATCGGTCAATGAGGCCCAATAAACATGTAAATACTATACATGACCTATCACACATAGAAATGGGTGACTAAGGCCCAATAACCTAGAAAATGATCAAAATAAATCCATTTGTTGGTTTATCATTGGTTTTAGTTCAAGTATTCACTAAAATAGCATAAAAAGAAGAACGCATATAAATCCCATTCCCAGGCCCAATAAACATGTAAGTGGACCACTAAAGCTCACTATACGTGTCTATTATTTTCAGGCACAAAAGGAATGTGAATGTCTATCCTAGACCCAATATACATGTAAAAGGACACTAAGGTCCGCTAAACATGTACATTATTTTTAGGCCCAATAAGGATATGAATATCGTTTTTAACCCGTTTGTTATTGTTTTGTTTATTTTAGCTTGATTATTTACTAAGTTGATATAAAAAGCCCACCTTTTTGTAAAAACGACGTTCGTGGCCCAATAAGCCAAAAATTTACAATTAAGGCCCAATTTTTGTAAGAATAACACTTTAATCTCCAATTTTGTTAAAAACTTGTGTTGGTGACTACTTTGTGATAAAAATAACATTTTAAACCCATTTTTGTCAAAAATATCATTTTCGGCTTGGTTGTTGTGAAAATACACATTTTTTTGGTTTTTGGCTTTTCCGACCTAGTTCTTTGAAAATTTGTAGAAAATTCATCGTATGTCGAAATTTGGATCCGTAAATTCTGGAAGTTTGGAAATTTTGTCTACTTTGTTCACAATGTTTCGCATGATTTTTGATGGCCTCAAACTAGTGTGAAATTGCTCATCTTCACAGGTTGGTCCGAAATTATTTCAAATATGATAGGCAGTTTTGTACAATTCGCCAAAAATTGTATTAAAATCGTATGAAAACGTGCGAGTATTCATCTTAAAGGTATAAACCTGAAATTTAACCATGAAAAACAGTTTTGAAAAATACTTCCATTTGGATGGTCAAAACAGTCCGAGATTTTACCCAAACTTTTCTCAAGATAAATATGAAGATCCTAGTGATAAACTTCAAGTTTCTTAACATATTTTTAGATTAGTGAAGTAATCAACACATAATCACCAAATGTTTCAAGAAAACATACATCATCATGAATATACGCATAGATCTACACAAATAAACTTGTATTCTCCCCCAAAAACAAGTAAAAACCAAAAACATGGGGGTATGAACTCACCTTGGGGTTTGGTTCGGTTTTGGTGAGAAGATGGAAGGAGAATTCGGCCTAGCTTGCTTTTTGAGAGGAGTTTTCGAATTCAAGTTGGATAAATGATGATGATTTTGGTGAAGAATAATCTTGAAACTACACACCAAACTCGAGATTTTTGGTGGAAGAAGGAAGAGGTTTTTGAGAGTGTTTGAGAGAGTTTTTGAGAGAGAAATAAAGGTGGTGAGAGTGTTTGGCCGAGAGTATGGAGAGGAGAGGGAAGAGATTTGGTGAGGTGACATGCTTCGAAGTATGGGGGTCCTCGCATGGATATATGTTGAACATTATGGAGGTGGCACCTCCTAAGTCAACTCTTATTAACATTTAGTTAGGATTTTTGAAACCTAAACATAAGATTTTCGGCCCACTGGGCTCATTAGATAGCTTACGACCCAAATTAGCATAAAGGAATGGATTTGAGTCCATTAAAGCTAATTGAATTTGTTATGGCCCAATAAGGTCCATTAGAAATAAGATGGATCATTTTAGGCCCAAAGTAGTCAAGTTAAAAGTTTATTGGTTCGTTAGACTTAATAAGAGAATCATAGTCGATAATAATCTTGAATTGCGATTTCTAAGGTTTCCAACCCTTAGTTGAACATATGAGATGTATTTGAACGAGAATGAAGTATAGTATTCACTTATAGTGCAAGTTATTACATTAGGTGAATGATTGCATGAGAGTAGAATTTCCTAGCAAAAATGCTAATTGTGACATCATCCCCCCGTTAGAGGGAATTTCATCCCGAAATTCTTTCAAAAGATAGGTTCATGAATGAGAGAATACATGAGGGTAAATCTGCTTTATCTGGTCCTTGCGTTCCCATGTGAATTCCGGTCTACGCTTAACGTTCCATCGAATCTTCACAATCGGAATGCGGCTTTGTTTTGTACACTTTACTTCCATATCTGATACATTTACTGGTTCTTCCACGAACAGGAGATTCTTGTTTACTTCCACCTCTTTCTAAAGGAATGATAAGAGTTTTGCTTGATAGGCACTTTTTCAGATTCGATACGCTGAACACAGGGTTTATGTTGCTGAGCTCTACAGGCAGTTGCAGCCTATAAGTCTTTGAACCAATCCGAGCAAGAATCTCGAATAGTCCGATGTATCGTGGGTTTAGTTTTCTCGTTTCCTAAAGCGAATCACTCCTTTCCATGAAGATTCCTTTAATAACACGCGATCCCTAACTTAACATCCTAATGGCTTACCCTGCTTGTCAGAATAGCTCTTCTGTCGGTCTCGCGATGCTTGAAGTCAACGTTTGATTTGAATTATGTTATCTGTTGTTCCGCAAATGCTTTCTGGTCTCATGAGAGTACTGGCGAGTGTTCTGCATTTATGACTATAAAGAGTTTCGAAAGGAGCAATCTTTGATGCTCGTGCAATAGTTGTTATTGTATGAGAATTCAATCAGGGGAAACCGGGTATCCCATGACTTGCTGAACTCAAACACCCAGACTTGTAGCATAAATTTGAGTGGTTGAATGGTTTGTTCGCTTTGACTATTGGTTTGAGGGTGGTAAACAATGCTCGTACTTAACTATGTTCCCATAGCCTTCTGAAATGACTGTTAAAGTCTTGAAGTAGTCCTGTTATCTCGATCCGAGATAACAGATACTGATATTTCATGGAGTCTCATGATCTCTTGGATATAGATCCATGCTAAACTTCCTTCTTGTTTGATTTACGTATTAGCAGGAAATGGCCAGATTGGGTTAACCTATCGATGATCACCCAGATAACACCCAATTCAACTCGCATACCTATAAGCTTCGTCTTTCAACTCTGAGAGTTTTATCCATCTACGTAGCGTTTTCTTCATGATATTCTCCGACTTTGATGCTTTCAAGGCTGGTCGTAGGTGTTGATAGTGTTTTGTTCTTGCTTCGTGAGCAAATGAGTATGTTATCAATGAAAATAATTAAAAAGGATGAGGAGGAATGGTTGGGAGAACTCGGTTCGTAGGGTGCATGAATAGCGTGGGAGCATTCGTTAGACCGAAGGGTATCACAATGAATTTGAAATAGTCGTGACGAGTTCGGAAGGATGTTTTTGAAATGTCGTCTTCTCGACTCGAAGTTGATGATAACCGGTTCTTAGATCTATTTTAGAGAAGTAACTAGCTCCTTGGAGCTAGCCAAATAGATCGTCATTCCGAGGAAGTGGGTATCGATTTTTGATAGGGAGCTTATTCAATTTCCTAAGATCGATATACCTTCTAAAGGATCCGTCTTATTGAAGAATAAGACTAGAGCTCTCCAGGGTGAGAAGGTTGGTCCGATGAATCCTTTGCTCAAAAATTTTCTTGATGGTCTGGATACTTATGAATTTCGGCGGGAGTCAACCTATAGGGTGAATTAGCAATTGATGTGGTTCCCAGTATGTGGTCGATTCAAAATTTGACCTATCTTTTTAGAGGTATTCCCGGAAGTTCTTCGGGAAATACATTCGGAAAATCGCATGCTACCGGAATACCTTGTATGCTTACTTCTTTCTTGGTCTTGTCCACTTCTGTTGCAAAAACTTATGTGACTTGATGCACGAGATAGGACGCGGATTGACGTTAGGTTTATCACCATGGGTTATTAGATTTTTGTGATTGGGAAGGTGAAGGCAAATGGCCTTCTCGCGACACATAATATCAGCATGGTGGGGACTTAACCCAACTATTCCGATTATCACATTAAAACTCCTAATATCTACTAGCATTATATCTATTTGAAATGAATGGTTGTTTAGGGTTAAGGTGTACTCCCCATAAATATCCTATGTTAATTTGGTTTTTCCCATTAGCCACGTCCACCGTAAAGGCTTATTTTAGCTTTTGGGGTTGTTGTTTTAGTAAGTCCTCGAATTTGTTACTAACGAAGCTTCACTCAGCTCCACTATTGAATAAGGGGTAAGCGAAAGAGTTGGTAAGTGGGAACGGTCCAATAACAACCGTCAGGTATTGGATTGCTTCGCCTTGACCCAAGGTCAAGACCCGTTCTAATCCTTCTGCACCTTGATTGTTATCCTTGGGGCAACTGCGCCTGAGGTGACTGGTTCCTCCACACCTATAGTAGGTGTAACGGGTCTCATCATTGGTGTTGTTGTTAGGGTTATTGCGATTGTTGTCGTTTTCATTTTCCTGATGATTATGACATTCATAAGTTCTACAAAATTTGGCGGTGTGATTCTTTCGGTTGCATTTGTTACAATGCATCTTCCGACAGGCTCCATTATGATGGAATTTGCACTGGTTGCATTTTGGAAGGCTTCCAGCATATGGTCTACTGGTTCTTGGTATAATAGGGGTCATTGCCGCATGAACAGCAACAACATGTTGCTTCCTTGAGAACCCTTGAGTGTGTTGTCCCCTTCTCTTACTTCCAGACCTCAGCTTCTTGCTCTTAAGCTTGGGGTTTGGAGTTCCTTGATAGGTTGTCACTTGTTGGTTACCATGTTCGTTCCTTTGGCTGGAATTGGCAATGTTGTTCCCGCCTCCATTGGGGTTGTTTTCATTGATTTGCGCCACCGCAGCGGTTACTGCCGCCGTTACAGCAGCTTGGAATGAAGCAGAGTCCATCTATAGGAGCGGTGTCTCGCGGGTGTGCTTGTTATTTTTGCAGGATGGCATTTACCTGCTGCACGTTGATAATCCAGATTGTAAGTAATAATCGTCATTCCTGGTTGTACTCTATAAATTTTGCATCTTGTTGTATAATTCTTACTACTACCATCTACATCCCTATGATGTATTTGCGGTAGTTGTTAATTACAGATTTGGCACGATCAACACGTATATCCTTAGAGTATATAGGTTGTTTTGGTTTCGAGACCCTTAAGTATCTAGCGGTTTTGAGGGTTCGCTTGTGCATATAATTGAGTCTATATAGTAATATGAAATAAAGATAGCACATAATTGTTCTAGTGGTAAGTACCATCTTAGTACATGAAAGAGAGTCATGCCGGATAGTAGGGGGAAGTAGAAAAGGCTTATCCTAATTGTGGCAGGAAGTGTTTGGTGGTGGTGCGGATGATGTGGATGGACCTTGGAGACGATCTACTGTTTGCTCGGTATCTCGTAGTCGTACCTCCCAAACTGACTGTCTCGATCAAGAGCCTCCGTTCACTTCCTGTATTTGTCTCTCATCTCTCTCAATAGCAAACCACATTGGTTCCGTTCAATTTGGGGTGTCCTGAGCTTGGTTATCAATAACTCAGGTGTGCCGGACCATGACTAGGAGGGCCCGGTCAGCTGGTCCTGTATGACTAAGATCGAAGAGACCTTGGTTACTACCGTAGTGTGGTCGTATCCCCTGCTGGTGACTCTATCTCCTAATATCATGTGCCCAAGGGGCATGGGGCCACCGGGGCCCACACGATAAGTCGGTACTCTAGCCCTACACGGAGGATTGATGACATCGGATTCTGCATCTGAGTCATTATCATCATTTCCCTTGGGCTCTTCGTCTTTGAGGTGCACTATTGACTCAACGGGTCCATTTTCAATTTCTACTTCATGTTCCTCCTCTGGTTTTTCCTCCGAGTCTCCTTCTGGGTCTTCCTCTGGGTCGAGCCACCCTGCTATTCCCTGACTAGGTAGGTAGGGGTTTCCTGGCTAATGATGTTCGTCTATAGTGTATTGTACGAAGGGGTATAAACACTAGAAACAAATAGCATACCAATTACTCCTATAGTAATTTTTTTAGGTTTGGTTCTATAAGCTCTTTGGATAATTAAATGGTAAGTTTTTGATTCATTGTCCATCATGATTACTCCCGAACACATGTTGGTCGTATTTTGAATGAATGTAGTTGATCAGGCTACATTCACCCCCAATACGACTACATAACTGCCCAAGTTTAACAGCGATGTTCAAATCCTCCAAAGGCTTTTACTGTTATTGTTGTGTTTTTATTCTAAAATGCACACAAACGTATGTATTTTAATTATTATGTTCAGAGTTGTTTAGTCCCATTGTGTTTATAGTTGCATATCCTGTATGATTAGACATGCTAGTTCACTATAAACAATTCTCTGATACCAATCTGTCACACCCCCAACGAGATGGCGGAAACGTCCGGAGGCTTGCACGTGACTTCATATTGAAATATGATTACAGCGAATATAATTGAAACATAACATCATCATCATCACACATGTAATATTACAACATTCATTGTTTACATCGAGTATTGTATTTGAATATTACATACCAAAATAGTAAGAGTATGTTGAAACAAAATATCACACAATATCCATTAGTTTGTTTCGTTCATCCTGCTTCAACGGTATCCTGATAATACAAGTTATTTTGAAAGCGGTCAACATAAAAATGTTGGTGAGTTCATAAGCATGTTTGTGAAAATGATTTCTATAACTTTGAAAACCTGAAAATCCGATATTTTCTGAAAACTGTTTATTGTGTTTGTGTTAGATCTTGTATTAATGCATGTATGCTATTGTTTATTTGACTAAAAAGGTAAAGAGAATGTAGAGAGAATGTAAGAGCATGTAAAGAGAATGTTCCCAGACAACCCGACGTTGCCAAAAAAAAAAAAGATGTCTTCCATAAACTTCATAACGTTAATTCCTCTAAGCGAGCCGTCATAACCATACTGAATAATGACAATTTCACCTGTCTTGGCGTTGTTGGGTGTCAACTCCATATAGATCTATACACAAATCCCCGATCTCCCTCCAGGAGACTCTGGTTATAAGCACAGGCTATGATCGTACACTTAATAGGTACCAACCTATAAAAACTTGCTAGATCCTTAATCGAATGTACGCGAAGAAAAATGTATAAACTCATTCTAGGACCAATGATCCATGTAAGTGACCCACTAAGGTGTCACTAAACATGTAAATCATTTCAAGACCCAAATGGAATGAGATTATATAACATGGGCCCGAAATATATATGAAAGGACAACTAAGGCCCATTTCACATATAAAGTATTTACAGGCCCACATAGCACACACATAGTATCCAAGGTCCGTCGCACATGTTAATCGGTCAATGAGGCCCAATAAACATGTAAATAGTATACACGACCTATCACACATAGAAATGGGTGACTAAGGCCCAATAACCTAGAAAATGATCAAAATAAATCCATTTGTTAGTTTATCATTGGTTTTAGTTCAAGTATTCACTAAAATAGCATAAAAAGAAGGACGCATATAAAACCCATTCCCAGGCCCAATAAACATGTAAGTGGACCACTAAGGCTCATTATACGTCTCTATTATTTTCAGGCACAAAAGGAATGTGAATGTCTATCCTAGACCCAATATACATGTAAAAGGACACTAAGGCCCGCTAAAGATGTACATTATTTCTATGCCCAATAAGGATATGAATATCGTTTTTAACCTGTTTGTTATTGTTTTGTTCATTTTAGCCTAATTATTTACTAAGTTGATATAAAAAGCCCACCTTTTTGTAAAAACGATGTTCGTGGCCCAATAAGCCAAAAATTTACAATTAAGGCCCAATTTTTGTAAGAATAACACTTTAATCTCCAATTTTGTTAAAAACTTGTGTTGATGACTACATTGTGATAAAAATAACATTTTAAACCCATTTTTGTCAAAAATATCATTTTTGGCTTGGTTTTTGTGAAAATACACGTTTTTCTGGTTTTTGGCTTTTCCGACCTAGTTTTTAGAAAATTTGTAGAAAATTTATCGTAAGTCGAAATTTGGATCCGTAAATTCTGGAAGTTTGGAAATTTTGTCTACTTTGTTCACAATGTGTCTCATAATTTTTGATGGCCTCAAACTAGTTTGAAAGTGCTCATCTTCACAGGTGGGTCCGAAATTATTTCAAATATGATAGGCGGTTTTGTAAAATTTACCAAAAATTGTAGAAAAATCATATGAAAACGTGCAAGTAGTCATTTTAAAGGTATAAACCTGAACTTTAACCATGTAAAAATGTTTTGAAAAATACTTCAATTGGATGGTCAAAACAGTCCGAGATTGGACCCAAACGTTTCTGTCAAGACCTGTTTTGTGAGTTTAGTTTATAAATCTTTGAACACAACACTTTTTTTTGCTATATAAAGTATACAAATCCTAGATCTACATGTTTACATGTAATAATTGTGATAAAACATACTTTTCTCAAGATGAATATGAAGATCCTAGTGATAAACTTCAAGTTTCTTAACATATTTTTAGATTAGTGAAGTAATCTACACATAATCACCAAATGTATCAAGAAAACACATATAATCATGCAGATACACAAATAAACTTATATTCTCCCCCAAAAATAAGTAAAAACCAAAAACAAGGGGGTATGAACTCACCTTGGGGTTTGGTTCGGTTTTGGTGAGAAGATGGAAGGAGAATTCGGCCTAGCTTGCTTTTTGAGAGGAGTTTTCGACTTCAAGATGGATCAATGATGATGATTTTGGTGAAGAATCCTCTTGAAACTACACACAAAACTCGAGATTTTTGATGGAAGAAGGAAGAGGTTTTAGAGAGTGTTTGAGAGAGTTTTTGAGAGAGAAATGAAGGTGGTGAGAGTGTTTGGCCGAGAGTATGGAGAGGAGAGGGAAGAGAGTTGGTGAGGTGACATGCTTGGAAGTATGGGGGTCCTTGCATGGATATATGTTGAACATTATGGAGGTGGCACCTCGTAAGTCAACTCTTATTACATATCTCTTTTTTTTATTGATGTTGGGCCGAGATCCTTGGGCCAAGGGGTGGGAATGGAATATTTTGAGCCCATTAACATTTAGTTAGGATTTTTGAAACCTAAACATAAGATTTTATGCCCATTGGGCTCATTAGATAGCTCACGGCCCAAATTAGAATAAAGGAATGGATTTGAGTCCATTAAGGCTAATTGAATTTGTTATGGCCCAATAAGGCCCATTAGAAATAAGATGGATCATTTTAGGCCCAAAGTAGTCAAGTTGAAAGTTTATTGGTTCGTTAGACCCAATAAGAGAATCATAGTCCATGATAATCTTGAATTGGGATTTCTAAGGTTTCCAACCCTTAGTTGAACATATGAGATGTATTTGAACAAGAATGAAGTATAGTATGCACTTATAGTACAAGTTATTACACTAGGTGAATGATTACATGAGAGTAGAATTTCCTTGCAAAAATGCTAGTTGTGATAGTCTGTTATCAGGAAGTGACTAAAGAACCCAGTCAATAGCCAACTTTCCTCAAGACTTTGACACCCGACTCTCCCTACTTGTGAATATTTGGCTTAACCTCTAAGATGTAAGAACATATACACTTTGATTGCCAATAGGGATTGAGTGACTTAAAAATATTCAAGTCTTGAAACTTGTGGGATAGGAGAATTATTTAAGGAGGTGGAGGAAATGAAGTATGATTTACAGTCTCATTAGTGCTCAATAAAGGGATTGGTCTTTCACCTTGATTGCGTTTTGGGATATCATCTTCATTAGGAAGCTTGTTCCTAAAGATTGGGAAGACTATAATTATCTAAACTAGACATCTACAAGGGAGAAATTCAAGTTAGTTTATTTAAAGTCCTTAATATAACACCCAATATGAAATATTAAGGCTAGGACCCAACAACCTATTTATAACTTGAAGAGGGATGCCGTAATCCAAGTTATAAAATAGTTGAAGGTTGGTAAATGACGATTTACCAATTTCCACCATGAAAAAACGAAATATAATTAAGTTTTAATTGGATTTGAAACTCCTAGATCTTTTGAGATACATTGAACTTTCAATGGCATGTTTGAATCTCGATTGTGTCATCTCAAGTTTTTTGACTGGGATGCTTAGGATCACAAATAAGGTGTGAATAACCACGCAAATTGAATTGGTACCCTTAACTTTATCACCTAATCGATGTGCCGGTTAACTACACACGCTTCACCGATCTATAATAAAGTCAAGTTACCCTTTGCCACTCTTACTAGCTCTTGTTAGTGTGCCGGTTAACCACACACGCTCCACTAACGACTTGGTAAGGTACAAAGTGTAATTTCATGGGTTAGCACCTATTTCACATTTTCCTAAGTAACTAAGATCGGAAATTAATAAGTGTTACTTACTTAGTATTTATCATTATACTTTTAATGAAGGGAAAATTATAGTTCTTTCCTACCTGTTCGGCTAACGATCCTCCACCTATCAAGGAAGCGGTGGGTGAGAGTGGACACCCATTAAATTGTCATTTTATAGGCAGTAACCTTATACCCCCCTTATAGATCGGCTTCGTAAATGAGGCCTACTAATGGTAAGATTGACTTTATCTTATACATATCTATATAATTAAAATTATAATAATAGTATAAGGGTATATTTTAAACACTTAAAATACTTGGTGGTTTAATCTATTAATTAAACTATACTATTAATTTAATTAAACATAAACCATGTCTTTATGGAATCATTAACTCTTTTAATTAAACACTTTAATTAATTTAATGAAGTTCATAAAGTTTGAATTCGAAACTCTTAAAATCCTAAGGTTTAATTTGGAATTAAAGTATTAGAGTGTAACACTTTACATATTCCAAAACTTGAGGGAAAGTTTTGAAACTATTCAAAACCTTTCATTTCATAACTTATGAGTTTAATGGTTCATTAAAATGAAGACTCTTCATTTTTATGTAACTCCTTATCTTTTAATAACAATTTTAAAGAAGTGACTTTTCAACATCTATAACTTGAGAACAAGTTATGGAGTTATAAAACCATTTAATGAAAAGGACTCTTTATTTTTATGTAACCTATGACACTTTTATGAGTTTTAAGATTCATAAATGTGACCTTTTATGTAACTTGAGGACAAGTTACACAAATACATTTTATGAACTTTTTTTAGATTAATATGGATTGAAAGCAACTAACAAATAATATTTTTCTTCAATATTAATTAACTCATTAAACAAGGTAACAAAAAAAAAAAAAAAAAAAAAAAAAAAAAAAAAAACTTTTCATGTTCCATAACTTAAGAACAAGTTATGGAATTCTTTAAAACATTAAGACCAAGTTTTGTAACTCCATAAAATTCTTTCAATCAATTTTTTTAAAAACCTTTTCATATCCACAACTTATGGAGGTTTCAAAATACTCTTTAGATCAAACTTTTAAAACTAATAAAATAATAATATCATTTTATCTTTTACTAAATTTGACCTAATTCAACTCATATAGCAAATGATTCAAATTTTACAAATAATTAGTTTTTCACAAAAAACAAGTAATTCTCTTAAAATTTGACAAACGTCATGTTTTTTTTTTTTTTTTTTATTTCAACTTTGAAAATAAAACATTTGCATGAATATAACAGAAAACAACCTGGGCTCTAATACAACTGTTGGGTTTTGGTATAATACAACATCCTATGGTGCACATACAAACCTAAATACCTTGGATCTATGTTTTCACTAATTATACATGCAAATGGTTTCCAAGCTATTGAACCTATAGCTAGCATGCAGTTGTCATACAAACTACATAAAATCCTAGATAGTGTAATATACCTTTTTGTGTGGCTGGAGGTCTTGATGTATTTAGCCTTAAGAGCTTAGACCTAATAGTGTGGAAGCCTCAAATGAAGTCACAACATATCAAGCATAATGGTAGGATTTGAGAGAGAATCTCCATGCACTCTAAAACCTTCATGAACTCCAAGAACATGCACATACACTAAAAGTTGCGGTTTTTAGGTCATAACATATGTATTTATATGTGTTGAATTCTAAGAGTCATGGGTATAACCCAAACCCATATCCATGGATTTTATGATCCATGGTTCATGTGGCCCAACTCTTTATGTATCCATAAATAAACTTGGTCCAACATGGATCATAAGCCCAACACATATAATTATAACTAATTACCATAATTAGTCCCCACAATTTTAATTAGTCTCTTTTGATCACTAAATTAATTCCAAATTGATTTTTGATCAATACTAATTAAAATATATGATTTCATATTAATATATTAGAACTTATAATATATTAATAAATCATATATAACCTCTTTTCTCAAAAGCCCATCCTAACAAATTGTCCTGATGATATGCAACCCAAATGGACCATGCTAATCTTGGGTCGAATACATACCAATCATAGCTGTGGGCTTAGACACCTAATTCAACATTATATTCTTTACTCTTAAGGATCTACCCTAAGAATGACTATTTCTCATTCATTCATTCCTAAGGATTATCCTAAGGAATAGGCACAAAATCCATCGTTTATAGGGTTTGATCAACAGACACTAAATCCATAGTTTCCAGGGTTATCTCATTTATCAACAGTATTGTTTCTGAGAATCCACTAGCAATACATGTCAATGGGTTTAAACAGTACACCGGTGAACACATCGTTCAGAACTGCAAGTCTGCTAGTGTTCCACTGAACTGTCTAGAATAGTCTATGGTTGTCATCATACTCTGCTAGATGAAGGGGCCATCGCTTAGGTCATTGTTTGGCTCATCGTTTTGGCTCATCGCTTCTCACCATATTTTACCACTTATATATCATCGCTCATCATTCATCTCATCTCTCATTGCTTATCATTTATCTCATCTTTAATCTACCCATGTTCTACCTAACACATTTTATAGATATAAAATACATATACAATTTAAATCATTTAAAGCAAATAATCGTTCATCAAACATAAACAACAATTATACAGATAATATGCACACATAGCACGTAGTTTATATAAAATACTTCATATATATATGTGTAAGATGAAAATAACTATGTACTTACCTGAGAAGGTGGTGACTCGAAACTCGGACAACACTTCGTTATTGTTAAAACAATTTCCGTCGGACAAAACCTAGTGTCAATACCATTAGGGTTTAGTCTAACGCTAACCGCGAATAATTAATAGTCTTGCTATTATTACTATTATATAAGCGTTAAACAATACTTATATAACCCATAATAATAGCCCAAGTACTTTTTATAAGTTCCTAATAACATTAATATATTGAAACATAAGCTATACAAAAGATAGGGTAGGGATAGCTCACTTACAACGGGTTTTCACGAAAGCATTGGATGAAAAATCGTTTGTAAAAATTTTAGAAGGACTTGGAATGGTTGATGGTAATTCAATTTCATGTGAAAAAGAAGATTGACAGTTCACAGACACGTCATCAATGGATACGGTTACTGTTCATATGGCACTCTTCGAATGCTTCGAATTCGTATGATTGGATTTTTTATTTATTATTTTTTTTTAATTCAAAGATCTCCACCAAGTAACTTTTGTGAATTATTTTTTTGTTCTTTGTTTTCGAAAACTCAAAAATATCAAAAAGATTTTCATTTTATTTTGTTCTTTCTTTTTGAAAAATCAAACACAACAAAAAGATTTTATTTTTTTCTTTAAGTACTTTGTTGTAGATTTTCTTGAAGAGATGAAGAGGCAAATGTTCGCAGGTTCTAGGGTCATGTATAAATCTCCACTCTTTGAATTTTAAATTTTGAAAACTAGTTAAGATGTCCCTAGAAGCATGTTGCAGCATGTTTTCTAAAGCCTTGAAATGACTCAATGTTTGTAAGCCTTAATGAAATTATTCATATGAAGATTTCTTCCAAATAAAGCTTACATTCACATTAGTCCAATGAGCTACCTTACTTTTCTCACATGAGTTAAGAGTTTTCTGTTTGGTCTAATATAACAGAGGTACATTCTTTCTAAGGAACCAATCTTTTTTCATCTTAAAATTCTTACACTTGCACACACGAAGACATATATCCACGAGGTTTTTGATCAAAACCAATCGAAATGTAGGTATATCAAAAATTTGTGTTAATGATCAGTCGTCATGAGACCATGATGATAGTGAAACCCAATTTTCTTTCCAAATTAAGGAATTGACGGGGAACTATGTTCTAGCTTTAACGAAACTTTTGTTTCAGTACCAATCTTCAAAACTCCAAATCATATTCATTTCGTATGAGTGATCTTGATCAAATTACCATCAAGATCCAACATAAATTTTTTTATGGATATGATTTATGTGTGAGTTTAATTCGAATCCCAATGTTACTTTAAATATTTTTCAAAGCACACTTGTCACTGGCTACACTGGTCACACAAGTAATTTATGTTACAATTACTCACCTTATGTTAAGGCTGATATGTAACGAAATTGTCTTTAGCCACCTATGTAACCTTACAAAAGATGCCCTTCGAAACTTATCTACAAGTTTTCGATTGTATTTCATGGGAACATACACAAGCTGTTGATTATCTCTCTTGATAATTAACGAAGCAACCTTTACCTGGGGTTTAACTACCTTCGTGTGAAATTCATTTTTAACATCACAAATATCCAAAAAAAAAAAATTAATTTGCTTCTGATCTTAATTCTTTGACACAATACACACACGAAATCCTTGAGATTCTGAGTAATACCAACTCATGCTGATGATTTCGAAACTCTGGCAAATGACTTTACTTCGAAACCCAAAAGTAAAAGAGCCTAACCTCCATCCGAAGAGTTCTGACGGTTAAAATTCCATTAGGTCAATAAATACAGGCTGTGTGAGGAGACGTTTTATATTACTTCTGGTTTTCAAGGCGATGTAACAGTTACTTTTTGATGGATGGTTACTTTATCATCATGATGATGCGCTTTTCTCGGTGACACCTCAACAAGCATTAAATGCATATCCCTCTTTGATTTCAAATTGAAGAGTTACATATAAAAGGGGATACAAGGGTTAATGATCCGTTTACACATTCTTCATTCCAAATACTCTTTGTGAATCAAATTCTCTCTGTTCATCATTTACTTCAAAACCCTAAAAATGGCGAATATTGCAAATGTTACAGCTGAACCTTCACACACAACGAATGATGTTACTTCTTTGCTGCAACGCCCGTGTTTCTGGGCTAAAAGCATTAATAACGTTGTAATAGTCTAGGTCAACCTTTGTAACTCATTTTGAAATAATAAAGAGAAATTATGTGAATATCATGTGAATTATATGCTTATTTGCTTAATTATTATGATTTAATTAATTAATAAATGAAAATAAGCATTGAAAATAAATATTAGAAAAATCCGATATCTTTTAAGAAAGCTGTAGTGGCCGAAACATGGATTCAGGAGATATAAAGAACGCCGAAATCCGAGTTATAACGAAGAAGTTATGACCTGTCGAAGTTTCGCGACAGAACCGGCATGACACCAGGACGCGTAAAAAAGTGAATTTACGATAAAGTGCTTTTTAGCCTTAACAATCTAAGCAAAATTCATAGTATTCGTTAAGCCGAGAACTTTGATAAAAAGAACGTCCAAATCTAACTTCGTATGAGAAAGTTATGATTTTTCTAAGTTTTAGCTAAGCAGTAGACAACTAAATACTCGAATTTTATATCGAGCGATATTTAGCCGACACAACCTAAACGAGAATCGAAGGTCTCGTCAATAGTAGTACAACGGTAAAAAGACTGACGAAAACGGACATCGGATGAAGAAGTTATGAATTTTTAATGAATTTTCCTGTCCCGGTCTGTTAAAAATAATAATATTAAAATTAAATTCAAAATTAGCTGACGAAGTCTAAACGAAAGTTGTATAATATATTCCCGCCTGCGTGTGCATATATAGAATGTCAAAAATGGAGCTCGTATGCGAAAGTTATGAATTTTAGAAGATTTGGTTGCAATTTTCGAAAAATTCGTATGAACAGAAGTCAGCCACTCCACCCTTCTCGCGAATCCGCCTCGTGGCCGAAGCTGCTGCGTCACCGAGATGTGGCCAAGTCTGGATCCGACGTGTGTCACAATCCCCTCGGACCGAAGTCTCGGCCAATCAGAAGCTGCCTCACAGCCTTCGCGTGTCTAAGTCTCGCAGGGGCCGCGTCCGAGCCTCGCACAAGCAACGTGGCCTTCGCACCTGCTGCCACGCGCTTCGCCCCCTTCGCTGCCACGTCCTCCCTTTGTGACCGAGCCTCGCAGCTGCTACGTGGAGCTTCCTTAGCCATTCAAACCTCGGTCTCGCACCCTATAAATAAGGGGGTTGCAAGCCTTCCCGGGTACTTTTGGAAAATTGACCACAGACTATTCTAGACAGTCTAGTGGAACGCTAGCAGGCTCGCAACCTGTAGGTGTTTGTGGGCTTGATGTTCACCGGTGTACTCCAGCCCCCTCATGGTTGCCTTACGGACATATATGGCTGAGGAATCCCCTTAGCAGTAAAGTCCATCCCGATGATAAAATCCTTAGACTACGTCCCTTGTGTAGGTGTTTAGGGACATAAAGTGAGGATAACGGGAATGGTAAATCAGGGTTATTGTTGGTTTGATAAAATTAATAAATTTATTGTTGATCGATGAAATTAATAAATTTTTTATTATTTGTGGGTTGAAAACCCTATATGCTCACAAGGCTCCCAAGCCTGACCCACTTAGCTTTCTGTTTTACAGGTAGTGGACCCAGAGAATAATTTGGATGATGATGAGGGATTTTTGGATTATAGGCCATTAGTTGGAAATAACTGTTGTAAGGCTTATAACGTATTGTTTATGTTTTTGATCTGTATCAAATATGACATCCCGAGCCTTTTTAAAGAAATACATTTCTACGGAAATGCTTTGATAAATCTTTATCATGTTTTTATTTTAGGAACAGATTCCGCAACACTTTTATGTAAAATATTACTCTGATTTTCAAACAAGCATAAACAAAATCGGTCTTTTCTGGCCGTGAAATTAGGGATGTCACACTTGGTATCAGAGCATTAGTTTAAGCGAACTAGGACTTTGTAGGATTTCTAGACTTAAATTCAGAATGCTAAGCGATGATTGTGAGGTGTGAGCACTAGTATATTTTAGGAAAGATGCCTAAAATGTTTTTATGTGCTAAATGTTCTGTGTTTGCCATACATGATATTATTTGTTCGGATCTATGGTATGTTGTCGACCGGATCTGGAAAACCTTATGTTTGTAGGATTCTAAGCGTATGATTACAATATTAGAACTAACATGTAAATGTTTCAGAGTCTATAGTAAATAAAGAACTAAATTCACCCTATTCGGTGTATAGATCAAGATGACAAGAACCCGCAGTGGAGCCGAGAATGCAAATGGAAATAGAAATCAGCCACCAGTACTTGAGCAAGTACCTGTTGAAGGAGCTACACTGGAGCCAATAACGATGGCTAGAGTGAAAATGATGATTCAGACAATGTTGGATCGTCAGATGGAGGAGACTAGGAGGTTGCTACAACAGAATAAGGAAGAAACTATGCTACCTGTTGAATATCCTGATTTGAATGAAGGGCAATCGGTAGGAGGGAAGTACAGTGGGATTGTTGGTCAAGCAACCCACCGATACTTAGACGAAACAACCAGGATGGAGGAGGTGATGGACATGTATGCAAATACAAAGATTTCATGGCATCCAAACCACTGTGTCTATCCAGAAGTCCAACGCCAGTGGAAGTTATAAATTGGATCTCCGAAATGGAGACAATGTTTGAAAGTTGTGAGTGCAGCAACAAACAAAAGACCACACTTGCAGTTCCTCTGTTGAAATCTGGTGTATTGAGCTGGTGGAAGTTACTAGCTGATTCGATGCCAAAGGTAGAAGCTAGCAAGATGTCTTGGGAAGATTTTGTGGTACAACTAAAATTGCAATACTGCTCTGAGCAGGATCTTCTGGAAATCAATAATGAGTTTCAGAATTTGAAGAAAGGAAAAATGAGCGTTACTGAATACGCTGCTAGTTTCACTGAAAAGATGAAGCTTATTCCATACATAGTTCCAACTGAAATCTCCAAGCTTAATAAGTTTGCACAAGGTTTACCAGTGGATTTTGGTTCGATGGTTAACCAAGCAACCACATTGAAAGCCGCCATATGGGCTGCTAAGAATGTTGAGACCCAGATCAGAGAGAAGGGTCTGGAGAGGACAGATGTTGGTGAGAAAAGGAAGTTTGAGGGACCTTCAAGGCCCAACAAGAAAAGTAAATTCTCGAAGTCTGGTTTCAGAGGAATAGGAGGAGAAGCAAAATGGTGCGACAAGTGTAAGACTAAACATGTTAGGACATGTGGCGAAAAGGTCACATGTTTTAAATGTGGAAAGCCTGGTTATTATGCCAATGAATGCACCCTCATCAAGAAAGTTTTCTATGGGTGTGGTGAGGAAGGGCACATCTCAAGGGACTGCCCAAAGAAGAAAGGGGAAGCAAGGCCCAATCTCCCACCAAAGCCAAAAGCCAGAGCCTTCCAAATGACACTTGAAGCTGCAAAGGAGGAAGTAGATGTCGCTTCAGGTACTTTTCTCGTAAACGAACTGCCTGCCCAAATTTTGTTTTATTCTAGAGCCAACTACTCCTTTATTTCGCATGAATTTGGTAGAAGACTAGCTTTTACCTGTCGATAGACTAGATAATGCTTTAATAGTCGAGGTTGCTAGTGGCAAGTTCGTATCTGTTAGTGATCGTATAAGAAACATTGTCATCAACTTAAACGGAAACAAATTCCATGAGGAGCTATTACCGATAGAGTTGAACGGTTTCGACATCGTTTTGGGAATGGATTGGCTTCGCGCCAACGATGCTGAGATTCTTTGCAAGAAGAAGATAGTAAGAGTGAACCCACCTGGAAAAGAGTCATTTATGGTGTATGGGGACAAACGTCGAGTGAATTCTGGAATCATTTCCACAATGAAAGCCAGAAAATGTTTGTCCAAGGGATGTACATCATATCTAGCGTTTGTGATCGATGTTATGAAGGAAAAGAAGGAGGTGCAGGAGATACCAGTGGTGTGTGACTTTCCGGAAGTCTTTCCCGAAGATCCTCTCGGATTACCCCCTGATAGACAAGTAGAGTTTAGAATAGACTTGTTACCAGGAACAATACCAATAGCAAAAGCACCATACCGATTAGCACCAACGGAGATGAAGGAGCTTATGACACAACTTCAAGAATTATTGGACAAAGGTTTCATTAGACCTAGTTCATCGCCCTGGGGAGCTCCGGTGTTATTCCTAAAGAAGAAGGATGTGAACGTGAGAATGTGCATTGATTACAGAGAGCTGAACAAAGTAATGATAAAGAACAAGTACCCGTTGCCAAGGATCGATGACCTGTTCGACAAGTTACAGGGTTCGAGATATTTCTCGAAGATCGATCTTAGGTCGGGATACCACCAACTAAAGGTGAGAGAGCAGGATATCGAAAAGACTGCGTTTAGAACAAGATATGGAAACTATGAATTTTTGGTTATGTCGTTTGGACTAACCAATGCCCCAGCAGCTTTCATGGATTTGATGAATAGGGTTTGTAAACAATTCCTAGATAAATCCGTGATAGTATTCATAGACGACATCTTGATTTATTCGAAAAGCAAGCAGGAGCATGAAAAACATCTACGTGAAGTGCTAGAAGTCCTGAAAAAGGAGAAGTTGTATGCAAAGTTCTCCAAATGTGAATTTTGGATTCAAGAAGTCCAATTCTTGGGTCATGTGGACAACCAAGATGGGATAATGGTTGATCCAGCAAAGATTGAAGCTGTAATGAAGTGGGAACAACCAAAAAGTCCTACGGAGATTTGAAGATTTTTACGATTAGTTGGATATTACCGAAGGTTTATCCAAGGATTTTCTTCGATAGCTGCTCCATTGACAGCCTTGACCTACAAAGGACCTACTTATACTTGGAATGAAAAGCATAAGGAAGCCTTTGACAAGTTGAAGAAGAAATTATGTGAAGCACCAATTCTTCCTTTACCTGAAGGAGTTGAAGACTTCATAGTCTATAGTGATGCATCAGGAGTTGGGTTAGGTTGTGTTCTGACCCAGCAGGATAAAGTGATAGCATATGCATCAAGACAACTAAAGGAGCATGAAAACAACTACCCTACTCATGATTTGGAGTTGGCAGCGGTAGTTTTCGCTCTAAAAATATGGAGACATTACCACTATGGCACAAAGTGAAAACTTTTCACTAATCATAAGCTCCAGTATCTCTTTAATCAGAAGGAATTGAATATGAGGCAACGACGCTGGCTGGAATTATGCAAGGACTACGACTGTGAGATACTTTATCACCCTGGTAAAGCAAATGTTGTTGTTGATGCTCTCACTCGGAAAGTCAACCTTGAAAATAAAAGGCCAAGAGCGTTGAGAATTAAGGTTGTCTCAACAATTGTGGAGAGTATAAAGAAAGCTCAGGAAGAAGCTTTAGAGAAGAATGATCGAAAAGAAGAACTCTTGGGAAAAACATTAGTATTCGGTACAAACAACCAAGGTTTGAAGGTATTCCAAGATAAGATTTGGGTACCTAAGACTGGAGGAGAAAGAGATGTTCTGGTGGAAGAAGCTCACAAGACCATGTACTCGATTCATCCCGGTAGTACAAAAATGTATAGGGATTTAAAACCCTATTACTGGTGGCCAACGATGAAGCTCGATGTTGCTAATTATGTGGCCGAGTGCATGACATGTGCAAGAGTCAAGGCACAGCATCAGAAACCATATGGGAGTTTAGAACCTTTACCTGTACCCATGGGTAAATGGGAAGACATCACCATGGATTTTGTGACTAAACTACCCAGAACAAAGAGCGGCCATGACATGACTTGGGTGGTCGTGGATCGTTTCACCAAGAGTGTACACTTCATAGCAGCCAATGAAAAATGGTCTATGGATAAGCTTGTGAATGCTTACGTGAAGGAAATTGTGAGACTTCACGATGTTCCTCTAACAATTGTATCCGATCGTGATATTCATTTCACGTCACGATTTTGGAAAAGTCTACAAGAGGAAATGGGTACCAAGTTGTGTTTAAGTACAACTTACCATCCACAAACTGATGGTCAGAGCGAAAGAACAATACAAACACTTGAAGATATGCTGAGAGCACGTACCCTGGAATTCCAAGGTAACTGGGATGAACATTTACCTTTAGTAGAATTTTCCTACAACAATAGTTTCCACTAGAGCATAAATGTCACACCTCAAAACCAGGAACGGCGGAAACGTTCTGGGGCGGAGGACATCATCTATAATATCAACAACAATGTAAAGTAGTAAACAAGCAACAACATCATCCATTGCATTAATAATATAATTATTATACAAATATGTTCTGTCAAATTTTGATAAACACTAAAGCATAAATCAAAATGAAAGATAAGTCTTGAACAAGCTCCATCTTCCTTTCTCCTTGCATCGGTACCTGTCTATGATGACCTGAGGATACAAGTAATTTTGAAAGCGAGTATCAGCTTTGAAGCTGGTGAGATCATAAGTATCTAGTGTCTTAATTTGTATGTAAGAATTTGTAAGTCTATGTATTGTAAGAATTTGAAAAAGTTTGAATCTCTCAGAAAAACCTATATTTTCTATTAAAGTAGCCTTCTACCAAGGCTTAACTGTTTTGTATGCTCGTTTGATGTAAAAGTGTGTAATTTCCCAATTATAACTATCTTTTAACAAAATATACTTCGTACATTAAAGTTTAAGTGAGGTTATCGCTAAAAATGTAATGGGTAAATCATTGTAGTACTGTAGTTTTGTATTATAGGAACTACTGCTGTACTAACTACCTTAAACCGGATTTATATTAAGGTATAATGTGATAATTGCACCATACTATCTACTAATAACAACGACATAAAGAACGGTCGTAATAACGGAATGACGTTTGGCACCCGCAGACCTGCAGGTCCGGCTGTAGCTAGCAGCAAGGTGTAGGATTGTCAATCCAGTATAGATCTATACGCAAACTCAACGCTCTCCCTCCAAGAGAATTCTGGCTACAACTCGGGCCATGACATTTAAGGCATGCTCCGATACAGTGGATCACAATTGTTAACGTATTAATGTAAGGGTAATGTTTCTCGTTCTAGTATAGTTGTATATGTTCTCTTCCTAGTATAGTTGTATATGTTCTCGTCCTAGTATAGTTGTATATGTTCTCGTCCTAGTATAGTTGTATATGTAATGTTCTAGAAAGTATTGACTCATGAATGAACTGACTCATTGTATGATATCGCGTTCTAGTAACGGTTCTAGTATCTTCCTAAACTACCTATATGGTAGTTTACTAGCAGTTTAACTGGTACGTATGGTCATGGATGTATACCCTTACTAACTAAGGGCATGGGATGAACTGGAAAGACCTTTTATGACTATATATGTACCCATGATATATAACTAATATTTAAACGACTTTCGGATGAATACCCAATATCCCACCAGACCACATCTCAAGGCGCGAAAAGGAAATAGGGTGGATAGCCTTCCTAAGTGTTTTAAACATTTCTTATATAACTATACATATAGAGGCATGCAATTTATAATATAAAAGCATAAATAAATTTTGTAAGACATTTGAAACATAAATATTATTTTAAGAAAAGATCGACTTGATGTCGATCTATAAAACAATTTGAAGGCATAAGTATGATAAAACAGTTTTGAGTATAAGGAAACATTTGATTGAAACACAGTTGTAAATAAGTTTGAAAGGTAATGTACCGAGTAAGATGTACAGTGTATTAAGTAGTTTAAAACATATAAAATGTTTATAAAAATCATTTGAAGGAAACTGTTTGGTAAAACGGCTAATGAGTAGCTAAATCTTTTGAATGTTGTATATTAATCACATGTGATTGATGTAATAACTAGCGTAATTCTACTTATTAATCGCATGTGATTGATATAATACTAGCATGATTCTACTTGTATCCCCCCGCCCCCATTAAACATTTAAAAGTAGTTTAAAACATTAGTTAAGGTGTATGAACTCACATGATTGAAGTGGTTGATTTGAAATAGTCTAGAGAAGAATCGAGCAGAACTTCGACAGGAAGAGTTGAAAACGCGGGAAATCTCGGGATTCTCGGGAATCTCAGGAATCTCGGGAACAAAAAACCTTCCTTCGGGACTTGAAGGTGAAAACCAGAGCTTTGGGAGGGTCTCGGGGGCTTAAACGCATAATTTCGGCACGAGAAAGAAAGGAACTGAGCAATGGAGCTCGGAACCCTTGAAATCTACTTATAGGGGAGTTTTTGGGGTGTGCCACGTCGTGGAAAGTGATGGAGATGTCGTGGGGAGTCAAACTTATCCTCTTCCATTGATTGGACGCCCTCAGTCACTTGCCGGGTCACGACAAGCTTGTGCCACGTCGTGGCAAGCCTGACAGCCTCGGATTTCGGACCTCGAACTTGTAAAATCCATAACTTTTGCGTACGAGCTCTGTTTTCGACGTTCTTTATATGCACGTGTAGCTAAGAACATGATCTACAACTCTTGTTTAGACTTCATCGGCAAATTCTGATTTATTTTTAATTATTTATTTTTAACGGGCCGAGACGCGATAATTCTGTTAAAAATCCATAACTTCTTCATCCGATGTCCGTTTTCGTCAGACTTTTCATCGTTGCGCTACTAATGTTGAGACCTTAGATTCTCATTTAGGTTGTTTTGGCCAAAAGTATCTCGAGCTCTATTTCGAGTTTTTAGTTGTCTACTGCTACACCCGAATCTTGGAAAAATCATAACTTTCTCATACGAAGTCAGATTTGGACGTTCTTTTTATGTACGCTCACGGTTTGAGGTTATCTATAACTTTCATTTAGATAATTAAGGCTAAAAACTATTGTATTGAAACTTCGCGTTTTTTGTTTAATCGGTGTTGCCGGTTTTGCCGAGAATCTTCGGTTGGTCATAACTTCTTCGTTATAACTCGGATTTTGGGGTTCTTTATATGTACGAAAACCTTGATACGATTCCTACTACTTTATTTAACCCAAATAAGATTTTAGGAAAGTTATATTTTGACCTAAATTTGATTGGTTTTACATTACATTGTCTCAAAATATTGGGTTGTCACAATAAAGATGGAACCTTATCACGCTTTGTATGGACAGAAGTGTCGTACGCCGTCTTGTTGGCTTGAAGCTGGAGAAAAGCAGTTTATGGGACCTGAGATAGTCCATCAGACTGCTGAAAAGTTGAAAGTGATTAGGGAAAGGATGTTAGCAGCTTAGGATCGCCAAAAGAGCTATGCTAACAAAAAAAGAAAACCGATAACATTCAAAGTTGGTGATTCGGTTTTGCTTAAAGTCTCATCGTGGAAGGGACTTATAAGATTTGGTAAAAGGGGAAAGTTGAGTCCAAGGTTTATTGGACCATTTAAAGTTCTTCATAGGATTGGGAATCAAGATTACAAGCTAGAACTACCAGAAGAACTAGATGGTATTCATAACACTTTCCATGTGTTTTATTTAAGGAAGTTCACGGGATATATTCCCAACATAATTCCAATATCTGAGTTAAGGTAAGATGAAAGCAAGACGTTAATCGAAGAACCAGAGGCAATTGTTGACTGTAAGACTAAAACGTTGAGACGCAAGATGGTCGATTTAGTGCTTGTGAAATGGAAACATACGAATGGGCCAAATATCACCTGGGAAACGGAGAGGGACATGATGAGTCGCTACCCGCATTTGTTTGCTGATGTGTGATTCCGAGGATGGAATCATCCTAAGGGGGAGAGAATTCTAACACTCGTGTTTATGGGCTAAAAGCATTAATAATGTTGTAATAGTATAGGTCAACCTTTGTAACTCATTTTGAAATAATAAAGAGAAATTATGTGAATATCATGTGAATTATATGCTTATTTGTTTAATTATTATGATTTAATTAATTAATAAATGAAAATAAGCATTAAAAATAAATATTAGAAAAAGGCGATATTTTTAAGAAAGTTGTAGTGGCCGCAACAAGGATTCATGAGATATAAAGAACGCCGAAATCCGAGTTATAACGAAGAAGTTATGACCTGTCAAAGTTTCGCGACGGAACCGGCACAACATCGGGAAGCGTAAAAAAGTGAATTTACGATAAAGTGATTTTTAGCCTTAACAATCTAAGCAAAATTCATAGTATTTGTTAAAGCGAGAACTTTGATAAAAAGAACGTCTAAATCTAATTTCGTATGTGGAAGTTATGATTTTTCTAAGTTTTAGCTTAGCAGTAGACAGCTAAATACTCGCATTTAAGATCAAGCGATATGTAGTCGACACAACCTAAACAAGAATCGAAGGTCTCGTCAATAGTAGTACAACGGTAAAAAGACTGACGAAAACGGACGTTGGATGAAGAAGTTATGAATTTTTAACGGATTGTCCTGTCCCGGTCTGTTAAAAATAATAATATTAAAATTAAATTCAAAATTAGCCGACGAAGTCTAAACGAAAGTTGTAGAATATATTCCCGCCTACGTGTGCATATATAGTGTGACATCCCCATTTTCACGGCCAGAAAAGACCGATTTGTTTATGCTTTGTTTTATAAAATCAGAGTAATCTTTTAAAGAAAACAGTTGCGGAATTTGTTCCCAAAACAAAATATAATAAAAATTATCAAAGCATTTCTCGAAGAGAATGTATTTTTATTTAATAATAAAACCTCGGGATGTCATGTTCCGATACAGATATATAAGCATAAACAGAACTTACATTTAATTACACAATTGATTTATATCTCCTTTAAATCTCTTTGTGAAATATGTCTTCGTATTAATACCAGTGATACAAAGAAAACTGTGTGGGTCAGGCTTGGGAGCCTGGTGAGCATATAGGGTTTTCAACCCACAATAATATAATTATTATATTCAACCATCAAACAATCAACTCAATTACCCATCCCTATTATCTTCTTTATCTCATAGGATTTTACCCTAGGAATTCAACTACCCGTCATTCAATCATTCCTAAGGATTAACCTAAGGAATTAGCACAAACTTCCATTGCTACATAAGGCGCATCTGCCAACATTATCCTTTAAGCGCCTCTGCCAGGATTACATCATACACTATGAGACGCGACTGCCAGGTTTATGACATTCTCTTTTAGGTGCATCTGCCGATATTATCCTATAAGCGCATCTGCCAGGATTATCCTATAAGCGCATCTGCTAGGATTACAACATTCACTACTTGGTGCATCTACCGATATTATTCTTAATCGTATCTGCTAGTATTATGATATTCTCTAATTGGTGCATCTGCTAATATCATTCTTAATAATCTTTCATACCTTATCGTTTTATCACATACCAACTATCTCATCAACCCATGTTCTACCCAACATTTTGTAGATATAAAATACATATACAGTTTAACTCATTTAAAAACTATATAAAACATCCATCCCACACTCATCTCAAATAAACAACAATATATAAACACATAGCACATATTTTATAAAAAATACTTCATATTTATGTGTTAAAAGAAAGTAACCACACACTCACCCAAACATATACTTAATACATTCAAACAATACTTGTATTATACCCGTGTTTATGAAAGGGACTATACACCCACACATATAAACAACTTTATATTATACACATAGCACGTATTTTATACCAAATACTTAATATTTATGTGTTAGAAGAAAGTAACTACACACTCACTTGATCAGAAGATGATCGGGCACCACTACGGCTTGTAGAAGTAGTATTCATCGGTAGATCTGGAAGATCTTCACAAAAACCGAACTCCTCGCAGGCAGAGCTTCGTCTCGGGAATTTCACTTCTCAGGATCTTCGGGGCCTCGGGACTTACTTCGTGGCTCGAGAATGATACCGAATCTTCGGGATAATTCTTGCACGAAAAACTATGCAAAAACGCGAGAAAACAGGAAGAAATGAGCAAAGAAGTCGGTTGCCCTTGACACCCTTTTATAGGGGGCTGGAAGCCCATTTACGCTGGGCATAACTTCACATTACACTGCGCGTAATGTGGATCAGATCGCTGACTCCCCCCATGGATAATATCGGTTAGTTTATAATTAAATTAAATATCGAAAATATTTAACTAACTTCAAAAATTCATATCTTCCTCATACGCACTCCGTTTTGGACGTTCTTTATATCCCCGTGTAGGTGAGACTACGCTCTACAACTTTCGTTTAGACTCCGTCGGCTAATTTTGAATTTATTTTTATTATTTATTTTTAGTAGGCCGGGACAGGAAAACTCCGTTATAAAATCATAACTTCTTTATCCGATGTCCGTTTTCGCCTATCTTTTTATCGTTTTACTCATATTAACGAGACCTTTGATTCTCATTTAGATTGTTTTGGCTAAAAACCGCTCGGTCTCAAATCGAGTATTCGGGCTGCATACTGCTAAGTCGAAACTTAGAAAAATCATAACTTCCTCATACGAAGTCAGATTTGGACGTTCTTTTTATGCACGCTCATGGTTTAACGAACTCTACGACTTTCCTTTAGATTGCTAAGGTTAAATATCACTCTAATGTAAATTCACTTTTTACGTCATTCAGCGTCGTGCCGGTTCTATCGCGAAACTTCGACAGGTCATAACTTCTTCGTTATAACTCGGATTTCGGCGTTCTTTATATGCACAGAAACCTTGTAACATATACTATAACTTAGTTAAGATTATTCATTCTAAATAATCTTTCATCAAAAATCCATTTTTGATGCCTATCGCCTCTAAATTGACTAGCCCGGATCTACGGGCGTTACAATTATCTCCCCATTAGGATGATTACGTCCCGGAATCATCAACGAAAATAGGACTTGCATAATGATTCCACACGTTATTTATTCATCCTAGGTAATAACCGTAACTTCTATGATTCCTCGAAAGAGTATTTAACTCTATGGCTTTCTTGACCGCATAAGATGCCTAATCTTGCATCTGCTTATCGTACTATGTTGTACTTTCGATCGTAACCTTCAAGTTACCAAATAAGTCCTTATTGTGGACTCCTTCTTCTTCTCAGGATAATTACTTTCATTTATCTATTGTAACAAATCGATGGGTCGTGCTCTATTGACCTCTCATCGCACGATGCGACGCTTAGACTCGGTCTTTAATGAATTTAAATTCCAAGATGGAATATACCTTTCTTCATATTCTAACGTGATATAATCACATTTCAACATGTAGCATTCCAAGATGGAATATACCATTCTTCATATTCTAATAGGCTACATACATGATACTTTTCATATCGCTACTTTATAACTTAATCTTTAGATATAAGATCCTTATTCCTAATTCCTTGCATTGCCATCTACTTCATCAAGGATCATTTGAAATGCTCTTGCCTTTAGCTTTGGCAGCGCCTCTAGCCTTGCTGCTTGATTTTTCCTTGGGCAGTCTTGCTTGAAGTGCCCCTTTCATCAGCGTAGTACCCATGCTTTCCACACTTGAAACATGTCACCTCCGCACCATATTTTCCTGAGTGCTTCTTTTTGCACTTATCGCACCACCTTGCCTCATCCCTTCCTCCTCCTCCAGACTTCGAGAATTTTCTTTTCTCATTAGAACCTGAAGTTCCTTCTAACTTTCTCTTCTCGCCAACTTCAACCTTAGTATCAGTCCTCCCCTTGATCATATTCTCAACAGACTTGGCAGCCCAAATAGCTGCCTCTAGAGTAGGTGCTTGACGCACTGGCACTGCATACTCCCAAGGGAGTCCCTTTGCGTACCGGTCGACTTTTGTCAGTTCGTCTGGGATGATGCGCAAAGCAAACTCCATCTTGTCTGTGAAGGCATTAGTGTATTCATCCACTGACATGCTGCCTTTCTTCAATATTAGAAATTTGTTCTCCAACTCTAGCAGGTTTTGGGCCGAGTAGAACTTGCGCTTGAATTGCACCAAGAACTCTGCCCAAGACAGTTGCAGTGGCTCGTTAGGGCTTAGGATCTTCCCTAGAGTGTTCCACCATCGAACGGCTCCACCTCGGAACTGACACACTGCATAGATAGTCTGCAACCTGCCTCTGCAGCCACAAGTCATGAAGGCTAGCTCCATTTCCGATATCCAATCCATAACTCCGATCGGATCTTCCTTTCCAGTGAAGGTCGATGGTTTGGAAGTCAGAAAATCCTTATACTTGCATCCCATTCCATCATTCCTTCCATTCTGGTTGTTTTGCCTAACTATCGGTGGGTTGACTTGACCAACAAATCCACTAAAGTTTCCACCTTCCGAGTGCCCTTCATTCACTTCGGGCTCTTCCGCTTGAATTAACAGTTCTTCACGATTCTGTTGAAGCAGACGTCTCGTTTCACCCATCGGACGATCCAACATCGTCTGAATCATCAATTGTACACCGGCTATTGTTATCGGTTCAGGTGTTGCTGCTACGACAGGTATTTGCTCAATCACTGGTGGTTTATTCCTGTTTTCATCAGCATTTCCAACTCCACTTCTTGTTCTCACCATTTTTTTTATCTATACACCGAATAAGGTGAAATTAGATCCTTATTCACGATAGATATTCAAATCATCCTTATCACTCCGAAACGTTTACATGCTAGTTCTAATATCGTAGACATACGCTTAGAATCCTAAACACATAAGGTTTCCAGATCCGGTCGGCAACAGACCATAGATCCAAACAAATAATAGCATCAATATAGCTATCACACAATACATTTAGCACATAAAAGCATTTTAGGCATCATTTCTAAAATAAACTAGTGTTTTGTCAATTTAGGTGTACTACCTAACATATTTTAGACACAGTCCTCACAATCATTACTTAGCATTTTAAGTTTAAGTCTAGAAACTTCCTACAAATTCCTAGTTCGCTTAAACTAATGCTCTGATACCAACTGTGACATCCCCATTTTCACGGCCAGAAAAGACCGATTTGTTTATGCTTTGTTTTATAAAATCAGAGTAATCTTTTAAAGAAAACAGTTGCGGAATTTGTTCCCAAAACAAAATATGATAAAAATTATCAAAGCATTTCTCGAAGAGAATGTATTTTCATTTAATAATAAAACATCGGGATGTCATGTTCCGATACAGACATATAAGCATAAACAGAACTTACATTTAATTACACAATTGATTTATATCTCCTTTAAATCTCTCTGTGAAATATGTCTTCGTATTAATACCTTTGATACAAAGAAAACTGAGTGGGTCAGGCTTGGGAGCCTGGTGAGCATATAGGGTTTTCAACCCACAATAATATAATTATTATATTCAACCATCAAACAATCAACTCAATTACCCATTTCTATTATCTTCTTTATTTCTTAGGATTTTACCCAAGGAATTCAACTACCCGTCATTCAATCATTCCTAAGGACTGAACTAAGGAATTAGCAAAAACTTCCATTGCTACATAAGGCGCATCTGCCAACATTATCCTTTAAGCGCCTCTTCTAGGATTAACTCATACACTATGAGGCGCGACTGCCAGGTTTATGACATTCTCTTTTAGGCGCATCCGCCAACATTATCCTATAAGCGCATCTGCCAGGATTATCCTATAAGCGCATCTGCCAGGATTACGACATTCACTACTTGGTGCATCTACCGATATTATTCTTAAAATTATCTGCTAGTATTATGATATTCTCTAATTGGTGCATCTGCCAATATCATTCTTAATCATCTTTCATAACTCATCGTTTTATCACATACCAACTATCTCATCAACCCATGTTCTACCCAACATATTTGTAGATATAAAATACATATACAGTTTAACTCATTTAAAAACTATATAAAACATCCATCCCACACTCATCTCAAATAAACAACAATATATATAAACACATAGAACATATTTTATAACAAATACTTCATATTTATGTGTTAAAAGAAAGTAACCACACACTCACCCAAACATATACTTAATACATTCAAATAATACTTGTATTATACCCGTGTTTACGAAAGGGACTATACACCCACACATATAAACAAATTTATATTATACACATAGCACGTATTTTATACCAAATACTTAATATTTATGTGTTAGAAGAATGTAACTACACACTCACTTGATTAGAAGATGATCGGACAACACTATGGCTTGTAGAAGTAGTATTCTTCGGTAGATCTGGAAGCTCTTCACAAAAACCGAACTGCTCGCGGGCAGAGCTTCGGCTCAGGAATTTCACTTCTCGGGATCTTCGGGGCCTCGGGACTTACTTCAGGGCTCGGGAATGATACCGGGGCTTCGGGATAATTCTTGCACGAAAAACGATGCAAAAACGCGAGAAAACGGGAAGAAATGAGCAAAGAAGTCGGTTACCCTCGACAACCTTTTATAGGGGGCTGGAAGCCCATTTACGCTGGGCGTAACTTCACATTATGTTGGGCGTAACGTGGATCAGATCGTTGTCTCCCCCCATGGATAATATCGTTTAATTTATAATTAAATTAAATATCGAAATATCTAATAAACTTCAAAAATTCATATCTTCCTCATACGAACTCCGTTTTCGATGTTCTTTATATCCCCGCGTAGGTGAGACTACGCTCTACAACTTTTGTTTAGACTCCGTTGGCGAATTTTTAATTGATTTTTATTATTTATTTTTAGTAGGCCGGGACAGGAAAACTCTGTTATAAAACCATAACTTCTTTATCCGACGTCCGTTTGCGCCTATCTTTTTATCTTTTTACTCATATTAACGAGACCTTCAATTCTCATTTAGATTGTTTTGGCTAAAAACCGCTCGGTCTCAAATCGAGTATTCGGGCTGCATACCGCTAAGTCGAAACTTAGAAAAATCATAACTTCCTCATACGAAGTTAGATTTGGACGTTCTTTTTATGCACGCTCATCGCTTAACGAACTCTATGACTTTCGTTTAGATTGCTAAGGCTAAATATCACTCTAACGTAAATTCACTTTTTACGTCATTCAGCGTCGTGTCGGTTCTATCGCGAAACTTCGACAGGTCATAACTTCTTCGTTATAACTCGGATTTCAGCGTTCTTTATATGCACGGAAACCTTGTAACATATACTATAACTTAGTTAAGATTATTCATTCTAAATAATCTTTCATCAAAAATCCATTTTTGATGTCTATCGCCTCTAAATTGACTAGCCCGGATCTACGGGCGTTACATATAGAACGTCAAAACGGAGCTCGTATGCGAAACTTATGAATTTAGAAGATTTGGGTGCAATTTTTGAAAAAATCGCATGAACAGGAGTCGGCCACGTCACCCTTCTCGCGAATCCGCCTCGTTGCCGAAGCTGCTACGTCACCGAGATGTGGCCAAGTCCGGATCCGACGCGTGTCACAATCCCCTCGAACCGAAGTCTCGGCCAATCAGAAGCTGCCACGTAGCCTTCACGTGTCTAAGTCTCGCAGGGGCCACATCCGAGTCTCGCACGAGCAGTGTGGCCTTCACACCTACTACCACGCGCTTCGCCCCCTTCGCTGCCACGTCCTCCCTTTGTGACCGAGCCTCGCAGCTGCTACGTGGAGCTTCCTTATCCATTCAAACCTCGGTTTCGCACCCTATAAATAGGGGGGTTGCGAGCCTTCCCATGTACTTTTGGAAAATTGACATTTTTCACCCCTAAACTTATATTTTGACTATTTTGACTTCCCCCGAAGCCCCGGTACCATTTTTAAAGCCCAGAATACGTCCCGAAGTGCCCGAAGACCCATAAAATTTTATCTTTTCGGTTTTCAAGCTCCAATCCTCGCAGAGCCCGGTTTCTCAATAAAACTCCCGGTTTTATCAGAAACGATCATTTTAAGGAACGAATTGCTACCCGATTATCATCAAATCAAGTGAGTGTATAGTCACTTTCATCTTACACATAGATATGAAGTGTTTTCTATAAAATACATGTTATGTGTAATTATATTGATTGTTTATTTGAGATGACTGTTGAATAAATGTTCTTATACAAGTTATAAACTGTATATGTATTTTATCTACAAATATGTTGGGTATAACATGGATAGATGAAATAGTTGATGTGTGTTAAAATGATGAGAGGCCTCGATGTTTTTGTTATTCCCGTCATCTAGCGGAGTATGGATGACGACCACGGACTTTTCTAGACAGTCTAGTGGAACGCTAGCAGGCTCGCAACATGTAGGTGTTTCTGGGCTTGATGTTCACCGGCGTACTCTATCCCCCTCACGGTTGCCTAACGGACATATATGGCTGAGGAATCCCCTTAGCAGTAAAGTCCATCCCGATGATAAAATCCTTAGACTAGGTCCCTTGTATAGGTGTTTAGGGACATAAAGTGAGGATAACGGGAATGGGTAATCAGGGTTATTGTTGGTTTGATAAAATTAATAAATTTATTGTTGATCGATGAAATTAATAAATTTATTATTATTTGTGGGTTGAAAACCCTATATGCTCACAAGGCTCCCAAGCCTGACCCACTCAGCTTTCTGTTTTACAGGTAGTGGACCTAGAGAATAATTTGGATAATGATGAGGGATTTTTGGATTATAGGCCATTAGTTGTAAATAACTGTTGTAAGGCTTATAATGTACTGTTTATGTTTTTGATCTGTATCAAATATGACATCCCAAGTCTTTTTAAAGAAATACATTTCTACGGAAATGCTTTGATAAATCTTTATCATATTTTATTTTGGGAACAGATTCTGCAACACTTTTATGTAAAATATTACTCTGATTTTCAAACACGCATAATCAAAATCGGTCTTTTCTGGCCGTGAAATTGGGGATGTCACATTTGCCAATCATGAAGATCCAGGGTACCAATTATTAGGTGGAATCCAATGTTTCAATATATCCTGAAGAGCTTAAAATGTTGATTATTGCTATGCAAAACTCAGTATTATCAAAAGCAATGTTCAACTCCTTTTCGGTTCCTCTCTCCTGGTTATCACAAGCTGGATCAACCGCCACATATTCCAAAGGATTGGATGCTGTTACATTTAATCTAATCAATGATAAAAAGGTTATATTGACACAAAAGCTTTTCTGCAAAATTCTCGATATCCCAAACTCTCCACCATATGGTTCTTTCACATTTCCTCAAATCGCCTGCATGTTCAACGAAATGGGTCATCAACCCCAGTTAACTAAAATCAACGATTTTAAGAAGTCAGGGCTTCTATGTGTATGAAATTTTCTTTTTGGGATTTTTCTTCGTTGTTTGACTGTAAGAATGGTGGGACTTTATAAGGGCAGAATGGAGGTATATGCCATGGTAGCAGGGTTGTATTATGACCTCCGGGTAGAATATTCGACTCAACTCTGGAAGGAATTTCAAAAGAGTATCGAGAACACGAATGATGTTCATGGCATTTCGTGTGCTAGGTACTGGAGCTTGATTTTGCAACATTTCTATGATAAAGAAGGGATATTAGTTTCAGCTAATGAGGAGAAGGCTATGTTTCACACATATAGTTGTCTGAAGGATGCAACGGATGATTAGGATGAGTTTCCATTTGCAGCTCGTATCCCCGATGCGATGCTAAAGTGAGTTTATCCTTCGAACCCAGTCTTGGTTTCTTACTTAGCAACCATCTAAACTTCTGTGTAAACTAGGATTCTTTTACCACAAATATCTGAAAAGAGATCCAAGAAGTCGAAGACGGCTGATGTTGGGTCTTCGGATACAAAAGTCAAGTCTTTAAAGAAAACAAAGCAGGTTCTTATGATTGAACCTGAGCCAATTCAGCTAGAACCGATTATTCCTGATACCTAGGTCACTGAAAAGGAAGTCACTCCTTCGAAGACTGGTGTATTCAGACGAATTAAGATGAAGTCAAAGTGCAAGAGAAGATCATCAGGTACGAATGTCGTTCGTAAAACACAAGTATCTCATCAAGGGGTCATTTTTCGGGAAATTCCTGCCCATGTTTCTCCATCATCAATGAAGAGAATAGCTGCTGACATCGCTAACCATATTTCTAAGAAGAAGCAGTGTAAGTTGGTTCTCTCTTCTGATTCTACAACTGATGAGATAGAAATTATTCCAGAGACTTTAGAAACAGTTCATATCAAAGACTCTTCTATAGCTGATACTTCAGTGACTCAACCACCTGAAGTTTCGATTGCCAAGACAGTTACTGTGGAGGCTCGAACATCATACATCCCTGTAAACATATCTAATATGGATACAAAAGTCATCATGGGTGAGGATACTTCGAATAATGCAGCTAAATGTAACACTTCGAATGTGGTTTCCGAATCTCTCATTTCATTGCCTTCTCAGACTACCCCTATTATTCCTACAACATCTACCACTAATTCTCCCACATTTACTCACATTATTTCAAATCCATTCATAACTCTCTTTTCATCACAATCAACTGATCCACCTACCACCACCTATCCACTGAAAGATGCATTCCTGGAAACTGAAAATGAATCAGAAGGTTTTGGAGGAACATTTGAAAACCTGGAGTTTGATGAAGAGGAAACTGATTTCCCGGATCATATGCTAATGATGATGAAACATTTTAAGATTTTGAATACAAAGCTCAATTCAATTATTCAATCTCAAGCTGACATTGGGGGAGGTCATGCTGTATCAAGTCTGGAAGTTGATGGCATGTTGCCATTTCTTGAAGGGAGGCTGACAACCAAACTTTCTGGAATGATTCAAGATTCTGAGTCCCGATTAATGGAAAAGATTGATCTTTATGATAAAAACAATGAGTTACGGGTGAAGTCACAAAAGTCTGACTTTTCGTCAACCTTACAAGATTTGAAGGTAGTAGCAAAAGAACGACATGTGCTATTCGTTCAAGATGTTAAGAAAGTATGAGAACACGTAAATTTCAAAATTCAGGAATTACGTTAAGATATGGAGAATGAAATTTCGGTTGTTCGTACTGAATTCAAATCCATCAACAAGAAGGTGGATATTATCTGCGAAGCTGTTACAAAGTTTGAAAAGCTCTATGAAAGCCTGAGTCCACAGATTACTCAGCTTTCCACAACTGATAATAAAAATTTCATGGAAGTATTCGAAGGTTGTGGGGAAAGTGTTTTCAACGAATATTCCATCAACAAAACCAATTATTGCAATAGATGGTCCAATCACTTCAACAGTTGTCACCATTGTGCCATTCATAAAACCAAAAGGAATTATGATTGGTAAAACTACTGAAGTTGGAGGGAGTGGTTCCAAACTGAAAGAAAATATTGATGTATCTGGTGCGAAGTCAAAGGGAAAAGAGATACTGATTGAAAAATCTAAGGAGGAGAAGAAGGCAGAAGTAGAAGCGGAGGTTGAGAAAATAAGAATGATACAAAGTATCATGACTCAAAGAGTAAGTGAACCTCCTGGTTTGAACAAGGGTGATCCTGCGAAGCACTATAACTATGAAACGTTTGAAGCCAAAGCTGCTTTTAATCACATGTACGCGTTTGAGAAAAAGCCCAAACAAAGCTACATTGTTACAAACACAGATTCAAGCCAGTTAGATTTACCCATCAATGAAATGATGTTCATTATGCCATAATTCAAGGCTGAGAGCAAATTTAAAGAAAAAGATGAAGGGACACACTTGAGGATCAGATTTCATGCTGTTCTTGCTAAGCCAACTGAAGAAGTGTGGTCGTTAACGAAGATCAAGAAGGTGATTAGCATAAAGAAGGATGTGATCTTCGAAGACACAGTACAAAATATTAAGTATGTGGTGGTGAGGGAAGATGGAAAAATATGTGAATTCACTGTAGCTGACTTTCCATTGATGAACTTGTATGATCTTATACAAGTTGCATTAATTCTGAAGGAAATGTCATTTTTGTATTTGTAAAATACTGAGCAAGATGAGTTTAAGGTTGGAGTGACTCTAATCAAAATCTTTATTTAAAATTATTATAAATGTCTTGCAATGACTAATGTAGAGTTGGCTACTGCAAAGGGTTTGGAAATACAAGCTCTCATGAATCCTACGAAGACTCAAGCAGAACTTAAAAGATATGCTGATGGAGAAATCTGCTTGAAACCCTTTGGGTTAGTCTTTTCTGGGAAGGATAAGTCGGGAAGGTCGAAGAAATTATTGTTTCATGCTGCTGAGGTGGAAAGATATTCAACTTCGCAATATATGAACTTAGTTGTTCGTATGAACCATTGCAAGAAGAATAATGAAGGTGATAAGAAGGAACTGAAGAAAATTATTAACTGGTATACGAAGATTCGAAGGGTCATGGTTTACTATATTCAAATTCTTACCAATTGAAGACTTCGACTTTAATTCCAAAGGGGAAGATTGTAAGAGTGAATTTTGTTGTAATTAGTCAAAGTGTTTCGTGTCTTCGTATGATCTATTCTTCGTTCCATATGTAATGTATTTTTCTAAGGAATTGTATTCGAAGCATAACGCTTAGTCCTTAGAATATTTTTTGTTTGATTTTCTCTCCTATAAATAGGAGTGTTTACTAGAGTTAGAACTTGACTTGCAACAGAACTTGTATTTGTAAAAACTTGAGAAGCGTAATAGAGCTGAACCAGAAATCATATTTACATCGGTGTTCAAATCTCGCGTACTTCTTTTTGATCATTTGAAACTCTGATAAATTTCATACTCGATTCCTTGCTTCATCTGTTATTCTACAAGAATTTTTAAATTCATGATCAAGAAATAGGTTCAAGAATACTTTTATTATTTATGGCTCAAGAATATTTTTATTTTTGAATATACTCATAAACATATTCTGTCAGAATATCCGAATTAAAAAAATTATAATATGTAAAATCAGATTTTTAAAATTAATAAAATGTATAATCCCTTAAAAAATGCAATTTTCCTTTATTAAATCTATATTAATTGACTAAACTACCCTTGTTATTAATTAAGATGATATTTTCACTTATATTTAATTCAATAATATATATTAATCACTTTCTTAAAATAAGTAAATTTGATTGGCCCACATTTATGTATACAATAACACAATAATTACTTTGAATAGAATAACTTAGGCCTATAGATATATATATATATATATATATATATATATATATATATATATATATATATGTTCAGGTTCATTTGAGACCATTCTAATTTTGTTAGACCGTGAGACCAAATCTAAAAATAATTTTAAAATGCAAAATAAATGGAAAAATCCAAAAATTCTTTTTTTTAATTTTATTTTCGGAACTTGAATTAACTAAAAAAAATTTTAAAAAAAAATTTTAAAAATCCCTTTTTTTTTTTTATTTTTTTTGAAAAATACGTGAAATATTCTAAATAGAATATTACACTGATATATTCTAAAAAATAATTTTAAAATGCAAAATAAATGGAAAAATCTAAAAATTCTTTTTTTAAATATTATTTTCGGAACTTGAATTAACTAAAAAAAAAATCATTTTTTTAAAAGAAAATACGTGAAATATTCTAAATAGAATATTACACTGTACATATTCTAAAAATAATTTTAAAATGCAAAATAAATGGAAAAATAAAAAAATTCTTTTTGTAAATATTATTTTCGGAACTAAAAAAAATAAAAATAAAATAAAAAAATGCATCTCACGGTCTCACAAAATTAGGTCGTTTCACATGAACCTAACTATATATATATATATATATATATATATATATATATATATATATATATATATATATATATATATATATATATATATATATATATATATATATATATATATATATAGGGTTAGGTTCATTTGAGACCACCTATATTTTGTGAGACCATGAGACGCATTTTTTAATTTTTTTTTAGTTAATTCATGTTCCGAAAATAATATTTAAAAAAAGAATTTTTTGATTTTTCCATTTATTTTGCATTTTAAAATTATTTTTAGAATATGTACAGTGTAATATTCTATTTAGAATATTTCACGTATTTTTAAAAAAAATAGAATTTTTTTTATTTTTTTTTATTTTTTTTAGTTAATTCAAGTTACGAAAATAATATTTAAAAAAAGAATTTTTAGATTTTTCCATTTATTTTGCATTTTAAAATTATTTTTTAGAATATATCAGTGTAATATTCTATTTAGAACATTTCACGTATTTTTCAAAAAAAACGGATTTTTTTTTTATTTTTTTTATTTTTTTTTTATATTTTTTTATATTTTTTTATATTTTTTTTAGTTAATTAAAGTTTCGAAAATAATATTTAAAAAAAGAATTTTTGGATTTTTTCCATTTATTTTGCATTTTAAAATTATTTTTAAATTTGGTCTCACGGTCTCACAAAATTAGAATGGTCTCAAATGAACCTGATCTTTTATATATATATATATATATATATATATATATATATATATATATATATATATATATATATATATATATATAATGTGATTACCATTAGAATCCGAGATTTTTAAAAAATGTAGTGTTTTAATATAATATTTACCAACTAATGGTATTTCAGAATTTATTTACTATATTGTATTAGTTTTAAACATAAAAAGGTAAAGAAACCAATAGTCCACAAAACCAGTCGCTCTTTTTATCCCATCTTTCTTTTGAGGCCTCAAATCGTGATCTTCTCCCTCGTTGTTAACGTTTCCGTATCGTTGATGATTGCAGCTCCTTCTATGCATGCAGAAGCCAAGCTGTGGTGATGAGTTTGTGTGATAACAGTCTTTTCTTGCTTGGAATCATCCTTCTTCAAATAACTTTTACAGTGTCGTCTCTTCACACTTCACAGTATGTGTAACGCCTTTTTGTATCAAAGAAAATAGTGAATCGCATCACGTTACACATCAGAGCTAGGCAACCCGCAACTGGCAACCATTTAGTATTATTGGTCGTAGGGTAATATGTTTTTTTTTTCTTTTTCGTAAAGCTCCTGCATCTATTGTTTTTGGTAATTGTCTTATTGGGTCTTTCACAGTTTCACTTGATTATATGCCAAACTAGTTTTAATTTTTTTACCTTATTGTTTCTTAATAAGTAATATAATATAATTAATAAGTAAATATGTTATAAAATACACTAATGGGTAACTATTTTTTAAAAACAAAACTCTTTTGAAACGTTACCTTATTAAAGTATTGTCTTAAAAAATCACTGATATAATTGACTTTTTTCGAGTTATAACTAATGTTGCAACTTGCAATACTAAGTTTTAGTTATTGATACCGGAACTCATCATAAACAATTTCCCATACCAAATGAACTTTTTCAAATATAGAAACATAAACTCAAAAAAAAACATTTGAAAGTCTACTTCAAACCTAGCTACTGCGATGCTAAAATAAGAACAATATAATGAAACCGACAAATATTAAACTTATACTTGTTGAATGTGGGTGACTTATAAACACAGACGAAAAGAAGAAAAAAAACAAACATTGTAGTAAAACGCGAACAATGAATGATGAAAACATGTTGGTTTTTCACAAACCTTTGCAATGAACAATTTAAGAAGAAAGACAGAGTAATGGGGCAGGTGTATTCGTGTATATTCAGTAGTGAGTGAGCGATTACAACGTACATTGTGCCTTGGTATTTAAACAGAAAAAATTGCTAAAAATCAGGAAACTACCACTTACTTCCTAAAGACCAGGTTCATCACGATGGCCTTGATTTATTCTTCCTATGAGTTAATCAAATTAGAACGTGCATAAAGAAAATAATTAAAACTCTCGGAATTACTTCTACATTCTCTTCCTAATTCAGAGTTTTGTGACTGATTTCACACCAATCAAATCCCGCATTTCTTCAAATTTCACCCTCGCCATTGACTTAGTCAGTATGTCTGCTTTCTGTTCTGTACTACAAACATGGCTTACTACTATTTCTCCAACCTCAACACATTCACGAATGAAATGGTATCTTATGTTGATGTGTTTACTACGACCATGAAATACTGGGTTTTTCGTCAAATCCAGAGCTGAGATGTTATCCACAAACAGTGACACAAGTGGAACCTTTTTTCCTGTTACTTCAGTGAGCATTCTTCTGAGCCATATGGCTTGGCAAGCTGCTTGAGTTGCAGCCATAAACTCAGCTTCACATGTTGATAATGCCACACTTCGCTGCTTCTGTGAGGCCCAAGTCACCAAGTTTCCATTCAAGTAGAAAGTTGTCCCTCCTGTGCTTTTGCCATCATTCATATCATTTCCAAAATCACTATCAGAGTATCCTGTGAGAATTACCCTGTTTTCTCCCCTGGTGTATGTCAACCCATAATTGAGTGTACATTTGATGTACCTCAAGATACCTTTCACAGCTTGTAAGTGTTTCTCAGTGGGTTTGTCCATGAAGCGACTAACAACCCCAACTGAGAATGCAAGATCAGGTCTGGTATGTGTTAAATATCTGAGTGCTCCCACAATGCTTTTATATTCTGTTGGGTTGACTGGTTCTCCTTCTTCATCTTTTAAGAGTCTAATTTTTGGTTCAAGTGGGCATCGTGAAGCATTGCAATCTTTCATTCGTGATTTGTTCAGCAAGTTCTTGGCATAGGTTTCTTGCTTTAAGGTTATACCTTTTTCGCTTTGATCGACTTCAATTCCCAAATAGTAAGTTAGTAACCCAAGGTCACTCATTTCAAACTTGGCTTTCATCTCCAATTTGAACCTGTTTACATCATCTTGGCAGCTACCTGTGACCAGCAGGTCATCAACATACACACCTACTATCAGGACTCTTCCTTCTTCTTTTCTTGTGTACATCGAGTATTCTTGATAGCATCTTTTGAATCCAAGACTTTTCAGGTACGTATCCAGACACGCATTCCATGCTCTAGGTGCCTGCTTCAACCCGTACAATGCCTTTGAAAGCTTGTATACTTTGTCTTCTTTTCCTTTTTCTCGAAACCTTCTGGTTGAGTTACATATACTTCCTCTTCCAATTTCCCATTTAGGAAGGCCGATTTTACGTCAAGATGATGAACCCACCACCCATTTGTACCTGCAAGGCTTAGAATTACTCGGACTGTTTCAATTTTTGCAACCAGAGCAAAAACATCTTCATAATCGATGCCTTGTCTCTGTACATAGCCTTTCGCCACAATACACGCCTTGAACTTCAAAATTCTTCCTTTCGGGTCTCTTTTCACCTTGTATACCCACTTTAATCCGATCGGTTTTCGCCCCTTTAGAAGTGTAACTAGTTCCCACGTCTTGTTCTTTTCGATTGCAACCAATTCTTCTTTCATTGCTTTTTCCCATTCGCTCTTTCCTTTTGCTTCCCTGTACGTGCTTGGTTCATCCTGGATCAGCATCAGTTCTTCAAGAGGCAAATGAATTTCCTCTATATTTTCGTACAGATCTGATAGCAATCGATACCGTTTTGGGGCGTCTCCTCCGGTGGAACTTGATGCGATGCTTGTGGGAGCTGTTTGGATGGGGGAATTTGGGGTGCTGGGAGAATTGGATGTATCCGGTGAGCTTGGTGAGCTCGTTTTGTCCGTCGAGCTGTCGTGTGGGCTAGGTTGCGAGTTAGTGGGCTCAATTGGTTCAGCCCAACTTGGTTCATCTTGAGGTGACCCGTATTCGTTTTGAGGTGTATATGGTTCGGGTGTGTGTAATTCCGGGTCAATCTCTCCTTCGTCGATCTCATCATCAAAATCGAGTTCAGCATTCAGATCAAAACCTTCTACCGTGAAGCTCATTCCGTGAATCGCTTTTATCTGTGCTTTTCCATCCCAATTCCAGATCTTTTGTTCTTCGAATACAACATCTCTACTTACATAGAGCTTTCCTGTATTGGGATCTAGTAATCGGTAAGCTTTCGAGCCCTTTTCAATTCCCAGATGAACCAACTTCTTGCTTCTGTCTTCTAACTTCTTCAAGTGCCCCTTCGCAATTTTCATGTGAGATACGCAACCAAACACATGAATGTGACCTAGGTGTGGTTTGCGACCAGTCCACATCTCGTATGGTGTAGAGTTTTTCAAAGCCTTTGTACTGATTCTGTTAAGAATATACACAGCATGGTTCGCCGCCTCTCCCCACAATACGTCTGGCACACTCATCGTCTTCAAGCTGCTTCTTACCATTTCAACCACCGTTCTATTCCGTCTTTCTACCACTCCATTCTGTTGTGGTGAGTACGGTGATGTGTAATGATACTCTAAGCCCGATTCATTGCAGTACGAGGTAAACTGATTTGACAAAAACTCCCCACCACGATCTATTCTTAAAACTTTTACTTTTTCCCCTGTTTCTACTTCTACTTTTCTTCTGAAGATCTTAAACATCTCAAGAGCTTCGATTTTGGTTTTTAACAGGTAAATCCACATCACTCTACTGAAATCATCAACAAGGAGCATAAAGTACATGTTACCGGTGGGCGTAGGAGGTGTAATTGGGCCACAGAGATCACCGTGTATCAACTCGAGTCTCTTCTTTGCTCTGAAGGCTGCTTGAGCTGGAAAGGGGTTCCTTGTCTGTTTGCCTAGTAAACATCCCTCACACGGTTGTGTAGGGATAATTATCTTTGGCAGTCCTTCAACTATCTTTTTTTCGGACATAATCTCAGGGCAGAAAAGTTTATGTGTCCCAGTCGTGTGTGCCAAAGCCATACTGGGTCTCCAATTTGAGCAATTAGACACATTGATCGGGTTTCTTCAAGTTCTATTTTGTACAGTCGATTCTGTGACTTCTTTACCTTCATTAGCAACCTTTCATTCTTATCATGAACCCACAGGTACGGTTCTCTGATCTTGATTTCATCCCCACACTCCGATAATTGACCAAGGTTGATTATGTTGCTGCAGAGGTCAGATATGTAGTAAACTTCTTGAAGCTTTCTTTGCTGTCCATTCTTGCACTTAAAGATTATTGACCCCATTCCTTCAATTCTAACTCTGGACGCATTGCCAACCTTTACATACCCTTGTATTTCTCTGTTTAGGCTGCTGAACTTCTCTCTATCACCAGTCATATGGTTGTTGGCCCCGGTATCTAAATACCACATCTTTGACTGGTTTGTTTCTCCGCCTTTTGGTTTAAGTTTTGGATTTATGTTTTCTTCATTAAGGAACACCTCACCTTCTTCTTCTTTGTTTTCAAATGCTGACAGGAAAAGTGCAGGTTCATCATCGTTTTGAACGAGATTGTTCTCTTGGTTTCTTTCACGCCTTGGATTTTTGCATTCTGCAGCATAATGCCCAAAGTCTTGGCAGTTGTAGCACTGGACGTCGCTCTTGTCACGACTGCTATTTGCACCACTGGTTCCATCCTCTTTCTGATAAGATCCACTCCTTCCACGTGCACCTCTTCCTCCTCCGTTTCTGCCTCTACATCGGCCCCTTCTGTGTGAGCCACTAGACCCACCACGATTGGATTTGGACTTTGAGTCACCTTCATTCTTTTTCTTATTTCTTTTAGACCACTCTTTATGAGTTAAGAGTAATTTTTGATCATCAGTGTCACGTCTGTTGGGTTATGAGCATTCTAACACTCCTAAGTGTACATGCAACCCTAAATACCTTGGATCTATGTTTTCTCTATTATACATGCAAATATGAACATCCAAGGTATTATCCTAAACTAGCATACAAAAACTATCAATATAACAAGATAGAATACATACCTCTTTGATGGTGCTTTTCTTCATGAAGCTTGAGTGCCTAGTGCCCCAAGTGTGACACCTCAAATGGTTCACAATCATCAAAACACTTAGAATAACCTAGAGAGAATTCTACACTTCATGAAATCGGCTAGCCCTTTCTTGTTCTCACTAGTGGCCGATTTTTCCTCAAGAATAAGATGCTTATATAGTTATACAATTAGGGTAAACCCTAATTGTCATGACTTTCCATTTCCTTGGATCCATGGGTTCAAATACACCATGGAGCATCCATGGAGCATCATATGGGTTTTGGCCCAACTAGATAATCCATGGAGCATTAGCCCACTATACAAGTATGGACGATTTACACAATCAACCCATATATTTAATTAGTCTTCTTTTGATCACTTAATTAATCCTAGATTAATTCTTGATCAATACTAATTAAATAATCTTATTATTCTTATTATTAATATACTAGAACTTATAATATATTAACAACCATAAGTGTCTTATTTCTCTCATTATAGTCTATCCAAGTGCATGATGGTATGCAACCCAAATGGACCATGCCGGGTCGGGTCAAGTCTTACCAATTATAGTTATGGACTTAGACATTAATCCAACAGTCTCCCACTTGGATAAGTCTAAAACTATTACTGCGTATGACTTCAGGAACCAACTGGCAATCATAGCTCTCAAAAGCTTCTGTCGAACTATGACCTTGTAGATGAACTCTGATCTTGTCAATGACTTGTCCATTAGATAAGGGATCATATATTCCTCCATTCTAGATATCATATGGACTGAGACATGGATTATAATCATTCTCTTTGTCCATTTTTTGTTTCCCGATTTCCGATTTATGACGACTGACTAATTGAACAAATCAAATTAGTCCTGGCCCGGCCGAGCACTTCCATTTGTCATCATCAAATCATCGAGGGGCCCACAGATATCGCTTTTATCCCGAAGGTAAAAGGAATGGATAAACTTCGACTCATATGGCTTGTTCTACTAATTTTTGAATCATACACAAAGACACGTTTAATAACATCGAGTTACCAATGCATTTTCGTGCAATCAATGTACAATCAACTCATAGTAACAACTCATATCTCTAGGTTTGAAGAATATAAGATATTATCATCTCATGATCACTCGTGATAAAACCCATGAAGTGATTCCAATGAGCACGGGTTGAATCCAATACTCAGAACTTATGAGCACTCATGAGTGTTGTAGCCCTTTGTCCAACATCTTAGACCTCTACAAGCCAACCCATGACAGTCTTAATTCATATCTACTTCCAACATATGACCGACTGTGGATGGTTTGAATAACTTAGTCATTCCGGAAGAATAACCTAGTTTATTCGGGAAGTCAAAACATGCAAAGTGAAACACAATAATAATTGAATCCAATATGGTCTCAGAACTTATGAATATAAATAAAACACTTTTTATTTATCACCATATGATTACACATTATTCATTGTATACTGTTTCAGCTATCAACTTTATTCTTGAATTTAAAACAATAGTTGTCCCATGCTCCAAGCATGTACACTATGTTTTTCTAAACACTAGTCATGCCATACACCAAGTATGCATACTATGTTTGTCTATGATCTTTACTTTGTGAACTAGATCAATTGAACATAATCTTCAATGATTCTCTTTTCACATTCCCAAATCCTTACTGCAAATGCAAGAATCCCAAATTCATGCCATTTACTGAAATCTATTAGATTCTAAACTTATATGCATTGATCCTCTTGTAACGATTATGCACAAATTCACAAAGACTTGGCAACAATCATTACAGAGCATTCCAAAGGAGATCAATTCCTTGGAAACATCCTTCTTGCATTAAGTTTCCTTAATCTTACACAGATTGAAATTTCTGACTTTGAAACATTTCCATATTCATTTTGACTATCACTTCTGAACAAGAGTTGCCTCCTTACAGATTATGTCAATATGGTCCTTCCAGAATTATCACTATACTTCCAACTGTCCTTGAGCAACCAATCTTTGGTAAACCTTAGATTTTCCTCGACAATTGTTTAATCCTTTTAGTCATATCCAGTTCTAAACCTTTTCCCTTCTTAATGCCCTAGGCATTTTGAAAATTTTAGAAAGGATGAATATAGCACATGTAATCGGTCCTATATCCGAAGCATATGGGACACGATTCATGATGTCTCACATAAAGACTAAACCAGTCTTTTGCTATAACATTTCCATTTCTAATTGCCAAGTTCTTATAATTCAGATTATGAAAAGGGATGCCGTAATCATAATCGAATTTAAGAACGCAAATAATGGACCCATATACAGAATTTCCTTATGTTGAGCCATTCCAACATGAAATTCATATATATCCTTGACTAAATGATTAAAACCTCACGATCTAACTTATAGATTTGAGATGAAGTATAATTTCCTCTCCCTTAATTATAGCAAAACAACTTTTTCCCAATTGAAACCTTTTGTTTTCTATAATTAACATTGCTAACTTGCAATCTTTATCATAATTATCATGCTCCCACTAACATGATGATTATTAGCATAACACTTATGCTCCCACTAGCTTTGACATGTACTCAGAAATCAGCTGGACTTCTAGAAATCAATACTTTATTGACTTACCAATGTTCAGATTTCTGATACTAGATTGTTTTGATAAGACTTTATCAAAAACATACACCTTCCCTTAGATAGCACACTTGTGTGTCTAAACAATTATGAAGAGGGATGCCATAATCATAATGGTTAGACCTTTTTTCCACTTCTCACAAGTCCAGGTTAGTGTGCCGGTAAACCACACACGCTCCACTAACGACTTTGAGAATGCAAATATCACAATTGCTATCTAACTAAAATCTACTTAGTGAAAGTGTTTCCTCACCATCATTTTCATGAATCGGAGAGAAACTTTATGACACTTAGATTTAATGGTGTATGAGTTCTTATCCATGTGAATTGTCAAAAACCATAGTCACAAGACAAGGATAATGACAAATCCAAACTCCTATGGACTGAACTCAATCTTAATTTCTTGCCACCTGGTAGCTCAAGAGCCTACCATTGCTTCCAAGTTGTTGTGCAACACATTGAGAACTCTAAGAACTCATATGCAAAGCCAACTTTAACTGGAATGGGCACAGAATATGTCAGCACGATAGGTTATAAACCTCAAGTCGTGTGCTAGTGAAGAACTTTAGGTTTTATTCTTGATTAGTTCTTGAGACTTTCAAGACCTTTAAGACTCCCACTGTCCTCTTGACCTATAAGACTCCCTTGTCAAACATTCAAGGGATAGTGCGGATTCTTTATCAAGAAAAACACTTCACATAGTTGGCCTAAGTTGGTCTTTGTTTTATCCAAAACATCACAACTTACCAACTTCAAATGAACAAGAGTAGGACACTTTTACTCTTACATTTGACACGTGTTTTAAACCTTCTTAAAGACATGTCACTCAAATTACAATCTTGGAGTATAACTCTAAGACTTGTATTGGAACGAAGTATAACTCATCTTCTTGATTTAACCATTTCAACAATTCAAGTTCCTCTTCTTAGTCATAAGAATGCACTAAGATTTCCTTAGAGAACTAATTGTGCTATGGTTTCAAAATCATTAAGATGATCACAAAAAACCGATACTAAAGTACTCCCCCATCTTTTCAGATTTGAGAAACTTTTATCCTTCTGCCTAATTTGATTCTTCTTATTCGCTCTGCCATGCATTGGAACCTTTTCCAACGTCTCAGAGTTACACTTAAGCATGTAAGTATAATCATATTTACTGAGCTTTAGTAAACTATGCCGAATAGTCTTATCGATCTTTTGTGGTGGACTTGACCAGTGCACAAGAATGTGTACTCGATCCCTTAGTCCATTACTTAACTCACACATCCATGTGAACAAGTAATTAGTCTTAACTTTCCAATACTTGAAAGTTCTCATTCATCATGCTATACAACTTGCATGATTTCAAGTCCCGGTCCAATTGTAACTTGGGTGATGAGAATCTTTCCTTACTTGGTAAATTTAGACATTACCACAAATGAAAGAATCAATTACATATTTCCACTCTTGCTATTAATGGAATCATATAAGCAACAATTTTTCCTCAAATGCCATTGTAAGGATATTTTAAAATAAATAAAACCAAAATTTTTCTTTTATTTTAAAACTATGCGGAAAACTTATCCTTACAACCCATATGAAAAACTTGTTGTTATCTATTCCTTAGCAATATCTCATAACTCCTAAGAAGTAGCTCAAGAATCCGATTTTTCAAACTACGCGATAGAAATCCATCTATGCGATCAGATTTAGCATATTCTTTCTTTAAGTTCCTTTACTTTTCTTTGATTCTTAAAACATCACCATGTGACCCAGTCACATCATGTATCAAAAATCTCAGAATAGAAACTTAGCAGAGTTAGATAGTGGACTTTTACCTGAAGTAGAGTCAATCTTATTGACTTTAACATCCTTAGGTAAATTAGGTAGCTTCGCAACTAATGACCCTTTGGAAATATAAACATATGGACCCTTTGATAATGGTACACAGGACTATTACAGACTTAGCCTTTTTCTCTTTACCAATTGGTCAACCTAGTTGACTATGGTCAATCCCTTTCCTTGGGAAGAGAATGTTTTTTCTGTATTTCCAGTGTCACCATTGTCAATGTCCATAAAGTTTCAGAAAGTTGATCTTAGCAAATAGATAAGATCATTAAGGGTCTTGTCATAGTCTGTTTCATAGGTGTTCCAAAAGAACTCACTATGTGACTTAGAAAGTAGTTGAGCCACTAACTTTCTCAAGACTTTGACACCCAACTCTCCCGGCTTGTCAATATGTGACTACATCTCCAAGATGTGATCACACCTAGACCTTGCCTTGCCATTAGGGCTTGAGTGATCTTAAACTTTTCAAGAACTTGTGGGTTAGGGAGAATAATTGGAGGAGGAGAAAGAAGTATGATATCCATGGGACATCATCTTCATTAGGAATGCTTGTTTCAAGAGATTTGGGAAGATCATAAATGTCTAAACCAGACATCTTTTGGGAGATATTCAAGATAGTTGATCTAAAGTCCTTAATATGACACCCAATATGAAATATTAAGGCTAGGACCCAACAAACTATTTTATAACTTAGAAGAGGTATGCCGTAATCCAAGCTATAAAACAATTTGAAGGTAGGTGAATGACGATTCACCAATTTCCACCAAGATAAACGAAATGTATTATTAGGTTTTAATTGGTTTTCGAAACTCCTAGATCTTTGAGATTCATTGAACTGTTCAATGGCATGTTTCAATTTCGAGTGTGCCCTTCAGGTTTTGTGACTGGGATGCCGAGGATCACAAAACAAGGTGTGAAGTAACCATGCAAATTACTTGGTACCCTTAAGTGTTTACCCCTCAATCGATGTGCCGGTTAACCACACACGCTCCATCGATACTATGATAAACATTAAGTTACCCTTTGCCTACCTTGTTAAATACGAGTTAGTGTGCCGGTTAACCACACACGCTCCACTAACCGACTTAAACAAAGTGCAAAGTGTAATTTCATGGATTAGCACCTTATTCACATTTTCCTAAGTAACTAAGATTGGGTATTATTAAGAGTTTAGTTACTTAGTATTTATCATTAATACTTTTAATGAAGGGAGAATTATAGTCTTGTCAAACCCGTTCGGCTAACGACCCTCCACCAGTCAAGCAAGCGGTGGGTGAGAGTGGACACCCATTAAGTTGCCATTTTATAGGCAACAACCTTATACCCACCTTATAGACCGGCTTCGTGAATGAGGCGTACTAGCGGTAAGACCGACTTTACTCTTATACATATATATATTATTAACTTATAATATTATAAAGTATAAGGGTTGAATTTTAACTTTTAAAATTCTAAGGGCTAACTTGGAATTAAAGTATTCATAAGAGAAAACTTTACAAATTCCAAAACTTGATGGCAAGTTTTGAAACTATTCAAAACTAATTAATTCCATAACTTATGTGTTTAAAGTAGTTTTAATCCAAAAACTCTTCAAGTTCCATAACTTGAGGACAAATTATGGAAAACTTTAAACTAATAAAGAATTAACTTTTTCTTTATTTTATAACTTATGAAATTAATTAAGGTTACATTATTTTTTTTATATATTTATTTAATGAAGAGACTCTTGGTCCTTCATAACTTGAGGACAAATTATGGAGTCATAACTCCAATTAATTAGAACTAGACTCTTCATTTTTGTAACCTTTGCCAACTTTATGAGTTTTATGAGTCTTTAATGTGACTCTTCATGTAACTTGAGGATAAGTTTCACAAACACATTTTATACTCAACTCTTAGATTAAAATGGATTCAAAACAACTATTTCATTCAACTTTTCTATTAATCTAAGAAACTCATAAGAACAAGATAATTCAAATCAAACTTTTTCATATAATTAGTCTAACCTTTAAACTAATACAAAACATGAATCTATTGACAATTATCTTTGAAAATGGATTAGCATGAACATTACCACATCAAAAAACAAGTTTATAAGTTCAAAAACAACTTAGGGTAATGTTCCTAGTCCATTTCTAGCCAAAAACCTCGAAGATATGTTGTCTGGGGTCCAACTCATCGAGTGCATGAACACAACTCGGCGAGTTGGATGCATTTTGCCTTGGACTCGTCGAGTCCCTTCATGGACTCGGCGAGTCTGCTGGGCTGACAGCACCAATTTCGATTTTTCAGCTTCTATTGCAGGTATAACAAGAAAACAAGCCTAGGCTCTGATACCACTGTTGGGTTATGAGCATTCTAACACTCCTAAGTGTACATGCAACCCTAAATACCTTGGATCTATGTTTTCTCTATTATACATGCAAATATGAACATCCAAGGTATTATCCTAAACTAGCATACAAAAACTATCAATATAACAAGATAGAATACATACCTCTTTGATGGTGCTTTTCTTCATGAAGCTTGAGTGCCTAGTGCCCCAAGTGTGACACCTCAAATGGTTCACAATCATCAAAACACTTAGAATAACCTAGAGAGAATTCTACACTTCATGAAATCGGCTAGCCCTTTCTTATTCTCACTAGTGGCCGATTTTTCCTCAAGAATAAGATGCTTATATAGTTATACAATTAGGGTAAACCCTAATTGTCATGAATTTCCATTTCCTTGGATCCATGGGTTCAAATACACCATGGAGCATCCATGGAGCATCATATGGGTTTTGGCCCAACTAGATAATCCATGGAGCATTAGCCCACTATACAAGTATGGATGATTTACACAATCAACCCATATATTTAATTAGTCTTCTTTTGATCACTTAATTAATCCTAGATTAATTCTTGATCAATACTAATTAAATAATCTTATTATTCTTATTATTAATATACTAGAACTTATAATATATTAATAACCATAAGTGTCTTATTTCTCTCATTATAGTCTATCCAAGTGCATGATGGTATGCAACCCAAATGGACCATGCCGGGTCGGGTCAAGTCTTACCAATTATAGTTATGGACTTAGACATTAATCCAACAACGTCTTCCCTTCATTCTTTCTTCATGTGCTTTTAGTCTTCCAACTACTTCTTCTACTGTTATACTGTCCAGATCTCCAAACTGCTCAAGAGCTGAAGCGATTTGAAGAAACTTATCCGGAACTGCCCTTAGTAATTTCTTCACTACATAGGACTCGTCAACGGTATCCCCCAAAGCCTGCATGGTGCTCACGATATTGCTCACTTTCACAGTGAACTCATCAACCCCTTCAGACTCCTTCATGTTTAGTGATTCAAACTCGGCTTTCAAGGTTTGAATTATCACTGTTTTGACTCTTTCTTCCCCCATAAACATGGTCTTTAAGGCTTCCCATGCATCTTTGGTTGTTTTCTTTTCAGCCAAAGACAATAGCAAGTCTTCAGGTATACCTTGGTAAATGGCTGCCAAATCCATCTTGTCTTTCTTCACTTTGACAAGAGTGTTGGGGGTTCTGGGCTCTACTGCATCCCACACACCTTGGGCCTGCATAAACACTCTCATCTTGATCGCCCAGGCAGCGTAGTTGGCTCTTGAGAGCATCGGATAGTGAAGAGTGATCTGACCTTCTTTATCGCCATTGCCGTTGTTGCCTGTCATCTCTGCTCGAGGCTGATACTTGGGCATGCACCAGGTGTTGCTCTGATACCACACTGTTGGTTTTTCACAAACCTTTGCAATGAACAATTTAAGAAGAAAGACAGAGTAATGGGGCAAATGTATTCGTGTATATTCAGTAGTGAGTGAGCGATTACAACGTACATTGTGCCTTGGTATTTAAACAGAAAAAATTGCTGAAAATCAGGAAACTACCACTTACTTCCTAAAGACCAGGTTCATCACTATGGCCTTGATTTATTCTTCCTATGACTTAATCAAATTAGAACGTGCATAAAGAAAATAATTAAAACTCTCTGAATTACTTCTACAAAACATAATATGAATCTAACGTTTAGTTACAATTATCGGCTTTGGGGCTTGATTGTATAGATGGTCTGAACAAGTGTAAGAACAAACAAAATGATTGCAGCAAAGAGAGCAATTATAGTCCATGGACTGCTGAAATATCTACGCTTCAAACCTGCAGCGGCATTGGGCCAGTAACTATTGTAGTAGGTATCCAGATCTTGCCACTCTTGATGGTAATAAAAACCATCTATGGCGACATCTTGGCATATGTTGTTTATCGTATTTGCAACGTTCTCGTTGGAGCCACAATGGTTGATCAGGAACCCTAAATTTATCAACATGGCAACATCCTCTGGAGTATCTACTAGCATATCCATGGCCCACATATATGAAGTAACGTACTCAGGAACTAGACTAGACTGCTCGTATAGTATGAGGTTCCTTAAAATCAACTCAGTGGAAACATGAACATACAGTTTTGGCATCCACAGTGTAGGCTTACACCAAAACCATGGGAAGCAAGAAAACCTTGGTAATTCTAGTTTCATGGCCATTGCCCAATTTGCATCTTCATTAGGCCTAAAGTTCACTCCTGCCCTATACAGTTCCATAGCCGAGTGTCTTTTATGTTCGAAGATGGAGCCTTCTTTTTGAAGAAAAGATGGTGATAGGAGATCCACAGGCACTAAAGAATTTTGTAGAAGGCCAAGGATATGATCATGACTCGTATATAGGTTGATGGTGTCTGTTACTTTATAATTCTGAAAAAGAGTATAACCTTGGAGAAGTATTTTGAGATGGTCTGTGAGAGAGGTATTTGGTTTAAATTGAAGAAAAGTAGACTCGAAGATGTCTTTAAGAACAAAAAACGGGATTTGGTTTTCTATCAACACCATATCAGTAACTATTAATGGGATAATCGACTCGTTACCCTGAAATCCGCCAGCTCCTGAAAGAAGATGAATGAAGTAAAGTATGAAACAAGCATCTACTACCATCATTCTAACAAGTTCCTCATCGTGGTCATAGATCGTTGACTCTTCATAGCATGCCTTGATTTCTTCAATTTTCATACTGACTTTTTGCACACATTCTTTTAACGTTTGCTCTGGGTTGGAAACACACATATCCAGTAAATTATGCAAATAAGTTGTTTTTTGAACTTCAAACTTTTGCAAATTTTTATCTTTTCTGTGAAGAGATCCAATAGAGACCAACATAGGTTTAAAAGATCTTGGGCTGATATCTCGGTACAGTTTAGGAACCATGAAAATTGATGGTAGAGGTTTATTGTCAAGAACCATCTCCTGCTCCAAGCTCCACATCGTTATTTGCCATTGAAATTATTAACTTAATTCCCAATATAACAAATCAGTTAGACTATAGTTTAGAATACAATAGAGTACACAGTGATCAAAGTAACAGTATTAAAATAGATACAATACGTAAAAGTAACGGGGTTACCTTTTTAATGATTGATTTTATATCGCCAACACTTCTTTCAATTTCTTCATATTGTAATTTATGTTATGACTAAGATATAGGAGTAGAATCAAACAAAAACACCTAAAAAGTTGAGAACGCGAGAACATAAAAAGTTGACAACGCGAGAACAGATCTGAACCATTTAAAAAACTAAATCTAAGGCTATTATCGAATGGTCCATTTATGTAAATTATTAAAATTACAGGAATTAAAATGTAACTTTAAAATTGTCATAAGGATAAAACGGTAATTGATTGTTAACCTATGGTTAGCAATTCCTACAATCTCTCTTTCTCTCTCTCTCTCTCTCTCTCTCTCTCTCTCTATATATATATATATATATATATATATATATATATATATATATATATATATATATATATATATATATATATATATATATATATATATATATATATATATATATATGCCCCTGCTTCTGCATTTTTCACAACCCTACGATATCTCTCATTTTCAGCCGCTGCTATGTGTATAGTTACGATCTCCCAAGAGCTCTTTAAATCGAGAGATAAATATGATATTTTCTACTATTTTTAATGCATACTAAAAAATCGAAAGCTTTTACTCCAAAAATTATGCAATTACTAAAAAAGCAAAAAAATGATTAATTAGTTTTTTAGGTAGGTGTTAACTACAATCCCTAAATTTTAGGAAAGTAGGATTTAATTTTATTTTTTATAATTTAATTAAAATATACAATTACTAATATATTCTTATAATTTATTGAATTATAACTGTTCTCGCGTTCTAAACATTTTTGGTATTCTCAATTGAACCTCCCTCATATATATATATATATATATATATATATATATATATATATATATATATATATATATATATATATATATATATATATATATAATCTGTTTTCGCATTTTCGCAAAATATATATGTTTTTGCATAAATCTACTCGTGTGTGTGTGTGTGTGTGTGTGTGTGTGTGTGTATATATATATATATATATATATATATATATATATGATGGTTGCAGAAATCGGGATTAATCGGCGATTAATCGTTTGGCGTTCTCCAACAGTTGAGGATTAGGGCATTTATCGGAAATTTATGATTAATCGAGTTTCGCGGGATTAATCGGCCTTGGCGGGATTAATCGGTCAACAAAAGTCAACAAAAGTCAAAAAAGTCAAAAAAAAAGGTCAAAAAATTTTAAAAACATTCGAAAAACCAACTTTCTTTTTTTACTCCAAAATTTTCAAATTTTCGAATATTATACCAAAATGTTCATATTTTCGTATTTCCAAATTTCCAAATTACAATTTTTCTTATTTTCTAATTTTGAAGTACTTGGTTTTTCTTAAGGTATATTAATATTTAATTAATGTTAATATTTTATTAATAATTTATGGTCCCCGATTAATCATCGATTAATCTCCGCCAATACCGATTAATCACTTAACACCAGTCGGCCGTCGAGCTAACGTCAAGCGATTTTTACAACCTTGATATATATATATATATATATATATATATATATATATATATATACACACACACACACACAATAGGTGTGAGACCCATGTATCAGTAGTATCAGATCGAGACGTCCGGTTCACTTCCAGGTTTTAGAAGCGGTTTCATGATGAGATGGCGACTCGTCTTCATTTTAGCGCCACTTTCCACCCCAAACGGATGGGCAAAGCTAGAGGATGATTCAGACTCTCAAGGACATGCTTCGGGCATGTTTCCTAGATTTCAGTGGCAGTTGGGATACTTATCTTCCATTAGCGGAATTTTCGTACAACAACAGTTACCATGCTAGTATTGACCACCCTCCTTTTGAGATGCTCTACGGGAGGAAGTGTAGGACCCCAGTTTGTGGGGCGAAGTCGGTCAGTGAGTCATCGGGAGCACTGAGGTGGTGCTCAAGACCACAAAGTTGATCCAGCGGGTTTGTAGCAGGCTGCACACTACGCGAAGTCGATATAAGAGTTACACCGATAGGAGGTGTTCGGACATGGAGTTTCAGGTGGGTGACATGGTCCTTCTGAAGGTATCACCCTGGAAGGGTGTTATCAGGTTCCGGAAGGGGGGCAAGCTGGGCCCATGTTTATTGGTCCCTTTAGGGTTTTGGCTCAAGTGGGTCGGGTTACTTACCGATTGGATCTGCCATCAGAGCTTAGCCAAATCCACAACACTTTCCATGTTTCTCAGTTGACTAAGTGTTTAGTGGATGAGTCAGCAGTTGTACCCTTGGAGGATATTCAGGTTGATAGGAGCCTGAATTATATCGAGAGACCATTTGTGATCTTAAATTGGAAGACGAACACCTTGAGGAACAAGGTGGTTCAGTTAGTGAAGTGCAGTGGCAGCACCGAAAGGGTTCAAAGTGGACGTGGGAGACCGAGGAGGAGATGAGGGAGCATTATCTAGAGTTATTCTTAGATTTAGCAGCAACACACTTCAAGGACGAAGTCTAAGACAAGTAGGGGAGAGTTGTAACACCCTATTTCTGATATGTGATTTAAATAAAGTAATTTCCAATTCTAGAGGGGTACTCGACGAGTTTGTAGCCCAACTCGTCGAGTAGGGACGGCTTTTGCATGCGTTTTAAGTTGGCTACTCGACGAGTCCATATTTTTGGACTCGGCGAGTCTTCTAGTCTAGATAAAACCCTAATTTCAAGGGTTTTCACCCTATTTAAACAACATTATGCACCCCCAAACCAGCCTCCATCACCCTTAGAACGTCCCTTACTAAACCCTAGCCTCCCTTAAATCATTCTTAGAGTATTTCTCATATTGTGAAGGTTTTTGGTGCATTTTAAAGTAAGAAGAAGAAGAGAGAAGAGGGGTTTTCAAGAGGAGCAAATAAGATATGAGTTTATTGTGTCATTCCAGTTTCCATTAAGGTATAAAGCTCGAATCTTTGCTTGTCACCATGTAGATCTCCTTAAAAGCTTGCTAGTGTTTTTTTTAGCCTTTTCTAGACTTTGAGGTCTATTTAAGGGTAGTTAAGATGAATTGGTTTCAGATCTCAGCATTTCAGGACTCCTTAAGCTCAAGGTTGCAACCTTTATTGAGCGAAACACCCATTCCAAACCAAGATCTCCTCTTTTAGCTTTTTATTGGGCATTTTAGCTTCTTATTAGCATGCATGAATGTAAAGTTAGAAACTTTACGTGTGAAATCAGTCCTAGGAACCCAGATCTATGATTTGGATGCATTGGAATCGAGGAAAATTAACTATATAGTAATGACATGCTTGGGACTCGGCGAGTTGTTCTTCAGACTTGGCGAGTCGAGTCGCGAGTCCCCGGTTTTTCCCCGATTTGAGAGTTGATGGTGAATCAGTGAGTGGGAATGGACTCAGTAACTTAGAGTTCAGATCTGGTGATGGAGGGACCCGGCGAGTCCGGTCAACTGAAAGTTGACTTTGACCTGAAAGTTGACTTTGTCTAGGAAGTTGACTTTGACTGGGGGTAAAATAGTCATTTTACCCTGAGGACAGTTATTAGTACCTGATCTAGTGTTTATGGGATTTGTAGCCGGTGAGTTCCAGAGAAGCAGTCAGCCAGTTTTAGAGTCAGTATCTCAGTAGCTAGCGTTATGAGGTGAGTTTCCTTCCAGTAGGAACGGATCTACGGCTACAATGCCTGCCCGTCTAGTTAGTGGTAGTTCTGTGCTTCGATCCGATGCAGTAGTTCAGTGTGCTTGATGTCTTTGTGATTCAAGCATGTCTTTGTGTTATGTGTTCTGGACTTCAGTCTGAGGCAGTATGCAATATATGTGTTCATGCTAGTTGATATGTTTATGCTATGCTATGTTCAGTTAGTTTCCGGAATTTGGTCCGATGCAAGGGACAAGATCCCAGTCAGTTTCAGACTTCGTTCCGATGTAGTTAGTTTTGGACTTCGGTCCAATGCAGGGGATGGGGTCCCAGTCAGTTTCGGACTTCGATCTGATGCAGTTTCTAGACTTCGGTCTGATTTAGAGGGCAACGCCTTGGTTAGTTCTGGACTTCGGTCCGATGCAGTAGGCAAGGCCCAATAGTTTCTTATATGTTATTTTATGGTATATGGTAGTTTGGGGGGAGCTCACTAAGCTTCGTGCTTACAATTTCAGTTTTGGTTTCAGGTACTTCCGCTAGCAAAGGGAAGAGCTCGGGTTGATGACATCGCACACATCACAGCTTTAATTTTATCCTGGGAGTTTTATTGAGATATTTTGATATGATTGATACAATTTTGTTTTGACACGGTTACTATGACTTTTGAGTTATGCATTCCATGGTTCTTCATATATATGGCATTCGATGATGTGATTTTAGTAATATTAAAACAAAACATTTTGGGTCGTATTTTGGGTCGTATTTTGGGTCGTTTCAATTTGGTATCAGAGCCTTGGTTTGAGGGATTCGGGCACACTTTCGGGTGTGTCTAAACTCAAACTAAGGAAATGGTAAAAGATTTTCAAAAGATAAACATTTTCAAAAAGAATTTTTAAAAAGAACTTAGAAAGAAAAAGAGTTTTCTTAAAAAGAGAAAAGGGTGTGGTGCATGCGATCAGTCGAGCTCAAGTAAGTACTCCCAAATTACCCATACATTCTATGTTATGATTATCAGTTTCAGTTTCAGTAGAACAATATGCTAGAATATGACTAAGGATCTAGGAATGATGCCTTATGTGTCTGCTTTATGTGTTTCAGCTTTATTAGAATTGCATGCTAGTATTGAGTAGACAGTAGTAGGTTAGCCTTTTTAGGTTATGGCTAATAGTATGAGCTTAGAATTATATGCTAGTACAGTTTATCGTTATGAGAATAGATTTGCTTGAGTAGTTCCTGTGTCCGAATGCTGCTTCCTTTGTTCTTCGTGGGACTCGGAGTGATGGGAGTTAGCCATTAGGTGAATACATCACGTCACATCTGATCAGGGTTGAATAATCTCAAAATGTTGGATTTGGCCCTATTACGCAACTCTCGTTTGAGTCTAACCATTGTGGGGATGATTCTTTTACTCGAAGGATAATCTGAGCCTCGTCACATGTGATGGTATTCAGGTGATAACTAATTAGGATTACAAGGAGGCCTTCAGCAGCTGAGGAATGGTTTGGCTCGGAGATTTTCCTAGGGTAAGCCTAGGATGAGAGTAGAAGAGATCAGCAGCAGTAGTAGTGACTTGGTAGAGTCGAGGCGGTTCTTGAGGAAAGTACAGATAGATGTGGAAGGTAATATAGGCCCGTACTATTGAAAGTAGAGGATCCGTACTTGAATCAAGGAAGGCCGCGGCGAGACCAGGAAACTTGTAGTAGTAGCGATCCCTCGAGATATATCAATGTTTTTGACATTTGATGTGATGTGTTTTCAAAATGGTGGTTTTACGCCCTAGACTAGCAGTCAGCAGTTCAGGTGCCGGTGAGGGATCAGGATTAGGCTCGGGGGCCGAGCATTTGCATGAGCAGACGAGGGATTTTTTCTCTTCAGAGATTACTCATATCATACTTGAGCAGACTGCTGTGATCTTTGGTTTGGTCAAGGAGGGTATTTTGGAGCTGATGGATGAGAGGTTGAGCACATTCCATGCTGAGGTGGCGACCATGATGGGATCGTGCACACTCACGTTCAGGGAGTTCAGAACTTGTGGAGCTCCTAACTACCATGGAGCGCAAGATCCCATTGCGAGTACTAGATGGTTGGCAGATGTCGCCAATGCATTCCGCACCAGCAGATGTCCCGAGGGGGACAAGGACTCGTCTTCAGATTGAAACGTCTGGTTCACTTCCAGGTTCTGTATCAGTAGTATCAGATTGAAACGTCTGGTTCACTTCCAGGTTTTGGAAGCGATTTCATGACGAGATAGGGACTCGTCTTCATTTTAGCACTGCTTTCCACCCCCAAACGGATGGGCAGAGTGAGAGGATGATTCGGACTCTCGACGACATGCTTCGGGTATGTATCCTAGATTTCGGTGGCAGTTGAGATACTTATCTTCCATTAGCGGAATTTTCATATAACAACAGTTACCATGCTAGTATTGACCACCCTCCTTTTGAGATGCTCTATGGGAGGAAGTGTAGGACCCCAGTTTGTGGGGTGAGGTCGGTCAGTGAGTCATCAAGAGCACCGAGGTGGTGCTCAAGACCACAAAGTTGATCCAACAGGTTCATAGCAGACTTCAGACTGCGCAAAGTCGGCAAAAGAGTTACGCCGACAGGAGGCGTTCGGACTTGGAGTTTCAGGTGGGTGTCATGGTCCTTTTGAAGGTATCACCCTGGAAGGGTGTTATCAGGTTCTGAAAGTGGGGCAAGCTGGGCCCCAGGTTTATTGGTCCCTTTAGGGTTTTGGCTCGAGTGGGTCGGGTTGCTTACGGATTGGATCTCCTAGCAGAGCTTAGCCAAATCCACAACACTTTCCAGGTGTCTCAGTTGAGGAAGTGTTTAGTGGACAAGTCAGCAGTTGTACCCTTGGAGGATATTCAGGTTGATAGGATCCTAAATTATATCGAGAGACCAGTTGTGATCTTAAATCGGAAGATGAACACCTTGAGGAACAAGGTGGTTCAGTTAGTGAAGGTGCAGTGGCAACACCGAAAGGGTTCAAAGTGGACGTGGGAGACTGAGGAGGAGATGAGGGAGCATTATCCAGAGTTATTCTCAGATTCAACAGCAACACACTTCAAGGTCGAAGTCTAAGACAAGTAAGGGGAGTTGTAATACCCTATTTCTGATATGTGATTTAAATAAAGTAATTTCCAATTCTAGAGGGGTACTCGACGAGTTTGTATCCCAACTCGTCGATTAGGGATGGGTTTTGCATGCGTTTTAAGTTGGATACTTGATGAGTCCATATTTTTGGACTCGGCGAGTCTGCCAGTCTAGATGAAACCCTAATTTCAAGGGTTTTCACCCTATTTAAACAACATTATGCACCCCCAAACCAGCCTCCATCACCCTCAGAACGTCCCTTACAAGACCCTAGCCTCCCTTAAATCATTCTTAGAGTATTTCTCATATTGTGAAGGTTTTTGGTGCATTTTAAAGTAAGAAGAAGAAGAGAGAAGAGGGGTTTTCAAGAGGAGCAAAGAAGATATGAGTTTATTGTGTCATTCCAGTTTCCATTAAGGTATAAAGCTCAAATCTAAGCTTGTCACCATGTAGATCTCCTTAAAAGCTTGCTAGTGTTTTTTTTTTTTTTTTTGAGCCTTTTCTAGACTTGTAGGTCGATTTAAGGGTAGTTAAGATGAATTGGTTTCAGATCTCAGCATTTCAGGACTCCTTAAGCTCAAGGTTGCAACCTTTATTGAGTGAAACACCCATTCCAAACCAAGATCTCCTCTTTTAGCTTTTTATTGGGCATTTTAGCTTCTTATTAGCATGCATGAACGTAAAGTTAGAAACTTTACGTGTGAAATCAGTCCTAGGAACCCAGATCTATGATTTGGATGCATTGGAATCGAGGAAAATTGACTATATAGTAATGGCATGTTTGGGACTCGGCGAGTTGTTCTTTAGACTCAGTGAGTTGAGTCGCGAGTCGCCGGTTTTTCCCAGATTTGAGAGTTTATGGTGAATCGGTAACATCCGGATTTTCAGGGTTATTATTGTGTAGTTTAATCTTTTGATTAAAGGAGAGACTCGATGAGTTGAGGATCCAACTCGCCGAGTCAAGATGGGTTTTTCACGCGGATTTAATGAGTGGACTCGACGAGTCAGAGGAGGGACTCGTCGAGTAGGTGCTGGGCAGAGAAACCCTAATTTCTCAGGTTTGGGTAGGTCCTTAATGCCTTCATTTGCGTCCACTACACCCTGAGGAACCTTAGAGAACAGAGAGAAAGCTTGTGGTGCAAGTGGAGGGTCAATTCATCATAGTGTATTTTAGCAAAGGGAAGGATGGATTTCGTGTTAGGCTGTTTTGTGGGACTCAAATCTTCCATCATTTCATTCAGAGCTGCTATAAGAGGTAAGGATTCATGTTCATCTTCGTTTGTGTGATAGATTTCATGAATCTAGGGTTTCTTCTCTTCTTTTGGTAAGAGATCTAGAGTATGTGATGTCCCCTTGTGTGTATATCTTCAGATCTGGACCTTGAGAGGTCTAGAGAGTCCCTATTCCCCAACTTTATGCAGTCCTTTATGAGTTTGGAGCTTAGGTGATCATTTTAAGGGTTACTTCTCCATCTATGGCTAATTGTGGGTTGCATAAACGTAAAGTTTGAACCTTTACGTGACTTTTGAGTGCTAGAGGGTTAGATCTACTAGTTGGTAAAGCAGATCTGGCCTCAAAAGGTTGAATGAGCATAATCATGGAGTAAATACGCCGAGTCCATAGGAAGACTAGACGAGTCGAGTCAGGTTGCCCCATGATTCGAATCCAGTGGAGACCCGTCGAGTGGAAGGTTCACTCGACGAGTCGAGTGAGGCCTTGGAGGAGTCAGAAGACACGCATGGACTCGCCGAGTCACTCTTGTACAATCGACGAGTCTGGTCAGAGTTGATCGTTGACTTGAGTTGACTTCTATTGACTTTGGGGTTTTGGTCAACATAAGTAATGGAGATCATACAGGGGTAAAATTGTCTTTTACCCACTACTCGATTAGAGAGGGAAAGAGAAATTGTCGGTTTAATTAGGGATATTTGCATTATGTGTTAGTTGGTGGCGAGTTCGAGATTCAAGTGTAAAGATAACTGCTTTCTGCTTTCAGGTGAGTCTTCTCACTATACTTTACCTTGAGTGGTAATTAGAGTTATGTGACAGAGTTATTGTATGCTATTTATATGATGTGTTGCACTGCATTATTTCTATGTGATTTATGCCGTTGGTATATCAGAGTTAGAACTGGAAGGTTCACAAAGCTTGGACCAGAGGGTCCACAGAGTTAGGGCCCAAGGGCCCACAGAGTTATAGCCTCAAGTGGCTAGTATGTGTTCTGTGTGGTATTTTGGGGAACTCACTAAGCTTCGTGCTTATAGTGTTTTGTGCTTTAAGTTTCAGGTTTTCTCAGGATCACGGGACGGCATCAACTCGATTGTACACACCAGAGAAAGAGTTATGTTTTAGAGGATCCTAGATTACTATTTATTTGATTATGGAGTTATGTTTTTGTAATTTAAACAAAAATAAGATTTTTACAAAAAGTGTTTTAAGATCAAAGAAAATTTAAAGGAAATTTTATTTTTGAAAATTTTTAGTGTTACAGAATCAGTGAGTGGGAATGGACTCGGTGAGTTAGAGTTCAGATCTAGTGATGGAGGGACTTGGCGAGTCTATACCCTGACTCGGCGAGTCCGATCAACTGAAAGTTGACTTTGACTTGAAAGTTGACTTTGTCCAGGAAGTTGAATTTGACCAGGGGTAAAATAGTCATTTTACCCTGAGGACAGTTATCAGTACCTGATCTAGTGTTTTTGGGATTTGTAGCCGGTGAGTTCCGGAGCAGCAGTTAGCTAGTTTTAGAGTTAGTATCTCAGCAGCCAGCGTTACGAGGTGAGTTTCCTTCCAGTAGGAATGGGTCTACGGCCACAATGTCGGCCCGTCTAGTTAGCAGTAGTTCTGAACTTCGGTCTGACGCAATAGTTCAGTGTGCTTGATGTCTTTGTGATTCAAGCATGTCTTTGTGTTAAGTTACAACTAGGAATCCAGATACATTGTAAACACTTAACAATAGCTAAAACATGTATGGTGTTTATTCAATGACAACAAAATTCCATCAAATACCTTATACAAAGTTTCAAATAGTCAACAAAAGTTGGAAGCGCTAAAAATCTCCGTTTAAGTCCATTTTGGACTAGGATTTTCTTGTTGGGCCTAATGGACCAATAATCTTCCAATTTAAATGTTTTGGGCTTAGAACTCTTAAATGGGCTCTAATTGTACCCACTTTCAATTATGTTAACATTTTGGGCCATAATTGACCTAGAGTGAAATAAAGTACCCTTATTGGGCCATGACAAATCTAATTAACTTAATGGGCCATAAAACTCATACTTTGATTTATATTGGGCTGCGAACCATCTCCAAAGACCAATTGGACCAAAAATCATCAAAATGGGCCCATAATATGGACTTAAGCACAAAACGCCCAAATCCTCCTCCCCCTTCTCACTTTCTCGGCCCAAGAGGAAAAAAAAATTAATGAAATAAGGAGGGTTAGCCACCTCCTTATTATATCATGGATTTCCATGCAAAACCTCACATGTCTCCATGCACCATCTCTTCACCTCTCTCTCTCTCTCTCTCTCTCTTCTCCTTTCTTCTTCTTGTTTTTGTCCAATTCCCACTCACTCCACCTCATTCTCTTTCAACAATATCTCAAGAATACGATCAAGAACTCACCCTCCTTCCATCAAAAATTTTGAAAATCACAAGGGCTCCAAGAAGATCTTTCCCTAATATCACTAATCCTTGGTAAGCTATTGTTTGATCCATACCTTAACTTCTTGATTACCTCAAGAATCTCCCCCTAACTCATGCAAAATTCGTGATCTTTCTTCTTAGCACACATATAAGCCAAAGACCTTCCAAGAAGCTTGCTAGGCCGAAAGACCTCATCATTTTCTTTCATTTCTTCTTCAAAACCATGATCCACAAGAAAATGTGAGTTCATACCCCTCTCTTTTCGGTTTTCACAAGTTTTATGGGGGAGAATACAAGTAAAATGTGTAGATCTATGTCTATGTTGTATGTCAGTGTGATTTCATGTGTTTATGTGGTAAATATGTAACAAAATGAGAGAAATCTCGAGATCTATAACTCTAGGAGTAAGATAAACATGATCTAAGATATGTTAGACTAAATAAGTCAAGAAAAATTACCCTCTAAGGTGATAATAAACAAATTGCAACATAAAACCCATTTTTGGACTTAATTTGTCAAATAAACAAAAGTTGGGTTGAAAGTTCCCGTCCACGGTTTTCTTAAAGACCAAAAGAGTTAAAATGTAAAAATAAATGTTTTTATGAATAACATACTCTTTAAAGGGCTAGAAATGTAATTTGCAGCTTAATGGGCCAATTTTTTGGAATTTCGACCCATTGAGCCAAATATTGCGAAAAAAAAATGATTTTCAAGGGATTGAAATGGTAAACTTCTTAAAACAGGGGGTAAAAGGGTAAACAAAACTAATTCAGGGGTTAAAATGATATTTTTCCAAACAAGGATAAAAAATATAAAGTTTTTGGATTTTGGGCCAAAATTGTAAAAGTTGCAAAAAGTTTGGACTTTAACTGAAAAACTCTTTACTGGAGGGGCTGAAACTATCAAAGAGTAAATTATGAGCTAAAAACATCACTTAAACAAGTCTATGGGTCAAAAATGTCAAGAAAATGGTTTAAGGGCCTAAAATGTCTTTTTTTTAAATAAAGGACTAAAATTGTCATTTTTATTAAACAAGGGCTGAAAGGGTTAAACCAATATTTTTGAGTCAATTATTTTATTATTAAGATATTTGGTCAAAAACACCAAATTACAACTTACGAAAATAGAAAGATGAATATTCATATAATTCCAAATATTGTTATAAACAACCGACCGACCTCGTGTCATTACAAATCTAACAATCATTAAATCAATCTTTCTGACAATTATACCATACCTAAAACAAGTAAATATTCAAATCTTTGGTCTTGAAAGTTCTTAATCATGCTTATTGGGCCTTCATGACCCATTAACATGACTTTATGTCCCAACGATAATAATAAATGTTTATTGGGCCTCCTGTGACCCAATTTCATGCTTAAGGGACCCTCAATGGCTTTCAAGTGCTATTGGGTCTCAGTGGCCCATTAGCATTGCTAGTAAGGTCCATGTAAATCAAATGCGAAATGGGCCAACGTGTCCTTCGTATTCCTAATAGCAATAAATAATACATGGGATTAGCAGGACCTTGTAATCCTCTTCTCCTCGTTTATTAGGCTTACCTTCAATTCAGTAAACATATATAGGTCGTTAATCAATGGTAATAAAATTCATGTTGGATTTAGTGAGTAATAACGAACGGCACCTCTATGGGTCGTTTGTAGTCTATAGTTATAATCAAAGTCTCTTGGAGGGAGAGTGAGAGTTTGTATATAGATTTATACGGGGGTGACTCCCCCACACCTCAGTTGTTCACTACAGTTAGACTCGGCCAGTCTAGGGTGACAAAATCTTAAGATTAATTTCGGCGTTCATTTGAATGCTAAGATAGATGAACTAGTCATCATCATGCATGGTTAAAACAACTCACATAAATAAATCCAATACTATCTGATTAATCAAGGAAAACCATCATCATTCGTTGTGATGGTATAACAATTTGAAACAATTATATTATATTATGTTATCGGAAAACATTGAGTTTTTCGAGGAGATCCACACCATTCACTTGTACTTTTTGAATAACTATAATGCAAAATTTCTCATTTATACCCGCTTTGAAATCATTCATGCATAAACCTATGGATCTTCACACTTTTGGTATAAACAATTGTCTTTTTTGAAAATATCGGATATTATGGGTTTTATAAACTACACAAAACATTTTCAAAACAACTCTACTTATGAACTCACCAACATTCCATATGTTGACGTTTTTCAAAATAACTTGTATTCTCAGGTAATAGGTAAGTCGAGGAGTAATACCAAGTATGTTAGGGTGTTATGCTTTTTTTGAAATCTTTCAAACAATTTATGCCATGGATATGTAATGTTTAAACAATGTACTTGATGTGAACAATGTCAGTTGTAAGGTATTAATGCATGGTGAAGTTTATGTTATGTTTCATGTATATTCATTGTGATGATATTCAATTTGAGTCACGCAAGCCCTCGGACGTTTTCGTCGTCTGGTTCGGGGGTGTGACAGGTTGGTATCAGAGCTCTATTTATAGTGAACTAGCATATCTAACCACACATTGATATGAAACTATAAACCAAAGAGGGACTAAAACAACTCTGAACAAAACAAAATTTCATACTTATGTGCTTATATTAGGATAATAACCTAAAAATATCTAATAAAAGCTTCTGGAGGAAATTGAACACTATGGTTAAACGTGGGCAGTTATGTAGTCATATTAGGGATAAATATAGCCTGATCAACTATATTTATTCAAAATATAACCAACATGTGTTCGGGAGTAACTGTAGTGGGAAATGAATCCAAAAGCCTACCCCACTCTCCAATAACTCTAGGGAATCCAAACACTAATAATTAAAAATACTGTGAGAATAATCAAAACATGACTCGTTCCTGCGCCCCATGCAGTCACCATGGATGATGATCAGCAAGGAGTAAACTTCTACCAAGCACAAGTGGTTCACAAAGTGATTGAGGTGGATCCTGAAGAAAACCCCGAAGGAGGCCCTACCATGGGTCAATAGGATGGACCCGAAGTGGAACCGAAAGAGTATGTGGTAACTGATTACGAATACGACGAGTCTGACCAGGATTCAGATGAAGGGAAGGACATTGAGGAGGCGTGCAATGAAGCCCACCTATCGAAATCCCCATCAAATCCACACAAGGTTCAGAGGGGTGATGCCTACCATTTACACTCTCTTGAGGAAGAAATAACGAATCTCAAGTGTCAACTCTTTGCGACCGAAGCAAGGGCTGTACGATCCAAGAAAAGGGTAGAAGTAATCATCAAGAGGCAAATGAACTAGCTGAACTTCTGATATGTCAGCTCGACGATTGAGTGCCATCGTCAGCACTACCGATGGGACTCTACTACTTGCTATTATAGGTTGTACAATTTGAAGAACTAGCCGTACCTCCTACTAGTGTTGTGTTTCTATGGATATTATGTCGTAATACTATCGGATCGTACATTTTTCTATGAAATGTTTGTCATTTAGGCAAATTTTCCTGTATCAAAAATGGCTATTTCTAGCAGAAATGATATATGTTTTAATATGAGGTTTTGCTTATGTGCAGAAACAAACCATCGAAACCGTTAGATACTCAAGAACCTTGAAACTAAAATAACCTATGAACTCTATGAATAAGACTTAATATTCGTGACAAGTTTAAATATTTTTTCTACAAATATAAACACACCATAGGGATATAGATCGAAACATTGTGAACCATACGACAAAACGCAAAAATTACAGAGCACCATCGGAAATGGTTGTCATTACCTACGATCCTACTTATCATCATGCAGTAGAAGATGCCATTCCATAGAAATAACAAGCACACCTGTGAAGCACCACTCTTGCAAATGGACTTTACTACATTCCAAGTTGCTATCACCGATGCCGTAACTGCTGCTATGACACAACTCAATGCAAACAACACCAATAGAGGAGGAAACAGCATCAACAACACCAGTCGAAGTAACGACCACGGAAACCAATGAGTGATCGCATATCAAGGCACTCCAAACCCCAAGCTTAAGAGCAGTCAACGAGCGTCATGGAATAAGAGAAAAGAACGGCCAAATCAAGGATTCTCGAAGAAACAACATGTTAATACTGTCAATGTTGCCATGACAACTACTACACCAACACTAGGGAGAACATATGCTGGAAGTCATCCAAAATGCAACAAATGTAGTTTCCTTCATCATGGAATATGCAGAGAGATGAACTGTACCAGTTGCAATAGAAAAGGTCATACGGCAAAATATTGCAGGACCTATCCTTCCCAGAACCAGCAGCAAGGAAACAACAAGAATAACAACAACAACAACAACAACAACAACAACAACAACAACAACAACAACAACAACAACAACAACAACAACAACCGCAACAACAACAACAATACCAACAACATCGACACCAATGCGGGACCAAGCCACACCTGCTATGGATGTAGAAAGACTAGGCATTTCCGTTGAAACTACCCCAACATCAACAACCATGGAAATGGAGGAGTCGGGAGAGTGCTGACCATGGGTCAGGGAGAGGCGGTTCAGGATCCCGCTATTGTCACCGGTACGTTCCTCTTAAACCACACTTATGCATGCATCCTACTTGATACCAGAGCAGAACGAAGCTTTGTGAGTAATGGATTCAAACACTTGATAAAACAGCAACCCTAGAAGCTCGATGAAACCTTTATAGTGGAAATGGCTAATGGGAAAACAGAATCAATTGGAGAAATCTACATCGGATGTACCCTAACCTTGAACTAACATGTCTTTCAAATAAACTTAATGTCTGTTTCCATTACGAGTTTTGATGTGATTATCGGCATGGACTAGTTAAGCCCCCACTATGCTGAAATTATGTGTCACGAGAAGGCCGTTTGCCTTCACCTCCCAAATCGCGAAACCCTAATTATATACAGAGACAAACCCAACACGAACCTTCGTCTTATCTCATGAATTAAGGCACAGAAGTATCTACGAAAGAAGGACTTGACGTTTCTGGCTCATATTGTGGATAAGTCCAAGGAAGAGGTCAATATTCGAGACATGCCAGTGGTTTGCGAGTTTCCGGATGTCTTTCCCGAAGATCTTCCGGGGATACCCCCAGAAAGACAAATCAAGTTCCGAATTGATCTCGTGACAGGAGCTACACCCATCGCTAAATTGCCCTACATATTGGCTCCTGCGGAAATGCAAGAGTTGTCCAGCCAACTCAGTGAACTTTTGGACAAAGGATTCATCCGACCCAGTTTCTCACCCCGGGGAGCTCCAGATCTCTTCGTTAAAAAGAAAGATTGTTCCTTTAGGATGTGCATCGACTACAGGGATCTAAATAAACTCACTATAAAAAATCCTTATCCACTTCCGTTAATCGACAATCTATTTGACCAACTCCAAGGCGCAAGCTACTTCTCTAAGATAGATCTGCGATCCGGATACCACCAACTCAAAGTCCAGGAAGAGGATATCCCCAAAACCACTTTCCAAACTCGTTATGGACATTATGAATTTGTCGTAATGCCCTTCGGTCTAATGAATGCCCCTGCCGCATTCATGGACCTAATGAATCGAATTTTCCGACCATTCCTCGACAACTTTGTCATCAATTTCATCGAAGATATTCTAGTCTATTCTCGAAGCGAAGAGGAGCATGGCCGACATCTCCGACAAATCTTAGAAACCCTAAGAATCGAAAAGCTATACACAAAAATCTCTAAGTGTGAGTTCTGGCTCCGTAGTGTGAACTTTTTGGGTCATGTTGTTAGTCAAGAAGGGATACATGTCGATCTTTCTAAGGTTAAAGCCATTGAAGGATGGGAGATCCCAACAACACCCACATAAATTCGTCTATTTTTAGGCCTCGCAGGCTATTACAGGAGGTTCATTCAGAACTTCCCCAAAACAACCAAGCCACTTACCTTGCTTATGCAGAAGGGTGTACCCTTTGAATAGATAGATAAACAAGAGGCTGCATTCCGAACTCTGAAGCAAACACTATGCAATGCACCAGTACTATCACTACCAGAGGGAATGGAGGACTTCGTAGTCTACTGCGATGCGTTGAATCAAGGTTTAGGTTGTGTGCTTATGCAGCGTGGGAATGTGATAGCTTATGCGTCTCGACAACTAAAGACACATGAGGTGAATTATACCACCCATGATCTCGAATTGGGAGTTGTGATCTTCGCCTTGAAAATTTGGAGGCACTACCTTTATGGTACCAAGGGCACCCTTTTCACTGACCATAAGAGTCTCCAACACATTTTAAATCAAAAGGAGTTAAACATGAGGCAATGAAGATGGGTTGAGATGCTAAACAACTATGAGTGAGAAATCAAGTACCACCCAGGTAAGGCTAATGTGGTAGTTGATGCCTCGAGTAAGAAAGAATACTCGAATCATCGTGTGAAGACTGTCTCCATAACCATTCAATCCCACCTGACCTCACAAATCAGAGCAGCCCAGTTCGATGCCATGAAGGCAGAAAACAAAACCAGCAAAGCGTTACGTGGAATGGAAAAGAATTTTGAAGCGAAGGAGGACAGAACCTATTATTTCATGAACCACATTTGGATCCCTAAACTTGGGGGATTCTGAGAAGTAGTCATGAATGAAGCCCACAATACATGATACTCCATCCATCCGGGTTCAGATAAAATGTACTTGGATATCAAGCAACATTATTCGTGGCTTAACATGAAGGTGGAAATTGCCACTTATGTTAGCAAGTGCCTCACGTGTGCTAAAGTAAATGTGGAATATCAGAAGCCCTCAGGATTACTACAACAACCGATAATTCCTGAGTGGAAATGGAAAGGATCACTATGGACTTTGTGACCAAACTACCCAAGACAACTGATGGTTTGGATACCATATGGGTAATACTTGACAAGTTAACAAAATCCGATCATTTCCTGCCAATAAAAGAGTCATATAAGATGGAAGGATTGAAGGACCTATATCAAGGAAATCGTGAGACTCCACGGAGTGCCACTATCTATCATCTTAGATAGAGATAGTAGGTTTACTTCACGCTTTTGGCAATCGCTTCAAAAAGCTATGGGAACACAACTTGACATGAGCACTGCCTACCACCCACAAACGGATGGTCAAAGCGAGCGAACCATTCAAACGCTAGAAGATATGCTTTGTGCATGTGTGATAGACTTTGGAAGGTCGTGGGATACCCACTTTCCCTTGACTATTTCTCGTACAACAATAGTTATCACATGAGCATTAAAGTTGCTATCTTCATGGCGTTGTATGGGCATAAATGTAGATCGTCGTTGTGTTGGGCTGAGGTAGGAGACTCCCAACTAGCAAGATGATAGACACCAGGCAATGCATTAACGGGACCATAAATCATACACGAAATGATAGAGAAGATAATTCAAATTAGAGCTCAACTACAAGCATCACGAGACCGACAGAAAAGCTACGTTGATAAACGGCGAAAGCCCTTGGAATTTCAAGTTGGGGATCGGGTGTTGTTAAAAGTCTCTCCCTGGAAAGGGGTGATTCGTTTTGGGAAACGGGGAAAACTAAACCCACGATACATTGGACCCTTCGATATTCTTACTCGAATAGCTCCAGTGGCTTATAGACTGCAGCTACCCACTAAGCTCAGCAGTGTACCCCCCGTGTTCCATGTTTCCAATTTAAAGAAGTGCTTAGAAGAAATCGAAATCAACGAGAATCTCCTATTCATCGAAGAACCAGTCGAAATCATGGATACGGAAGTAAAGCGTACTAAGCAAAGTTGCATTCCGGTTGTGAAAGTTTGGTGGAAGGAAAAATGTGGACCAGAATTCACATGGGAACGTGAAGACCAGATGAAGCAGAAGTACCCTCACCTATTCTCGCATTCTCGAATCTAGCTTTAAAATGAATTTCGGGACGAAATTCCCTCTAACGGGGGATGATGTCACAACTAGGAATCCTGATACGTTGTAGACACTTAACAAAGAATGACATTATAGCAAAAACATGCATGGTGTTTATTCAATGACAACAAAATTCCATCAAATACAAACTTTCAATTAGTCAACAAAAGTTGGAAATACTAAAAATCCCGGTTTAAGTCCATTTTGGACTAGGATTTTCTTGTTGGGCTTAATGGACCAATAAGTTTCTAGTTTGACTATTTTGAGCTTAGAACTCTTAAATGGGCTCTAATTGTACCCACTTTCATTTATTTAACATTTTGGGCCATAATGGGCCTAGAATGAAATAAAATACCCTTATTGGGCCATGAAAAATATAATTAACCTAATGGGCCATAAAACTCATACTTTGATTTATATTGGGCTGTGAACCATCTCCGAAGACCAATTGGGCCAAAAATCATCAAAATGGGCCCATAATATGGACTTAAGCACAAAAGGCCCAAATCCTCCTCTCTCTTCTCTTTTTCTCGGCCCAAGAGGAAAACAAAATAATAATCATAATAATAATAATAATAATAATAATAATAATAATAATAATAATAATAATAATAATAATAATAATAATTAATGAAATAAGGAGGGTTAGCCACCTCCTTATTATATCATGGATTTCCATGCAAAACCTCAGATGTCTCCATGCACCATCTCTTTACCTCTCTTTCTTCTCCTTTCTTCTTCTTATTCTCGGCCGATTCCCACTCACTCCACCTCATTCTCTTTCAACAGTATCTCAAGAATACTCTCTCAAGAACTCACCCTCCTTCCATCAAAAATTTCAAAAATCACAAGGGCTCCAAGAAGATCTTTCCTTAACATCACTAATCCTTGGTAAGTTGTTGTTTGATCCATACATTAACTTTTTGATTACCTCAAAAATCTCCCCCTAACTCATGCAAAATTCGTGATCTTGCTTCTTAGAACACATCTAAGCCAAAGACCTTCCAAGAAGCTTGCTAGGCCGAAAGACCTCATCATTTTCTTTCATTTATTCTTCAAAATGATGATCCACAAGAAAAGGTGAGTTCATACCCCTCTCTTTTCGGTTTTTCAAAAGTTTTATGGGGGAGTTAATTTGGACTTAATTTGTTAAATAAACCCATTTTTGGACTTAATTTGTTAAATAAACAAAAGTAGGGTTGAAAGTTGCCCTCCATGGTTTTCTTAGGGACCAAAAGAATCAAAAATGTAAAAATAAATGTTTTTATGAATAACATACTCTTTAAAGGGCTAGAAATGTAATTTGTAACTTAATGGGCCAATTTTTGGGCTTTTCGGCCCATTGAGCCAAAAATTGCAAAAAATATGATTTTCAAGGGATTGAAGTGGTAAACTTCTCAAAATAGGGGTTAAAAGGGTAAAAAAACTAATTCAAGGGTTAAAATGATATTTTTCCAAACAAGGATAAAAAATGTAAAGTTTTTCGATTTTGGGCCAAAAGTGTAAAAGTTGCAAAAAGTTTGGACTTTAGCTGAAAAACTCTTTACTGGAGGGGCTGAAACTGCCAAAGAGTAAATTTTGAGCTAAAAACATCATTTAAACAAGTCTATGGGTCAAAATTGTCAACAAAATGGTTTAAGGGCCTAAAATGTCTTTTTTTTTAAATAAAGGACTAAAATTGTCATTTTTATTAAAGAAGGGCTGAAAGGGTTAAACCAATATTTTTGAGTCAATTATTTTATTATTAAGATATTTGGTCGAAAACACCAAATTACAACTTACGAAAATAGAAAGATGAATATTCATATAATTCCAAATATTGTTATAAACAACCGACCAACCTCGTGTCGTTACAAATCTAACAATCATTAAATCAATCTTTCTGACAATTATACCATACATAAAACAAGTAAATATTCAAATCTTTGGGCTTGAAAGTTCCTAATCATGCTTATTGGTCCTTCGTGACCCATTAACATGACTTTAGGGCCCAACGATAATAATAAATGTTTATTAGGCCTCTTGTGACCCAATTTCATGCTTAAGTGACCCTCAATGGCTATCAAGTGCTATTGGATCTCAGTGGCCCATTAGCATTGCTAGTAAGTTCCAAATAAATCAAATGCGAAATGGGCCAACGTGTCCTTCGTATACCTAATAGCAATAAATAATACATGGGATTAGCAGGACCTTGTAATCCTCTTCTCCTCGTTTATTAGGCTTACCTTCAATTCAGTAAACATATACAGGTCGTTAATCAATGGTAATACGTTTCATGTTGGATTCAGTGAGTAATAACGAACGACACCTCTATGGGTCGTTTGTAGTCTGTAGTTATAATCAAAGTCTCTTGGAGGGAGAGTGAGAGTTTGTGTATAGATTCATACGGGGGTGACTCCCCCACACCTCAGTTGTTCACTACAGTTAGACTCGGCCAGTCTAGGGTAACAAAATCTTATGATCAATTCCGACGTTCATTAGAATGCCAAGACAGACGAACTAGTCATTATCATGCATCGTTATAACGACTAACATAAACAAATCCAATACTATCCGAGTAATCAAGGAAAACCATCATCATTCGTTGTGATGGTATAACAATTTGATACAATTATATTATATTATGTTATTAGAAAACATCGTGTTTTTCGAGGAGATCCACACCATTCACATGTACTTTTCAATAACTATAATGTAAAACTTCTCATTTATACACGCTTTGAAATCATTCATGCATAAACCTATGGATCTTGACACTTTGGTATAAACAATTGTCTTTTCAGAAAATATCAGATTTTCTGGGTTTTATAAACTACACAAATTATTTTCAAAACAACTCTGCTTATGAACTCACTAACATTCCATATGTTGACGTTTTTCAAAATAACTTGTATTGTTAGGTAACAGGTAAGACGAGGAGTAATACCACGTATGTTAGGGTGTTATGCTCTTTTTTGAAAACTTTCAAACAATTTATGCCATGGATATGTAATGTTTAAACAATGTACTTGATGTGAACAATGTCAGTTGTAAGGTATTAATGCATGGTGAAGTTTATGTTATGTTTCATGTATATTCATTGTGATGATATTTAATTTGAGTAACGCGAGTCCTCGGAAGTTTCCACCGTCTGGTTCGGGGGTGTGACATGCTATGTGTTCCGGTCTTCGGTCAGATGCAGTATGCAGTATATGTGTTCATGCTAGTTGATATGTTTATGCTATGTTATGTTCAGTCAGTTTCCGGACTTCAGTCCGATGCAGGGGACAAGGTCCCAGTCAGTTCCGGACTTCGGTTCGATGCAGTTTCCAGACTTTGGTCCAATGTAGAGGGCAAGGCCCTACTTAGTTCCGGACTTCGGTCCGATTCAGTTTCCGGACTTCAGTCTGATGCAGTGGTCAAGGCCTAATAGTTGTTTATGTGCTATTTTAGGGTATGTGGTAGCTTGGGTGTAACATCCCAGAATAGCAAGAGTAGAGTTGAGGGCTAAGAGTGTAAATTTTGAAGGGCAACTCGGCGAGTCCATGGATGGACTCGGCGAGTAGGGTCGCGACTTTGGTCGCGAGTCAAGTGGCCTACTAGGCGAGTCCAAAGATGGACTCGGTAAGTAGGTGCTGAGTGGAGAAAACCCTAAATCCGGGGAATGAGCCCTATTTAAAGAACATTATATCCCCTCCCCAGCCTCTTTGATCCCCCTTGAAGTCCAGAAATCCTAGAAAGCGTGATTGAAGAAGATTAGAGTGCATTTGGAGCTTGGAGAGGTGTTTGTTGAAGAAATCTTGAAGGAGAAGAGGCTTGGATCAAAGGGATTTGCTTGGATTCGAGTTTGATTGTAGTTGGGGCATTCTTTTGAGGTAACATCTCGTTCTTGGGATATCACTCTTATCGATTCATCATTTTGGGGTTTGTGGGGAGTTTATTTTGGTATGTTTTGGAGTTTGGAGGTTAGATCTGAGGTTGCTACCTCAGATCTGGAATATTGAAGGCCTAGAGTGCATTAAAGTTCCTATAATTTAGTGCTTAGTGAAGCCATCATGTCCCAAACCTTAGCTCTAAAGTGAATAAGGCCCAGATCTCTTTGGATTCACGTAAAGTTTGCCACTTTACGTGATGAATGGATTGTAGGAGGCTAGATCTATGTTTTGGATCAATTGCATGGCCTGGAATGCTTCTGTATGGATTCAGACCGGTGGTACTCGGCGAGTCATATGGGTGGATCGACGAGTTGATTGAAGATGAGCTGGAACTCGACGAGTTGGATGAACAACTCAGCGAGTAGGTTAAAGGTAGCCATAGACTCGACGAGTCTTGTCGTAGAGTCCCAATATTTTCTGGTTAAGTCGAGAAACGGTGAGTCAAGGGATGACTCGGTGAGTTGGGTGCGAGTGGACTCAGAGTTGTTGGACTCAGCGAGTCTCGGGGCGACTCGGCGAGTTAGGTCGTGGATTGAATGAAGTTCTGAGCATAAGGACTCGACGAGTTATCGGGTTGACTCGACGAGTAGAGTCAGTCAGGGGTTGACTTTGACTTTGTCCAAGGTTGACCAGTTGTCGTCCAAGGGTATTTTGGTAATTAAGGGTATTTATTGAGTTGAAGTGTTTTGGTGTTCAGTGGAGGAGTTTGTGTCGGAGTTTGGAGCAGCGGGATCTTATCCTTTCAGCCGACAGTTCGAGGTAAGTTATCCTCATTATATCGACAGGGTCTAAGGCACCAATGCCGGTCCTTTATTGAATTGTGATTCGGATATGGTTGTTATGTAATTTCTTGACCTATCTGCATCCTGGTAGCTAGGATGGTATATGCTAGAGACCTGATTAAGGTCAGTTTCCCGATATGTAGAGTGGTGTTATGCTATTAAACGGTTAGGTCGGTAACCTGGTTAGAGCAATGATATGTTATGTGATATGCTTGATCGGTTTGTTGTTTATGACTGTTATATGATTGTATGTTATGTGCACATGGACTAGAGATGGTACGAGCGAACCAACCACACTGTAGACTCGAAGGACATGACTAGACTCGGAGGATGGATCCGGTGGACTGAAGGCCCGATACGGCGGACCAGTCACATAGTAAACCCGATATGCATGGTTGTTCTATGTTCTGTTATGTTATGTATGCTTTTATGCTATGGGCCGGAAGCCAATATGTTTTGGACCGAAAGGTCGTAGCCTAGAAGGGCGTATATATGGTTGGTATTTTGGGGGTATCTCACTAAGCTTTTAGGCTTATAGTTGTGGTATAATGTTTTTCAGGTTCTTCAGGAGACTGTGGCAAGGCAAAGGGGTGATCGTACCGTTCCTCGCATTTATGTTTTATGAAATGGACCTGGGAATATTCTGATAAATAATGTATTGAAAACCTTTTTGTAATGATATTATTAAAATGAATTGTTTTGAAAAATTTAAATTGGTTGGATTTTTCGGTCGTTACAAGTTGGTATCAGAGCCTTGGTTTGAGTGAATTGGAGGAACACTTGTGTGACTCCAGTCTCAAATCGAGGAGGGTTTTCAAAAGAGAATTTAAAATGGTTTTCAAAATAAGTAAAAGAGGACGCGGAGATACGATCAGCCGGAGCCAGTAAGTAACCCCAAATTACCATTCATGACATTTGTTTATTTGAGCTTTAATAGAACAGCATGCTAGTGATAGGCTAGGGATCTTCAGGAATTCATGATAATGTTTCCTGTTATGTGATGCCTGCTTGCCTAGGGTTCCTCTATTGAGAGTTCCAGTGTTCCTCTAGGAGTGAGGATCGAGCGCTTGCTATGTATATTTGTCACTAGGGTGTTATGGTAGTACTTCATACAAATATGGGTAGGTGTGGAAGGTAGTATGGGCTCGTACTACTAAAAGCACAGGACCCATACGCGTATCAGGGAAACCATGACCTCTAGGGTTGGGTTGAGAGTTGGTTCCTGGGTTAGTGGAAGGTGTCTGAGATTTTGGTGTTTTATTTTCAGTATGGAGATTTCAGGGCAAGCTGGGAGTGGATCCGGGTCAGGATCAGGAGCAGGAGAGGGAGTTCCGGGTGGGTCCGTACCGCCCGAGGTTGTCGGTCAGATGAGTACGCGCGAGTTGGATGCGAGGATTCGTGAGATCCTGCACGACGAGGTTGTTGCATTGTTCTCGGCCGAGCTGTCGGAACTATTTGGGTCAATCAAGGCCGCCATGGTGGAGTATTTTGATGAGCGCTATGCGGCTCTCACAGAGACGGCTGTCGCCGCGGCTACAACGGCAGGGGGAGGAGCTAGTAGAGGTTTTCAGTATCGGGACTTCGATAATACGAAGCCTCCCACCTTTGATGGAGTTCAGGATCCGATCGTTGCTATGAGATGGTTATCAAACGTGGAGGGGTGTTTCTTCACGTGTTCATGCCCTGCTGATCAGAGGGTGAGGTGTGCTCTGAACCTGTTAAGGCTCGGGGCAAAGGATTGGTGTAGATTGACCACGGAGTCATACTCGGATGCGTAGAGGGCTGCGATTTCATGGGATCAGTTCAGAGAGATGTTCAGCACTCGCTATGTTCCGCAGGTCGAGAGGGAGAGGTTAGCTCAGGAGTTCCTTGAGTTGAAGCAGGATACGGAGTCGGTGACAAAAATCACCAGGATGTTTACTAAGAGGGCAATGTTTTGCCCTGAGTTCGCTTCGGAGCAGGCTCAGATGTCCCGATATCTGAGTATGCTAAAGAGGGACATCAGGCAGTTTGTGTCCACACAGAGGTGCGAGACCTTGTTGGAGTTGCAGGAGGCTGCCAGACGGCGTGAGTTAGAGATTGAGTTGCAGATGCATGACCTGAGGCAAGCCCCGGTTCATTCGCAGCCGACGAGGAAACGGTCTAAGACCATTGATTCCAGGATGGGAGATCAGGGCAGCCATGTTTGTGGAAAGTGTGGGAGGGGTCACGCCGGAGTTTTTCGGTCCGATGGTGCATGCCGCAAGTGCGGAAAGGAGGGACACTATGCGCAGGATTGTCGAAGGTCAGTGCCGATTCGGGATTTGAGGATATGTTATCATTGTCATCAGGTTGGACACTTGAGGGTCAACTGTCCACAGCTTGCTGCAGGATCGGTGCAGGCTCCAGCACCGGCCACATTAAGGATCACAAGTGGAGGTCAGGGGGGAGCGGAGCCCCCAAGGGCTTAGGGTCATGCTTTTCAGCTTGCAGCGGAGGAGGTTCGAGTAGTGCCGGATGCAGCTGCGGGTATGTTTCTTTCTTGTTATCTTGTTTTTTTTATGATTATCGTGGAGTATCGTTTATCTGCTAGTCTCGTTGGGTGGTTTTCGTTTTGTTATCCGTTATTCCTTGAGGGTTTGGCATGGGTATGGATTAGTATTTCGGGTTTTCGCTGATTATCTTTGTGAGGATCATTGGTGGATACGGCGTTAGTTTGAATGTCGGTAAGCATCTGCAGACTGAGGAATGGATATTTGAAGATTGGGTTCCTTTCGAGCGGGATGATCGGTGTGGAAATGTGTTTTTGCGAAGGTTGCTAGTGCTAGTGGGAATCAGTCTGAGTGTAAATGTGGGTTTTGTGCAAGGTTATCTTGGGAGGTCGGTGATAGCGACCGGGGGTTGGTAGTCAGTGCCTTAAGTGGGGGAGAATTGGAGAGTTCTCCGGAGGATCGACGAGTATGAAAGGTTGTTTACCTGCATGGAATTCAGTAGTGTCTCAGTCAGCCAAGGGCATTGGTTGGTATGAGTAAATGGCAGGCGTGCGGGGCGGGATACAGACCAAGAGCTTGATTGTGCAGGGCCTGGGATTAGGCCGGGATCGAGTATGTATGATGGAGATAGAGTTCGGAACCCCTGGGGGGATGGAACAGTATGCATGGGAGGTTTTCCCGGAGAGGTAACTCGGAATGTTGATTGCTGGTTGAGTGGTCCAGATAGACTGAAGGCCAATGGGCGTACCAGTCAGGCCGAAGGCTCGGTGAACGGTCTAGCTAGACTGAAGTCCCTGGAGGGCGGTCCAGGTCTGCTGAAGTTCATGAGAGTGGTCCAGTTTGACTGAAGGCCTGGTAAGGCGGTCTAGTCATGATGAAGACTCTACATGTGTCGTTAGATCGGTGCGAGGTAATGGATTGAGTATGCCGCGATATGTTAGCGTTGCAAGGTCTGACCCCGGAAATTTATCGCAATCAGTGAAGGTAGTGCATGGACTTGAGAGTCTTCTCGGGTGGATTCAGAGTATGTATGGTGTATGGGATAGCAGTTACGCTATAAAGAGGTGGTGTAGCATTGGGTGAGCACCGTAGTACTTGTCGTGGTGACAAGGCGGTCGAGGGGTTTTCTTTGGTAAGGAAAGAGGAGGAATGTAATTCTGAAGGGGAGTGCAAATTCACGGAAGTGAAAGCGGCAGTGTAGAGTTATGATCGGAGTGGTCTGACAGTGGTCATTGAGCAGCATGTGCGGCAGCGGTTTGGGATGACATCATGAGGGGATGTCTGCTGGGGTTGCAGAAGGGATTTCTGAGGCTGTAAAGTCAAGAGGCTCGTAAGGGATGCAGATATTGAGTTTTGGGTTTCCAGCTTGATTTCGGGAAGGGATTTGTGTATCAGTGGTTCATCCTAATGGATGTTTTGAGGGTCGTCAGAGTGATGGGTTTCCTAACCCGAGGGTGCTAGAGCCAGTTCAGCATGTGCATTCGATTGCAAGAAGAGAACTCATGAGAGTTGCTCTGAAGAGTGTGTCTTTCTGTCAGCATGGAATGGATAGAGTTGGACTCGGATCGGGAATCGGGTGGTACAAAGTTAATTATAGCTCATATGGGTCGAGTAATGGTTGTGATTTGGAGTAGTGATGCATCGTGGGTGGTACTCAGTTGTTGTGTGTGGTTATCAGAGGGTAAAGTCGGTGCCCGGTTCGAGATGGTGGTTAGGACACCGCAAGGAAGGAGAAAGTGAGTTCAAGTTTCGATGGGTATGCCTTGAGGGACCTGGTCCGGTTAAGGCCAGGTGGCGTGTTGTGGGAGTATTTTTTTGGAGATGAGTTGTCGTAGGCTTCGAGGACGAAGCCTAATTTAAGTGGGGGAGAATTATAACATCCCGGAATAGCAAGAGTAGAGTTGAGGGCTAAAAGTGTAAATTTTGAAGGGCAACTCGGCGAGTCCATGGATGGACTCGGCGAGTAGGGTCGCGACTTTGGTCGCGAGTCAATTGGCCTACTCGGCGAGTCCAAAGATGGACTCGGCGAGTAGGTGCTGAGTGGAGAAAACCCTAAATCCGGGGAATGAGCCCTATTTAAAGAACATTATATCCCCTCCCCAGCCTCTTTGATCCCCCTTGAAGTCAAGAAACCCTAGAAAGCGTGATTGAAGAAGATTAGAGTGCATTTGGAGCTTGGAGAGGTGTTTGTTGAAGAAATCTTGAAGGAGAAGAGGCTTGGATCAAAGGGATTTGCTTGGATTCGAGTTTCATTGTAGTTGGGGCATTCTTTTGAGGTAACATCTCGTTCTTGGGCTATCACTCTTATGGATTCATCATTTTGGGGTTTGTGGGGAGTTTATTTTGGTATGTTTTGGAGTTTGGAGGTTAGATCTGAGGTTGCTACCTCAGATCTGGAATATTGAAGGCCTAGAGTGCATTAAAGTTCCTATAATTGAGTGCTTAGTGAAGCCATCATGTCCCAAACCCTAGCTCTAAAGTGAATCAGGCCTAGATCTCTTTGGATTCACGTAAAGTTTGCCACTTTACGTGATGAATGGATTGTAGGAGGCTAGATCTATGTTTTGGATCAACTGCATGGCCTAGAATGCTTTTGTATGGATTCAGACCGGTGGTACTCGGCGAGTCATATGGGTGGATCGACGAGTTGATTGAAGATGAGCTCGAACTCGAGGATTTGGATGAACAACTCGGCGAGTAGGTTAAAGGTAGCCTTAGACTCGACGAGTCTGTTCTTGGACTCGACGAGTCTTGTCGAAGAGTCCCAATATTTTCTGGTTGAGTCGAGAAATGGTGAGTCAAGGGGTGACTCGGTGAGTTGGGTTCGAGTGGACTCAGAGTTGTTGGACTCGGCGAGTCTCGGGGCGACTCGGCGAGTTAGGTCACGGATTGAAGGAAGTTCTGAGCATAGGGACTCGGCGAGTCATCGGGTTGACTCGGCGAGTAGAGTCAGTCAGGGGTTGACTTTGACTTTGTCCAAGGTTGACTAGTTGTCGTCCAGGGGTATTTTGGTAATTAAGGGTATGTATTGAGCTAAAGTGTTTTGGTGTTCAGTGGAGGAGTTTGTGTCGGAGTTTGGAGCAGTGGGATCTTATCCTTTCAGTCGACAGTTCGAGGTGAGTTATCCTCACTATATCGACAGGTTCTAAGGCACCAAGGCCGACCCTTTATTGGATTGTGATTCGGATATGGTTGTTATGTAATTTCTTGACCTGTCTGCATCCTGGTAGCTAGGATGCTATATGCTAGAGACCTGATTAAGGTCAGTTTCCCGATATGTAGAGTGGTGTTATGCTATTAACCGGTTAGGTCGGTAACCTGGTTAGAGCAATGATATGTTATGTGATATGCTTGATCGATTTGTTGTTTATGACTGTTATATGATTGTATGTTATGTGCACATGGACTAGAGATGGGTTGAGGCGGGTCCTGCTTTGTGCTGTAGGCCAAGATACCCAGGGCGGACCGGTTGTTCCGAAGGCCCAGCGAGCGGTCCGGATAGGTTGTAGGTCCCATAAGGGCGGACCAGACGTGCCGAGGCTCGGAGAGTGGACCAGGCTGACTGAAGGCCCGATGCGGGCGGACCAGTCATACTGTAGACTCAGAGAGTGGACCAGGTGGGTTGAATGCCCTGTACGAGCGAACCAACCACACTGTAGACTCGAAGGACATGACTAGACTCAGAGGGTGGATCCGGTGGACTGAAGGCCCGATACGGCGGACCAGTCACATAGTAAACCCGATATGCATGGTTGTTCTATGTTCTGTTATGTTATGTATGCTTTTATGCTATGGGCCGGAAGGCAATATGTTTTGGACCGGAAGGTCGTAGCCTGGAAGGGCGTATATGTGGTTGGTATTTTGGGGGTATCTCACTAAGCTTTCGGGCTTACATTTGTGGTATAATGTTTTTCAGGTTCTTCAGGAGACTGTGGGAAGGCAAAGGCGTGATCGTACCGTTCCTCGCGCTTATGTTTTATGAAATGGACCTGGGAATATTCTGATAAATAATGTATTGAAAACCTTTTTGTAATGATGTTATTAAAATGAATTGTTTTAAAAAATTTAAATTGGTTGGATTTTTCGGTCGTTACATTGGGGGGGGGGGGGGGGGGGGGGGCTCACTAAGCTTCGTGCTAACAGTTTCAGTTTTGGTTTCAGGTATTTCCGCTAGCAAAGGGAAGAGCTCGGGTTGATTACATCACGCACACCACAACTTCAGTTTTATCCTGTGAGTTTTATTAAGATATTTTGATATAATTGATAGAGTTTTGTTTTGACACAGTTACTATAACTTTTGAGTTACTCATTCCATGGTTCTTATTATATATGACATTCGATGTATATATCAACTTACATATTAAATGTGTATTTTAATTTAATAAAATGAAGAATACAATAAAATGACAAATGGAAAATAGAAGATTCAAATGGAAATTTTGATTTATTAGGGAGGATATATATATATATATATATATATATATATATATATATATATATATATATATATATATATATAGCATCCGGATCTGTTAGAAACCCAAAAATTGGTAGGAACTGCGATTATTATTCTCCATCAATCTTTTCTTCAAAGGCACAAATTACGTCAAACTTATTTACTTGATCGTGAAACATTCGCACAGAGCACACGTGCATGGAATGTAATACGGACTCAAGGGGCGACGAACGTCCATAAAATATCATTTAAATGAGTTATCCCTTTTCTTTTTCATTTATTTTGGGTTTTTTTTAGTTATTTTTATTGTTCATTAAAAAGAATTCAATATTTTTTTTCTTAAATGCATATATGCTTGGTTTTTATGCTTTTATATTTTATTTATTTATTTAATTTTTTTTTTGTTTTTTTTTTCATTCTTTTGTTTTCTTTAATATATTTACTACATACTTGAAAGATAATATGGTTTTTACTTTTTACTTTTTTACTTTTTATTTTTTGATTTTTTTAACTAAATAACTGTTTGAGTTTTTTAATGTTTAACAATTATAAAGTTTTAAATTTGAAAAATATTAAGGATCACAATATTTTCGATTCATATTTTTTTAATCACTACAACGTTTGAATCATTATAAATTTTGAATCATTTAATTTTCAATCATAAAAAATATAATAATTAAGGATCATTAAATATTTGAATCAAAATATTTTTAGATCATAACCAGTTAAAGATCATAAACATATTGCATCATAATATTTTTAAATCATAAATATTTTGAATTATCTCTATTTGGATCATATTATGTTAAACATTTTTTTTTAAACTTTTAATCTTTTAAAATCAGGTTTAATATAAAAAAACAACTTATTTTTTAAAAATTCTTTTTAAAATGTCATTAGAATAGTGAATAAAAGTATTCATTATTTTTACAACTTTTGGAGAATTTTTTAATGGGTTTTTTTTAATAAATATAACAAATAAAAAAATCAAATTTTCATCACTGTGCTCATTTTGTAGAGAATTAAATTTTAAAACATTTGGTTTGTTAATTTTTTTTTCAAAGAAAAAAAGTTGTAGCCGAAAAATTAAGCGGGTGGAAAAATATTCACAAGTCAATAAGGTTTGAACACTTGTCATTGTGGGGGTACGGGCAAGTGTCAGCTCTTGAAGAGGCCACATGGCCAAATTTTCCTTTCTTTTTTCTTTTTTCTTTTATTCTTTTTGCTTTTGTCACTTGTACCCTCCAAACAATTAACATTCCTTGAAAATTATCAAAATCTCGCAATTAATTATGAAAATGCCATATTATCTTGCGAAATTTTGAGGATAAATAAAATCAAATCTTGACCAATTATTTATTCAATCTTAAAGCCAAAAATAGTTCTAGCGGTTCCTACCATTTTTTGAGTTCGTACTTGATACTATATATATATATATATATATATATATATATATATATATATATATATATATATATATATATATATATATATATATATAGACACACACACACACCCAAAGAGAAAGGTTCATTTGAGGACCAAAAGATTTGTGAGAGTTTGCAAACTCATAATTAACTCATAATTTTTCCATACATAAAGCAGCAATCTTCTCCAAATGATGCATCTAAGCATATCTAAGCTCAAAAAAAAAGTTTGACCATTTTTCTTTTTCGTTTTTTATGTATGACTGCTGATAACCACAATCAGTAATCATATGGACTATTGATTTCTTATCAGCAGTCCATATAGTTGTTGATTGTGCACTCAACACTCTATACAACAATTTATTGTGCACATCAACAATCCATATGACTGTTGATTGTGCTCATCAACTGTTGATATGACTGTTGATTATACATACTTGAAAATTTTGAAAATAAATAAAAAAATTATCAAATCTTTTTAGCCTAGACATCTTTTTAACATACAATCAGGAAAAGATTGGAGTTTTTTGTTTTGAAAAATGTTAAGTTTATTATGAGTTTGCAACTTCAAACATTTGTTTTTTAAATCTCACAATAACTCAGCCCATATATATATATATATATATATATATATATATATATATATATATATATATATATATATATATATATATACCCGGTAGGAACCAAAAAATTGGTACGAACCATGACGACTATTCTCCACCAATCATTTCGTCAATGACACAAACGTAAAACCCAATTACTTGGAGGCTGATCCAAACGTATATGGGGTCCGGGGCGAAAAGAAAAAAATGTCCCTCAAAGACAAATATAATAAAGATTTAAAAAGAAAATCATTTATTATTCACTGAAGACGTTTTTAATTAGTAATAACAAGCAAACCAAATTGTTTATCTTTTGAGCTAATTTAAGTTTGAACCAACTTCAGACCCTAAAAATCATTTAGGTAATAAGTTTTTACATTTAAAAATTTCATAGCCCAGAAATTTTGGGCCCCGTGGAGACGTGAGCCCTGAGCGGTCGTCCGGGTTGCCCACCGTCTGGACCGACCTGTTTACTTTGTCGTGACGCGTTCGTATGCGGCACATGTGCATTGAATCTAATACAAACTCGAGGGAATAATCATGCGCGACGAACGTCAATTAAATGCTTTTTCTTTTTCCTTTTCATTTAATTTTGGTTTATTTCATTTTTCCTTTTCTTTTTTGATTTTTTTTTTATTTTTAAACTAATTATCGGTTTGAGTTTTTAATGTTTAAAAATTATAAAATTTTAAATAAGAAGAATACTAAGGATCATAGTATTTTTCATTCATACTTTTGTTAATCATATTATTTTTGGATCATAAAATTTTGAATCATAGTATTTTGATTCATAACAATATTATACATCATATATTTTTGGATCATATTAATTTGGATCATAATATATTAAATTAAATAAAAGTTTTGTTCAATACAACATTTGTATCATTATAATTATTGAGTGATTTAACTCTGAATCATAATCAATATAATAACTAAGGATCCTTAAATAGTTGAATCAAAATATTTTTAGTTCATAACAAGTTAAGGATCATAAAATATTGAATCATAATATTTTTGAATCATAAATATTTTGAATCATCTCTATTTGCATCATATTATGTTTAAGATTATTTAAAAAACTTTTAAGACTTTAAAATCAAGTTTGGTATCTAAAACACCTTATTTTTTAAAAATTCTTTTTACAAAGTCATTAGAATACTGAATAGAAAGTATTCCTTAAATTTTTATAATTTTTGGATAATTTTTTTTCTGGGTTTTTTTATAAATATAAAAATAAAGATTAATTAAATTTCAAATTTTCATGATTGTGCTCATTTTGTAGAGAACTAAGATTTAAGAACTTTGGTTTTTTCATATTTTTTTTCTTTTCAAAAAAAAAATTATGGCCGAAAAACTAAACAGGTGGAAAAAAAAAACTTACCAACCAATAATGGTTGGACTCTTGTCATGATGTTGGAGAGGGCACGTGTCAGAGAGGCCACTTGGCCGAATTTTCCATTTTTTTTTTTTTTGTTTTCTTAATCTTTTTGCTTTTTTCACTTGTACCCTCAAAACAATTAATCTTTCTAGAAATTATATAAATCTCGCCATTAATTAAGAAATGATATATGAAGATTTTGACTATAAATAAAATCAAATCCTACCTATTTATCTTTTCAATCTTAAGGCCAAAAATTGTTCTCGTAATTCACACCATTTTTTGAGCTCCTATTTAATCTTACTTCTGTCTCTCTCTCTCTCTATCTCTCTCTCTCTCTCTCTCTCTCTATATATATATATATATATATATATATATATATATATATATATATATATATATATATATATATATATATATATATATATATATATATGATAGGGTTTCAAGGAAAATCCATAATTAGAGCAACACATTCAGGGACCAACCAAAGCATGACAATACATCACTTTAGACTAAACTTCATAAATAAATTTTACAATACATTACTTATGAACAAAGAAATGAACATGCGTCACTTGATCGTTGGTTTGAACATATGTTGTTCTAGTTATGTATTTTTAAATGAACATATATATATATATATATATATATATATATATATATATATATATAGAGAGAGAGAGAGAGAGAGAGAGAGAGATAGAGGTTAATTTAAGGTCATGGTAATTTTGTAAGACATGTGGACGCTATCCTAACCACTTATTTTAGAGATCAATAAAAAAATAAAAGACATCTAAAATCCAAAATAAAAGGAAAATTCAGAATATTCTTTTTTATTATTATTATTTTAGTCATTTTATCTACCGAAAAAGATAGAAAACAAAAAAAAAAAAAATAGAAACAAAAATAATTACCGTTTTTTGAAATGTACGTAAAATATTCTAATAGAATATTACACTTTAATTATTCAAATGTAACTTTTAGAATAATAGAATATTCTTGGATTCTACTATAGTTGTTAGATACGTTAAAGTAATCTAATATATACTACTAAAATTGTTAGAATATTTTGAATATTCAAACATTCTATTAGAATTTTTTGAATATTTGTAGTCTAATATTCTACTAGAATATGTGAATATTCTAACATTTTTGTTGTAATTTATAAATTAAAATATTTGGTAGATATTTCAAACAAAAAGAAAAACGATAATTTTTATTTGCTTATTTAATTTTATTTTACTTTGGAAAATATAATTAACGAAAATAATATTTAAAAAATAAATTACAAAAATTTTCAATTATTTTTCATTTAAAATTTTTCTTTGTTTTTAACTTACATCTGTATGTCATATATATATATATATATATATATATATATATATATATATATATATATATATATATATATATATATATATATATATAACGAAAATAATATTTAAAAAATAAATTACAAAAATTTTCAATTATTTTTCATTTTAAATTTTTTTTTGTTTTTAACTTACATTTGTAATATAGTCGTCTCACGTTAACTTATACCATATATATATATATATATATATATATATATATATATATATATATATATATATATATATATATATATAAAGTATGATCAACTAAAAACTCAAAAACTAGACTGAACCACGAGCACTATTTTTGGTCTTATGATTGAAAAAATAAATGGTCATGATTTGCTTTTATTTATCTTTTAAATCTCGCGAGATGATATGACATTTTCGTAATTTATTACGAGATTTTGATAATTTCCGACGAATTTTAATTGTTTACAGAGTACAACTGACAAGAGTAAAAAATTAAAAGAAAAAAGAAAAAAGAAAATGAAATTTGGCCATATGACCTCTCCATGAGCTAATCATGAAAATTTGAAACAAAAAAATATTTTTTTATATTTATTAAAAAACCAAGAAAAAAGTTCTCCAAAAATTATAAAGATTTAAGTAATACTTTATTCAGTATTCTAATGATTTTGTAAAAATAATTTTTATAAAATAAGGTGTTTTAGGTAATAAACTTTTTTTTAAAAGATTAAAATTAAAAAAAAATGTTGAGCATAATATGATCCAAATAGAGATGATTCAAAGTATTTATGATTCAAAAATATTATGATTCAATATGTTTATGATTCTTAGCTTTCTATGATCTAAAATTATTTTGATTCAAATATTTAATAATCTATAATTATTATATTTTTATAATTCAAAATTAAATGATTGAAAAATTATAATGATCCAAATATTGTATTGAACAAACACTTTATTTAATTCAATATATTATGTTCCAAATGAACATATTTTTCAATTTCTTTTTAATAATTATTATAAATTGGTTAATATTGTTAAATCAATGTAAAAACTAAATTATAATAATAAGTTAACTCAACTACAATATTAAAATATCATAATTTACTTCTATTTATAAAATTATTACTTTAACTTTTTAACATATTATAGTGAACTTATTAGTGTACGTATGGTGTCGTATGTGAAGAATTGTCATTTTAAAGTCACAACTTTTGTATAATTTATGATTTTATTCAAAATAGTTAAATAATTGATTTCGATATAATGTTAAATGGTTAACTTAATTTAAATTTTAGTTAAACTTAAAAAAAACCAAGAGACTAATTTATAGATACATAAAAGTTATAAATTATAGCGTTAAACCTAAATTGTAATCATAAATTAACCAACAAAACCATGACACTATTTTGTTATAACCATTAAGAATTTTCAAATAAATAACTTAAATAACAATAGTGAAAAGTAATATTGTATAAAAAAAATTATAATGTTATTTTTAAAACAAAAACAATGTTTGTTGTTTTAAATAATTAAAATCAAAGAAACAAACAATATTCATCAAATAAAATTTTAAAATGTTAAATATGTGAAACCAAATTAAAATAATCAAGAGTTTCCAAATACTTTGTGTTAAATAACTTAAAACAATTATAGTTAAAAGTAATATTTTATATAAAAGTTATATTTTTACATTTAAAAACAAAAACAATGTTTGATATGTTAAATAATTACAACGATACAAATTAAAATTTTAAGCAAATGAAAATTTTAAAATTAATTAATCATAACAACTACAATAAATATCATTAAACAATATATTACATTTAATTTTATTCATGAGTAGCCTGCAGTTAGAAACCATTAAGACTATTGAGATTATAAAATTTTAAAAGATGTCTACATTATCATATAATTTAAAACAAATAATGTCTATAACAACTTAGTATAAGATTTATTATATAAAAGCTAACAATAACGTTATTGATATATTTAAAAAAATAGATATTTGTAAACATTTCAAATATATTGTTGTATTCCGCGTAACATGCAGGTATGCATCTAATATATATATATATATATATATATATATATATATATATATATATATATATATATATATATATATATATATATATATAGTTAGGTTAATGTGTTTTTTTTACTTTTATTGTGTGCTAGAATGGACCAATAAAAATTTAGTAAAATTAAATAATTATTTAATGAAATAAAGATAAGTATTAAATGATTTTCATAATTGTATATATATTAAATAGTATCCATAATTATAATTATATTCTTATGAAGACTAATTAATTTTTTCATTAATATCAGTAATAACATTCTTTCAAAATGAATTCATACATATGTTTTTATGTATGGATTCGTTGTTTGTTTCAGAACTCACTGACTTAAAATACAATAAAATTGTATTGAATATATATATATATATATATATATATATATATATATATATATATATATATACTTAGGTTAATGTGTTTTCTTACTTTTATTGTATGCTAGAATGAACCAATAGAAATTTAATAAAATTAAATAATTATTTAATTAAATAAAGATAAGTATTAAATGATTTCCATAATTGTATGTATATTAAATGGTATACATAATTATAATTATCTTCTTATGAAGACTAATTAATTTTTTTATTAATATCAGTAATAACATTCTTTCAGAATGAATTCATACCTAGGTTTTTATGTATGAATTCGTTGTTTGTTTCAGGACTCACTGACTTAAAATACAATAAAATTGTATCTAATATGAAGAACGAAACTGTATTCTAATAGAATACACTCTTATTCTTTTAGATACAAATTCATTCTAAAAAAATATTATTGTTGACATTAATGACGAATTTAATTAGTTTTCATAAAAATGAATTATAATTGTGGATATCATTTAATATACATATAATTTTAATTAAATTCTTATTGGTGCATTCTTGCACACAATAGATGTGAGAAGCATTTGAACCTCTCTCTCTCTTTATATATATATATATATATATATATATATATATATATATATATATATATATATATATATATAACTCTTTGGTGTTCTATTTATTTAGTGGTTGAATGTTTATCAAAACTTTCTTCAATATGTTTAAAAGTAATTAATCTAAGAAAGTAAATTTTAATGTCTTGTTCGGTTAACTTGAATTAAAGAAAAATAGTTTCATCGAATATAATTATTTTTATTCGGTTAACCGAATCAAATAACCGAATGACCCTAACTTGAAAACAGTATAAAAGATGAACTAAATTGGTTGACCTTAAAACCTTGATATTGTTATTTTGTGTGTGTAATATGTTATTTTGTTTAACATCTTTTTAGTAACTTAACATAATATCCGCAGTTCGAATAAAAAATACGCAAAATATTACGTTGATTTAATGTTAACTTTTATATTTTAATATTTTTCAATTGTTTTGATACGATTAAACTAGGAAGACAATATTACTCAATCTTAGTATACGAGATTACAGTGCACATAAAACAAGTAATCAACACAAAAATATCAAAAAGGTTACTAATAGACGGTTAGCCAAAACCAACTGTTACTAGCAAACAATATATAATTAAAGATTTCAATTGCGTTTGACCAAGCTATTTGGATATCAACCCAACCTATAAACAAAAAATAATAACGGGGTGACAAGTGTTTAGATCAAAAGAGGGTTGATCTTAACATCTTCATTATTATTTGTACAATTGGCTTTACTTTTTCCTATGTTTTTACACAAACCTAAACTATTGCCATAATTTTAAGATCAAACAATTAGAAATGAAGAGACATAATCGATTTCATAATTAGACTTTTGTTTAAAAATAATACACATACAAGAATTGTATAGCGCAAGCGAATTTAAAGTATAGCCAATATGTAAGTAAATACCTCATAGAAGAAATTACATACTTCTTTCTATCTTCTTTATAAGAAAAACAGTTCCACTTTTGCAGGGTAAAGATTGCGAGTATTGAAGTTGTTGAAGGAGAGTCTACGAGTATTGAAGTTGTTGAAGGAGAGTCTAAGAGTCTACGCATAATTGGAAAAAGCTCTGATATTTTTTTTATTATTGTTGTGGCCACAACTTTTTCGCAGAATTATCACTGTAGTCCACTTAATGAGTTTTATGGTTAAGTTGGTTAACTTTTTTGCAAAAATAGTACTAAAAAGTTCAAATTTAGTCCCTGAGATTTGAAAAAAAATTACACCACATGTTTTTTTAACTTTATTTTTCGTTTTTTGTATACTTTATTTATTTTCGGTTTTTTTATAAATATATGTACATTTTTATTTTCTTTATATATATATATATATATATATATATATATATATATATATATATATATATATATATATATATATATATATATACTTTATTTATTTTTATTTTTTAACTTTATTTTTCAACAGTTTTTTTTAACCTTTATATCTTTTGTTTTCTATTTTTTAGTGTATATATAGAGTATATTAGATTTTTTTAGGTTTTTTCATATTTCTTTTCGTATTATATTTTATTTTTTTCACCTTTTTTTATTTTTTTTTATTTTCTATTATTTAAGGTTTTTCTAATATTTATTCTAAGGTTTTTTCATATTATAATTTTTGTTATCTATTTTAGTTATTTATGGTTTTTCTAATGTTTTTATTTACTTTGATTCAAGTAAACGAACTTGAATTCAATATAAATTACTATAACAAGTTTTTTTTTTTTTTTAATTTTTTTTTATAGAGATCGACTATTATTTATTTTTTTGTTTTTTTATCTATTATCAAATTGAAAAATATATATTCTTGACTTTAATATATTGATATCACATATAGAAATATGATTTAATTCGCAAGTTATATAACACATTGAAACACTAATTCTTAGTAAACAAACTACTTTTTTTTAATTTTCATTTTTTCGTAACATAAATATAATAACACTAAAGAAAAAAAAAAGAAAAAAAAGAAAAAAAGTTAGACCGAAATTACAAATATAAACATAACTACTTTATTTACTTGAATAAAAATAAAAAACAATTACAAAAACTATAAACTATCAAAATTGTAATATACTGTAATATATTAATATATTTTATATTTTTTGAAAAATGTCAATAAAAATATAAAAATACAAAAAAACAAATAATTGGAAAACAAATAAAAAAATAAAAATAAATAAAAAGATCAAAAAAATAAAATATAATACGAAAAAAATATGAAAAAACCTAAAAAAAAAAAAAAACTCTAATATACTCTATATGTACACTAAAAATAGAAAACAAAAGGTAAAATGGTTTTAAAAAATTATTGAAAAATAAAGTTAAAAAATGAGAATATGTAAAATATATATATAAAAAAAGAAAATAAAAAATGTACATATATTTATAAAAAAAACCGAAAATAAATAAGGTATACAAAAAACGAAAAATAAAGTTAAAAAACCATGTGGTGTAATTTTTTTCAAACCTCAGGGACTAAATTTGAACTTTTTAGTACTGATTTTGTAAAAAAGTTAACCAACTTAACCATGAAACTCGTTAAGTGGGCTAGAGTGATAGTTCTACGAGAAAGTTGTGGCCACAGCAATAATAAAAAAAAATTTACGTGTTAAAAATTTAGGGCTTTTATAATATTAACCCATATATATATATATATATATATATATATATATATATATATATATATATATATATGTGTGTGTGTGTGTGTGTGTGTGTGTGTGTGTGTGTTCAGATGTTTTCAATAAGTTTTGTGTGCCTCTAACAACCAATCAAAATTAAGAAAAATAAAATTCAATAATAAATAATAAAAGAGTGTAATAGTAATTTTGTCACACTTAATTATGGTAAATATTTAAAACATTTAATATCCTTTAAATTAGGGTGATTTGTTTGTTAACCCTACAAAAACGACGGCCATTCATCACCATCAACATTGTCGTATTCCTTATTTCTCCTCACCAAGTCCGACAACCTTTGCCGCCCAATACCATCGTCGATCACCAACGTCATCATCTTCATATGTGTTCGAGGAGAGGTTACCTAATCTAACTTGTGATTCTGGAAGAGATGAAGGGCAGAGATGCAATCTGCACCAACGATGATGCGATTCTTGTGTGTGTAATCAAACCAACGATGATGCGATTCTGCGAGTCTCAATCTTTCCCGTTCCCATGAAAGGTTTTGCGATTTCTTCCCTGCAGTATTTGATTTCCTATTCTTCCACATCTTGATTCCTTGCAATTTTTCCTCTAAATGTTACTGATTTACGTTTCTTCACATGGATCTTCCATTTGATTTATTCACTGATTTTCGATTCTTTGATTTCCGATTATCCTTCCTGTTGATTTTTTTATTTCACTAGTATGCCCATTGTGCTCTCATTCTTCTTTGATTTTAAATATCCATCATTCAAGTTGATTTTTTAATTTAGAATCTGACTTAAATAATGATAGATTGTTCTTGATTTTCCATATGTTATTTGATGGTCGATTGTTCTAAATTTGTCTTTGATGAAAAGGGTTAAGCTGGCATTCTTTCAGAATTTGCATGAAAAGGGTTAAGTTGGAGATTTTTTTTTCATATCAGAATGCAAGTACATGTTTATTCTATTAGAATATAAATATTAGATAAACCGGGTGTTGCTAATAATTCTAACTGAATACATTTTGTACATGTTTTAGAATGTTTATGCATAAAGAAGAAAAGACTATGATTTATGTGCATTCTATAATGTATTATGTTAAAATTTATTTATATAAATGCATTTTGTTAGAATTTATCGGAATTTATTGTTTTATTTTATTTAATGATGTAAAAGTTTTAATATCTGAAAGTTGATTATGTTTTTTTTGTGGATTTAAATTTTGAAGAAGTTGTCATTAATGTGGAAAATGAATGAAACACGGAGAACAATAGTGCATTCTAACAGAATGTAATCTGTCAGAATTTATAAATTGTTTCTTAACAATAATATTTTTTCAGAATGGATTAGTGTTTTTGTTAAATTTTGATGTTTTTTTTTTTTTTTTTTTTTTTTTTTTTCTTTTTTAACCATTTTTAGTTTTAATCTGTAAGAGTAAATGTAATCCTTAAACCATTGTTTGTCATAATTTTATAGAATGAATGTAATAATTGTTTATCGTCTTATTATTTACAGATGAATGTAAATAGTGATTTTAAAATAATAACATTTGTATTCCTTGGAAGATGTTATTCTTGATAATATGTTGTATAATTCTTTAAGCATGTTTAATATAAAAAGTATCTTGAATGAAACTATATTCTACAAAAATATATTTACTAGTTTATTGTTGATTTTTTGTCATTCTTGCAGAATAAAATCGGTTATTATTAAAAATAATATTAAAATTTAATAATAATTAATTTAAAAAATTCAGATTTTTAAAATTAAGGGAATTAATGATCTCTTAAAATACGAAAATTTCCTTTTTTAAAATAGGTTAATTGAATGAATTACTCTTTTGCTAAAAAATTTGTGATTATATAATACATGTTATTCTATTTTAATATCATAGATCCTCAGATCATGACTGTTGATTCTTTTCATCCGGTGGTCTAGATCTATGCATTCTGACACACAATGATTAGTAAAAACAAAATTACCTAAGCTTATATATATATATATATATATATATATATATATATATATATATATATATATATATATATATATATATATATATATATATTCTCCATAAAAGGCTCGTATGGCAACTTTGCTAAATTGAAGGAAACATTAAAAGTGCTAGGAAAAGTAATTATGGGAATATTTAATTATTCACCACCCTCTATTCATCTACATGGCTCCCTTTCATCTATAATCACCTTCATATGTAGAGATGCATAGTATAACACATGATAATACTATTTTAATAATTATCAAAAATAAACAACCCTTGTCCTCAAATGTGGAAGCCTTCATAAGGAATAGTTTCAAACATTATAGTCATACTACTCACTACGTACCTCATTGCCCCCACACATGATGAATATATTTAACTCCAACCTATTGGTGAAGACTAGGTAAATAAATACCCATGCATGTTTCCTCAAGTGAGACACCTACAAGCTCTTAAAAACTCCAAACACTAGTACACAAGAGATTTGATAAGGCGGTTAATATAATTTGTTGTTACAGTTTTCTAGCTGCCCCAAAAAATATAGCATTAAAAAATAACACCATTTGTTGATGTGGTTTGTAAACCACATTAGAAAACATCCTAAACCGCCTTATAAAATACCAAAACGAAAATCGCATATCGCACCAAAAAATCAGGAACCGCTCTATTAAATAATAGCACCAAAAAATGAAGAACCTCTCAATTAAATAATAGCACTAAAAAATAGAAACCATCCTATTAAAGAGTAGCACCAAAAAATAAAAAACCGCCCTATTAAATTATAGGGCCAATAAATCGGGAAATGCTCTATTAAATAAAAAACCGCCTTATTAAATAGTAGCACCAAAAATTATAAAACCACCCAACTATATAATAGGCCAAAAAAATATAAAACCATTCTAATAATGTACAGAATCAAAACAAAACCGCACTATAAAAAATAATTTAAGAAATCATCACTAAACAAAAACATATTATTAAAAAAAACTTCATTATACAAAAAACCAAACAATTTCTAATTTACATTTTAGTTATAATAAAACACAAAACAAATTCTTACAAAGTTCTTTTCCGACTATCGTTCCCTATGTAAATTAAACGAGGTACTATTTCTGAGACCATATCTTCATGTTTAGCGGGCGAAGCACAACTCTTTTTTATTTTATTTTTCAAAACTGCAACAATATATATATATATATATATATATATATATATATATATATACATATATATATATATATATATATATATATATATAGACACACACACACACACAAAATATTGATATTTTAAATATATACAAAATACTTATTTTATTTTCAAAATCATGTTGAATGGTCCAACAAACTCATTCATATGTTTTATTACTATAAATCCACATTCTCATCCACCTTTTTGTTTGTAGAACTGCATTTAAAATATAATAATTATTTCAAACCACTTGAAATATATTGATAAACACTAATGTAGAACATACCTTTACTGTTTTCCACATATTAACTTGTCCCGGAAAAACATTATTAATCAAAGAAGCAAAGAAGTAGTCGTCCTTTTTATTTTCTTTGTTCTTTTCAAAAACTAAATAATCAAGAATATAACCGCATTTGCTTTCAGAATATAAGATAAAAAGCACCCAATGGTCACTGCAAAATAAGAATTATTTAACACGTAAGCATATATGTGGGTATTTATATAAGTGTATTGTGCATATGTATGTGAACGTATTATGGAAAGAAAGAAAATATCCCTGTAAATATGGAGCAAGAAAATATCGTTTGTCTTTATGATATGAAAATACTTCTTCGATATGTTTAGTGGCTGGCGACAGGTCTTTTCTAGTATTTAAGCGTGCAATTTAAAGCGGATTAAAAAAAGCACATTGAGAATTGGGCAACCTAAAAAGAAGCCTATATATATATATATATATATATATATATATATATATATATATATATATATATATATATATATATAATGAGAACACCTAAAAGGTTGAGAACGCGAGAATAAGTATATTCATTTGTGATTTCATATATTCATTTGTGGAGAAACAATATATTTTTACGCACAATCAACATGAATATGTTTTTTCTCTTCATTTGAAATTAAAGGCGTAAAAATTTATCATTTCTCCACAAATGAATACACGGAATCTCAAATGAATATACTTGTTCTCGCGTTTTCAACCTTTTTGGTGTTCTCATTTGATCCTACTCATATATATATATATATATATATATATATATATATATATATATATATATGTTAGTAAATATTAAATATATCTAAAAAGTTATTATACCATATTAAAAAACAATAATAACTTACATCGCAAACCAATGAATAACGCTAAAATCAAGCCAACCTCTTAAAAGTAGTTGTAACACCTTGATATATTGGATGCTAACTTTAACCCTACGGCGATACATCCCTTTGGTTGAAAAAACATTAATGACATTTGCATTCCCAAAAAACTCTCCTACTTGAAAACCAACAAATTGAATATGAGGACTTTGTTGTTCTAATTTGCTAAAGGATATACACAATTCAAGATCATCATGTGTATGGAATTCAAGTTCGGGTTCGGGTTCGGTTTCGGATTCGGATTTAGAACCGATATTGTCTAGGTTAACCTTTGTAACCAGTTTTGAAATAATAAAAGTGTATTATTTGAGTATTATGTGTTTTGTGCTTAATTGCTTAACTATGTGGTTTGATTAATTAAGAATAAAAATAAGCGTCGAAATTGAAGTGTATAATAAACTTGATATCTTTAGATAATGTTGTAGTAGTTGAAACAAGGTTTCCGAAGATATAAAGAATGCCGAAATCCTAGTTTCGCGACAGAACCGGCAACGCTGAATGACGTAAAAAGTGAAATTTACGTTAGAGCGATATTTAGCCTTAGTGATCTAAACGAGAATCGAAGATCTCGTTGTTAGTATCGAAGCGATAAAAAGTTAGGCGAGAACGGACGTCAAACGAAGAAGTTATGAATTTATAACGAAATTTTCTGTCCCGGTCTATTAAAAATAAATAATAAAAATAAACTCAAAATTAGCCGACGGAGTCTAAACGAAAGTTGTAGAACATAGTCTCACCTTCGCATGGATATAAAGAACGTCGAAAATGGAGTTCGTATGAAGAAGATATGAATTTTCGAAGTTTATTTAATAATTAATAATTAAATTTAATTATTAAATTCGGTATTATCCGAGGACGAGTCACTGGACTCATCCGAAGTACGCCCCGCATACAGCGAAGAATGTCGACACTTGCACTCGAGGACTTCGGATGATGCATGCGCTTACGAATTCGGAGCAGTACGCTACACGTACTGCTGTACGCCCCGCGTAGTGCGAGGCCTCAGCCTCCTATCAATAGGATGCGAGGGGTCCGGGCTTATTTGCTCATTTCTCCTCCATTTTGTGCCGAAGCTCTGCATTTTAACCCCCGAAGCCCCGATAATATTCCCTAGTCCCGAAGCAAGTCCCGAGATCCCGAAGATCCCGAGAAGTGCGGTTCCCGAGCCGAAGCTCTGCCCGCGAGAAGTTCGATTTTTGTAGAGATCTTCCAGATCTGCTAAGGATTACTACTTTTGCAAGTCGTAGTGTTGTCCGATCATCTTCTGATCAAGTGAGTGTATACTACCTTTCATAAACACGATAATAATACAAGTATGATTTGAGTGTATTAAGTCTATTGTTGTTTATTTGTGTGAATGTGTTGTTACTTTCTTCTAACGCATAATTATGAAGTATTTTATACGACATACGTGTTATGTGTATATTTTGTTGTTATGTGTGTGAATGTATATTCACTTTCTTCTATCTTACAGATCTGATTATTTCTATATGAAATACGTGTTATGTGTGTGTGCCTCATCTGTTATATGGAAAATGTATTGATCGAGCATGCTATAAAGGTTTTGAGACTATGTATAAAAATGTATGTTTTTATCTACTAATATGTTGGGTAGAACATGGGTAGATAGTTGGTGTGTAATAAACAGATGAGAGGCCTCGATGTTGTTTGATCCAGTCATCTAGCGGAATTTAGATGACGACCACGGACTTTTCTAGACAGTCCCGTGTAACGCTAGCAGGCTCATAACCTGTAGGTGTTAATGAACTTGGGTGTTCATTCGCTGTATTCCATCCCCCTTATGGTTGCCTTACTTGACTTATATTGCTAAGGAACCCCCGAAGCATGTGTTGTCACCCCAATGAAATATTCTTAGACTAGGTCCCTTGTGTTAGTTATTTTATGGACATAAAGTGAGAATAACAGGAATGGGAAATTGGGTTATTGTTGGTTGATAATAATTAATTTAATTATTTATTGTGGGTTGAAAACCCTATATGCTCACCAGGCTCCCAAGCCTGACCCACTCAGTTTTATTTGTATTACAGGAAGTGGCGCAAGGGCGTAAGATGGATGAACGATCAAGTTGTTTTGTTTACAAGTCTGTATATGTATATATTTGTTGAATGACTTGTAATGTTATCGTTTATGCTTATTGGTCTGTATCGGAAGATGACACCCCGAGTTTTGATTATATAATGAAAATACATTTCTTTTATGAAATGCTTTGGTAAACATTGTTTTATCATGTTTTGTTTTTTGGAACAAATTCCGCAACTCTTTCAAATCAAAAGGATTTTCTCTGAAATTATTGTAAAAGCATAAATGAAAATCGGTCTTTTCTGGCCATGATTTTGGGGATGTCACAGTTGGTATCAGAGCATCAGTTTAAGCGAACTAGGAATTTGTAGGATTTCTAGACTTAAACTTAGAATGCTAAGTGGATTTTTGAGATGTGTGTCTGTTGGATTTTAGACACGAGCACTAATTTATTTTTAGGAAAGTTGCCTAAAATGCTTTTATGTGCTAAATGTTATATGTTGCCATATATGATATTATTTGATCGGATCTACGGTTTGTTGCCAACCGGATCTGAAGGTTTATGTGTTTAGGATTCTAAGCGTATGTATACGATATTAGAACCAACACGTAATCGTTTCGGAGTGATAAGGATGATTTGAAATCTATCATGAATGGAGATCTAAATTTCACCTTATTTGGTGTGTAGATAAAAAAATGGTGAAAACAAGGAGTGGCGTTGGAAACGCAGATGAAAACAGGAATCAACCACCAGTGATTGAGCAAATACCTATTGTAGCAGCAGCACCAGAACCAATAACAATGGCTGGGGTGCAAGCCATGATTCGGGCTATGTTAGCCGAACAAAGGGAGGAGATGCGACAAGTGTTGCATAATAATAGGGACGAACCTATCATACCTATTGAGGAACCTGAATTGATTCCCGAACAATCCGAGGAAGGGAACAATAGTCGCATTATGAGCCAAATTGGGACTTAAGGAGAACGAAGAAACGATCCGGAAAGGAGAAACAACAAGGATGGGCGAATGTACAAGAATTTCTTAGGCGCCAAACCGCCAAGTCTTTCTGGGAGCCCAAAGCCTGTTGAGATAATGGATTGGATCTCCGAAATGGAGATGGTATTTGAAAGTTGCGACTGTAGCAACAAACAGAAGACTGTCTTTGCAGTTAGATAACTGAAGAATGGAGTATTGAGTTGGTGGAAGTTGTTGGCAGATACTATGCCACAAGGGGAAGCCCTGAAAATATCATGGGAGGAGTTCTTGGAACAACTAAGGGTGCAGTATTGTTCAGAGATATATCTGATTGATCAGAACAATGAGTTCCAAAACTTGAAGAAGGGGAGGATAAGCGTAGACGACTATGCTACGACATTCACTGAGAAAATGAAATTATTTCCGTACCTAGTGCCAACGGAACTCTCCAAGATTTAGAGGTTTGTTAATGGACTGCCTGCCGACTTTGGTCCGACAGTTAAGATGGAAACTACTCTGAAAACGGCTGTTCGAGCAGCTAAGAACGTGGAGGCCCAAAAGAAGGAAAAGGGTCTGGAAAGGATAGAAGTTGGTGAAAAGAGGAAGTTCGATGGAACTTTAGGGTCCAATAAGAAAAACAAGTTCTCGAAGTCTGGTTCGAGGGGAAGTGGAGGAGAAGCAAAATGGTGCGACAAATGTAAGAAGAAGCATCATGGAAAATGTGAGGTAGTGGCAACATTCTACAAGTGTGGAAAGCCAGGTCACTATGCCAATGAATGTACCCTCACTAAGAAAGTTTGTTATGGTTGTGGTGAGGAGGGACACATGTCGAGGGACTGCCCGAAGAAGAAGGAGGCAACTAGACCCAACATTCCGCCAAAGCCAAAGGCGAGAGTATTCCAGATGACAATGGAAGTTGTTAAAGATGAAGCTGATGTCGCTTCAGGTACCTTTCTCGTAAACAATTTGCCTGCCCAAAATTTATTTGATTCTAGAGCCAACTACTCCTTTATATCGCATGAATTTGGTAGAAAACTAGCTTTGCCTGTTGATAGACTAGATAATGATTTATTAGTCGAAGTTGCTAGTGGCAAGTTTGTACCTGTTAGCCATCGTATGAAAAACATCTTAATCGATCTAAATGGGAATAAGTTCCACAAGGAATTATTGCCTATCGAACTTAACGGTTTCGACATCGTTTTGGGAATGGATTGGCTTAGCGCCAATGATGTCGAGATTTTGTGCAAGAAGAAGATAGTGAAAGTGAACCCGCCTGGGGAGGAATCGTTTATGGTGTATGGGGATAAACGCCGAGTGAATTCTGGAATCATTTCCCTAATGAAAGTCAGAAAGTGTTTGACCAAGGGATGTATGTCATATTTAGCATTTGTGATTGATGCTAAGAAGGAAAAGAAGGCGATGCAGAGTATTCTAGTGGTGAGTGATTATCCGGAAGTATTTCCCGAAGATCTTCCTGGATTACCACCTGATAGACAAGTGGAGTTCAGAATTGACTTGTTACCAGGAACAACGCCAATTGCAAAAGCACCTTATCGATTAGCATCGACGGAGATGAAGGAATTGATGATGCAACTTCAGGAGTTATTGGAAAAAGCTTTCATTAGACCTAGTTCATCACCGTGGGGAGCTCCGATGTTATTTGTGAAGAAGAAAGATGGAAGTATGAGAATGTGCATAGATTACAGAGAACTGAACAAGGCAACAATAAAGAATAGATATCCGTTGCCAAGGATTGATGACCTGTTTGATCAATTGCAAGGTTCGAGCTATTTCTCGAAGATCGATCTTAGGTCAGGATATCATCAGCTAAAAGTAAGAGAGCAAGATATCGAGAAGACTGCATTCAGAACTAGATATGGACACTACGAGTTTTTGGTTATGTCATTTGGACTAACCAATGCTCCAGCAACATTCATGGATTTAATGAATAGAGTTTGTAATCTGTTCCTTGATAAATCTATGATAGTGTTCATAGATGACATTCTGATTTACTCGAAAAGCCAGGAGGAGCATGGCAGACACTTGCGAGAAGTGTAAGAAGTCTTGAAGAAGGAGAAGCTGTATGCTAAGTTCTCCAAATGTGATTTTTGGATTCGTGAAGTCCAATTCTTGGGTCACATGGTCAACCAAGAAGGGATAATGGTTGATCCAGCAAAGATTGAAGCTGTAATGAAGTGGGAACAACCGAAAAGTCCCACAGAGATCCGAAGCTTTTTAGGATTAGCTGGATATTACCGAAGGTTTATCCAAGGCTTTTCTTCGATCGCTACTCCGTTGATAGCTTTGACCCACAAAGGAGCTACTTATGCTTGGAGTGAGAAGCATAAAGAAGAATTCGAGAAGCTAAAGAAGAAACTATGTGAGGCACCAATACTTTCTCTACTCGATGGAGTTGAAGACTTCGTTGTTTATAGCGATGCGTCTGGGGTTGGATTGAGTTGTGTTTTGACCCAAAGAGAAAAGGTGATAGCATATGCGTCTCGACAGCTGAAAGAGCATGAAAAGAACTACCCGACTCATGATTTGGAGTTGGCAGCGGTAGTTTTCGCTCTGAAGATATGGAGGCATTACCTCTATGGCACGAAGTGCAAACTTTTCACTGATCATAAGAGTCTCCAATATCTCTTCAATCAAAAAGAGTTAAATATGAGGCAACGACGCTGTACGACTGTGAGATACTTTACCATTCCGGTAAAGCTAATGTTGTTGCTGATGCTCTCAGTCGAAAAGTCAATGTTGAGAGAAAAAGGCCAAGAGCGTTGAGAATTGAAGTTGTCTCGACTATTTTGGAAAGTATAAAGAAAGCTCAAAGTGAAGCTTCTGAGAAGAATGACGGAAAGGAGGAAACGTTTGGGCAAAACGTTGGTGTTCGGTGTAAATAGTCATGGACTGAAGGTGTTCCAGGATCGGATTTGGATACCTAAGATAGGAGGAATCAGAGATCTTCTGATGGAAGAAGCTCACAAAACCATGTACTCGATTCATCCCGGTAGCATAAAAATGTATAGGGACCTGAAACCCTACTACTGGTGGCCGACGATGAAGCTTGACGTTGCAAAGTATGTGGCTGAGTGTGTGATGTGTGCAAGATTCAAGACACAACATCAGAAACCGTATGGGAATTTAGAACCTTTACCTGTGCCTATGGGTAAGTAGGAAGACATTGCTATGGATTTTGTCACTAAACTGCCCAGAACAAAGAATGGTCACGACATGATTTGGGTGGTCGTCAATTGATTCACTAAGAGTGCACATTTCATAGCAGCCAGGGAGAAATGGTCTATGGAAAAGCTTGCGAATTCTGATGTGAAGGAAATTGTGAGACTTCACGGTGTTCCGCTAACAATTGTGTCGGATCGTGATAGTCGTTTCACCTCAAGGTTTTGGAAAACTCTACAAGAGGAAATGGGTACCAAGTTATGTTTAAGTACAACTTACCATCCGCAGACTGATGGTCAGAGTGAAAGAACGATACAAACACTTGAAGATATGCTGAGAGCATGTGCCTTGGAATTCCTAGGTAATTGGGATGAACATTTACCATTGGTAGAATTTTCCTATAACAATAGTTTTCACTCGAGCATTAAGATGGCACCTTACCAAGCTTTGTATGGACAAAAGTGTCGTACGCCGTCTTGTTGGCTTGAGGCTGCGGAAAAGTAGTTTATGGGACCGGAGATGGTTCATCAAACTGCTGAAAAGTTGAAAATAATTAAAGAAAGAATGTTAGCGGCTCAGGATTGTCAAAAGAGCTATGCTGACAAAAAGCGAAGACCGATGACTTTTGAAGTTGGGGATTCGGTTTTGCTTAAAGTCTCGCCGTGGAAGGGACTTATAAGATTTGGAAAAAGGGGAAAATTAAGTCCAAGGTTTATTGGACCGTTTAAAGTTCTTCAGAGGATTGGGAACCAAGCTTACAAGCTCGAACTACCAGAAGAACTGAATGGAATTCATAACAATTTTCATGTGTGTTATTTACGGAAGTTCACGGGGGAAGTTGCCGACATGATTCCACTTTCGGAGTTGAGAATCGATGAGAACAAAATGTTGATTGAAGAACCAGAGGCATTTGTTGACCGAAAGACTAAGAAGTTGCGACGCAAGATGGACGAGTTAGTGCTTGTCTGATGGAAACACAAGAATGGGCCGAATCTCACTTGGGAGACGGAGAGTGACATGATGGGTCGCTATCCGCATTTGTTTGTTGAGGTGTCATTCTGGGGACGGAATCATTCTAAGGTGGAGAGAATTGTAATGCCTGTGTTTCTGGGCTTGCCATTTTTAGCAATGTAATAGTCTAGGTTAACCTTTGTAACCAGTTTTGAAATAATAGAAGTGTATTATTTGAGTATTATGTGTTTTGTGCTTAATTGCGTAATTATGTGGTTTGATTAATTAAGAATAAAAATAAGCATCAAAATTTAAGTGTATAAAAAACTCGATATCTTTAGATAATGTTGTAGTAGTTGAAACAAGGTTTCCGAAGATATAAAGAATGCCGAAATCCGAGTTATAACGAAGAAGTTATGACCTGTCGAAGTTTCGCGACAGAACCGGCAACACTGAATGACGTAAAAAGTGAAATTTACGTTAGAGCGATATTTAGCCTTAGTAATCTAAACGAGAATCGAAGATCTCGTTGTTATTATCGAAGCGATAAAAAGTTAGGCGAGAACGGACGTCAAACGAAGAAGTTATGAATTTATAACGAAATTTTCTGTCCCGGCCTATTAAAAATAAATAATAAAAATAAATTCAAAATTAGCCAATGGAATCTAAACGAAAGTTGTAGAGCGTAGTCTCACCTTTGCGTGGATATAAAGAACGTCAAAAATGGAGTTCGTATGAAGAAGATATGAATTTTCGAAGTTTATTTAATAATTAATAAATAAATTTAATTATTAAATTCGGTATTATCCGAGGACGAGTCACTGGACTCATCAGAAGTACGCCCCGCATACTCGTGTACGCCCCGCGTACAGCGAAGAATGTCGACACTCGCACTCGAGGACTTCGGATGACGCATGCGCTTACGAATTCGGAGCAGTACCCCCCGCGTACTGCGAGGCCTCAGCCTCCTATAAATAGGATGCGAGGGGTCCGGGTTTATTTGCTCATTTCTCCTACATTTTGTGCCGAAGCTTTGCATTTTAACCCCCGAAGCCACCCCGAAGCCTCGATAATATTCCCGAGTCCCGAAGCAAGTCCTGAGATCCCGAAGATCCCGAGAAGTGCGGTTCCCGAGCCGAAGCTCTGCCCACGAGAAGTTCGATTTTTGTAGAGATCTTCCAGATCTGCTGAAGATTACTACTTTTGCAAGTCGTAGTGCTGTCCGATCATCTTCTGATCAAGTGAGTGTATACTACCTTTCATAAACACGATAATAATACAAGTATGATTTGAGTGTATTAAGTCTATTGTTGTTTATATGTGTGAATGTGTTGTTACTTTCTTCTAACGCATAATTATGAAGTATTTTATACGACATACGTGTTATGTGTATATTTTGTTGTTATGTGTGTGAATGTATATTCACTTTCTTCTATCTTACAGATCTGATTAATTCTATATGAAATACGTGTTATGTGTGTGTGCCTCATCTGTTATATGGAAAATGTATTGATCGAGCATGCTATACAGATTTTGAAACTATGTATAAAAATGTATGTTTTTATCTACTAATATGTTGGGTAGAACATGGGTAGATAGTTGGTGTGTAATAAACAGATGAGAGGCCTCGATGTTGTTTGATCCAGTCATCTAGCGGAATTTAGATGACGACCACGGACTTTTCTAGACAGTCCCGTGGAACGCTACCAGGCTCATAACCTGTAGGTGTTAATGAACTTGGGTGTTCATTCGCTGTATTTCATCCCCCTCATGGTTGCCTTATTTGACTTATATTGTTGAGGAACCCCCGAAGCATGTGTTGTCACCCCGATGAAATATTCTTAGACTAGGTCCCTTGTGTTAGTTATTTTAGGGACATAAAGTGAGAATAACGAGAATTGGTAATTGGGTTATTGTTGGTTGATAATAATTAATTTAATTATTTATTGTGAGTTGAAATCCCTATATGCTCACCAGGCTCCCAAGCCTGACCCACTTAGTTTTATTTGTATTACAGGAAGTGGCGCAAGGGTGTAAGATGGATGAACCATCAAGTTGTTTTGTTTACAAGTCTGTATATGTATATATTTGTTGAATGACTTGTAATGTTATCGTTTATGCTTATTGGTCTGTATCGGAACATGACACCCCGAGTTTTGATTATATAATGAAAATACATTTCTTTTATGAAATGCTTTGGTAAACATTGTTTTATCATATTTTGTTCTTTGGAACAAATTCCGCAAGTCTTTCAAATCAAAAGGATTTACTGTGAAATTATTTTAAAAGCATAAATGAAAATCGGTCTTTTCTGGCCGAGATTTTGGGGATGTCACATATATCGGATTCAAATTTGGGTTCGGATTTGGGTTCGGGTTCGGGTCCGGGTCCGGATCCGGATCCGATTGCATTTAAATCAAGATGTGGTGGATTCATATATTACATCTAAAGAAAAAAAAACATTAGTGATTAGGTATGATTATGTACAAACATAGAACATCTAAAAACAAACATAATAAAATCAAAAAATAAGCATAAAATAAGTTTTTAAGACTAACCAAATCAACTAAACCACCTTGAAAATGCTCAATAATTTCATGTTGATAGGCGATGTGGTTTTCTTCAAACTAAAATAACAAACAAATTGTTATAATATTAACAAAATAAAATTAAATTAACAAAAAAATAAGAGTGAACCGGTCGATTACTTGTAGACGATAAACTGAAGTCGTCGTGATGTCATCAACTTGTATCCGTGGTGAGCCGCGATTCGAACACATTCCCGTGCCACTATTTGACTTGCTAGGTGTCTTGTTCACAAGCTACAATATTTTGTAAAATTTAAATAAACATATACTATAATATATAGTTATATTTAAATATAAATATACCTTTATTGCATATCTCGGCCACTGAACGAGGGTATGCAGAAGATGTTTAACATATTCATCTTCCTCCATTCTTGTGACGGCATGTGATATTGCCATATTTATATTTGTTTTTAGGCAATATTTGAGTACATTTTTATATTTAAACTGGTAATTTGTTTAGAATAATGGTACTTATGAGTTTAAATGTTATTTGCAGCCAAAAAGAAGACATTTTGAAGAAAATGGGCTAAAAACGTCAAATGAAGAAACTTTGGGAATTAAAAGAATAAAGGGCAAGAAATCAAGGAAAAGCGTATTCACGACGTGAATATTTCAAGATTCACGACGTGAATCTATATTCTAGAAGATAAGTATACGGGTGAAGGAATCCTTGACGGGCATGACTGTCTATAACTCACGAGGTAAATATCTTAGTATTCACGATGTGAATGAGGAAAATCAGTAACTCTATATATCTTTAACCATTACGATTAGAAAATCTTTTGGTTGGTTGATAAGGGTTCTAAAAGGCGATTTTGAGCAGAAGAAAAGTCCTAGGAAGAAGCTTTCAACACCAAAAGACTAAAGGTCTATAATTTAGGTTATTTAATTGTTATTTAGGAACATGTTTCAATATACTTTGATTTGTGTTAGTGTGTTAGTTGCTATTATGAGCAGCTGAATCTAGCTACTCTTGTTTAGCTAGATGAAGCTTCCAACTTATGAGTAGTTTAACTTTTATGGATATATTTAGTTGGTGAATTGCTTGTGTTGGAGTTCTAGTTACCTAGCATGCTTGTGTTTGTTTCTCTAATTGCTTGCCCCCATGTTCTATGTAGATTAGTGACCATTAACTGCATGAACGTGCTTACCTAATGATTTAGTAAACATTAAATTGTTAGAGCTAGGATTGACCAATCTTAGTTAGTAATTAGAGTAAATAAACTTAGCTGTGTTAGAGAACGTGGATTGTGACTATAATTGCGTTTGCACAATAATTCTTACATAGCATATTCATATTCATAATTAGCTCTATGTTTAATTATGTGTGACCATACATAATTTGACATGAATTAATTAACTATTGGTAAAGTTAAACTTAAATTACTAATACAATTACAACCAACTTGATAATTCATAATTATTAGCTAGCCATAATGACGAAGTGGATTCGAACTAGACAAGAGTGTTTTACTTAATTGATTGATTTTGAGTTAAGTTCGTCTGATCTTGTAAAATCATATAAAACCCCTTTCTAAACTTGTTAATAATTATGTTAATTTTATAGCAAGTAAATTAATTAGTAACACCATTCCCTGTGATCGACATCCGACTTACCGAAGCTATACTGTAATCTGACTAGGTACACTGCCTATAAGTGCATAGTTAGTTTAAGTTTGTTAGGTTATAAATATTAAAATTAGTGAGTACGTTCGTGCACATTAAGTTTTTGGTGCCATTGTCGGGGAATGACTTAGTTTATTTGCTTTAGGTTAATCGGTCCTTTTTTGTGGGTAAAACCTGCAAAAAAGTTAATTTTCCAGCAAAAATTTTAGTTTAGTTTTCATTATCTGTTTCAAATCTTTTATCTGTTTTTTATTTTATTTTTTAGAACTCACGACGTGAATTGTTAGATTCACGACGTGAGAACTGTGAAGTCTAGTTTCGCTTAGTTTCTAGTTTATTTGTCTATTTTAGTTCAGTTTTACGTTTTTTTTTTATTTAGTTAATCTGCAGGAGTTCATGACCAGAAGCTCAAACACACCTTTGGTGCCACCACTTGAAGATCCCGAGTCGGCAATTAACAAGAAGAAGACGCCCTTACAAGAATTCAAATCAGTGTTTTCAAAGAAATCAGGGAAGAAGACTGTGGATTCAAGTTCATCCTCGAAGAGCAAAAGCAAGCTTGAACACTCGGATCAAATACCCTTCCAAACCGAGTCCGAGTACGATACCGAGCCCGAATTTGAAGAACATACAAGCGAACCCGAGAACGAGCCAAGGCACGAGATGGAAAATATTGAGGAAATGTCCATGGGAGCTTACAGGAAGAGAATCTTAGAAGATGTTGGTCCAGGCTTAATACAATCTGCCATCCCGACCACTGCCACATTTGAGCTGAAGGGACATATCCTTTCCGCACTAAAGGATATCCCATTCTATGGAAAGGATCACGAGGATGCATTCAAACACTTAGATGAAGTGAATGATATTGCCGATTACTTCAATGTCCGAAATATTAACAGAGACACCATTTTGCTAAGGATGCTTCCCGTTACCTTTAAAGGAGCTGCAAGGATTGGTTAAAAGCACTTTCACCCAGTACCGTAAGTACTTGGGCTCAAATGCGTGAGCAGTTTTTAGATCAATACTGTCCACCATCCAAGATTGCTAAACTCAAAAAGGCAATAGCCAACTTTGAGCAAAACCCGGGAGAGTCACTTTACGAAGCTTGGGACCGTTACAAAGGGTTGTTAAGGAATTATCCTCAACATGACCTTAACATTCAACATGAGGTGTCAATATTTTATGATGGGGTAAACATGATGACAAGACAACTCCTTGATTCTCAAGGACCACTCACTAGGAAAAATCCAGGTGAAGTCAAGGAATTAATTGAAGAATTCGCGAAACACTCTCGCAAATACCACAACCCTAGGCAGGAAGGAATTAAAGGCGGAGGAGGAGCCCAAACTGAAGAAATACCAGCCATGATGTCTATGCTAAATAATATGGACCGGTGGTTGACACAATTGGATCACTCAATTCATGCCATAAGAGTGGGTTGCGAGATGTGTAGTGGCCCGCACTTGACAAAGGACTGCAATTTAGATGAGTTTGGGAACAGAAAAGCTCAAGTGTGCTACTCGAGTGGGGATAAGTTTGATGAAGACTGGAGGAAACCAAAGAAGAAGTGGCTGCCATATGAAGAGTATAAGAAGCAAAAAGAAGAGAAGTACAGGCAGATAGGTCGAGGCTTCTATTAAAAGGAACATCCACCAGTCGAGAAGAAACCCGATCTCGAGACCATGTTAATGAAGTTTATGGAAGCCTCGGAAAAGAGACACGATGCTACTGATTCTGCTATTAATAAGCAACAAACTTTATTAAAGAATCAGCAAGCCTCCCTCAATAACCTTGAAGTACAACTTGGTCAACTAGCCACTTTGGTTAATGAGAAGTTGTCCCCAAGAAATCCCGAAATGAAGACCCAATCTCATGTAATGGCCATAGATATTGAAGAAGAGGCCATCTCTAAGTTCTTAGAGGCACTAGAAGAAGAACAACAGCAGCCCGATCCAAAGTTAAAGAAGCCCAAGCTCGAAGATCAAGAAGCTGTTGAACATCAGAATTCACGACGTGAACCATGCCAGTTCACGACGTGGGCCCGTCAGGAACAGAAAAGTTATGAAGTTGGTCCGGTTTACCAGTCGCCCTTGCCGTTTCCTTCCCAAGCTGACCTTAGTCCACTAGAAAGAGAGCATATGGATTTTCTTAATCACGTGAAGGGTATCTCGATTAATATACCCTTTGTCGAGTCCTTATCCAAAATTCCCAAATATCAAAAATTACTGCAAGATCTGATAGACACTCAGAACCAATTAAAGAAATACTCTAAGGTGATTCTGAGTGAGCAAAGCTCCAAAGCTGTGTTAGGAGAGATACCTGAGAAGATGGGGGATCCTGGACGCCTCACTCTTCCATGTGAATTCAATAACAAAATGAAGGTTAATGCTTTAGCCGATTCTGGGGTTAGCATTAATTTGATGCCTTGTTCATTTTATCAGAAGTTAGAAGTTCAGAAGATGAAGACCACAAGAATGACTATTCACATGGCGAACCGTTCATTGACACAACCCCAGGGTATCGTGGAGGAAATTTTAGTAAAAATTGGAAAATTTATTTTTCCAATAGATTTTGTAGTATTGGATATGAAGGAAGACCCTGATGTTCCAATTATCCTTGGTCGTCCCTTGCTTAATACTGCTAGTGCTCTTGTTGATATTCGAGAATCTAAGCTCACCTTGAGGGTTGGAGATGAAAAAGAAGTTTTTGGGATAGAAGATGGCTTTCAAAGGAATCATGTTGAAGAAGAGGTGTTCACAATCAATAAAGATAATGAACTAGAAGAACTAGAAAAGCTTATGGAAGAAGAAATCAAGGTAGTTCATCAAGTCAATAGAATAAAACCAAGAGCATCTGTTCCATTTTTGGTGGAACTCATTGCTTACAAGAGTCCGCCTTCTTGGGTAAGCAAGGAAGATGAGATGACCAGTGATGAAGAAGAAGTTACTTCAAGGGTGACAAAGATGGTAGTGAAAGAGGAGAAGGATGCTATGGAGTGTAGGGAGGAAACTAAAGGAACTAAACGTAAGCTTGATGAAGAAGAGGTCAAGGCTAAAAAGGAGAACTCAAAGAAGGCGTATAAAAGACGAGTCCAAGCTTACAAGAGGCGTTTCAAGGAACAAAAGGTCCAGCTGGTGGTAGACTCTTCAGAAAATTCAACGTAGGAGGCACGGAGTCCAGCTCAAGACTCCAAGAAAAAGAAGCGCTTCTCGGGAGGCAACCCGAGTTTTGTTTGCATTTTTTTCTTTTTTTCTTTTGCGTTTTAGTCTTTAAAACATAGATCATATCATCCGACTCAATTATAACATAATTAAATACTGAATGTAGGGACCCTAAAATGGAAGTAGTAATAATTGAGAATTTAATTGAGAGTCAAATTTGATTTAGCATGAATTTTCCTTCCAGACAGAATTCACGGCGTGAGTCGAGAATAAACCAGGTAATAAGTCCAAGATATAGTTTAGCTGTTTTATAAGTGGCCCAAGATCAATCCGTGAGTGCATGGCCTACACTTTAGCCCAGACTAAACTCACGACGTGAATCCTAAAGGATTCACGACGTGAATTTTTGAAAACACGTGACCACAGAATAAATCCCTAGAAACCAGTTGACCTTTCCTTTGTTTATTCCACACGAAGTGAAAACAAGATCTGGTCCCCCTAGTCCCCATTGCTTCGATTTTGGCCGATAATTCTTCGATTTTTCTTGGTTCTTATGTAATACTTCCATCAAAGGTAATAATTCTTAATTGTTAAGCTTAATTTTTCTTTAATAATTTCACTTAGGGTTAGGGTTTGTTATTTGGATGCAATGTCGATTTTAATCCTTTAAAGTTCCGTAATAGCCTTTGAATGTTTATGCTTTATGCTTGGAAGTGGTATAGGAGTAAAACCCATTAATTTTGTACCCAAATTTGCCCATGATTGTTGCGATGCTCATTGCTGATAATCCGAATTCACGACGTGAATCTTAAAGGATTCACGACGTGAATCCTGAGTTGAACACTTTTCTTTGTTCATTTTATTACTAATATGTTGGATTATTCTCTTGGATATATTTGCTATTGTTTTTGCAGAAATGGCTCCCAGAAGAGAGATTCCAGCTGGAGTTGCGGGTTTGCAACCATTTTACAATTTTTCCGCAACAATGTCTCGAGATGTCTTGACCCGTTGGAACAACATATTCGGATGGCTCTACAACAGAGAAATCGCAGTTGCTCCAACAATCAATTGGACACGGTTGAGGGAAGCAGGGCTCGCAGACCGGGTGGGCCCATTTTTGACAAAGTTATTTATTAGAGATGGGTATTCGTTTACCTGTTCTGGTTGGTGTAATCTATTCCGGGTACAAGAGCGGGTCTACAAGGAATTTTGTGATGAGTTTTTCTCAACGGTGACATTTCAAGAAACTGTTCAAGATCCACATTGGCCACAGGCATTGGTATTTCGTTTGGGGGGTGAGTACCAGGAGTGTAGCCTGGTTGAATTTGCTTGGAGAGTCGGAGTATATGATCGACAGGAGGATATGACTCCCGAGTTTGGCATGTTTTTGAGTGCGGATGCTAGAGGATATGCGGAGGGTGTCACGGGGTATTCTTTCTGGCATAGTATTGCATCTGGAATGTTTAATTCCGGAGTGTCTCCCGAGAGCAGTATTCGGTCCCCGATCCATCGCTTACTCCACCAGTTCATCACCTTTTCCATCAACCATATGAGGCATGGAGACAAAGTAACTAAACATAATTTATTCTTCTTATGGTGCATCTTACATCCTGGTGTGTGTTGCAACATCCCGTATTTTCTAGCCCGTTTTCTGGCCGGGTCTGCCGCTAGTTCGCGCCCTGGGAGCCCCATTTGTGGGGGGCACTTTGTTTCACGCTTGGCCCGCTCGTATCATTTGGTTGTTCATGATATTACTCGCTCCATGACATGTGTGGACGAGCATGGGTTTGGTATGGGCTATTTGAAAACTATGCAGGTGGTCAAAAATTTTGGGTCGCATTGGGGCATAATAACTTCATATGGTGAAGGTGATGATGATGATGATCAGCCGACCGACCAACCTGCACCACAACCAAGACCGAGACGCAGGAATGTTAGAGGACGGGGAGAACGCGGGCAACCAATGCCTCCACCCGCATCCATGGTGGGACCATCTTTTGGGAATGACATGGCTGGTTATTTTGACCAGTTATGTTTGAGTGTTAACTGGATTGGCGGGACTATGGAGAACATTATCCAGCACCTTGGAGTGGAGCAGCCACCGCATTTGGGGTATCATTACCCGATTTTCCCGAGATGGACGGAGTATGGTGGGCGTGGAGGTGACGGAGCGGGTACGAGTGGAGCGCACGATGAGGAGGAGCATGATTGATTGTTTGTTTTTTTTTGTTTTGCTTTGGTTTGTTTTTATTGTGTTATTTTGGGATTGTAAGAACTATGAAGATATTATGTTACTTCTATTTTTCTTTGGTTGATATTTCTCAGAAGTTGCTAGGAGCGCCTAGAAAGGGTACCGAGATAGAAATGCGAACGTCTTTAGCCGGGAGTGTTTAGAGTTGAGAGTCGAGACCCATATTTTAAAATAAGTGTGGGGTGAGTCGAGAGAGTGGATAGTCAGCGAAAGAGTCAAAATTGGTGAATTTAGAAGAGTCTTAATACATTAAGACATTGGGTTGCATTGTACACATTAGAAGAAGATTTGGCAGTGTTTGTTTTCTGTCTGCCCGGTTTTCACGACGTGAACCACTTTTACTCATGTCGTGAATCATTTCCCAGGGGTGTCCAACATCCGCGTATTTGCGACTTCATAGCGTGAACCATTATTACTCACGTCGTGAATCTGAAATTTTTACAACTTCAATGCCCTTGACATATTATCCTTTACTGGGTTGATACCATTCTTTTTGTCATTATTCTAGAGGATATTGTGGCTCATTTTCATTACCATACAATGTGGCGTATGCTTTCCCACATTGTTCATTCTATTTAGAAGATTTCCACCACATTTTTAGAAGATTGAAGGCTCGATTTCATGTTTTGCCGGTGCATTTCTTATTTCACGAGTTCAAGATCCAAGTTTCTATTTCTCAGAGTCCGTATTCAAGATGCATGTTTTCCACACTTTTGGAGATGTTTACGCCACTATCACAGGGGAGTCTGTTCCTTTTTCTCCCTTTTTCTTAATTTTGATTTATTTTATGCATACAATGAGGGCATTGTATAAAATAAGTATGGGGTAGGGGTAGAAAAAGTAAATTACTAAGGAAATTTGAAAATTGAAATTTTTAATTGAAATTTTTAATAATTAAATCTAGTAATAATAATAGCTGCTAGTGTCGGATGAGATGATCTGATGAGAGCTCAAATGTTTAGATGAGCCAACACATGTTATAGTGCATTTGTGGCTTCCCTTATTTTAGTGAAATCATGGAACAAAAACACAACCTCGCTTAGTTTGAAGGACGCAATATGTTTAGCATCGTGTACCAGAAATGTATCTAGGAAAATTATTATCTTTAACCAATAAAGGTTGAAGTTGAGCGCCCCTACTTAAGCATGTAGGATTTGAGTGAAAAAAAAAGTGAGTTACATGTTAAAAAAAAAAAAGAGAAAAAAAAACGAGAGAGAATTACAAGAAAAAGTTTGAAGAATTTTTGGAGCATCAAAGTTAAAGTACGAAGAACAAAAAACCAAAATTCCAAGAAATTCAAAAAGTTGAAGATACCAGAAATCAAATCAAACAAGGTGCGAATTCAAAGATCAAATTGTCAAGAAAGTGAAGAAATTCAAAAGAGCTCCATAGTGGTATCCTAAATTGTAATTTTCTAGATTATGTATGCTTAGGTTGCTCAGCCAAAAATACCTTGAGGTTAGGAGGTTTTCTGAGGTTGTGAGTATTTAAACTATGCGCCGGGGGGGGGGGGGACTTTAGGAAAAATTTAGACACAAATGCATGCGTTAAGGTCTTGGCATAATGGCTGAGCTGGAATCGGATTGTCGTATGTGATGTTAGTAGTAAAGGGTTAAGTTTTGATTTGCTTGAGGGCAAGCAAAGTCCAAGTGTGGGGTATTTTGATATTGCCATATTTATACTTGTTTTTAGGCAATATTTTAGTGCATTTTTATATATAAACTGGTAATTTGTTTAGAATAATGGTACTTATGAGTTTAAATGTTATTTGCAACCAAAAAGAAGACATTTTGAAGAAAAGGGACTAAAAACGTCAAATGAAGAAACTTTGGGAGTTAAAAGAATAAAGGACAAGAAATCAAGGAAAAGCGTATTCACGACGTGAATATTTCAAGATTCACGACGTGAATCTATATTCTAGAAGATAAGTATATGGGTGAAGGAATCCTTGATGGGCACGACTATCTATAACTCACGACGTGAATATCTTAGTATTCATGACGTGAATGAGGAAGATCAGCAACTATATATATCTTTAACCATTACGATTCGAAAAGCTTTTGGTTGGCTGATAAGGGTTCTAAAAGGCGATTTTGAGCAGAAGAAAAGTCCTGGGAAGAAGCTTTCAACACCAAAAGAGTGAAGGTCTTTAATTTAGGTTATTTAATTGTTATTTAGGAACATGTTTCAATATACTTTGATTTGTGTTAGTGTGTTAGTTGCTATTATGAGCATCTGAATCTAGCTACTCTTATTTAGCTAGATGAAGCTTCCAACTTATGAATAGTTTAACTTTTATGGATATATTTAGTTGGTGAATTGCTTGTGTTGGATTTATAGTTACCTAGCATGCTTGTGTTTGTTTCTCTAATTGCTTGCCCCCATGTTCCGTGTAGATTATTGACCATTAACTGCATGAACTTGCTTACCTAATGATTTAGTGAACATTAAATTGTTAGAGCTAGGATTGACCAATCTTAGTTAGTAATTAGAGTAAATAAACTTAGCTGTGTTAGAGAACGTGGATTGTGACTATAATTGCGTTTGCACAATAATTCTTACATAGGATATTCATATTCATAATTAGCTCTGTGTTTAATTGTGTGTGACCATACATAATTTGACATGAATTAATTAACTATTGGTAAAGTTAGACTTAAATTACTAATACAATTACAACCAACTTGATAATCCATAATTATTAGCTAGCCATAAGGACGAAGTGGATTCGAACTAGACAAGAGTGTTTTACTTAATTGATTGATTTTGAGTTAAGTTCGTCTGATCTTGTAAAATCAGATAAAACCCATTTCTAAACTTGTTAATAATTAGGTTAATTTGATAGCAAGTAAATTAATTAGTAACACTGTTCCCTGTGATCGACACCCGACTTACCCAAGCTATACAGTAATCTGACTAGGTACACTGCCTATAAGTGCATAGTTTAAGTTTGTTAGGTTATAAATATTAAAATTAGTGAGTACTTTCGTGCACATCAGCATGCACAGGCAAGTTCTCATATATATATATATATATATATATATATATATATATATATATATATATATATATATATATATATATCAACGATCTCATTAACTTGTACTTTCACACAACCTTTACTTATTGTTGTGAATGTATGATCGTTTCAGATGTTTGTCATGCAATACCATTAGCTACTTTCAATTGGGTATCAGCCACATTCACTAGGAATTCACATTCTGTCCTAACCTGCAAATTATATAACATTTTTTGTAAATATAATATAAAAAATATAACTTATAGTGTGTGTATATATATATATATATATATATATATATATATATATATATATATATATATCTTTTTTATGTGGAAATTTACCTCAATAGGTGGGTATTCTATCATCTGTCCACCAGACACACCACTCGATTCATGGAATGTTGGGATTATGTCAACCTGTTGTCTTGCACTTCGACTACTTTCCACATTTTTAAACAGTCCACCGTAAACCTTAGTATGTCCAATGATATTGGATATAGTCCGTGATCGCCCCTCGTGCTCCCGTCCCAAAAGTCTAACTAATGGTTCTTCCTTATTTTGAAAATAGCTTCCATCGGCTATCATTCTTTTTCTCTTTTTGTTCCTATGAAAAAAAAATACTTGGTAAGATATATTTACTAAAAAATCGAAATATTCATTAAGTAAAAAAATAATTGTTTACCAAAAATTGAAAATCTTGAATTGCCCCTTGAGGAAGATCGTACGTGTTGGTTTCTTTGTTTATTAATGCGAAAGGCATTAAATACAACATGTACTGTTCATTTTGTATACGACCCAGAAACTCGTATTTTGATACAAGTTGATGCCATATAATATGTCTTTTTTTTTCAAGACCCTTCCCTCCACTTCATCCTAAATGTTTTATGAATGAGCTTTTGGCATTACTTTGTTTAGCTTTTTCACTTCTTGCCTTCGCACATATCAACAAAGTGTTATTAGTTATTTGTAATAATAATAATAATAATAATAATAATAATAATAATAATAATAAACAACTAAGCATACCAAAAACTCGAGGGTAGTTTTTTGTGCAACAAATTTTTCCCATACATCGCCCTTCTATAAAATCATATTTTAGACAAGCATTCAATCCGTGTTTCGCATAATTTGAAACAATGAATGATTTAAAATTTGATGCTAGTTTCACAGTTTTCTTCTTCATATAATTTTCCTAATCATCAGTCTCAATGTTCCACTGTTTCTACAATTTCAAAACAAATAAAAAGAGATTAATCATAATAAGTAATTAATAAGTTATTTATATTTGTAATAAATTAAAATATAAATACCTTGGTTTCCAACCATAAATCTTTAAAATACATTTGTCCAAGTTTACGTGAGTCTATATCTATAGGAAAACTGCGTCGAACCTTTATGCCAAACCAAGAACTAAACTGTGTTGATATGTCATCGTCTGGGATATTATTTTTATCAAACATCACTTTATATTTTTCTTGAGAAATCTTTGACTTAAATACAACAATACCATGTTCACCTCTTTTTCTTGTTCGTTCTTTTTCCATTTTTATAAGCCTAACAACATTAAACAAATTAAAAATAATTTTATCCATAGATAAATGAAGACAAACATTACATAAGGACAAAAAACATAATCCAATATAATACTATATTCCATGAATACAAAACAAGAATCCAACATAATGCAACGAAAAGAAGGACCGATCCAATAAATTCATAGACCCCATATATGTGGGGCCACATATTACATTTATTAAAGAGTCACACATTTGTATATTCTAAAGATTCTAAACTATAATGTAAAGTAATAGCACCTTTCATAACAACAAGTCAATACTGTAAAGATTCTAAACAATATATAAGACATGACACAGTCACATTCAATTCTAAAAGAATCAAAACACCTTTTAACGATAAAACTCTTAGAGTGTTTCCAAAAAATTAAAACTATATATACGACAACAAATCAATAGATATATACATATATATATATATATATATATATATATATATATATATATATATACCTTAGTCGCAACAACAACAAAACTATGTATATATACCTTATTCGACAACTCAGAACTGACAATGTTAGGCCGACACTTGTAGAGTGTTTCCAAATGAGAGCTATGGAGGTTTCTCGCGTATGTGGAGGCTTCCAGCGTCGACTAGCCATCCGATTAAAACCTAAACTTCCGTCGGCGTCAAGTATTACAAAATCGAGAGTTTACGAATCACTATGGAGGTTTCCACAGGAGAGCTGGCGCGAAGTGAAAAAATTAGAAAGCCAAATCAAGAAAATCATAAGAGGGAAAACTTGTCGAGCGGGTTAGGGTTAATGAAGCGCTTTTCTTTCTTTTGATGTGGTTCCCTTTTTTGAGGCGGTTTCAATATATTTTTTTGAGGCGGTTTCGTCTTATTTGTTGAGGCAGTTTCTTCTTGTTTTTTGAGGCGGTTTTAGTATATTTTTTGAGGTGATTTCTTCTTATTTGTTGAGGCGGTTTTCTATTTTAAAAGTATATTATTGATTAATCAAAATGTGATCCGGATTACCTTATTTTTTGAGGCGGTTCTCTGTAGTTTTTAAAGTGGTTTCCGATAAGTTTTTTTTTTAAAAGTATATTATTTTACATTGATTAATCTTTGTTAAAACTAAAGATATTTATAAATATTCATGATCCATTGTACAACTTGACTTAATGATCAATCTTCAATATCAAGGTTTAGTGTTTATTGTTTAGGGGATAGGGTGTTTGTTTTATGTTTAAAGGTTTAGTGTTTAGGGTTTAGGGTTTAGAGTTTAGTGTTTAGGGTGTTTGGTTTAAGTTTAAAGGTTTAGTGTTAAGGGTTTAGGGGCTAGGGTTTACTAATCTTGGTTAAAACTAAAGATATTTTTAAGGAGGATGTAAGACTTTTTCATGATCCATTATACAACTTGACTTAATGATCAATCTTCAATATCAAGGTTTAGTGTTTATTGTTTAGGGGTTAGGGTGTTTGTTTTATATTTAAGGTTCAAGGTTCAGTGTTTAGGGTTTAAGTGTTAGGGTTTACGGTTAAAGTTTCAAGGTTGAAAGTTTAAGGTTTAGTGTTTAGTGGTTAGGGTGTTTGGTTTAAGTTTAAAGGTTTAGTGTTTTGGGTTTAGGGGCTAAGGTTTACGATATACGGTTTACTGTATATAGATTTGTGTTGAAGTTTTGGGTTTACGGTTAATGTCTCACTCTGAAGTACCGCACTAGCCTCCGCCTAATCACATAAATAATTACTCTAATTAATACAACTTATAAAGGCTAGGCTAACCCTTCTCTATATGTTCTCTAAGAAGGGTAAAAGAACATTCTACCCCTCTAATGGCTCATAAGACCAATCATTGACCAAACCCTAAAAGTCAACGAAGTCAACTTTAGTCAACGGTCAAACTTTGATCAGACTCGTCGAGTGCACTTGGGCGACTCGGCGAGTCCACACTGGTCCTATGAAATCCTCAAAACCTCACTTGACACGATGAGTTCACTCTCCACTCGCCGGGTGACTATGCAACGAATCACGGGGCAACCCCGACTCGACTTGTCGAGTCTACCTATGGACTCCGCGAGTTGCGCCCATGACAACATTCATCTTACCTCCTGAGGTCAGATCTGTTCCTCTAATCCATAGATCTAACCTTCCCAAGACCAATAATCATGTAAAGGTTGGATCTTGACCCACATGCAATGCTCGTCGAGTCTCTCTCTTAGACCCAAAAATAAATGATAAAATATAATACCTGTAAATCCGGATGTTACAAGTGTTTAGTGGTTAGGGTGTTTGGTTTAAGTTTAAAGGTTTAGTGTTAAAGGTTTAGGGGATAAGGTTTACGGTTTACGGTTAAAGTTTCAAGGTTTAAAGTTTAGGGTTTAGTGTTTAGTGGTTAGGGGTTAATATTTAGTATTTAGGGTTTATGGTTTAAGGTTCAAGGTTTAGTGTTTAGGGTTTATGGTTTAAGGTTAAAGTTTCTAGGTTTAATGATTAGGTTTTAGTGTTTACTGGTTAGGGTGTTTGGTTTAAGTTTAAGGTTTAGTGTTTAGGGTTTAGGGGCTTGGATTTACGATATATGGTTTACTGTATATAGACTTGCGTTGGAGTTTTGGGTTTAGGGATTTGACTTGCATGACTTAGATAATTGGATGTTTTGTTTGTTTTGTTTTAACCAATTCCTTTTGTGAACAGTGATGTAAGTCTTTAAAGAACAGACTTAGCTAAAATATTTTTTTTTATTTTTTTTCTTTTTACCAATAGATTATACATTAATTGAGTGTAAAAATCAAAAAAAAAAATTACTCGATGCTTTTTAAATTATAAAATTTAGTTTATCTAAATAAGAAAATAACAATACATAATTATCTTCTCTAAAATACAACTCAATCGGTGTGATGCATTAAAGAATATCCTCATCCGTAGATAAATAGAATCGAATGGTTGATAATCAATATGTTTTGATGCTTTTATTGGTTTTTATGCTATTTTTTGATGTACTTTTTTAGGCAGTTTATATGCATCTTTTGATGCTATTTTTTTTATCTTTTGAGGCGGTTTTATTTGTTTTGAGGCGGTTTGTATATCTTTTGATGCTGTTTTTTTTTTTTTTTTTTTTTTTTTTTTTTTTATCTTTTGAGGCGGTTTTTATAGTACTTTTTTTATCTTTTGAGGTGGTTTATTTCAATTTTTTAGAGCGGTTTTCACGTAAAAGTAGATTGTCCATTCTTGTTAATAGAACAATTAAATGCCTGTATTAAATGTACATCACAAGTGATCAAACAGCACAAGTAAAAGTCTTCCCTGATACATTTAAATGTTATTCAATATTTTCTTATAAAAATTATACAAACATTATAATTATCAATAGAGAAGGAGAATATTGTTATCACTCTTTCAATAGATAGTATTTGATACAAAAGTTATGTAAAAACAATATTCAAAAATGAAAAAAAAAGCATTCATACACTTAGTCAACGTATGTCCCTTCCATGATAGGTCGTACGAATGTTGTGCGTTCAATATTATTGTAATTACCGGGTTTAATACCAACCGAAAATGGTGGTAGATCATCAAAGTGGTCGTATTGTTCTTCGTCAACGACATCATCAACACGTTATTTGCCTTGTAAGACGATGTGCTCTTTTTTCTTGCTCGGGTCTTTGATAAAGAAAACTTGTGTGACATGTTTTGCAAGAACGAATGGATCAGATACATAAGCATTAGCTGTAAGGTCTACAAGTGTAAAACCATCTTTATCAACTTGAACACCTGTACGGTTATCCACCCATTTACACGGTTATCCACCCATTTACATTTGAACACAAGAATAACAAAGTCATAATAGTTCAACTCCCAAATTTTTTGTATAACACCATACTAAGAATCATTGGCTATTCTTATCAAAGTATCATGATCCCGTCTGTCGAATTCGGTTGTTGATGCTATCATTGTAACTCCACTATTCTACATTGTACTTTTTCATCTTGATCTTTGGTATAAAACATATAACCGTTAATGTCGTACCCTTGATAAGATTTAACTCTACAATCTGGACCACATCCCATCCTTTTCACAGTTTCATCAACATTCGTGTCTGCTACCTTCCTTTCTAGCCACCTTGAAAACTCTTTGTTATGATTGTTTATGTACCACATTTTTTCCTTACCCGGGTATTTCAACTTTAACATGTCCATGTGTTCATCAACGTATGGAGTAAGACATTTCATGTGTTTTAGGATCACTAAATGTGCAACTTGTAACTCTTCATAAGTTGGCATCGTTATTTTTAAATCGACTCCTCCCTTACCTTCAAGTCGACCTAAATGACGAGTTTTAGGAACACCAACACTTTCGACATCTTTCATATAGCCTACAAAAATATTAATATTATATATAACATATTATAGATTGTTATAGCTGTAATATATTAGTAAATATGATTACCTTGGCAGAACTCAATCACCTCTTCACAAGTATACCCTTCAACAATTCCCCTCTGGCCGATTACGGTTTCTTACGTAACCTTTTAGGATACCCATGTATCTTTCAAAAGGGTACATGTACCGTAAGAATACATGACCACACGCCTTAATTTCTTGTATGATATGAGATATGAGGTGAACCATTATATCAAAAAATGAGGGTGGAAAGTGCATCTCAAGTTCACAAAGTGTAACATAAACGTCTTTCTCCCATTGATCCAAATCTTATACATTAATAAACTTTGAGTGAATGTTGTTAAAAAACAAACAAAGCTTAGTGATAGAATTTCGGACATCATCTTGTAAAATTCCACGAATTGCGATAGGAATCATATGTGTCATTAAAACATGACAATCATGAGACTTCATTCCAAACAATTTACAGTCTTTCATCGACACAAATCTTTTAATGTTTTCACAATAAGTTGATGGGACCTTAATATCATATAAACATTGACAAAAATTTATTTTTTCTTCTTTTGATGTAGTATAAAAAGCAGGTGGGAGATAGACACCGTTAGCACTCTGTTCGGGGGAAAGATCTTCACGTATCCCCATCTCGGCCATGTCCTTTCGGACGTTAATCTCTTTAGTTTTATGCTTCATCTCTAATAATAAGCATATCAAGCTCTCACATACATTTTTTCTATATGCATAACATCTAGACAATGTCTAACATCCAAATGTCTCCAGTAAGGCAATTAAAAAAATGACTTTTTTTTTTCCAAAGGGCATTTTTATCGACACAAAATCTTTTTCCCAAGACAACATTTATACCTGCAACTTGTGAAAATGCATCAAATCGTTTCCTCATAGTTCTGATCTCAACACTTCCGTCAAACTCAATAGTTTTCTTCCTAAAACAGTGACCCTTCGGAAGGAATCTTCGATGTCCCATGTATACAGTTTTTTTGCAATTTGTTAACCATATCGAGCTTGTTTGATCTTCATAAACTGGACAAGCTTTCTTACCCTTTGTTTTGTATCCTGATAAGTTACCGTATGCTGGAAAATCACTTATAGTACAAAAAATCATGGCCCGTAATTGAAAGTGTAGTTTCTTATAAGCATCATATACATCCACACCCGAACTCCATAGAGTTTTTAAGTCATCAATCAAAGGAGACAAATGCACATCAATATCGTTACCAGGTTGTCTCGAGCCCTGAATCAACAACGGCATCATAATGTATTTCCATTTCATGCATAACCACGGTCGAAGATTGTAAATGCATAAAAGAACCGACCACTTACTATGACGACTGCTAATGTTCCCAAAAGAATTGATCCCCTCTGAACTAACCCCAAACCATATGTTTCTAATCTCTTTTCCAAATTCAGGATACTTCTAATCAATATTTCACCATTGAGGTGAATCCACAACATGTCTTAGTTTTCCATCAATTACACGTTCTTCCAAATGCCAACAAAGTAACTTTGCTTCTTTTTCGTTTGAAAATAACCTTTTTAGTCTTGGTATAATAAGGAGATACCACAACATTTTAGCCGGTGGTCCATTTTTTGTCACATCATCATCTACTTCATCCGAATCTTTTTTCCGTTTATACCTCGATGCACCGCAAAAAACACAATTATGTTTATTCTCAAACTCCTTTCTATACAACATACCATTATTTGGACATGCATGTATTCTTTCAACTTCCATTCCCATCGGACACATTAGCTTTTTTGCTTGATATGTAGAAATGGGTAATTCATTATCTCCGTAAGAATGTCATGCAAAACCTCTAATAGACTTGTGAAACTTTTATCACTCCATCTGTTTTTCGACTTTAAGTTAACCAACCTCAATACCACATCGAGTTTCATAAATTTGGAACCGTTATATAACGGTGTTTCTACTTCTTCAAATAGATGTTGTAACTTTTCTTGTTCAATATCACCCATATTAGTCTCCATGTCATCAAACATTTCATTGAAATTTTCATTTGAATGGTGATCATCTTCATCAACATATGAAATCGTTGTTGTATTTACTATTATTAATATTTATATTGCATGGATGTGCCACAATCAAGAAGTGTTTCTCCGTGTCTTGACCAACAAGTGTAATTAGGAACAAAACCATTTTGCAACAAATGAACCTCTATTTCTCCGGTACAATTAAACGTTTTAAAATTTTTACAAAGGTTATGTGAAATCCCCAAAATCACGGCCAGAAAAGACCGGTTTGTTTATGCTTTTTTTAAAAATCAGAGTTACATTTTAAATGAAAGTGTTGCGGAATTTGTCCCAAAACAAAATATGATAAAGATTTATCAAAAGCATTTCCATAGAAATGTATTTCATTGAAAGACTTAGGATGTCATGTTTGTACAGATCAAAAGCATAAACAATACAATATAAGCCTTACTACATTATTTCATATCTACAGGCCTATATCCCTAATCCCTCGTCCAAAACATCACACCTATGCTCATGCGCCACTACCTGTAATACAAGAAACTGAGTGGGTCAGGCTTGGGAGCCTGGTGAGCACATAGGGTTTTCAACCCACAATAAATAAGTTTTTAATTTCATGGATCAACAATAACCTGATTACCCGTTCCCGTTATCCTTACTTTACGTCCCTAAACACCTATCATAAGGGACCTAGCCTAAGGATCATCATCGGGACGGACACTACTGCTAAGGGGATTCCTCAACAATAAATGTCCTAAAGGCAACCATGTGGGGGATGGAGTACACCGGTGAATACATCGTTCACAAACACCTACAGGTTGCGAGCCTGCTAGTGTTCCACTGGACTGTCTAGAAGAGTCCATGGTCGTCATCCATACTCCGCTAGATGACAAAATCAACAACATCAACCTCGAGGCCTCTCATCATTTTATCACACATCACCTATTACATCTACCCATGTTTTACCCCAACATTTTCGTAGATATAAAATACATATACAGTTTAAATCATTGAAAACACGTATAACAACGTTCATCTAGCATAGATAGCAAGTATTCAGATAATATGCACACATAGCACGTAATTTATATAAAATACTTCATATCTATGTGTAAGTTGAAAGTAACTATGCACTCACTTGAAAAGGTGGTGATTCCGAACTCAGACAGCGCTTCGCTTCTTATATAGAATTTTTTTCGACGAAACCTAGTACTATTACCACTAGAGTTTAGTCTATTATTCGACGAGACTAATTAATAGTCTAGCTATTATTATGATTATATAAGCGTTAAAAAAATACTTATCTAATCCATAATAATAGCCCAAGTATTTATTATAAGTTCATAATAACAATACTAATTTTAAATATAAGCTATATTAAAATAAGGTAAGCATAACTTCCTTACAAGGGGTTTTAGCTTGGAGTCGGGCTCTGCAGGGGCAGAACTTCATCGCTGAATCTTTCTAAGAAAGATTCGTGCAGCGCTTCAGCGCTCACCTTACTATACTAAACTACAGAAAGAGAAGTCGAATCACGAGGGACCGAAATGCTCGGGGGATAAGGAGAGAAAGACTCTTGAATCAAGAGAATGGTGCAAGAAATATGAGAGCCCAAGGCTCTTATTTATACTAATTGAATTTTCAAAAAACTACCCTCCATAATTACTTAATGACTTTTTAGTTATATAAACAACTAAACACCCCTCTATAATACTATTTTAAATGGATTTAATGATATTTGTACTAAACTAATGTCAAAAGAACTCAACATTAGTCTTATAATGACCGCATCGTCGATACCTTTCTAATGATATATACATATGTATATATATATATATGTGTACGTATACATGATTTATACTTTATTTTAATACGTAAATATGCTATTATAATTTGTAACTCGTTCATACGAACTCCGCTTTTGACGTTCTTTATATCCACGCAAAGGTGGAGACATACTCTACAACTTTCGTTTAGACTCCGTCGGCTAATTTTGACTTTATTTTTAAAGTTATATTTTTAACAGGCCGGGACAGGATTGGTCTGTTTAAAATCTCATAAATTCTTCATACGAAGTCAGATTTGGGCGTTCTTTTTATCGATGTTCTTAGTTTAACATATTCTACGACTTTTGTTTAGATCGCTAAGGCTAAATCTCGCTCTATCGTAAATTCACTATTCACGCTTCCCTGTATCGTGCCGGTTCTGTCGTGAAACTTCGATGGGTCATAACTTCTTCGTTATAACTCGGATTACGTCGTGCTGGTTTTGTCGTGAAACTTCGATGGGTCATAACTTCTTCGTTATAACTCGGATTTCGGCGTTCCTTGTATGCACGGAAACCTTGAGACATCTTCTACAACTTTATGTAGAGATATCGGGATTATCTCACACTTTAATTTTGACGCTCATTTTTATTCTTTATTAATTATACATTTATAATTAAATAATAAACACATAAACACACATAATTCACATAATACTCAAATATTTCATCTTTATTACTTCAAAAAGAGTTACAAGAGTTGACCTAGACTATTACATTGACAAAAATGCTTAGCCCTGAAACCCGGGCGTTACAATTCTCCTCCCCTTAGGATGATTCCGTCCCGGAATCATGCATCAGCAAACAGATGTGGATAGCGACTCATTATGTCATCCTCTATTTCCCAAGTGAGATTCGGCCCATTCGAATGTTTCCATCGGACTAGCACCAAGTCGACCATCTTGTATCGTAACTTCTTAGTCTTACGGTCAACAATTGCCTCAGGCTCTTCGATCAGCCTTTTATTTTCATCCATCCTTAACTCTGAGATTAGAATTATGTCGGGAACATCTCCCGTGAATTTCCTCAAATAACACACATGGAAGGTGTTATGAATAGCATTGAGTTCTTCGGGCAATTCCAGCTTGTAAGCTTGGTTCCCAATCTTCTGAAGAAGTTTGAACGGTCCAATAAACCTTGGACTCAACTTTCCTCGTTTCCCAAATCGTATAAGTCCCTTCCACGGTGAGACTTTAAGTAAAACAGAATCCCCAACTTCGAAAGTTATCGGTCGTCTTTTCTTGTCAGCATAGCTCTTCTGACGATCCTGTGCTGCTAACATCCTTTCCCTAATCACCTTCAACTTCTTAGCAGTCTCATGGACTATCTCGGAGCCCATAAACTGCTTCTCTTCGGCTTCAAGCCAACAAGACGGCGTACGACACTTCTGCCCATACAAGGCTTGATAAGGAGCCATCTTGATGCTCGAGTGAAAACTATTGTTGTAGGAAAATTCTACCAGAGGTAAGTGCTCGTTCCAATTCCCTTGGAATTCTAGGGTACATGCTCTCAACATATCTTCCAACGTCTGAATCGTTCTTTCACTCTGACCATCAGTTTGCGGATGGTAAGCAGTACTCAAACACAACTTTGTACCCAACTCCTCTTGTAGACTCCTCCAAAACCGTGATGTGAAACGACTATCACGATCTGATACAATCGAAAGAGGGACACCATGAAGTCTTACAATTTCCTTCACGTAAGCATCTGCGAGCTTATCCATAGAACACTTCTCGTTGGCTGCTATGAAGTGTGCACTCTTCGTGAAACGATCCACCACTACCCAAATCATGTCGTGTCCTCTCTTCGTCCTGGGTAGTTTAGTCACAAAATCCATGGTGATGTCTTCCCATTTACCCATGGGTATAGGTAAAGGTTCTAAACTCCCGTACGGTTTTTGATGTTGTGCCTTGACTCTCGCACATGTCACACACTCGGCCACATACTTTGCAACATTGAGCTTCATCATCGGCCACCAGTAGTAGTGTTTTAACTCCTTATACATTTTAGTGCTACCGGGATGAATTGACTACATGGTCTTATGTGCTTCTTCCATCAGAAGATCTCTTATTCCTCCCTTCTTAGGTACCCAAATTCGATCTTGGAATACCTTCAGTCCTCGACTGTTTGTACCGAACACTAACGTTCTTCCCAAACGTTCTTCCTTTCGGTCATTCTTCTCTAAAGCTTCTTCTTGAGCTTTCCTGATACTTTACACAATCGTCGAGACGACTTCAATTCTTAACGATCTTGGCCTTTTCCTTTCAAGATTGACTTTCCAACTGAGAGCATCAGCAACAATATTTGCTTTACCTGGGTGGTAAAGTATCTCACAGTCGTAGTCCTTGAGAAGTTCTAGCCAGCATCGTTGCCTCATGTTCAACTCCTTCTGATTAAAGAGATACTGGAGACTCTTATGATCAGTGAAGAGCTTGCACTTTGTGCCGTAGAGGTAATGCCTCCATATCTTTAAGGCAAATACTACCGCTGCCAACTCCAGATCATGAGTGGGGTAGTTCTTTTCGTGCTCTTTCAATTGTCGAGATGCATATGCTATCACCTTTTATCTTTGGGTCAGAACACCACCCAACCCGACTCCAGATGCATCATTATAAACCGCAAAGCCTTCAACTCCATCGGGTAGAGAAAGTATCGGTGCTTCACATAACTTCTTCTTTAGCTTCTCGAATGCCTCATCGTGCTTCTTACTCCACGTATACATAGCTCCTTTATGGGTTAACGCTATTAATGGAGAAGATATCGAAGAAAAACCTTGGATAAATCGTCGATAATATCTGGCTAATCCTAGAAAGCTTCGAATCTCCGTGGGACTTTTCGGACGTTCCCACTTCATCACAGCCTCGATCTTTGCGGGGTCAACCTTTATTCCCTCCTGGTTAACAACATGACCCAAGAATTGGACTTCCCATATCCAAAAGTCGCATTTGAAGAACTTTGCCAAAAGCTCCTCCTTCTTCAACACTTCTAATACTTCTCGTAGATGCTTGCCATGCTCCTCCTGGCTTTTCGAGTAGATGAGAATGTCGTCGATGAATACTATCACAGATTTATCGAGGAATGGTTTACAAACCCTATTCATCAAATCCATGAATGCTGCAGGAGCATTTTTTAGTCCAAATGACATAACCAAGAACTCATAGTGTCCATATCTTGTTCTGAATGCAGTCTTCTCAATATCCTGCTCTCTCACCTTCAGCTGATGATATCCTGACCTAAGATCGATCTTTGAGAAGTAGCTCGAACCTTGCAGCTGATCGAATAGGTCGTCAATCCTCGGTAATGGATACTTGTTCTTCACCGTTGCCTTATTCAGCTCTCGGTAGTCTATGCACATCCTCATGCTTCCGTCCTTCTTTTTTACGAATAACATCGATGCTCCGCAGGGTGATGAACTAGGTCGAATGAAACCGTTGTCTAACAGCTCCTGAAGTTGCGTCATGAGCTCCTTCATCTCCGTCGGTGCTAATCGATATGGTGCTTTTGCTATCGGTGTTGTTCCTGGTAACAAGTCGATACGAAACTCCACTTGTCTATCAGGTGGTAATCCGGGAAGATCTTCGGGAAAGACTTCCGGATAATCACACACAACCGGTATATTCTTCACCTCTTTCTTTTCTTTCTTAGCATCGATTACGAATGCCAAGTACGATGCACATCCCTTGGACAAACATTTCATGGATTTCATCAAGGAGATGATTCCAGAATTCACTCTGCATTTATCCCCGTACACCATAAATGATTCCTTTCCAGGTGGGTTCACCCTTACTATTTTCTTTCGGCATTGAATCTCAGCATCATTGGCGCTAAGCCAATCCATACCCAAAACGATGTCGAAACCATTTAACTCTATGGGTAATAGCTCTTCGTGGAATTCGTTTCCGTTTAAGTCAATGACGATGTTCCTAATACGATTACTAACAGGTACGAATTTGCCACTAGCAACTTCTACAATCAGGGAATTATCTAGTTTTTCTACAGGCAATGCTAATTTCCCACCAAATTTATGCGACACAAAGGAGTAGTTGGCTCCGGAATCAAATAGTATATTTGCAGGCAAACCATTTACAAGAAAGGTACCTGAAGCGACGTCTGCTGCCTCCTTTGCAGCCTCGAGCGTCATCTGGAAGGCTCTCGCCTTCGGCTTTGGTGGTATGTTGGGTCTTCCTGCCTCCTTCTTCTTCGGGCAGTCCTTCAAAATGTGCCCTTCTTCATTACACCCATAATAGGCCTTCTGGTTGAGGGTGCATTCATTGGCATAGTGCCCAGGCTTTCCGCATTTGTAACAAGTGACCCCTCCGTCACACTTCCCAGTGTGCTTTTTCTTGCACTTGTCATACCACTTCGCTTCTGATCCTCCTCCTCTCGAACCAGACTTTGAGAACCTACTCTTCTTGTTGGACTTCGAGGATTCATCGAACTTCCATTTCTCACCAACCTCAGCCCTTTCCAGACCTCTTTCCTTTTGTTGGGTCTCCACGTTCTTAGCCGCTCGAACAGCTGATTTCAGAGTGGTTGCCATCTTGACTATTGGGCCAAAGTCAGCCGGCAGTCCGTTTGCGAACTTCTCAATTTTAGAAAGTTCGGTTGGCACTAGGTATGGAAACAACTTCATCTTTTCTGTAAATGCAGCATCATAGTCATCGATGCTCATTCTCCCTTTCTTCAAATTTTGGAACTCATTGTTCAGATCAATCAGGTCTATCTCTGAACAGTACTGTGCCTATCCCATGACATTTTCAGAGCTTCTCCTCATGGCATTGTATCTGCCAATAGCTTCCACCAACTCAAGACTCCAGTTTTCAATTGTCTTACAGTGAAGACAGTCTTCTGCTTCTCGCTGCAGTCGCAGCTCTCAAACACCATCTCCATCTCGGAGATCCAGTCCATAATCTCAACAGGCTTTGGGTATCCTGAGAGACTTGGTGGTTTCGCACCCAAGAAATTTTTGTACACCCGCCCATCCTTGTTGTTTCTCCCTTCTGGGCCATTCCTTTGCTCACCTTGAGTCCCTACTTGAATCACTTGGCGGCTATAGTTCCCTTCCTCAGATGGCTCGGGAACTGGCTCCGTCGGTTCAACATGTAAGGTAGGTTCGTCCCTATTTTCGTGGAGCATCCGTCTCATTTCCTCCCTTTGTTCAGCTAGCATATCTTGAATCATGGCTTGAACTCCAGCCATGGTGACTGGCTTAGGTGCAACTTCTTCAACAACAGGTATTTGCTGAACCACTGGGGGTTGGTTCCTACCTCCATTCGTGTTCACGTTTCCGCTACGGGTCCTTGCCATCTTGATCTATACACCGAATAAGGTGAATTTAGATCTTTATTTAGGATAGACGTTTAAATCGTCCTTATCACTCTGAAACGTTTACATGTTAGTTCTAATATCGTAGTCGTACGTTTAGAATCCTAAACACATAAGGTTTCCAGATCCGGTCGGTAACAGACCATAGTCGGCAACAGACCATAGATCCGAACAAATAACCGCATATCATGCACAAAACATTTAGCACATAAAAACATTTTAGGCACAGTTCCTAAAATAAGCTAGTGCTCACACCTCACAATCATCGCTTAACATTCTAAGTTTAAGTCTAGAAATCCTACAAATTCCTAGTTCGCTTAAACTAATGCTCTGATACCAACTGTGACATCCCCAAAATCACGGTCAGAAAAGACCAGTTTGTTTATGCTTTGTTTAAAAATCAGAGTTACATTTTAAATGAAACTGTTGCGGAATTTGTCCCAAAACAAAATATGATAAAGATTTATCAAAAGCATTTCCATAGAAATGTATTTCATTAAAAGACTTAGGATGTCATGTTCGTACAGATCAAAAGCATAAACTGTACAATATAAGCCTTACTACATTATTTCATATCTACAGGCCTATATCCCTAATCCCTCGTCCAAAACATCACACCTATGCTCATGCGCCACTACCTGTAATACAAGAAACTGATTGGGTCAGGCTTGGGAGCCTAGTGAGCAAATAGGGTTTTCAACCCATAATAAATAAGTTTATTAATTTCATCGATCAACAATAACCCGATTACCCGTTCCCGTTATCCTCACTTTATGTCCCTAAACACCTATCATAAGGGACCTAGCCTAAGGATCATCATCAAGACGGACACTACTGCTAAGGGGATTCCTCAGCAATAATTGTCCTAAAGGCAACCATGTGGGGGATGGAGTACACCGGTGAATACATCGTTCACAAACACCTACAGGTTGCGAGCCTGCTAGTGTTCCACTGGACTGTCTAAAAGAGTCCATGGTCGTCATTCATACTCCGCTAGATGACAGAATCAACAACATCAACATCGAGGCCTCTCATCATTTTATCACACATCACCTATTACATCTACCCATGTTTTACCCCAACATTTTCGTAGATATAAAATACATATACAGTTTAAATCATTGAAAACACGTATAACAACGTTCATCTAGCATAGATAGCAAGTATTCAGATAATATGCACACATAGCACGTAATTTATATAAAATACTTCATATCTATGTGTAAGTTGAAAGTAACTATGCACTCACTTGAAAAGGTGGTGATTCCGAACTCAGACAGCGCTTCGCTTCTTATATAGAATTTTTTTCGACGAAACCTAGTACTATTACCACTAGAGTTTAGTCTATTATTCGACGAGACTAATTAATAGTCTAGCTATTATTATGATTATATAAGCGTTAAAAAAATACTTATCTAACCCATAATAATAGCCCAAGTATTTATTATAAGTTCATAATAACAATACTAATTTTAAATATAAGCTATATTAAAATAAGGTAAGCATAACTTCCTTACAAGGGGTTTTAGCTTGGAGTCGGGCTCTGCAGGGGCAGAACTTCATCGCTGAATCTTTCTAAGAAAGATTCGTGCAACGCTTCAGCGCTCACCTTACTATACTAAACTACAGAAAGAGAAGTCGAATCACGAGGGACCGAAATGCTCGGGGGATAAGGAGAGAAAGACTCTTGAATCAAGAGAATGGTGCAAGAAATATGAGAGCCCAAGGCTCTTATTTATACTAATTGAATTTTCAAAAAACTACCCTCCATAATTACTTAATGACCTTTTAGTTATATAAACAACTAAACATCCCTCTATAATACTATTTTAAATGGATTTAATGATATTTGTACTAAACTAATGTCGAAGGAACTCAACATTAGTCTTATAATGACCGCATCGTCGATATCTTTCTAATGATATATACATATGTATATATATATGTACGTATACATGATTTATACTTTATTTTAATACGTAAATATGCTATTATAATTTGTAACTCGTTCATACGAACTCCGTTTTTGACGTTCTTTATATCCACGCGTAGGTGGAGACGTACTCTACAACTTTCGTTTAGACTCCGTCAGCTAATTTTGACTTTATTTTTAAAGTTATATTTTTAACAGGCCGGGACAAGATTGGTCTGTTTAAAATCTCATAACTTCTTCATACGAAGTCAGATTTGGGCATTCTTTTTATCGATGTTCTTAGTTTAACATATTCTACGACTTTTGTTTAGATCGCTAAGGCTAAATCTCGCTCTATCGTAAATTCACTATTCATGCTTCCCGGTATCGTGCTGGTTCTGTCGTGAAACTTCGACGGGTCATAACTTCTTCGTTATAATTCGGATTTCGGCGTTCCTTATATGGACGGAAACCTTGAGACATATTCTACAGCTTTATGTAGAAATATCAGGATTATCTCACACTTTAATTTTGACGCTTATTTTTATTCTTTATTAATTATACATTTATAATTAAATAATAAACACATAAACACACATAATTCACATAATACTCAAATATTTCATCTTTATTACTTGAAAAAGAGTTACAAGAGTTGACCTAGACTATTACATTGACAAAAATGCTTAGCCCTGAAACCCGGGCGTTACAGGTTACAAGGACAAGAAATCGATTCATTTCCTTTACTCGTGCGATTTGTTTCGGGAACCCTAATAAAAGTTCGAACACCCTCTATATAAAGTTCAGAAAAACGTAAAGCTTTTTACATCCAATAATCACAATTCATCTGAAAGTTAAAATAAAGAAAAAGAATGTAATATAATGATTTTCAACAAACAAGTTATGTAAGTTTTTAACATTTTAATAATCTACAAAAATCAGTTTAAAAAATAACAATCAAACAATCATTTAATAAATAAACAGGTAGAATAAAATAAAAAAGAATAGAAATTAAATTTACCTTTAATGAAGATAACTAGAAAATTTAATGAAGAGGGCCGGCGAAGAAGAACGTTCACAGTTTCACACATTTACAAAGAGAATACCACTGATAATAGCTAGCTTTTAATTGATGCGTTTTTCATAAAATCGCATAAAAAATCTACATTTAATGATGTGGTTAATAAATAAAACGCACCAAAAAATCATTATTTAATAGTGCGTTTACAACAAATAGCATTAAAAAATCTTTTTTAATGTTATATTTATTGGAACCACATTAATAAATCTGATGGAGGATCTTTTTATTGCTCTTTTAGTGAGGTTTTCTTTTTCTAATGCTATTGGCCTTTAATAAGACGGATACAACCGCTTCAAAAAATAAAAATGATTCCCACTAAAAAATTTCTTCTGTACCGTGAATTCATCACATCATCTTTGTTTTAAAAATTACCCAAAGAAGACCTCATTTTGAGGAGTAAGAACTCGGTTTTCCTCTAGCAAAAGGAGGAAACAATCTTATTCTTTTTCTTCTTCTTGCTGTCGAAATAAACAACCTAAATATCATCAAGATTCGCTGCCACCACCACCGAGTTCCTTTATTTCCGTTGGTGAAGCAAGCCACTGTTCTCGGTTTCTTCTCCATCAACCAAGCTGAAAAAAGGGAAGCATTCCTCTTGTTAAAAAGTTACCAAAACAGCCCCTGTTCATCTCTTGCGGTTTAATACGAAAAACTTATAAAAAACAAACCAAAACACGCTACGAAAGTGAGTCTTTATAGCCCCATTTTCTTTAAGTTTTATAAACATTTGGAGGGAGATACATACATGTCATGCATGCTAGTTGTGACAGTTTATTGTCATTATATGATACATGCTTAACATTATTTATAATGGGTTAACACACGACACTTTAGTTATATTGAACTAACATACAAATGAATACATGTATTATAAACAAATTTCCATATTATATTATGATGTAATGAAACATTTGTATAAAGTTATTATACATAGATATAAATATATATTCTTTGGGTATTATCCTTGTGCCATAATATACATGTGATATTTAAAGCTAAGCATTAGTCTTAGAATGGTCCCTAGTAGAAAAATACAAGAAAAATATGGAATTAGGACCTAAATTATTAATATAATTACAAACAAGGTCAAAAAGGTAAATATAATAAGACATAATTAGATTTACATATACATAAGGATTTAACTAGATTAATGTTATGTATATATGAAAATAATGAATTGTATGTGATTATTTTTATATACAATTAATATTTTATTAAAAAAGCGATTTTATAAAAAGTCTTATAACATTTTATAAAGTAAGTAATTTTTTATAAAATATGATTATTTTTATATAAAATTGTTATTTTATATAAAAAATGGAGCTTATAAAAAGGTCTTGTATTATTTTATAAAATAAGTAGTTTTTATAAAACATAATTATTTTTATATACAATTACTATTTTATATAAAAATGGAGTTTATAAAAAGACCTTGTAACATTTTATAAAATAAGATGTTTTATATAAAAAGAAAACTTATGGAAAGATATTAACACTTCAAGAAAACAAAGAATTAAAATAACATTTTTATGTCTTCAATGATATATACATATGGATTTACATACTCTTAAAAGTATATATATAATAGTGTATGTACAACTATATATCTAAATGTGACGACAAAGAAATGCAAACATTGTTAAGGCTTGGAATGCAAATGACGACAAAAATTCTAGACTTAACAATTTAAGGATATTTTGTATGAGAAACACTTTATCGCTAAGAACTCAAAAACTTAGTACAAAGCCCTTTGTGCTATAACCATTAATCCAAAACGAACATGGAACATTGGTATAGATCTATACAGGTTGATAGCCCCGCATGCGGTTGCTAGCTACAACCATCTTCTGAAGAGTCAAAATAGATGTAATCGCTCATTTACTTATATATTTCACAACGTCGATGAAGTGTAGTGATAGTCACAATACATCGGTTCACCGTACTACTTTACAGAGGCATGCACGTCCATAGTTCGGTTACAGGCTCATATTAGAATCGATAAATTTTAATCAAGAAGTTTTATCGTTAAAAAAGAACTTTTGAACAAAATGGATAAGTGTTTGAAAATATTATTATATATAATTTGTATTTATAATATTTTGGACACGATACTCATGGCTCATGATTTTGTGGTTATGAAGAATGAACCAAAGTATTTTACTTGTATGAGATTACAATTGTGGACTAAATCTATTTTTATAATCTTAAAAGGTTACAAATGTATTTTTTTATTATAAACCATTGGAGTCTAAACTTGTAAAGCTCACCAACATCTTTATTGACGTATTTTTAAACGTATGTATCTTCAGGATCTTAAAAGCTTTATAAAACTTGAATTATGTATTAGTTGTCATTTGGGATTTACTAAACAATGTGTTTCTTCTTTTTCATACTTTGGAAGAATGTAATGTTTTTTTTACTCCTGTAATATTCGATGTATGTTGTTAACTATTAACCAACGTTTCATGTCACAACCTTGGTGATTTCGCCATCGGTCGAGGTGTGACAAATTTTTATTAGCATTTAGTATTACTCAATTTCGATATCAATTAATATTTTCTCCATAAAACTTTGAAAACATATGTTTTTTCAATCGTAACGTATTTAAACAATGGTAAATATAGATTTTGATTCAAGTTTTTACCATAAATTATAGACAAACATGTCAATTTCGTAAATGATTTCATTAAATCGTAACTGATTTTTCGTGATTTGATACAGAGCATGACAATATATAGTAATGTATATTTTTCAATTTTGAATCTAACATACTTTTGCGTTTTTGAATTGAAATTGTAGATTTTTAGTAGAAAACGATGACAATTCAATTTGTTCCAATTTTTTTCGAATCTTTTATATATTAAAGCAGAAACTTTATAACATCATCTTTAACAATTAGAGTTCTTGATTGCATTTCATCCATATCTTTTCCACATTTAGATATTTTGATGACATTATCATTCACCTTATTTAATTCCAATAATCTTTATATCGTCCAATTAATTACCTATTTGAAATGGATTTTATTTAAATCCTATAAGAGCATCCTAATTTTAAAACAAAATTTATTGTCATTCCTTTCCTAAATCTAATCTTATATACAAGAATTGTTAATTGCGTGTTTAAATTGAATTTTTTCTATAGATCTTTGATCTTAGAAAATTTCGAATGTTCGAATTTTAAAAATTCAGGATTTTACGTTAACTGAATTCCCCTTCCACTTTAGCCTTTATTATAGTAGCAAATGTTAATTACGTTAACTGAGTTTGCCACTTGTCATCTTCTAATGTATTGTGCCACATGATTTTTTCTTATTATTTTCATTTTATTTTTTTCCACATGTTATTTTATAGTTTTTCCATTTTATTAAATTGCACATAATATTTACATGTAATAATAAATGCATATAAATTCCGTTAATAGACTTTCTTTTTAATTTCAATTTTCTAAATTAAAGCCTTGTTAGTTTTATTTATTTAGTTATCTAAACTATTTTTGAAATTTAAAAGAGAAAAAATACTTTTATTTTAAAAATTCAATATTTTTTCATTTCATTTATAAATTCAAACTTTCAAATGTTTAGATTCATATTTATCTTTTTTTTTAATAAACGCTATAATACATAGATCACATGAATATTTTTGGTTTTTTTCAAATTTATATTCTCCATTTGTCCATTGCTCATAAAATATGTGTTTTTCAATTATTTATATAAATTCCACCAAGTTAATATTGTTATATAATTAGAAAGGATTCCTTAATTTAAGCATATATTGACAATATTTAATGTTTAATGAATGATTTCAATAATCATACACCAAATTTATTTTCTTATTAAATTTTCACAATCAATCATAAAAGTTTTTCCAAATATATTATATGTAGATTTCTCATAATTATATACTTGTTACGTTTTATTTCTTATATCATTCATACAAATACACAGACACGATTTCTCATATGGTTAGGGCCGGTCCAAACGTATATGGGGCCTGGGGCAAAAGGAAAAAGAAGGGCCCCTTAAAGACAAATATAATAAAGATTCAAAAAAAAAAATATCATTTAATCTTCACTATAAACATGTTCAATTAGCAATAACAAGCAAGCCAAATTGTTTATCTTTTAAGTTAATTTGAATTTGAACCAACTTTAGGCCCTAAAAATCATTTTGGTAAGAATTGGTTTATATATGTACACTACATAGCCCATAAATTTTGGGCCCCTGGAGTCGTGGGCCCTGGGCGGTCGCCCGAGTTGCCCACCATCTGGATCGGCCCTGCATATGGTAATCATTTCCAAAATTAAGTATATATGTTTTCCAGTTTAATGCATCTCAGTAGGATTATTTTGCCTAATTTTAAGATCGTTTCTTCTGCATAATCATCATTTTCGACAACAGTGGGTAGAAAAGGTTAGCAATTTTAATTCATATGCTTAGCAATTTTAATTCATATGCATTCTTTCTGTTACACCGAAATTGTTATTCAACATTTGTACAATGTCGATAAATGTGTATATTTTTCGCAGTTTCACATTTATTTACGTACTTTCTCCTTTTTGACAAAGCTACATAGTATGTTTAATGTTGATAATTGTATATATTTGTACAATGTCTATTATTGCTAATCATATTATGTAGTATGTGTATGTGTGTGTATTGTTTTAGGCATATTTGTCCTGTTCTTTCCCTTTCTAGATTCCTCTGCTCATATGTGTGAAATCACATAAATTTATTACACTTGAAGGGATGGAATATGTACCAAGATATTTTTTTTTGTTATACAGATACCATGTATACTAATTTTGGTAACAAAATGTGCATTTATACAATATGAATATACAACGACCATTTCTATGACCTGCTTCAGACACAACATCATCGAGTATGATTTACTAATTCAAGCAACATATAGCATTAGTTTCAGTTTTATTTTTATTCAGAAATTGTAAGGGTCGAAGTCTTATAAAGAGTCGAATATTGTTTAGTCAATTTCGTATGTGTCACACCCCAAAACCATAAACGGCGGAAACGTTCTGGAGCGGAGGACGTCATGTAAAGTATCACAACACAGTATAACAGTAAATAAGCAATCAACATCATCCATTGCATTAAATATATAATTTTAATACAAGCGTGTTCTGTACAGTTATAGACACCAAAAATGTAAATCAAAATAATAAGATGAGTCTTGAATGCGCTCCATCTTCTCAAAAGCTGGCATCGGTACCTGTCTACTGATTACCTGAGAATACAAGTTATTTTGAAAGAATTTATCACCCTTAAGCTGGCGAGTACATAAGTATTTTAGTTTCGGTGGTTGTATCAAAATGTTTGAACGTAGTTATAAGTATGAATTTGTAAACGTTTGTAAATGTTTGAAATCTCCTAGAAAATCTATATTTTCTATTTAAAAGTAGTCTTCTACCAAGGCGTAACTGTTTTGTATGTTCGTTTACTGTAAAAGTGTGTAATTTACCCAAGTGTGACTATCATTCTCAAAATATAGTTTGTACATTAATGTTTAAGTGAAAAGATCACTAAATATATAACGGGTAAATTAATGTAGTAATGTAGTGTTGTATTATAAGAACTACTGTTGTACTAACTACCTTAAACCAGATTTATATTAAGGTATCATGTGATTAGTTGTACCATACTATCGACTGGATAAACAACGACAAATGTAGGTCGTAAAATGATAAGATGTTTGGCACCCGCAGATCTGCAGGTCCGGCTATAGCTAGCAACAAGGTGTAGGATAATCAATCCAATACAGATCTATATGCAAACTCACGCTCTCCCTCCAAGAGACTCTGGCAACAAATCGAGCCATGACATTTAAGGCATGCTCCGATACAGTGGATCACAATTCTGTCAATGTATATATGTATATGTAATGTATTGTTACTTGTTTTAGGATCGTTGTATATGTTCTCTTAATAGTATAGTTGTATGTGTTCTCCTTCTACTATAATTGTATATGTTCTCTTTCTAGTATAGTTGTATATGTTCTCATAGTATAGTTGTATATGTTCTCATAGTATAGTTGTATATGTTCTTATAGTATAGTTGTATGTGTTCTCATAGTGTAAGTATTGACTCATGAATGAACTGACTCATTGATCTATCAATAGTATATGTATGATCCTGTGTTACCCCGATGGTAACTTATAAATGATGTAACTAGTATGTATTAACCTGGAAGAACTTTTATGACCATATATGTACACATGATATATAATTAATATTGAAACGACCTTCGGACGGCTACCTGATATCCCACCAGACCACATCCAAATCGAGGAAAAGGAAATAGGGCGTGCAGCCTTCTTAAGCTTTTTAAACGTTGCTTATATAACTATACATATACGGGCATGCAATTTATAATAATCATAACAAAGTTTAAGTAAAATTATTTGATAAGTAAAATAGTTTGTAAAACAGTTTGAAGTAAACAGCTTTGATAAACAGTTTGTATAATAGTAAAATCATTGGTTTTGTAGTTATTAATCACATGTGATTGATGTAATAACTATAAGTATTCAACTTGTATTCCCCCCCATAAAAGCATTTAAAACATTTAAAAGTATTTCAAAGGTTAATTAAAGGGGTATGAACTCACTTGTGGTGAGTGGATTGGATTGAAGTGTCGGGTACGGTGCTAGGTGACAAATGAAGACTTGTACACATGCACGAGCCTAGTTATCATATAATGAACATATATATATATATATATATATATATATATATAACTAATTAGCCAATTTATAACTAATAAATTAAGTTAGGATACCCTAGAACATGAAAACACTTTGGTTCAAGTGTTAAGGATCACAAGGATTGCATCCGAGTGTTGGTAGGGCAAAACTAGTGTGTTTGGTGTCCAAGGGTAAAGTCTCTTGGAGTTTACGGTTTTGATGGTCAAGATTTTGGGAGTTTATGGTAGTAAACTCTAGATGTTACAGTAGTAAACTCTAGTTTTAAAGTCCAAGTGTTGTTTTGTGGTTTAGCAAGCCATTGAAGCATTACTACTAAGTGGTTTGGCCTTTGGAATGGCCTAGGGCCACAAAACACCCTCCTTGAGGTGTTTACGGCCTAAGGGTATTTTTCCTTGGGTTTACTACCGTAGACCCTTATGGGAAAGGATACTGCCTTTATTTCAAGTCCTTATCACAACTAGGTAAATGTCTAAGTTAGCTTTTAGGGTTAAGAAAGCAATATGACTCATTTAAACACCTTTTTGGATGTTTTCATTTTTGGGATATCCTTACACCATAAACACCTATAAATGGTGATGTTTGGTGTTTTTCAAAGCTTAAACATATCAATGGAAGGTTTAAATATGTTATGGTAAGTCTTAAACTTCAAACTAGGGCTAAACATGGGACTTAAGTAAATTTTGGGGGACTTTATGGTGTTTACGGCCCAAGCATCATCTTGGACCGTGAACACCTCAAACATGGTGTTCTTGACAGATTTTCTTAGTGATTAATTGATATAGTAGCTTACAAGCAATCAAGGATGGAAGTACTTACTATAATGATGCTTGATTTGAGCTAAAAGGCCAAGAACACTTTGTTGGATTAATGTCTAAGTCCATAACTATAATTGGTAAGACTTGACCCGACCCGGCATGGTCCATTTGGGTTGCATACCATCATGCACTTGGATAGACTAAATGAGATAAATAAGACACTTATGGTTATTACTATATTATAAGTTCTAGTATATTAATAATAAGAATAATGAGATTATTTAATTAGTATTGATCAAGAATTAATCTAGCATTAATTGAGTGATCAAAAGAAGAATAATTAAATATATGGGTTGATTGTGTAAATCATCCATACTTGTATAGTGGGCTAATGCTCCATGGATTATCTAGTTGGGCCAAAACCCATATGATGCTCCATGGATGCTCCATGGTGTATTTGAACCCATGGATCCAAGGAAATGGAAAGTCATGACAATTAGAGTTTACCCTAATTGTAACACTATATAAAGATCTTATTCTTGACCAAAATCGGACACTAGTGAGAGTAAGAAAGGGCTAGCCGATTTTCATGAAGTGTAGAACTCTCTCAAGTTATTCTAAGTGTTTTGATGATTGTGAACCATTTGAGGTGTCACACTTGGGGCACTAGGCACTCAAGCTTCATGAAGACATTCTACATCAAAGAGGTATGTATTCTATCTTGTTATATTGATAGTTTTGTATGCTAGATTAGGATAATACCTTGGATGTTCATATTTGCATGTATAATAGAGAAAACATAGATCCAAGGTATTTAGGGTTGCATGTACACTTAGGAGTGTTAGAATGCTCATAACCCAATAGTGGTATCAGAGCCTAGGCTTGTTTTCTTGTTATACTTGCAATAGAAGCTGAAAAATCGAAATTGATGCTGTTAGCCCAGCAAACTCGCCGAGTCCATGAAAGGACTCGACGAGTCCAAGGCAAAATGCATCCAACTCGCCGAGTTATGTTCATGCACTCGACGAGTTGGACCCCATACAACATATTTTCGAGGTTCTTGGCTACAAATGGACTAGGAACATTACCCTAAGTTGTTTTTGAACTTATAAACTTGTTTTTAATGTGGTAATGTTCATGCTTATCCATTTTCAAAGATAATTGTCAATAGATTCATGTTTTGTATTAGTTTAAAGGTTAGACTAATTACATGAAAAAGTTTGATTTGAATTATCTTGTTCTTATGAGTTGCTTAGATTAATAGAAAAGTTAATTGAAATAGTTGTTTTCAATCCATTTTAATCTAAGAGTTGAGTACAAAATGTGTTTGTGTAACTTATCCTCAAGTTACATGAAGAGTCACATTAAAGACTCATAAAACTCATAAAGTTGGCAAAGGTTACAAAAATGAAGAGTCTAGTTCTAATTAATTGGAGTTATGACTCCATAATTTGTCCTCAAGTTATGGAGGACCAAGAGTCTCTTCATTAAATAAAATAATAATAATAATAATAATAAAATGTAACCTTAATTAATTCCATAAGTTATAAAAATAAAGAAAAGTTAATTCTTTTATTAGTTTAAAGTCTTCCATAAGTTATGGAACTTGAAGAGTTTTTTGGATTAAAACTACTTTAAACACATAAGTTATGGAATTAATTAGTTTTGAATAGTTTCAAAACTTGCCCTCAAGTTTTGGAATTTGTAAAGTTTTTTCTTGTGAATACTTTAATTCCAAGTTAGCCCTTAGAATTTTAAAAGTTTAAATTCAACCCTTATATTTTATAATATTATAAGTTAATAATATATATATATATATATATATATATATATATATATATATATATATATATATATATATATATATATATATATATATATATATGTATAAGAGTAAAGTCGGTCTTACCGCTAGTATGCCTCATTCACGAAGCCGGTCTATAAGGTGGGTATAAGGTTGTTGCCTATAAAATGGCAACTTAATGGGTGTCCACTCTCACCCACCGCTTGCTTGACTGGTGGAGGGTCGTTAGCCGAACGGGTTTGACATGAATATAATTCTCCCTTCATTAAAAGTATTAATGATAAATACTAAGTAACTAAACTCTAAATAATACCCAATCTTAGTTACTTAGGAAAATGTGAATAAGGTGATAATCCATAAAATTACACTTTGCACTTTGTTTAAGTCGGTTAGTGGAGCGTGTGTGGTTAACCGGCACATCGATTGAGGGGTAAACACTTAAGGGTACCAAGTAATTTGCATGGTTACTTCACACCTTGTTTTGTGATCCTCGGCATCCCAGTCACAAAACCTGAAGGGCACACTCGAGATTGAAACATGCCATTGAACAGTTCAATGAATCTCAAAAGATCTAGGAGTTTCAAATCCAATTAAAACCTAATAATACATTTCGTTTATCTTGGTGGAAATTGGTGAATCGTCATTCACCTACCTTCAAATATTTTATAGCTTGGATTACGGCATACCTCTTCTAAGTTATAAAATAGTTTGTTGGATCCTAGCCTTAATATTTCATATTGGGTGTCATATTAAGGACTTTAGATCAACTATCTGGAATATCTCCCAAAAGATGTCTGGTTTAGACATTTATGATCTTCCCAAATCTCTTGAAACAAGCATTCCTAATGAAGATGATGTCTCATGGATATCATACCTCTTTCTCCTCCTCCAATTATTCTCCCTAACCCACAAGTTCTTGAAAAGGTTAAGATCACTCAAGCCCTAATGGCAAGGCAAGGTCTAGGTGTGATCACATCTTGGAGATGTAGTCACATATTGACAAGCCGGGAGAGTTGGGTGTCAAAGTCTTGAGAAAGTTAGTGGCTCAACTACTTTCTAAGTCACATAGTGAGTTCTTTTGGAACACCTATGAAACAGACTATGACAAGACCCTTAATGATCTTATCTATTTGCTAAGATCAACTTCCTGAAACTTTATGGACATTGACAATGGTGACACTGGAAATACAGAAATAACATTCTCTTCCCAAGGAAAGGGATTGACCATAGTCAACTAGGTTGACCAAATGGTAAAGAGAAAAAGGCTAAGTCTGTAATAGTCCTGTGTACCATTATCAAAGGGTCCATATGTTTATATTGCCAAAGTAAGGGTTATTTGTTGCGAAGCTGCCAAATTTACCTAAGGATGTTAAAGTCAATAAGTTTGACTCTACTTCAGGTAAAGTCCACTATCTAACTCTGTTAAGTTTCTATTCTGAGATTCCTGATACATGATGTGACTGGGTCACATGGTAATGTTTTAAGAATCAAAGAAAAGTAAAGGAACTTAAAGAAAGAATATGCTGAATATGATCGCGTAGATGGATTTCTATCGCGTAGTTTGAAGATCGGATTCTTGAGCTACTTCTTAGGAGTTATGAGATATTGCTTAGGAATAGATAACAACAAGTTTTCATATGGGTTGTAAGGATAAGTTTTTCCGCATAGTTTTAAAAATAAAAGAAATTTTTGATTTTATTTATTTTAAATATCCTTACAATGGCATTTGAGGAAAAATTGTTGCTTATATGATTTCATTAATAGCAAGAGTGGAAATATGAAATTGATTCTTTCATTTGTGGTAATGTCTAAATTTATCAAATAAAGGAAAGATTCTCATCACCCAAGTCTCAATTGGACCGGAACTTGGAATCATGCAAGGTGTATAGCATGATGAATGAGAACTTTCAAGTATTGGAAAATTAAGACTAATTATTTATTCACATGGATGTGTGAGTCAAGTAATGGACTAAGGGATCGAGTACATAGTCATGTGCACTGATTAAGTCCACCACAAAAGATTAATAAGACTATTCGTCATAGTTTACTAAAGCTCAGTAAATATGATTATACTTACAGGCTTAAGTGTAACTCTGAGACATTGGAAAAGGTTCCAATGTAAGGCAGAGCGAATAAGAAGAATCAACTTAGGCAGAAAGATAAAAGTGTCTCAAATCTGAAAAGATGGGAGAATACTTTAGTATCAGTTTTGTGATCATCTTAATGATTAAGAAACCATATCAAAATTAGTTCTCTAAGGAAGTCTTAGTGCATTCTTATGATTAAGAAGAAGGGATCTTGAATTGTTGAAATGGTTAAATCAAGAAGATGAGTCATACTTCGTTCCAATACAAGTCTTAGAGTCATACTCCAAGATTGTAATTTGAGTGACATGTCTTAAAGAAGGTTTAAAACACTTGACAAATGTAAGAGTAAAAGTTTTCTACTCTTGTACATTTGAAATTGGTAAGTTGTGATGTTTTGGATAAAACAAAGACCAACTTAGGCCAATTGTGTGAAGTGTTTGTCTTGATTAGAATCCACACTATCTCTTGGATGTTTGAAAAGGAAGTCTTATAGGTCAAGAGGACAGTGGGAGTCTTAAAGGTCTTGAAATTCTCAAGAACTAATCAAGAATGAAACCTGAAGTTCTTCACTAGCACACGACTTGAGGTTTATAACCTATCATGTTGACATATTCTGTGCCCATTCCAATCAAAGTTGGCTTTGCATATGAGTTCTTAGAGTTCTCAATTGGTTGCACAACAACTTGGAAGCAATGGCAGGCCCTTGAGCTGCTAGGTGGCAAGAAATTAAGATTGAGTTCAATCCATATGGTTTTGGATTTGTCATTATCTTTGTCTTGTGATTATGGTTTTGACAAATTCATATGGATAGGAACTCATACACCTTATAAATCTAAGTGTCATAAGGTTTCTCTCCGATTCACGAAAATGATGGTGAGGAAACACTTTCACTAAGTAGATTTTAGTTAGATAGCAATTGTGATATTTGCATTCTCAAAGTCGTTAGTGGAGCGTGTGTGGTTTACCGGCACACTAACTTGGACTTGTGAGAAGTGGCAAAAAGGTCTAACCATTATGATTACGGCATCCCTCTTCATAATTGTTTAGACACACATGTGAGCTATCTAAGAGAGGTGTATGATATTGATAAAGTCTTATCAAGGAAATCTAGTATCAGAAATCTGAACTTTGGTAAGAAAGTCAATAAAGTATTGATTTCTAGAAGTCCAGCTGATTTTTGAGAACATGTCAAAGCTAGTGGGAGCATAAGTGTTATGCTAATAATCATCATGTTAGTGGGAGCATGATAATTATGATAAAGATTGCAAGTTAGCAATGTTAATTATAGAAAACAAAAGGTTTCAATTGGGAAAAAGTTGTTTTGCTATAATTAAGGGAGAGGAAATTATACTTCATCTCAAATCTATAAGCTTAGATCGTGAGGTTTTAATCATTTAGTCAAGGATATATATGAATTTCATGTTGGAATGGCTCAACATAAGGAAATTTTGTATATGGGTCCATTATTTGCGTTCTAAAATTCGATTATGATTACGGCATCCCTTTTCATAATCTGAATTATGAGAACTTGGCGAATAGAAATGGAAATGTTATAGCAAAAGACTGGTTTAGTCTTTATGTGAGACATCATGAATTGTGTCCCATATGCTTCGGATATAGGATCGATTACATGTGCTATATTTATCCTTTTAAAAGTTTCCAAATGCCTGGGGCATTAAGAAGGGAAAAGGTTTAGAACTGGATATGACTAAAAGGATTAAACAATTGTCGAGGACAATCTAAGGTTTACCAAAGATTGTTTGCTCAAGGACAGTTGGAAGTATAGTGATAATTCTGGAAGGACCATATTGACATAATCTGTAAGGAGGCAACTCTTGTTCAGAAGTGATACTCGAAATGGAATCTGGAAATGTTTCAAAGTTAGAATTTTCAATCTGTGTAAGATTAAGGAAACTTAATGCAAGAAGGATGGTTCCAAGGAGTTGATCTCCTTTGGAATGCTCTGTAATGATTGTTGCCAAGTCTTTGTGAATTTGTGCATAATCGTTACAAGAGGATCAATGCATATAAGTTTAGAATCTAACAGATTTCAGTAAATGGCATGAATTTGGGATTCTTGCATTTGCAGTAAGGATTTGGGAATGTGAAAAGAGAATCATTGAAGATTATGTTCAATTGATCTAGTTCACAAAGTAAAGATCATAGACAAACATAGTATGCATACTTGGTGTATGGCATGACTAGTGTTTAGAAAAACATAGTGTACATGCTTGGAGCATGGGACAACTATTGTTTTAAATTCAAGAATAATGTTGATAGCTGAAACAGTATACAATGAATAATGTGTAATCATATGGTGATAAATAAAAAGTGTTTTATTTATATTCATAAGTTCTGAGACCATATTGGATTAAATTATTATTGTGTTTCACTTTGCATGTTTTGACTTCCCGAATAAACTAGGTTATTCTTTCGGAATGACTACGTTATTCAAACCATCCACAGTCAGTCATATGTTGGAAGTAGATATGAATTAAGACTGTCATGGGTTGGCTTGTAGAGGTCTAAGTTGTTGGACAAAGGGCTACAACACTCATGAGTGCTCATAAGTTCTGAGTATTGGATTCAACCCGCGCTCATTGGAATCACTTCATGGATTTTATCACAAGTGATCATGAGATGATAATATCTTATATTCTTCAAACCTAGAGATATGAGTTGTTACTATGAGTTGATAGTACATTGATTACACGAAACACATTGGTAACTCGATGTTATAAAACATGTCTTTGTGTATGATTCAACAAGTAGTAGAACAAGCCATATGAGTCGAAGTTTATCCATTCCTTTTACCTTCGGGATAAAAGCGATATCTGTGGGCCCCTCAATGATTTGATGATGACAAATGGAAGTGCTCGGCCGGGCCAGGACTGATTTGATTTGTTCAATTAGTCAGTCGTCATAAATCGGAAATCGGGAAACAACAAATGGACAGAGAGAATGATTATAATCCATGTCTCAGTCCATATGATATCTAAAATGGAGGAATATATGATCCCTTATCTAATGGACAAGTCATTGACAAGATCAGAGTTCATCTACGAGGTCAGAGTTCGACAGAAGCTTTTGAGAGCTACGATTGCCAGTTGGTTCCTGAAGTCATACGCAATAATAGTTTTAGACTTATCCAATTGGGAGACTGTTGGATTAATGTCTAAGTCCATAACTATAATTGGTAAGACTTGACCCGACCCGGCATGGTCCATTTGGGTTGCATACCATCATGCACTTGGATAGACTAAATGAGAGAAATAAGACACTTATGGTTATTACTATATTATAAGTTCTAGTATATTAATAATAAGAATAATGAGATTATTTAATTAGTATTGATCAAGAATTAATCTAGCATTAATTGAGTGATCAAAAGAAGACTAATTAAATATATGGGTTGATTGTGTAAATCATCGATACTTGTATAGTGGGCTAATGCTCCATGGATTATCTAGTTGGGCCAAAACCCATATGATGCTCCATGGATGCTCCATGGTGTATTTGAACCCATGGATCCAAGGAAATGGAAAGTCATGACAATTAGAGTTTACCCTAATTGTAACACTATATAAAGATCTTATTCTTGACCAAAATCGGACACTAGTGAGAGTAAGAAAGGGCTAGCCGATTTTCATGAAGTGTAGAACTCTCTCAAGTTATTCTAAGTGTTTTGATGATTGTGAACCATTTGAGGTGTCACACTTGGGGCACTAGGCACTCAAGCTTCATGAAGACATTCTACATCAAAGAGGTATGTATTCTATCTTGTTATATTGATAGTTTTGTATGCTAGATTAGGATAATACCTTGGATGTTCATATTTGCATGTATAATAGAGAAAACATAGATCCAAGGTATTTAGGGTTGCATGTACACTTAGGAGTGTTAGAATGCTCATAACCCAACACACTTAGTGTGTGTTCTTGGTGTTTTGGAAAATCTAAACAAAAACCGGAAATGAATGGATGAATAGATGAACAAACACTAGATTAAGTGTTTTACTAACTTGAAATGGTTAGAACACTTACAAGGTTGAAGATTTGGAATTAAATCTTGGATGATACTTGAGAGAGTTTTTGGAGTTTACTCTTTTGACTATTGGGGAGTAAACACAAATGACTAGTTTTTGGGGAGTAAACTCATACATATCTATGAGTTCATGGTTTTTGGGTGAATTCTAAACCCAAAACGTAAAAGTTTGGTCGGGTGTTTCTAATACGTGAAGTGTTTGGGGTTTTCAAAAATCAAAACCCGAGACGACACTTTCTTTCACCCGTTCGTTTAAGTAATTAAACGAACTTTATATTTCTTAAAAATAAGAAATAATGATATAATTTATGATACGAAGCAGTTGACTTCTAGGGTTTGACCAAATGAAAATTTCGGGTTGTCACATCATCCCCCTGTTAAGGGAATTTCGTCCCAAAATTAAAGTCTAAACAAATAAAGTAGTTACAAATAACTAAGCAAAGAGATGAGAGTATTTCAGTTTCATCTGATCCTCACGCTCCCAAGTAAATTCCGGTCCTTGCTTGGTGTTCCAGAGAACCTTCACAATCGGGATACGACCTTGCTTTGTCTGCTTGACTTCTCGGTCCATGACTTCTGCTGGTTCTTTCACGAAATTGAGGCTCTCGTTAATCTCGATCTCTTCGAGTGGGATTACAAGAGTCTCGTCGCACAGACACTTTTGCAAGTTAGATACGTGGAATGTAGAATGTACGTTACGAAGTTCGTCGGGTAGATTGAGTTTGTATGCTCTAGGGCCGATTCTTGCGAGAATCTCGAAGGGCCCTATGTATCTTGGATTAAGCTTTTCACGCTTACCGAAGCGTATCAAGCCCTTTCAAGGTGAGACTTTCAGAAGGACTCGTCTCCCACCTGGAATTCCAAAGGTTTCCTTCGCTTATCCACGTAGCTGTTCTGTGGGTCTCTAGAGGCTTTCAATCGTTCACGGATCTGAACGATCTTCTCTGTCGTTTCCCAAATGATTTCCGGGCCGGTGAGAGCACTTTTGGAAGTTTGCCCCTAGCTAATTGGGTATGCCCCACTTCAGCTCAGCACAGAGGGGATATGCACTTTCGGCCATAGAGGGCTTCGTATGGAGCAGCCTTGATGCTCGTGTGATAATTGTTATTGTATGAAAACTCGACAAGGGATAAATGAGTATCCCATGCCTTTCCAAAGTCAATCACCCAGGCTCTCAACATATCTTCTAATGTTTGGATGGTCCTCTCACTTTGCCCTTCTGTCTGTGGATGGTAGGCTGTACTCATGTCTAGCCTAGTTCCTAGGGAACTTTGTAATGACTGCCAAAACCTTGAAGTGAATCTAGTATCTCTGTCTGAGATAATAGATAAGGGAACACCGTGCAGTCTTACAATTTCCCTAATGTAAGTTCTTGTAAGTTTCTCCATCTTGTCAGTTTGTTTGATAGGCAGGAAGTGTGCAGACTTGGTCAATATATCGACAATGACCCATATGGTATCAAGTCCACTCGTTGTCTTGGGAAACTTGGTTATAAAATCCATAGTGATCCGCTCCCACTTCCATTCTGGAATTTCTGGTTGTTGTAGTAAACCGGAGGGATTCTGGTACCCGACCTTAACCTTTGTGCAAATAAGGCATTTACTTACGAAGGTAGCAATCTCTGCTTTCATATTAGGCCACCAATATATCTTTTTGAGATCTAGATACATCTTATCTGAACCTGGGTGGACGGAATATCGAGTATTGTGCACCTCGGTCATGACCAAGTCTCGGAAACCACTGTGCCTCGGTGTCCAGATCCGGTCCATGAAATAAGAAGCTCCGCCACCCTTAACCTCTAAGTTCTTATCCATTCCTCTCAGGGATTCACCTACCACGTTTTCAGGCTTTAAAGCGTCGAGTTGAGCAGCCTTAATTTGTGTGGACAAGTGTGAATGGATAGTCATAGTCAAATCTTTGACTCTTTGACCAGAATATTCTTTCCGGATTAGGGCGTCAGCTACTACATTGGCTTTACCAGGATGATAATGAATTTCTCATTCGTAGTCATTGAGTAGCTCGACCCACCGTCGTTGTCTCATGTTGAGCTCCTTCTGATCGAATATGTGTTGTAAACTCTTGTGGTCAGTAAAGATAGTGCTCTTCATACCGTAGAGGTAATGTCTCCAGATCTTTAGAGCAAACACAACTGCTTCTAGTTCCAGATTCTGGGTCGTGTAGTTGACCTCATGTGTCTTCAGCTGTCTCAAGGAATAGGCAATGACCTTACCTCGCTGCATCAGAACACACCCGAGCCCTTGGTTCGATGCATCACAATAGACTACAAAGTCTTCTATCCCTTCGGGGAGGGATAGTACTGGTGCGGTGCACAAGGCCTTTTTGAGCGTTTGGAATGCACTCTCTTGTTTCTCTTCCCAGTCAAAGGTCATGCCTTTCTGGGTCAGTGTTGTAAGAGGTTTTCTAATTCGGGAGAAGTTCTGTATGAATCTGCGGTAGTAGCCAGCGAGACCTAGAAATTGGCAAATTTCTGTAGGCATCTACGGTGCTGACCAGTTCTCAATGGCCTTAATTTTGGATGGGTCCACGTGGATTCCTTCTTTGCTTACCACGTATCCTAAGAATTCGACCCTTCGAATCCAAAATTCGCATTTAGAGAACTTCACATAGAGTTTCTCCGTTCTTAAAGTTCCTAGAACCTGTCACAGGTGATCGCCATGCTCTTCCTTTCTTCGGGAGTAGATCAGGATGTCATCGATGAAGACAATGATGAATTGATCCAAGTAAGGTCGACATACTCTATTCATCAGATCCATGAAAACTACGGGCGCATTGGTCTGTCCGAACAACATCACCACGAACTCATAGTGTCCGTAACGAGTTCGAAATGCTTTCTTTGGAACATCCTCCTCTAGCACTCGTAATTTGTGATATCCGGATCTTAGATCAATTTTGGAAAAGTAGTTCGCCCCTTGCAGTTGGTCAAATAGATCGTCTATGCGAGGCAGAGGGTAATGATTTTTTACTGTTAGTTTGTTGAGTTCTCTGTAGTCGATACACATATGGAATGATCCGTCTTTCTTCTTAATGAACAAGACCAGTGCTCCCCAAGGCGAGAAACTTGGTCTTATAAAGCCCTTGCTGAGTATCTCGTTAAGTTGTCCAGATAGTTCCTGCATCTCTGCTGGGGCTAATCGATAGGGCGACTTGGCTACTGGGGTAGCTCCTGGGACTAAGTCGATTCTGAACTCGACCTGTCGTTGCGGAGGTAATCCAGGTAGCTCTTCTAGGAAGATGTCGGGAAAGTCACTCACTACTGGGATGTTCTTTAGTTCTTTCGTTTCAAGGCTCATATCGACGACGTTAGCAAGGAATGCGTGGTAATCTTTACGTAGATACTTCTGTGCTTGAATACTTGATATAATATGAAGACTCGCACCAGGTTTGTCGTCGTAGACGATAAGAGTTTCGTTAGACGGGAGGTTTATACGGACTGCTTTCTCGTAGCACATGATATCGGTGTGATGAAGACTCAACCAATCCATACCGATGATAATGTCGAAGCTTTTAATCGAGATCGGCATAAGGTCGATTGGAAATGAATGGTTATCTAGAGTTAGGGTACATCCTAAGTATATGCTATTTGTACTTTCTATTTTTCCATTAACCATTTCTACAATGAATAGTTCCTTAAGTGCGTGTGGTTGTCGTTTAAGCATGCAAGCAAATTTATGGTTCACGAAGCTTCGCTCCGCTCCACTATCGAACATAATGCATGCATAGAAGTTATCGAGGAGGAACGTACCAGTCACCACCATCGGGTCAGCAAATGCTTCCCCATGTCCTATTGCTAGTACTCTCCCTGCTCCGCCAACATTCTTTGCTTTGGGGCAGCCCCTCTTATAGTGGCCTGCTTCACCACATCCATAGTAGGTTGGGCTCGCGCCCGAGCCGGGGACTTGGGTGATCGGCCTCGCCGGGGATTTATAGAAACGGACGGTGTGTCCTTGCGTGTTCCAGGTAGAGCACTGTATTTCACGGTAGGGGCCATTGTGGTGGAAGTTGCATTTGTTGCACTTAGGCAAACTTCCAACATACTATCTCACCGGAGTAGTAGTAGCAGCAGGGGTTATTGCGGCATGCACAACCACAACTTGCTGCTTTTTGGCAGCTCGCTGTTTCTTCTTCTCCTCCCAAAACTTCCTCTTAGTGTCAGCGGGTTTGGAGGGTTCCGGGATGGCTAGGGTTGTTGTTGTTGTAGGGGTTTTGACTCCATGGTCAACGAGTCGTTGTGCCAGTCGCTTGGCATTGTCGAAGGTAGCGGGGTTTGATGATAGGACATTCCCCTGATACGGAGGCACTAGCCCCCATATGTACCTTTCGATCTTTTTCCCTTCAGTGGGAACCATATTGAGGCAGAGGACTACCAGTTCGCTAAATCTGGCGTTATATGTGACAATGTTGGTGCCCTTCATGGTTAGGCTCCAAAGCTCTTGCTCCAATTTCTGGATTTCGCCCCTTGGGCAGTATTCCTCAATCATGAGGTCTTTCATAGTTTCCCATCCCATGTCATTCGCCACCACGAGAGTTAGTGCTTTAACGTGGCCGTTCCACCACGTCAGGGCTTTTCCCTCAAAGGTACATGCGGCATATTTGACTTTGCTCGCAGCAGGGCATGAACAGATTTTGAAGACTGATTCAGTCTTCTCGAACCATTGCAAGAGGGCAATGACTCCGCCGGTGCCATGGAAGGACATCGGCTTACAGTTGGTAAAATCCTTGTAGGAGCACTCTATCGAGCGCATAGGGATTTCAACCGGAATAGAGTTAACAGGGTTCCACCTCTGCTGGCATCAGTAGAGTGATACTGTGCCATGGTAGTTTCCACTGCTGCAGCTACGACAACATTCAGGGTTGCAATATCGATGAGCAGAGGAGGAGGTAGTGGTGGTGCAGGATTATTCCTGGGAGATTTGCGGGGAGGCATCTTTCAGCTATATGTTTATAAAGATGAACACAAAGTTAAGAATCAATTGTAAAAGAGGTAAGAAAGACACATGGACTAACTAACCATAGCCCAACAGTTGAATGAGTGTTTGAGATTATAACAAGGAAGATTAGTAGGGAAAATACAAGTGTACAGATTTTTCCCACAAATTAGGTAGTTGCCAATAATACTGGTATTACTTGATGTAATGAGTTCAAGGAAAATCGACCTAACAGTAGGTCTTACATCATACCATACAGAAAGTTTGACGGATCCTAGATTCCTAGTTAGAGTACTGAAAGTTAGGAATATTTTACAGACAAGTGCTACTTAGAGTACAGATACTAAAGGCTAATCCTTAACCCAAAAGATAAAGATGTACTAGAAATCTTCTAACGACGATAAGTATTCCTCGGGCGAACCCTGAGGTCTCCCATTTGACGGATCACCTCTTGAAGGTGTCGTTCATGAGCCCTCTGACGGGCTCGAAGTTCCATGACTTCGGCTTGAGAGGCAACCAGCTATTGTTGCAGGGTCTCATTGGTTCTCCTGGTCCTTTCCATTTCTTCTTCGAGACGGTGGATGCGGACTATGTTGACACCAGAATTGGCATCAATCTTCATGACTCGGTCGATGGTTGCTCGACCTTGTTCATCATTACGGGCTATTCTACGGATGATGACGGGTAGAGCTCGATCCGCAGAGCCACCTTCGCTGAGGTTGTAAAAGCTTCGGTCCCCAAAGTAAGGTAAGGGTTGACCCTGTTCATCGCTCCAACAATTCAAGTTGGTTGCCCACAAGGGTGTAGGACCTGGAAAAGCTGGTCGGGGGTCGTTGTTTGGGGCTTGACCTACTAGCGGTAGGTTGTTGACTTCAGGCTCAGAGTCAGAACTATCAGAAAAGCCTTCTACTTGATGATCATCCAAAGGGATTTGTTGTTCATTATCTGACTCTGCCTCAAGCCATGCAACATATCCGTTGGGTGGAAATTATGGGTCGCCATGATGGAATCCAGCCATTTAAATCTACGCGAGAAGAGAGGTATAAGAATCTAGTGTATAAATAGCTTGTAGTAGCACAGAATACTCCTATAGTATTTTAAATTTAATGTTATGTTCTAGTGTTATCATTGTGGTATTGTTGGTAAGATTTTAGAGTTGTTGCAACCACACAACTATACTTAGGCACATGCTAGTCAACCCTCGGATAATATAGTTGATCAGGCTATATCTTCCCAGTTTTGACTATATGTCTCTAAGTCCACCTGTGTTGTTCAACAATCGTAATTCTTTTGTATTGTCCATGAATGCAGACTTGTATACTTAATTAAATATCTTAGTATTTATAAGTATAAACTCTAGGTCAGAGTATTTTAATCTCGTGTATTTATAGTTAGTATATCTTTTATGGGTTGATATACTCAATTCACTATAAACAATGCTCTGATACCAATCTGTCACACCCCAAAACCATGAATGGCGGAAACGTTCTAGGGCGGAGGACGTCATGTAAAGTATCACAACACAGTATAACAGTAAATAAGCAAAAAACATCATCCATTGCATTAAATATATAATTTTAATACAAGCGTGTTCTGTACAGTTATAGACACCAAAACTGTAAATCAAAATAATAAGATGAGTCTTGAATGCGCTCCATCTTCTCAAAAGCTGGCCTCAGTACCCGTCTACTGATTACCTGAGAATACAAGTTATTTTGAAAGAGTTTATCAGCGTTAAGCTGATGAGTTCATATGTATTTTAGTGTCGGTGGTTGTATCAAAATGCTTGAACGTAGTTATAAGTATGAATTTATAAACGTTTGTAAATGTTTGAAATCTCCTAGAAAACCTATATTTTCTATTTAAAAGTAGCCTTCTACCAAGGCGTAACTGTTTTGTATGTTCGTTTACTGTAAAAGTGTGTAATTTACCCAAGTGTAACTATCATTCTCAAAATATAGTTTGTACATTAATGTTTAAGTGAAAAGATCACTAAATATTTAACGGGTAAATTAATGGAGTAATGTAGTGTTGTATTATAGGAACTACTGTTGTACTAACTACCTTAAATCGGATTTATATTAAGGTATCATGTGATTAGTTGTACCATACTATCGACTGGATAAACAACGACAAATGTAGGTTGTAAAATGATATGACGTTTGGCACCCGCAGACCTGCAGGTCCGGCTGTAGCTAGCAGCAAGGTGTAGGATAATCAATCCAGTATAGATCTATACGCAAACTCACGCTCTCCCTCCAAGAGACTCTGGCAACAACTCGGGCCATGACATTTAAGGCATGCTCCGATATAGTGGATCACAATTCTGTCAATGTATATATGTATATGTAATGTATTGTTACTCGTTCTAGTACCGTTGTATATGTTCTCTTGCTAGTATAGTTGTATGTGTTCTCCTTCTAGTATAGTTGTATATGTTCTCTTTCTAGTATAGTTGTATATGTTCTCATAGTATAGTTGTATATGTTCTCATAGTATAGTTGTATATGTTCTTATAGTATAGTTGTATCTGTTCTCATAGTGTAAGTATTGACTCATGGATGAACTGACTCATTGATCTATCAATAGTATATGTATGATCCTGTGTTACCCCGATGGTAACTTATAAATGATGTAACTAGTATGTATTAACCTGGAAGAACTTTTATGACCATATATGTTTTGGGTTTTGAGCATTCTAACACTTCCTAAGTGTACATGCAACCCTAATAACCTTGGATCTATGTTTGTCTAATTATCATGCAAAGTTGAATTCCAAGGCTATATTCCTATCTAGCATACATCGGGAACAATTTTAACTTGAATGATAGATAGAATAACTTACCTTGTTGTTGCTTATGTTCCTTGAAACCTTATGAGCCTAGCACCCCAAGTGTGATGCCTCAAATGCTTCACACAACACCAAATGCTCTTAGAAAGACTTTTGAGAGAATGCACACTACTTGAAATATGAGCACTCATGATTGTTGTAGCCTTGTCTAACACCTTAGACTGCTGCAACCAATCATGACAGTCTTGATTCATACCTAATTCTGACATATGACCGACTGTGGAGGTTTGAATAATATGTTATACCAAACAAAATTATTCTGGAAATCAAAACATGCAAAAGAAATATAGTAAACGATTGACAAGAGATAGCAACACTTTACTCATAAATAAAACACCTTTTATTCATCATCTAATGTCAATTACACTTTACAAATTTCGAGGTTATCTAACTACTAAATCTAATATCATCCTTCAGCCCTATGCTCCGAGCATGCTGGAGATGCTTAACCCGAGTCAGTCCCTTTGTGAGGGGATCTGCTGGGTTCTCATCCGATGATACCCTCTTTGCCACGAGGAGTCCTTCTTCTATTCGATGTCTAATAAAATGGTATTTTCTGTCGATGTGTCTGAATCTCCCGTGATCCCTTGGTTCCTTGGCTAAGGCAATAGCGCTTTCATTATCACAGAAAATTTCCATTAGCTCTTTAATAGCTGGTACAACTCCAAGGTCTCCGATGAAGTTCTTTAGCCATATAGCCTCCTTTTCCGCCTCGCTGGCTGCAATATACTCTGATTCGCAAGTTGAATCAGCCACTTTCTCTTACTTGGAACTCCTCCAAGAAATTGCTCCTCCGTTTAGGGTAAAGACCCAGCTTGACTGAGAGCGGAAATTATCCTTATCAGTCTGGAAGCTAGCATCACTATACCCTACAACTCTCAAGTTATCACTCCCACCGAGGGTAAGGACCCAGTCCTTAGTCCTTCGTAGGTACTTGAGAATATTCTTTACCGCAGTCCAGTGTGCCTTGCCAGGGTTCCCCTGAAACCTGCTAACCATGCTCAGGGCAAAGGATACAACAGGTCGAGTACACGTCATAGCATACATGATCGATCCTACAGCCGAAGCATAAGGTATTCGACTCATTTCTGCTATCTCACCCTCAGTGCTAGGGCTTTGTGTCTTACTCAATTTGGCGTTACTCTGGATGGGTAAGTCTCCTTTCTTGGAGTCCAGCATGCTGAATCTCTTCATCACCTTATCCAAGTAGGTACTCTAACTAAGTCCAATTAGTCTTTTACTCCGATCTCTCAAGATCCTTATCCCTAAAATATAGGCAGCTTCACCAAGGTCCTTCATAGCGAAACACTTCCCAAGCCCGGACTTTACTTCCTGCAGGGTTGGAATGTCGTTTCCTATGAGTAGTATGTCATCCACATACAATACCAAAAAGCTAACTATACTCCCACTAGCCTTGACATACACACAAGATTCATCTTCACTCCTAGAAAAGCCAAATTCCTTGACCTTTTCATCAAAGCAAAGATTCCATCTGCAAGGTGCTTACTTTAATCCATAGATGGATTTCTCAAGCTTACACACTCTATTAGGGTACTCGCTACTGACAAAACCTTCTGGCTGACTCATGTAAACATCTTCAGCCAACTTTCCATTAAGGAAAGCGGTTTTGACATCCATTTGCCAAATTTCATAGTCATGAAATGTGGATATGGCTAACATAACCCTAATAGACTTAATCTTGGCTACTGGAGAAAAGGTCTCATCATAATCCACTCCAGGAATTTGAGAGAAGCCCTTTGCGACCAGTCGAGCCTTATAAGTGTGTACATTACCATCCATGTCGGTCTTCTTCTTGAAGATCCATTTGCACCCTACTTTCTTACGACCTGGTACATTCTCAACCAAGTTCCAAACTTGATTGTCATACATGGATTGTATCTCGCTATCCATAGCCTCTTTCCATTTAGCAAACTCGGGGCCTGCCATGGCTTCCTCGTAGTTGTTAGGGTCATCTTGACTTACTAGTGTCCCATCAGTAATGAGGGTCTCACCTTCTGCAGTAATATGGAATCCATAGTAATGCTCAGGTGCACTCCTAACTCTCGTGGAACGCCTCATAGGTACAGATTCGTCAATTGGCTCAATAGGAGTTTCCTCCTCAAGTTAGGGGCTAGAGTTTGAAGTTCCTTCACCACTTGACTCTTGAATTTCTTCAAGATTAATTTGCCTCCCACTATCTCCTTGGCTTATAAACTCTCTTTCTCGAAAGACTCCTCTTCTTTCTACAAAGACCACATTATCACTAGGTCTGTAGAAGAGGTAACCAAAGGATTCCTCTGGGTAGCCGATGAAAATACACCTCTCGCTTTGAGGTTCGAGCTTATCATGAGTCTCGCGTCTCACGAAAGCCTCACAACCCCAAATCTTGATGTGGTCTAGTTTGGGTACTTTACCAGTCCACATCTCGTGAGGAGTTTTGGCAACTTTCTTTGTAGGGAATAGATTAAGGATATAAGAGGCAGTCTCTAAGGCATACCCCCAGAATGAGATTGGTAGCGAAGCTCGACTCATCATGGAATGAACCATGTCTAACAAGGTTCGATTACGCCTCTCAGCCACACCATTCAACTGCGGTGTCCTGGGAGGTGTCTATTGTGAGACAATCCCACATTCCCTTAGATAGTCGAGGAACACTGAACTAAGATACTCACCACCTCGATCGGATCGAAGGATCTTAATGTTCCTTCCCAATTGATTCTCGACTTCTTGTTTAAATTCCTTAAACCTTTCGAAGGTCTCTGACTTATGCTTGATTAAGTAGACATATCCATATCTACTATAATCATCAGTAAAAGTCAAATAATAACGATTAGCATCCCTTGTGGCATGTTTGAATGGTCCACACACACCGTGTGTACAAGATCCAACAAACCTTCACCCCTCTCACACGAGCCTGTGAAGGGTCGTTTCGTCATTTTTCCAAGTAAGCATGATTCGCAACTATCATTTGACTTTAGGTCAAACGACTCCAAGACTCCATCCTTTTGGAGTTGGCCTATGCGTTTCTTGCTTATATGTCCAAGACGACAATTCCATAATGATGCTTTATCCAAGTTATTATTATTAAGAGAATCAATACACAAAACATTATTTCCTAAGTTATCTACAACAGATACAGCTTCATACACACCATCACAAGGTAATGCATTAAAATAAAGAACATTATTAAAGAAAGCATTAATCGAACCAACTTCATTATCAAATGAAAAGGTGAAACCTTGTTTATACAATGCATGAAAGGAAATAATATTTCTTGCCATTTCTGGCGAATAACAACATTTATTCAAATCTAAATTTAACCCACTACTTAGCGATAAAGTATAAACTCCAATCTTGGTGATAGGTGGAACTTTCCTATTCCCCATGATTAAGTTTATTCTTCCTTGCTCCACATTCTCACTTCTTCTTAGTCCCTGCAAGTCACAACAAATGTGAATACCACAACCGGTATCAAGGACCCAAGATTTAGAATGGGGTGAGTTATTAGAAATGATATTGTAAATACCTGCATGGTTGGGTTTAACTTTCCCATCCTTCACATCTTGCTAGTATTTTGGGCAATTCCGCTTCCAATGTGATTTTTCATGGCAATAGAAGCATTCAGCCTCTTTTGGGTCAGAAGAAGGAGTGATGAAACCTTTCTTGGTTCCACTTTAAGAAGAGCCATCAAGGGTCCTAACCTTGGTACCCTTCGAAGAACTCTTTCTCTTCTTCCCTCGACTTTTCCCAATTGCCAAAACCGGAATGGAGTTTGGAGTAGGAGTTTTAACAACCGACTCCCCCTTAAGACCTGATTCTACGGTCTTGAGAAGTCCCTGAAGTTTGCTGAGTGTGACCTCTTCCTTATTCATGTGATATGTCATGCGGAATTTATCATAGCACGATGGTAAGGAGTGCAAAATTATATCTATTGCAAGCTCCTCAGGGAAGTTCATATTAAGCTTCAGCAATCGATCCACATACCTGTGCATTTTCTGCATGTGGCTCGTGACGGAATCCCCGTCCTTCATCATGGTTGTTATCATGGAGCAGATGATTTCGTACCTCTCTTGTCGTGCACTTTGATGGTATCTTTCCATCAAATCTTGGTGCATTTCATAAGGGTAGAAATCCTCATAGGACTTTTGGAGTTCCGCTGTCATCGTGGCCATCATGATGCATGCTACTTTCGTAGCATCTCTTTCATGTGCCTGAAAGTCAGCGATCTCCTGAGGAGTTGCAGTGGTCTCATCAATCTCCTTAAGCTCCTTGTCAAGGACATATTCTTTGTCCTCATAGCGGGTAATCATCCTGATGTTTCTGATCTACTCATTGAAGTTGGATCCATCAAAAGTGACTTTCCAACACAAGTTCATAAGGGTAAAGGAGCCATTAGGATTAGAGCCAGAAGCAGCATTGTTTGAAGACATCTGAAGGAAGAGGACAAGATTAGTTTAGATATTAAGAGAGTCCTTAATAAAACACCCAAATGTAATATTAAGGCTAGGATCCAATCACAATATATTATAACTTAGAAGAGGTATGTCGTAATCCAAGCTATAACATATTTGAAAGGTAGGTGAATGACGATTCACCAATTTCCACCACGAAAACCAAAATATTAGATATTAGGTTTTTGATTGGTTCTTAGAAATTACTAGATTCTTTGAGATTCAATGAACTTTTCAAAGGCATGTTTTAATCTCGAGTGTGCCCTCCAAGTTTTGTGACTGGAATACCGAGGATCACAAAACGAGGTGTGAAGTAACCATGCAAATCACTTGGTACCCTTAATGTTTATCACTCAATCGATGTGCCGGTAAACCACACACGCTCCACCGATACTATAATTAACCTTAAGTCACCCTTTACCTACCTTGTTAAGTCCAAGTTAGTGTGCCAGTTCACCACACACGCTCCACCAACAACTTAGACAAAGTGTAAAGTGTAATTTCATGGATTAGCACCTTATTCACCTTTTCCTAAAGTAACTAAGATTTGGAATTTAATAAAACATATAGTTACTTTATAATATTCATCATACTTTTAATGAGAATTTAGAAGTCCTTGTCCTACCCGTTCGGCTAATGACCCTCCACCAGTCAAGCGAACGGTGGGTGAGAATGGACACCCATTAAGTTGCCATTTTATAGGCAACAACCTTATACCCACCTTATAGACCGGCTTCGTTAATGAGGCGTACTAGCGGTAAGACGACTTTATTCTTATACATATATATATATATAATTATTAAATTATAATAATATAAGTATAAGGGTTGAATTTTAACTTTTAAAATTCTAAGGGTTGGAACTAAAGTTTTAATAAGACTTTACTTGTTCCAAAACTTGAGGGCAAGTTTTGTAACTTTCAAAACTTTTCATTTCTTGTAACTTATGAGTTTAATAGAGTAATAAAATGAAGATTCTTCATTTTTCTAACTCTTGTGTTCTTTTAATGGTTTTAATTCAAGTGTAACTCTTGGTTTTCCATAACTTGAGGACAAGTTATGGACTCCATTGAAACACATTATGATCAAGAATTAATCTACCACATAGGTTACAAATAATTCCTATGATCATCTAAAACATCATAAGAACAAGAACATGAATATGAACACATTCATAAATCAAAATTACACTTAAAACTTTGTAATTTTGATAACTAGTTGTTGTAATGAATTAGCAAAGACATTACACCATCTAAAACAAGTTTTCAAGTACCAAAACAGTTTAGGGTAATGTTTCTAATCCATTTCCAGCAACTAAAGTCAAAAATCTGCACTCTATCGACCCTACTCACCGAGTGCATTAACCTACTCGACGAGTAGGTTGAAGATACAAGTGAACTCGACGAGTCCCCCCATGGACTCGACGAGTCCAACAGTTAGACAGCAAGTTTTTTTGACTTTCTTCAACTTTTTAGCACAAATAACAAACAAACAAACCTGGCTCTGATACCATTGTTGGGTTTTGAGCATTCTAACACTTCCTAAGTGTACATGCAACCCTAATAACCTTGGATCTATGTTTTTGTAATTATCATGCAAAGTTGAATTCCAAGGCTATATTCCTATCTAGCATACATGGGGAACAATTTTAACTTGAATGATAGATAGAATAACTTACCTTGTTGTTGCTTATGTTCCTTGAAACCTTATGAGCCTAGCACCCCAAGTGTGGTGCCTCAAATGCTTCACACAACACCAAATGCTCTTGGAAAGAATTTTGAGAGAATACACACTACTTGAAATTGGCCTAGCCCTCTTGTTTCACACGTGTGTTGCTGATTTTGGTGGAGAATATGATTCTTATATAGTGTTGACACATCTAGGGTTACACCATGTAAACCCTAATGTGTCATGACTCTTCATTTCCATGACCCGTGGGTTTGTAACTCCCATGGAGCATCCTATGGGTGGAACCCAACTTGATAATCCATGGAGCCTCTTAGCCCACTATACAAGATATGGATGATTTACATAATCAATCCATATATTTAATTAGTTATCTTTTGATCACTTAATTAATTCTTAATTAATTCTTGATCAAACTAATCAAATAATATTATTAATATATTAGAACTTATAATATATTAATAATCTCCAAGTGTTGTTTCTCTCATTTAGTCTATCCAATTGCATGGTGCCATGCAACCCAAATGGACCATGCCGGGTCGGGTCAAGTACATACCAGAAATAGTTATGGACTTAGACACCTTATCCAACAATATGTACACATGATATATAATTAATATTTAAACGACCTTCGGACGGCTACCCGATATCCCACCAGACCACATCCAAATCGAGGAAAAGGAAATAGGGCGTGCGGCGTTCCTATGCCTTTTAAACATTGCTTATATAACTATACATATACGGGCATGCAATTTATAATAAGCATAACAAAATTTAAGTAAAAGTATTTGATAAGTAAAATAGTTTGTAAAACAGTTTGAAGTAAACAACTTTGATAAACAGTTTGTATAGTAGTAAAATCATTGGTTTTATAGTTATTAGCCACATGTGATTGATGTAATAACTATAAGTATTCAACTTGTATTCCCCCCATAAAATCATTTAAAACATTTAAAAGTATTTCAAAAGTTAATTAAAGGGGTATGAACTCACTTGTGGTGAGTGGATTGGATTGAAGTGTCGGGTACAGTGCTAGGTGACAAATGAAGACTTGTACACACGCACGAGCCTAGTTATCATATAATGAACATATATATAAGTAATTAGCCAATTTATAACTAATAAATTAAGTTAGGACACCCTAGAACATGAAAATACTTTGGTTCAAGTGTTAAGGATCACAAGGATTGCATCCGAGTGTTGGTAGGGCAAAACTAGTGTGTTTGGAGTCCAAGGGTAAAGTCTCTTGGAGTTTACGGTTTTGATGGTCAAGATTTTGGGAGTTTATGGTAGTAAACTCTAGAGTTTATAGTAGTAAACTCTAGTTTTAAAGTCCAAGTGTTGTTTTGTGGTTTAGCAAGCCATTGAAGCATTACTACTAATTGGTTTGGCCTTTGGAATGGACTAGGGCCACAAAACACACTCCTTGAGGTGTTTATGGCCTAAGGGTATTTTTCCTTGGGTTTACTACCGTAGACCCTTATGGGAAAGGATACTTCCTTTATTTCAAGTCCTTATCACAACTAGCTAAATGTCTAAGTTAGCTTTTAGGGCTAAGAAAGGAATATGACTCATTTAAACACCTTTTCGGGTGTTTACATTTTTGGGATATCCTTAGACCGTAAACACCTATAAATGGTGATGTTTGGTGTTTTTCAAAGCTTAAACATATCAACGGAAGGTTTAAATATGTTAAGGTAAGTCTTAAACTTCAAACTAGGGCTAAACATGGGACTTAAGTAAATTTTGGGGGACTTTATGGTGTTTACGGCCCAAGCATCATCTTGGACCGTGAACACCTCAAACATGGTGTTCTTGACCGATTTTCTTGGTGATTAATTGATATACTAGCTTACAAGCACTCAAGGATGGAAATGCTTACTATAATGATGCTTGATTTGAGCTAAAAGGCCAAGAAGACTTAGTGTGTGTTCTTGGTGTTTTGGAAAATCTAAACAAAAACCGGAAATGAATGGATGAATAGATGCACAAACACTAGATTAAGTGTTTTACTAACTTGAAATGGTTAGAACACTTACAAGGTTGAAGATTTGGAATTAAATCTTGGATGATACTTGAGAGAGTTTTTGGAGTTTACTCTTTTGACTATTGGGGAGTAAACACAAATGACTAGTTTTTGGGGAGTAAACTCATACATATGTATGAGTTCACAGTTTTTGGGTGAATTCTAAACCCAAAACATAAAAGTTTGGTCGGGTGTTTCTAATACGTGAAGTGTTTGCGGTTTTCAAAAATCAAAACCCGAGACGACACTTTCTTTCACCCGTTCGTTTAAAAACAATATTAAAGTAATCAAACGAACTTTATATTTCTTAAAAATAAGAAATAATGATATTAATTTATGATACGAAGTGGTTGACTTTTAGGGTTTGACCAAATGAAAATTTCGGGTTGTGACAGTATATAACATATTTGCTAAGTCACTTTTGTACAAAGCTTAATGGTTTTAGCCTTAGTATTTTTTGTACTCTCTGTTTCCCTATAAATAGGGACTGAGCTTAGATTTAGATGGATGAATTTTCCAATTTCGTTATCTGTTTTGTAATCGAGCTTATTGGGAGTAATACAAACTGCAAAGTCTTATTTACTTTCTGAGTTCATTACATTCATTGATGTTGTTCTTAATCGATTTTCTCAAATACAATTCTTCTACAATTAGTATCAGACAAGTAATCAAACTGCATTGATATGATTTTCATTCTGAATCATTTGATTTTGAGTCATTTTTTTGTCTCAAAAGTTTCCGCGCTTTTGGTTCTGAAAATCATGTCTGATCTATAAATTTGATTAGATTTTGCATTCAAATTGTATAGTCGAGTGATCGATTATAAGTTTCTGATCAATTCGTTTGATAAAATTTCAAATTCATCAAGTTTTCTGTGATTTATGAATTTTTCTCGTGTGTTCATCAATGAATTCGTATTCCCATCTGCTCGGATCATCAACCAAAATTCCAATGCTGATCCCAGAATACTACGATTAGTGGACTGATCGTATGGAAGACTAGTTGAATGGTCTGGATGAAGAGTTGTGGAATTGCATCAATGGAACAGTTCAACCTCCATTGAATGTTCAAAACATAGGTTCATCTGGAACTACTTCTGTTGTTGGAGAGCAACAAACAAGACTGAAGAACAACGAAAAGTGATGCATGAGAGAGTTGAGAGGTGCTTTGCCACCTGCTGTTTTCAACTACATTTATGGTTGTAAAACTACTAAGGAGATCTGGAATACTCTCAAGGAAAAGTATCAAGGAAGTAAGAAGACTAAGATCAATTCTATTAAGCAGTATTTGGTTGAGCTGAAGGAGTTCAGACAAAAGGAAGCTGAAACAATTGAAGTTTACTACGATTGTCTGAATGAGTTGATTTACAGATGCAATCGCTATGGAATCAGATGGTCCTTAATGGAGTATAATCTTACTTTTGTTATGGGACTTAGGAAGGAATGGAGGAGTGTTAGTATGATGATCAAAAATCAACAGAGCTTCGACAGTTCATCTTTGAATGATGTATACAATCAGCTGAAGACACACAAAAGTGAAGTTTCTGAAATAATGGAAGAAGCCAAACAGAGTTTAGGTGGACTATTGGCTTTGGTTTCGAAAGTGTCTGAGGTGGAATCTGCTGAAAAGGAGAATTCAGATGAAGAAGGTTTTCTCTTGAATTTGGATGATGAAGATGTAGCTTTTTACTCGAATAATCGAGTTAATTTTTTTTTTCAAAAAGCCTTTTAAACTTAAGGGACAGCAGAGTGAGGTGAAAGGAAATTTTATGAAGTCTGGTGTAGAAGAGAAAAAGAAATTTGAAAAGTCTGAGAAGAATGATGACAAGGTGAAAGAGTTTAAGGCAGAGAAGAAATTGAAAGGGGATTCTGGTGTAGATTGTCATTACTGCAATGGTGCGAATCACTTTGCAATTGATTGTATGCTTCGAAAAAAAGAGAAAAAGAAGAATAGAGTGAAGGACGAAGCATATTATGCTGAAAAACTGGAGGAAGTTCATTAGAAGGCCAAGGGATTGTCTCTTGTGGCAAGAGGAGAGGATGAAGATGATGAAAGTGGCACTTATCAGATGTGGTCATCTGGGTCTAATGATGAGGAAATGAGGCATCCTACTCATGGTGCCATGTTTGCAAGATTTGAGGATGGAGAAGAAGAGGAGATATATGGACATTGCTTCGTTTCGAAGTCAACTGACAAATCTCCTATGACAACTGAGGTACGTTCTATACTCAAATCTTTTAATATTCCTTTACATGCATATAATTCTGAAATAATTGCTTTTGATGATACTATTGCATACTTTGATGCTATTGTTGTGTCTGCTAGTAATGAGGCAAAGAAAATTAATAATCAATTGCTTGAGACTCAAAAGTTGCTAGAAAAGAAACGTTGCAGGGTAGAGTATCTAAAGATACAATTAGGAAATGTCAATAATGATAGAGAGAATCTACATAAAGATGTAAGGATGTTGTTGGCACAACGTAACATTTATTGTAATTCTGCAAAACGTTTATAGGCCAAATTAACTGATTTACATCATTCTTCTAACATTAGCAAAGAACAACATCGTAAACTGTTACCTTTTCTTGCATTCGAATAAGAAAAAGTTGATGTCATGTCATATGATTGTGAAAACACAATAGCTGATTTTAACAAAGTAGCAGACAATAGGTTTGCATATGGCGTTGTTAAGATAGATGAGTTTTTAAATGTTGTTGAATTGGTTAATATTGTTAATGAAAGTTTGACAAAGATGAACAAGTTAAAATTTTGACAAGAACTGAACATTCGAAACTTGATTCACAACTCAATTTTGTTGATGTCAATGAGAATTCAGATAATCTTAGCGAAATCAGTGAAATTGAAGAAGAAGAAAGTATTGATTGTTCTCAGATGTCTATCATTAACATCACATCTAAGGTCAATGGTAAAGAAATTTTTAATGATTTGATCATTGAGGATGACATGGGAAAACCCTCTACTTCGAAATTTTTTGACTTTGATGATGTGGAAGTTCGAGATAGTCAGACAGATAGTAGTGATGACGAGGAGGAAGAAATCAAAGCTTCGAATGTTTGTAAGACAGAAAAGAAAGTTTCAACTGAAACTTCAATTCCAAGAGTTGTTGAGCAAGTTTACGGAGAAACTGAAAAGTTTAACAAGGTGATGAATGAAAAAGGGGCTCACTGTTTGGAAGCTAATATTGTCATGTATCCGAATTTTACATGCACAGATGAAGTAATTTTTCCAAATCAAGTATTTGTCACAACTGGGAATGCTAAGAACGTCAAGCCAAAATTCAACAAATTGGTCGAAGAAGACAATAAGTGTTCAATTGATGAAGGATTCTTTGCAAATCAAAACACAGTTGAAAACAACCTCACTAAGAATTCGTATGTTTTTAAAAAACAAAAACCAAAACAAAAATGGGTTGTTAAATCTGAAAAAGAAAAAGAAGTTGTTACAAAAGAAGTTGTTGATTCAACTCTAATTGTGAAACTTAATTCAAACGAATTCAAAGCACGAAGGGCAATTTTTTGGCAAGTAGTGTCTAACGAAAAACCCGCTCTAACAAAATCCAAAGTTTCGTCTAAGAAAATCAGTGTTTTAAAATCCAAATTATCAAATATTTCAAAAACAAAGAGTTTTCAAAAGTCATTTGTCACAGTTAAACAAAGAGACGCGTCTTTTCATCAACCAGTGAATGTAATAGACAAATTTCTGATTAACCAAAAGGTTGCACGTGTTTGAAAATTTGATAACATTCGTAAGTATGAGACATCACAAAATGTTGTGACTGATCGAAAACTTAACAGTGTGCAAAAACCAACGAATAGTCAACCCATTACCAACAAAAATTCCAATTCAAAAGTAACATTTACACCACAAAAGCCAAATTTTCCAAATATTTCAATCACAAAATCAACAAAGGTTTCATATTCAGACGGAAAACAAAAATTCATTCCATCAATAATTGGCTTGAGGGACAAGGCAAAAGGTATCAGTCTAGAAGGTTTTCTCAAGATCAGATCAAAACAGCTTATGAAAAGTATTTGAATGAGTCAACAACTGGAAGTTTATCTTCTCAAGATTCGAATACTCCAGTTCAGAGATGGAAACCAATCAACAAATTAACTAGAATTGAGAAGCCTGAGGTGCAATCTAATGAAAATCCAAAACTATCGAAAAGTTATATTTCAATATCTTTAGATAATGATGTATATTTAATTGATAGTATCAAGGCAAAAGTTCGAACTTGGGCTTTTAGTTCTAAAATTCACTCTTTGTTTTAGGCTAATAACCAAGGACCCAAAAAGCCTTGGGTACCTAAATTCTTTCATTAAATGCAGGTACTATGTAACAAACAATATGATATGAAATGGTATATTGATAGTGGTTGCTCACGTCACATGACTGGAAGGAAGGAGAACTTAAGAGATTTTCGAAGTCTTGAAAATGCTGGAGTGGTGAAGTTTGGTAATAATAAAAAATGTCAAGTCAAAGGATATGGCAAAGTAACGAATGGGCAATTCACAAAAAATCAAGTTGCATATGTGGAAGGTCTTAAACATAATTTGATTAGTGTTTCACAATTAGTTGTGTGCACTGGAAATCAAGTGGTGTTTAACGAGGAAGGGAGTATAATCTCCAAATTCAAGACGAACGAAGTGTTGATAAAGTCGAAATGATATGGAGATATGTTCACACTGGATATTAAACCAATTGTGGTCAAACCATCTATTTGTCTACTTTCAAAAGCCTCAAATGATGTCAGCTGGTTATGGCATAAACGTTTGTCACATTTAAACTTTCGAAATATAAACAAGTCAGTTACAGAGGACTTAGTTCGTGGTCTTCCTATGTTAAAAATTGATAATAATACACTTTGTGCAGCTTGCGAACAAGGAAAACAACATTACAAAGGACATCCTATCGTGATAGATTCGAAAATTGTTGAACCATTGGAACTTCTTCACATTGACCTTTGTGGACCTTCGAGTGTTGAAACACTTAATAAGAAAAGGTACATTTTGGTTATTATTGATGATTTTTCATGTTTCACTTGGCTATTTTTTCTCAGGTTAAAAACTAAAGTTGCTCAAACAATGATTGATTTTATCAAAAAGATAGAGATGAGTCTGAAGAAGAATGTTCGAAGAATAAAGAGTGATAATGGGTCTGAGTTTAAGAATAACATGTTGGATTCGTTCTTAACAGAAAAAGAAATTTCGCATAACTTCTCATCACCATATACACCACAAGAAATGGTTTTGTTGAAAGAAGGAACAGATCATTGTGCAAGGCTACAAGAACAATATTCACATATGCGAATCTTCCTCAATATCTATGGGCTGAAGCTGTCACACCCCAAAACCATGAATGGCGGAAACATTCTGGGGTGGAGGACGTCATGTATAATATCAACAACAATGTAGAGTAGTAAACAAGCAACAACATCATCCATTGCATTAATAATATAATTATTATACAAATGTGTTCTGTCAAATTTTGATATACACTAAAGCATAAATCAAAATGAAAGATAAGTCTTGAACAAGCTCCATCTTCCTTTCTCCTTGCATCGGTACCTATCTATGATGACCTGAGGATACAAGTAATTTTGAAAGCGAGTATCAGCTTTAAAGCTGGTGAGATCATAAGCATTTAGTGTCTAAATTTGTATGTGAGAAAATGTAAGTATATGTACTTAAAAGTATTGAAAGTGTATATGAACTATAAGTGTTTGAAAAACCCTAGAATCCCTATGATTCCTATAAATAACAAAAGGAGTCTTCTACCAAGACTTAACTGTTCTGTATGTAGTCTTCTACCAAGACCTAATTGTTCTGTATGTAGTCTTCTACCAAGACCTAACTGTTCTGTATGTAGTCTTCTACCAAGACCTAACTGTTCTGAATATTACCCTTTGGTACTAGGGTAACTATCATTGTTAACTTTAAGACATCCGTAGACGTTCTCTTACCTCTGTTGCTAACAGCTGGGTATAGGAATAGTCAATCCCTTAATCGTATACCTGTAATGGTACCAACCGTTTGACATCCGTGGATGTACTTTCACCTCTGTGGCTAACAGAGATTCTAGGAATGGTCAATTCCACAACTGTATCCTTGGGTACTAGGATAATAAACCCAACTTATCTCGTCGGTTATGTGATTGAAATCACAAGGTAAGGATAAGAATGAGGGTGTTGATAACAGAGTCGATACATAAAAATGTAATAGGACTCCTCCTGATATATCTATGTAACAGTGCTCTTACAAGCATGATCATGTAAAAGTAAACATGTATATGCACTGTTTCTCGTTCTAGTATATGTATATGTATTGTTTCTAGTATCATTGTATATGTATTGTTTCTAGTATATGTATATGTATTGTTTCTAGCATCATTGTATATGTATTGCTTCTAGTATATGTATATGTATTGTTTCTATCATATATGTATGTATTGTTTCTAGCATCATTGTATATGTATTTCTTCTAGTATATGTATATGTATTGTTTCTAGCATATATGTATGTATTGTTTCTAGCATCATTGTATATGTATTGTTTCTAGTATATGTATTGTACTGTGTTACCCCGATGGTAACTAAATATTGATGTACTGATAAATATGAATATGGAAGTACTTTTATGTCTATACATGTATATATTATATATAACTAATGTTGAAACGACCTTCGGATGGTCACCCGAAGTCCCACCAAACCACATCTCAGTGCGCGAAAAGGAAATAGGGCGGATTGCTTTCCTAAGCCCTTTAAACATTACTTATATATATATATATACATATATGGGCATGTAATTTATAAGAAGTAAGACAAAGTTATATAAAAGCACAAGTAAGTTTTGTAAAACAATTGAAACAGAAATACTATTTTAAGAGAAGATCGTCTTGATGTCAATCTCTAAAACAATTTGGAGGTATATGTATAATAAAACAGTTTTGAGTATAAAGGAACATTTGTTTGAAACACAGTTGTAAATAAGTTTGAAGTATGATAAACAGAGTAAGAAGTACAGTGTAAGAAGTAGTTTGAAAACATATAAAATGTTTATAAAAATCATTTGAAGGAAACTGTTTGGTAAAACGGCTAATGAGTAGCCAAATCTTTTGAATGCTGTATATTAATCACATGTGATTGATGTAATAAGTAATAATGTCCTACTTACAAATCACATGTGATTGACATAATAAATAGCATGATTCTACTTGTATCCCCCCCCCCCCATAAAACATTTAAAAAGAGTTTAAAACATTAGTTAAGGGGTATGAACTCACCTGCGGTAAGTGACTGGAATTGAACGGACTGTTATCGTACGGAAGGATCGGACAAGTGCTTGGTGTCAAGTGGAGACTTAGACACACACAATGATCCTAATTACATATGAAAACATATGTATATAAATAATTAGTGATTATAACACTAATTATACAAGTAATAACATTTAAGCGCGAGGATAACACTTTTGGTCAAGTGCTAGGAGGCTAAAGGGTTGCAACAAAGGAGTGCAATGCCCCTAATGTGAGTTTAAGGTCAAAAGACCATACTCAGTGGAGTTTATGGCCCAAAGACCCTTTTCCCTTGGAGTTTACGGCCGTAAACTCCCTTGGGAGGGTGATTATGGTGCTTTCAAGTCTCAAACATTTCTAGGAACAAGTCTAGGCTTAAGTACTTGGCTTTAGGAGGATTTATGGCACCATTTGGTACCATTTCTTGGAGTTTACGGCCATAGAACATCTTGGGCCGTAAACTCCCTCAAACATGGGGTTCTAAATGTTTTAGCTAGCCCATAACTCATCTAGGTACTTGTCAAAATTGTCCCTTGGCCTTAGGAAGTGTTTAGGGTGTCATTTGACCCCTTTATGGGAGTTTACGGACCAAGAACCATTCTTGGCCATAAACTCTTCAATAATTGTGCTTTTCTTATGTTTCCTAGGTTCTAAACACATTAGTGTACATGTATAAGATGAATCCTAAGCCTTTGGGGAATGTAGGGCACATTTAAGCCCTTGAAAATGGTGTTTACGGTCCAAGAAACTCTTGGGCCGTAAACTCCAAAAGCTTTATGTTCTTGGATTGCTTCTAGTCTCAAAACATCCTATAATAAGTCCTTAACTAGTTGTCTAAGAAGGAAATAGGACTAGGTGGCCTTTAGGCTTGATTTTGGAGTTTACTCCCCAAGAACGTTCTTGGGCGGTAAACTCCCGGATCTTGTGTTTTGGACATGTAAATAATGTTATTAAGCATATAACAAGTATTAAAACACATCTAGGGAAGTAGACTCACAATCTGGGATGAAAACCCGAAGATCTGTGAGAGAGAAATGGGCTTTTCTCTAAATGGAATTCAACTAATGAACCAATTTGGTTCAAAATTCTATTTATAGTCCTGAGATTTTTGGCAGAAAATATTTCTAATCTCGGAATGGATTCTAATGGTTTCTAGGGTAATGGAATTTACAGTGTTGCACAAAATCCTAGTGCAACCACTCTCCTAATACCCCTTTTTGGTGTAAAACCCTAAAACTGCCAAACTTATGTTCTAAGTCTGAATTTTCATTGTAACTGCTCTACTTCTTATTGGATTGAAATGGTTTGATTAGAATGGGAAATTTCAGGTTGTCACATCATCCCCCTGTTAAAGGGAATTTCGTCCCGAAATTAGAATTTAGGCAAGGAAGTATGCACGAATGATCGAGTCGCGAGGAGAAAACTTCCTAATCGATTGGTTCTAGCGCACTTAAGTGAAATCGGGCTCTCGGTTGGCATTCCAACGAACCTTCACTAACTGGCGACGATGTTGCTTCGTCCGCTTGACCTCTCGGTCGAGGGTCACTACGGTTCTGATACGAAGGCAAAGATCTCGACGAGTGGACTTGCAAGAGTCCTAACGGAAAGGTATAGTTTCACGGTCGAGATGCGAAGAGTAGAAAGTATGTTACTGAGTTGGCGGAGTAGATCTAGTTTGTGCGAGGCACAAGACCGATTCTGATAAGAATCTCGGAGGTCCTGTCTAACTTGGATTTAGCTTTCCACGCTTTACGAAGCGTATAAGGCCATTCCCAGAGTGAGTTATTCTAAAGAACTTGGTCACTCACTTGGAATCTCAAAGGTTCCTTTTCTTGAGCAACTTCCCAGTCAAGGCCACCCCTTGCTGGGTCAAATTCGTACGAGTTTCTGTAGTTTGCGAGGAGTTCTAAATGAACTAAGGCGGTAGGTCGGTAAGACCTAGAGTTTGGCGAAGGAATGTCGGCGTCTCTGATATCGATACCTTCTTACTACGAGGGTAGATAAGTAAGTCATTACAAGGAGAAATGACGAACTGATCCAGGTAAGAAAGACGTATCCTACTCGTTTAGCTCATGAAAGCTATGGGCGCATTGGTCCTATCCGGAGGGTATCACTACGGACTCGAAGTGTCCGTATCGAGTTCGGGAGATAGTCTTCCGGACATCTTTTCCTAACACTCGAACTAGTGATATTCGGATCCCGGATTCATTCCTGGAGGTAGTTTCTTTCTTTGCGATTGCTCAACCATTTTGTCTACGCGTGGCAGAGATAACGATTTCTAATGAAAAATCTCGACGGGGTCCTCAATAATCGAGGTACATGCAATGCGATCCGTCGATCTCTGGAAGAATATGACCGAGGTTCTCTAGGGTGAGAAACCTAGTCTTCTAATTCTATTTATGTGTAGTTCGCGAAGTTGTCCAAACTGTTCTTGTATCTCCGTGGGTGTTTAAACTATAGGGCGACCTGTTTTCGGGAGTCGTACTGGGTTCTATGCTTGTTCTCATGACGATGTGATTACTCGTACTTAGGCAGTTCTCCGTCCTGAAGTTCATATTAGAATTCATACTTAGTTTCACAGTCACCCTTTCGTGTATACGAGTCATATATAATTAAGGTTGAAAAGGTAGTCGAATAACTGGTTCTTCTTTAAGTTCACATCCCATCGGGGAAAAAGAATTTAAAGTGGAATCATCAATTCTAAACCTGTAGAACCTTGATTATATATCACTCTTATGCATACATTCTTCAGTGATAGATCAACCGCGTGAATCCCTGGATTAAACTTGACGTACTGCACGAGTGGTACTTCGGGATTTATTCGGAAAGAAAATAACTGATAGGTACTCCTGGCATGAGTACCTCGATGTTCTGATGTGAAGGTTTCGCTGGAAACGTGATCTAGAGGAAAAGGGGTGTATGTATGAAGCTGTTTTCATGAGAATCAAATTGAATCGAGTCGTATGATAATGTCGAAATCATATCGAAACTTAAAGACATTAGATTTGAACATAAGACGTTTACAGACAAAACACAACTGTGCAACCACGAACAGAGTTACAGTACTTTGGGTTTACCACAAGACTATTGCTGCGAATAAGATATACTACAAAAGACAAGTATACGCAGCACGAGAGTCCTTATACAGGTAGGATCTCGCAAAAGGTAAGACTCTAGTTGCACTAGTTCTAGATAGTTTATAAGTCTGTTACAACGAAACGCCTAATTTATATATAACATGGTTCCTGAGCAGGCTCTCCTACAGCTGTGATCCTGAGAATTCTCCCATCTTCGCCAGAGTTCTTTGCTATCGGGCAATCTTTCTTGAAGTGCCCTATTTCCCAGCATTGGTGGCATGCCTGGGTAGTACTAGTTTTGGCGACGGGATTACGGTGTTTAGCCAAAGTTACGTGGACACGAGTGCCTTCCTCGTTACTCCACCTTGGAAATTGTTTCTTAAATCGTTCTGCACTATAACTCGTCTTGCGCGCAGGGTTAGTCTCGATGAAAGGGACTTGAGTGATGGGTCATTTCGGTGCTCCACAGTCACGAGCATGATGCCCTATGCTTAGGCAATTGCAACATTGCATCTCATGGCAATTTCCATGATGATGGAAACCACAAGTATCACACTTAGGGAGTTTTCCCTCGTATGGCCTGCTCGGTACGGGAACGGCAGGGGTTTCCACCTGCTGCTGTTGTATAGACAGCTTTTGGGCTCTCTTGCGTTCCTTCTGGGCTTGACGCTTTCGTTTCTTGTTCTCTGTCTTTCGACTTTGCGAGCTAGTGACTGTTACTGTTTGTTGGTTTCCTGAATGGATATCACGATTGGGAACTTCATTCCCATCAGTAGTATCGACTGTGTTGCTAGCGCTACGGTGCGCAATGACCGTGGTTACGGCAGCCACTACAGCAGCTGTTAATGTCATTTGAAAGGTAGCGGCGTCCATCGAAAAAGTATAGGTCTCGTTGCTTGGCTGGTCGTTTCCGGATGACGACATGATTCTGTAATACGAAAGATAAGGATTTGTGAGCGACTTTGGTTGACCCTGATGTACTTAGATTGTTCATGAAACAGTAAGAGTATTATCTCGAAAGTTTGACCTACATCCCTATGATGCAGTCCTGGTAAAGAATGAAAGTATGTTCGCTAAGGTTTGTCCTACATCCCTATGATGCAGTCGTAGTACGGAATGGAAGTATGTTCATAGAATGGTCTCAAGACGTTTGTCGTTCGAGCTGAGGTATAGTGGGTTAATGAATAACAAGATCCAACCACTGAAAGAGACTTGGAAATGCCTCTGGAGATAAATCGCTACAGGCCAATGAATTGACTAAAGCATGATTCAGATAGACTCTTATGAATGAATGTCAAGAGTACTTGAATGAAGAATGACACAAAAGTTAGCCGGCTGTCAATATCTGTGATATTCACGATGTAAAGATTTTTGAAAATGACCTTGGAAAGGTCTTACATCATATACACTAAAGATAGTTCCTGACAGCATAAAGACCTAACTAAAGTACTTACGGTACAAGATAATTTCATAGAAAATGCCACATCCGACATAGACAGAAAATACGATTCCTTTTTATAAGGGAAATAAAGTAAAGCGTCTACAATTGGCGACGGTCATCCCTCTGGTGAACTCGTAGTTCAACCAATAGACGTTCCATGTCAAGTAGGTGTCCTTCGCACACCATCTGGCGTACCCGGAGCTCTATGACTCCGGCTCGTGATTCGGCCAGTACTTGTAGCAGGATTTCATGGTCTCTCTCTGATCTCTCGTGTGCATCTTCTAGATGGGTGGTGTGGAGGGTATGCATTCTAGCATAGGCGACAACTTCTGTAATCTGATGTAGGGCTGTCCTGCCTTGAATCTCATTTCGGGCCACTCTGCAGACCAAGATTGACAAGACTATATCTGTTAAGCCCTCTTTGCTCAAGTCATGTAAGCTTCGGTCGCCATCAAATAGCATAGACTGATCTTGTCCTTGGCTCCATATTTCCTAGCATTCCACTCACTCAGGGTCGGACCATGAAAAGTCGGACGAGGGTTAGGAATTGGAAAGGGAGCGGCTCGGGGTAGGTTTTCAAACTCTGGTTCGGAGTTAGCATCAGACGAAAAGTCTTCATCATAACCAACTAGCTATGACTTCATTCGGAAGATACTGGTTGTCAAGGGGATGGAGTCCAGTTATGATTTCTTTGCGAGAATTTAGGGTAAAAGAATAATTATTAGACGATCTATCTAGATAATTATGTAGAAAATCTTCATCAGTTACATCGCTATTTGTGAAGTGCATACCAGCTATGTGTAATCTAAATAGGATAGACCTTCGAATAAGTGACCTTAATTCCAAATTCACACAGAATAGGGGTAAGGCAAAATTATCACAGATTCTAAGTCTATAACATCCTAATTACATGTAGCCTTAGTGTATCCACTTAGCAACTATCAACTTAGTAATGAAGATCCCTTTTTAATTCTCAAGTATAAAGTACTCATAGTAACACCAAAATACACCTATAGTATTTTAAATTTATTGTTAGGTTCTATTGTTCTCATTGTGGTAGGGTTGGTAAGATTTTAGCATTGTTGCAACCACACACTTAAACTTAGGCACATGCTAGTCAACCCTCGGATAATATAGGTGATCAGGCTATATCTTCCTAGTTTTGACCATATGTCTCTAAGCCCACTTGTGTTGTCCAACAATCGTAATTCTTTTGTACTGTCCTAGTGACACTGATTTTAGTATGAATGCAGCACGTATACCTACTTAAATATTTTACTATTTATAGTATAACCTTTTGGTCAGAGTATTTTTTTTAATCCCTTATGTATTTATAGTTAGTATATCTTTTATGGGTTGATATACTTAATTCACTATAAACAATGCTCTGATACCAATCTGTCACACCCCAAAACCATGAACGGCGGAAATATTCTGGGGCGGAGGACGTCATGTATAATATCAACAACAATGTAGAGTAGTAAACAAGCAACAACATCATCCATTGCATTAATAATATAATTATTATACAAATGTGTTCTGTCAAATTTTGATATACACTAAAGCATAAATCAAAATGAAAGATAAGTCTTGAACAAGCTCCATCTTCCTTTCTCCTTGCATCGGTACCTGTCTATGATGACCTGAGGATACAAGTAATTTTGAAAGCAAGTATCAGCTTTAAAGCTGGTGAGATCATAAGCATTTAGTGTCTAAATTTGTATGTGAGAAAATGTAAGTATATGTACTTAAAAGTATTGAAAGTGTATATGAGCTATAAGTGTTTGAAAAACCCTAGAATCCCTATGATTCCTATAAATAACAAAAGGAGTCTTCTACCAAGACTTAACTGTTCTGTATGTAGTCTTCTACCAAGACCTAACTGTTCTGTATGTAGTCTTCTACCAAGACCTAACTGTTCTGTATGTAGTCTTCTACCAAGACCTAACTGTTCTGAATATTACCCTTTGGTACTAGGGTAACTATCATTGTTAACTTTAAGACATCCGTAGACGTTCTCTTACCTCTGTTGCTAACAGCTGGGTATAGGAATAGTCAATCCCTTAATCGTATACATGTAATGGTACCAACCGTTTGACATCCGTGGATGTACTTTCACCTCTGTGGCTAACAGAGATTCTAGGAATGGTCAATTCCACAACTGTATCCTTGGGTACTAGGATAATAAACCCAACTTATCTCGTCGGTTATGTGATTGAAATCACAAGGTAAGGATAAGAATGAGGGTGTTGATAACAGAGTCGATACATAAAAATGTAATAGGACTCCTCCTGATATATCTATGTAACAGTGCTCTTACAAGCATGATCATGTAAAAGTAAACATGTATATGTACTGTTTCTCGTTCTAGTATATGTATATGTATTGTTTCTAGTATCATTGTATATGTATTGTTTCTAGTATATGTATATGTATTGTTTCTAGCATCATTGTATATGTATCGCTTCTAGTATATGTATATGTATTGTTTCTAGCATATATGTATGTATTGTTTCTAGCATCATTGTATATGTATTGCTTCTAGTATATGTATATGTATTGTTTCTAGCATATATGTATGTATTGTTTCTAGCATCATTGTATATGTATTGTTTCTAGCATATGTATTGTACTGTGTTACCCCGATGGTAACTAAATATTGATGTACTGATAAATATGAATATGGAAGTACTTTTATGTCTATACATGTATATATTATATATAACTAATGTTGAAACGACCTACGAATGGTCACCCGAAGTCCCACCAGACCACATCTCAGTGCGCGAAAAGGAAATAGGGCGGATGGCTTTCCTAAGCCCTTTAAACATTACTTATATATATATATACATATATGGGCATGTAATTTATAAGAAGTAAGACAAAGTTATATAAAAGCACAAGTAAGTTTTGTAAAACAATTGAAACAGAAATACTATTTTAAGAGAAGATCGGCTTGATGTCAATCTCTAAAACAATTTGGAGGTATATGTATAATAAAACAGTTTTGAGTAGAAAGGAACATTTGTTTGAAACACAGTTGTAAATAAGTTTGAAGTATGATAAACAGAGTAAGAAGTACAGTGTAAGAAGTAGTTTGAAAACATATAAAATGTTTATAAAAATCATTTGAGGGAAACTGTTTGGTAAAACGGCTAATGAGTAGCCAAATCTTTTGAATGTTGTATATTAATCACATGTGATTGATGTAATAAGTAATAATGTCCTACTTACAAATCACATGTGATTGACATAATAAATAGCATGATTCTACTTGTATCCCCCCCCCCCATAAAACATTTAAAAAGAGTTTAAAACATTAGTTAAGGGGTATGAACTCACCTGCGGTAAGTGACTGGAATTGAACGGACTGTTATCGTACGGAAGGATCGGACAAGTGCTTGGTGTCAAGTGGAGACTTAGACACACACAATGATCCTAATTACATATGAAAACATATGTATATAAATAATTAGTGATTATAACACTAATTATACAAGTAATAACATTTAAGCGCGAGGATAACACTTTTGGTCAAGTGCTAGGAGGCTAAAGGGTTGCAACAAAGGAGTGCAATGCCCCTAATGTGAGTTTAAGGTCAAAAGACCATACTCAGTGGAGTTTATGGCCCAAAGACCCTTTTCCCTTGGAGTTTACGGCCGTAAACTCCCTTGGGAGGGTGATTATGGTGCTTTCAAGTCTCAAACATTTCTAGGAACAAGTCTAGGCTTAAGTACTTGGCTTTAGGAGGATTTATGGCACCATTTGGTACCATTTCTTGGAGTTTACGGCCATAGAACATCTTGGGCCGTAAACTCCCTCAAACATGGGGTTCTAAATGTTTTAGCTAGCCCATAACTCATCTAGGTACTTGTCAAAATTGTCCCTTGGCCTTAGGAAGTGTTTAGGGTGTCATTTGACCCCTTTATGGGAGTTTACGGACCAAGAACCATTCTTGGCCGTAAACTCTTCAATAATTGTGCTTTTCTTATGTTTCCTAGGTTCTAAACACATTAGTGTACATGTATAAGATGAATCCTAAGCCTTTGGGGAATGTAGGGCACATTTAAGCCCTTGAAAATGGTGTTTACGGTCCAAGAAACTCTTGGGCCGTAAACTCCAAAAGCTTTATGTTCTTGGATTGCTTCTAGTCTCAAAACATCCTATAATAAGTCCTTAACTAGTTGTCTAAGAAGGAAATAGGACTAGGTGGCCTTTAGGCTTGATTTTGGAGTTTACTCCCCAAGAACGTTCTTGGGCGGTAAACTCCCGGATCTTGTGTTTTGGACATGTAAATAATGTTATTAAGCATATAACAAGTATTAAAACACATCTAGGGAAGTAGACTCACAATCTGGGATGAAAACCCGAAGATCCGTGAGAGAGAAATGGGCTTTTCTCTAAATGGAATTCAACTAATGAACCAATTTGGTTCAGAATTCTATTTATAGTCCTGAGATTTTTGGCAGAAAATATTTCTAATCTTGGAATTGATTCTAATGGTTTCTAGGGTAATGGAATTTACAGTGTTGCACAAAATCCTAGTGCAACCACTCTCCTAATACCCCTTTTTGGTGTAAAACCCTAAAACTGCCAAACTTATGTTCTAAGTCTGAATTTTCATTGTAACTGCTCTACTTCTTATTGGATTGAAATGGTTTGATTAGAATGGGAAATTTCAGGTTGTCACAGAAGCTGTCTCCATAGCATGCTTTACTCAGAATCGTTCTCTTATTCATAGAAGATTTAATATCACTCCTTATGAAATCATCAATAATCGAAAACCTAATGTCAAATTTTTCCATGTTTTTGGTTGTAGATATTTCATCATGAATCTTAAAGACAATCTTTCCAAGTTTCAAGCTAAAGCTGATGAAGGATTATTTTTGGGATATTCGCATAATTCAGTTCCATATCGAGTGTTGAACAAACGAACTCTCAAAGTTGAAGAAAATTTTAATCTTACCTTTGATGATTACTATGTTAAACAAGTGGAAAGAAAGTTTGAACAAAAACCAATTCTTGCTGAATCACACAATCAAACTGAAAATGATAATTCAATTGATTTTGATTATGATCTAATTTTTTGTGTTCCAGATAGGGAAATCGATGCAGAACTTCATGTTGATGATAATCAAACACCCGAATCCTCAAAACATATTGATGATTCAACTCTCACTTCAGGTACTACTAAGAATGGTGAAAGTATGCTAGATGCTCATATGGAAGGGAGCATACGAATATACCTCTAAATGTTGAGGGGGGAGCCTCTTTTAGAGGGGGAGAAGAGTAGTATGGATCGTGAATTTAAGGGGGAGCATCAAATGATAATCATGTTAAAGGAGAGCATGATGATACATATACAATTAATCTTGATCAAAATGATGAATTTCATGAATTTGATGATAATATTTCTATGGCAGGTACTGAAAATGAAGAAATGTACGAAGATGCACCATTAGAATTTGATCCAGCATATCCACCACTCGAGAAATGGATGAAGAATCATCAAAAAGACCAAGTTATAGGAAATCCACAAGATGGAGTTTTAACAAGAGCTCAAATTCGTGCAAAAAATGAGGTACTCAATACGAATCAAGAATTTTGCATGTTTAATGTTTTTATTTCGAAAATAGAGCCAAAACAGTTAAGGTTGATATGGAAAACTCAGATTGGGTTGTTGCTATTCAATCCGAACTTGCTGAATTCGAACGAAACAAGCTTTGGAGACTTGTTCCAAAACCTAATGATGTTTCGATTGTCTAGCTAAAATGGATTTCAAAAATAAAACCAACAAAAAGGGCAATATTATTAGAAATAAAGCTAGGCTTGTAGTTAAAGGTTATTCACAACAAGTAGGTATCGACTATGAAGAAACTTTTGCCCCTGTCGCAAGACTCAAGGATGTTCGAATATTTTTACCCTATGCAGCACACAAAGACTTTGATGTTTGTCAAATGTGCATTCTTGAATGGAGAGCTCGAAGACACATTATATGTTGAACAACCACCAGGTTTCGTTAATGAAAAATATCCTAATCATGTTTACATTTTAGATAAGGTTGTGTATGGGTTACAACAAGCACCGAGAGCATGGTATGCAACTCTTACCAATTTCTTAAAACAGTCAAAATTTAAACAATGATCAGTTAATCTCACATTGTTTCGTAAGAAAGTTGGGGATCATCTAATGATTGTTCAAATTTATGTTGAAGTTATTATTTTTGGCTCTACTGAACTAACTTTGTCTAGTGAATTTGAGAATTTGATGAAGAGTTAATTCGAAATGAGCATGATGGGTAAAATCAACAATTTTCTTGGGTTAAATATTCGTCAAAGCAGAGAAGGAATTTTCATTAACCAAGAAAATGCACGAAGAATTTGCTTGAAAAGTTTGGAATGACTAATGCCACGAAGCTACGAGTGCCAATGGCAGTAAGAACGAAGTCAACACCTTCGTTGGATTCACCTGCTGTTGATCTTACTTTGTTTCGAAGCATGATAGGTTCTCTACTTTATTTAACTGCAAGTAGACCTGATATCATGTTTTCTATTTGGAATTGTGTAAGGTATCAAGCAAATCCAAGAGAACCACATTTAACAAGTGTGAAGAATATTTTTTGTTATCTCAAAGGAACAGTTTCGTTAGGATTGTGGTATCCTTCGAAATCTGGATTATTCTTTCAAGCCTTTTCGGATTGAGACCTTCGTGGATGTACTCTTGATAGGAAAAGCACAAATGGATGATGTCAGTTACTAGATGGGAGATTGGTTAGTTGGCAATCGAAGAAACAAACTTTTGTATCTATTTCTACTGTTGAAGCTGAATACATTTATGTTGTTGCTTGCACTTCTAAAATCATTTGGATTCAAAGCCAATTGCGTGATTATGCAATTAACGTGAAAAAGATTCCATTATACTGTGATTCACAAAGTGCTATTCGCATTTGTCATAATCCAGTACAACATTCAAAAACAAAACACATTACTCTTCGTTATCATTTCATAAAAGATCATGTGGAAGATGTCAACATTGAAGTTCATTTTGTGAAAACTACTAATTAACTTGCTGATATTTTCACTAAACCACTTGATGAAAAATCTTTTGTCAGAATTTTAGCAGGTTTAGTAACGTTAGAAGCGAATTCAGTACCAGGATCAAGTACTCAAGATTAACGAAATGATGTTGGTGAAAAGGGTGTCGATTCAGAGGCTTGCCGTTTTAATCATTCAGAAAGTACTGTACATTAAGAGGCTTCGACACGCTTCGTTTTCATATATTGTAACTAAAACTTGTCGCGTATTTGGTAATATCATTTTATTTCATTAGTTTAGAATTTGTTCATTAAAAAACTGAAAAACCAAAAATATTTATATTTCTTTACATTAATTTTTGAAAATTCAAAAACAACAAAAAGATTTTCTTTTGTTATTTCTTTTCATTTCAATAATATAAAATCCCAAAAAGATTTTTGTTATTTTGTTATTTTTTTAGGTCTTCAAGAACATTTTCACGACAAATTTTCAAAGCGTCATGCTTATGTTTCTGCAGGAAGGTAATTTTTTTAAATCTTTGTACTAGTTAAGATGTCCCTAGAAGCATGCTGCAACATGTTAACCCAAACTTCAACTGACTCTATGTGTGTTACGAAATCCTTAATGAAAATTTTCATACGAAAATTTCTTCCCAATTAGGCTTACATTCGCATTAGTCCAATGAGCTGCCTTACTCTTCTCAAATGAGTTTAAGAGTTATATGTTTGGTCCATATATAATAGAGGTACATTAGAATCTTAGCCAATGTTTTTCATCACAAATTTCTGAACACATTTCACACACAAAGACACATTTTCAAGAGGTCATTGATCAAACCAATTGTGACTTAAAGATGTCAAAAATATGTGTTAATGATCTTAAATCATGAGACCGTGATGCTAATGAAACCCAAATATAGGAATTTATTATGGAAATGATGGGGAACTTCGTTCAAGATTCTTCCGAAACACTTGTTTCTGTACCAAAGTTTCATATACTCCAAATCACGTTCTTTCGTATGAGTGGTTTTGATCAAATGTTCGAAGCCCACGACACTTGTTTCCCAACAGAATCTAGCTTAAATATTTTTCTTTAAATGTGATTTCAGTGTGAGTATCAATTCATTTCCCTAGTCACTTTAACAAATTTTACAAAGCCACTTGTCACTGACTACAGTGGTCAAGCAAGTAATTTCGAGTACAATTACTCATCTTATGTTTAGATTGACATGTAACGAAATTTGTAAGCCACCCTTTGAAGCCTTGAAAAAGAAGCCATTCGATACTTCTCTACAAGTATTCGATTGTAATTCACGGGAAAATGCACAAACTGTTAGTTATCTCTCTGGATAATTAACGAAGCAACCTTTGCCCGGGGTTTAACTGACTTCGTGTTAACACTTTTGACATCACAGATCCTAATTTTTTTTAATTTGCTTCTTGTCTCTTTCCATTGAATCACTGCACTCACGAAATCCTTGAGGCTCTAAGTAATACCAACTTAGGTTGAAGATTTCACAAGTCTACCAAATGACTTCGTTTCGAATCCCAAAAACGAAAGAGCAGAGCCTCCAATTCGAAGGGTTTAATCTTATCCACTTTGTACCTACGAACAGTCTAAAGTTACCGTGTGGCAACCTGGCCCTAGTTTCAAGGTACTTTATCAGACATGATGGTATTAACGGCTACTGGTGCGAGTTTCAAGGAATGATTTGGCATACTCATTAATGATAAACGGTTCACATTATTTTGGGCTTACTTATAAAAGGAAAATTCTTTTCCTTTTGTAATCACTCGTTCAACAATTCACAGAAGAACAATTCACAAAAGGAAAAAGTCCTAATTTTTCCAAAAAGCTTTCAAGAATTCACACATGCTTGCTGTTCAGAACTCCAACACCGAAGAAATTGAATCTCATCCATTGATGAAGATTCAAAGCACAAACTATCAGGTTGAATCCAATGTTTCATTGTATCCAGAAGAACTCAAAATGTTGATTGTTGTCCTGAAGAGATCTATTTTGGCTACTGTGATGTTGAACTCCTTCGTAGTTCCAATGTCTTGGTTGTCCATGGTTGCTTCTACTGCAACATAAAACAAAGCCACAGATGTGATTACATTCAACTTGGTGGATGATAAATGTATTCGTCTCACCAAGAAGATGGTTTCACAGTTCTTGGAGATTCCCAATTCACCACCATTCTTCTAACCTACTAACCCTCAAATCATACATATGTTCAATGAGATGGGTCATCAGCCACCACTCTAAAAGGTAAGCGATTTCAAAAAGTATGGACTTCCCAATATATGGAATTTCTTGTTTGGGATTTTTCCTCCGATGTTTAACAGACAGAGTTGTGGGTCTTGACAAGGGAAGGCTAGAAGTATATGCAACAATATTGGGGATATATTACGACTTGAGTATGTACTATGTCACTCAGTTGTGGAAGGAGTTCACGAAAAGTTTGCAAAGTACAAGTGTGGCTAAGGGAATTTCTTGTGCCAGATACTAGAGTTTAATCTTAGATAAAGTATATGGGAAAGAGGGAATTCGAGTCCCTGAGGGTGAGGATACTGATTAATTCACGAAGTATCAGTTCCCAAAGACAGTTGAAGATGATGAGAATATTTTTCCAAGTGTAGCACATATTCCTAATGCTATGCTAAAGAAAGTGAACCCTACTCACAAGGTTCTTCTGAAATATTTGAAGACTATTAATCCAGATGTGGAAACAGGGGTTTTGTTAACAGTCGATGCTGGAACTTCTAAATAATCCAAGAAGTCGAAGGATGATGAAGCAGAGATATCAGTTACAAGTACGAAAAATCCATCATCCATGTCTCCTAAGAACAAGCCTGATAGTGATACAAAATAGACAGAATAGATTGGTGTTGTTAAGCCTTCTAAGGAGTTGGTGCCATCGGGCTCAGGAGTTTTGAATAGATTAAGAAGGTTATCTCACAAACGAAATTTGTCTGATGACTCACAGACAGTTCGTAAAGTTCAACTTAGTAGCAAAGGAGTTATTGTTTGAGAGATCCCTACTCCTGCTTCTCCATCATCTAAAAAAGGAAGGGCTCAAGATGTCATCAAACATATATCAAAGAAGCAGCGCAAACGAAAAATTCTGCTTCGTGATGATTCATCCGAAAATGAAGTGGTAACTGATACACCACTAGTTTTGTCTTCTCCCATGGTAACTTCTGTTCCTATCACTTGATCCATTGATCTTATTATTTATGTTGAACCCACAACAACTATTCCACTCGAAATATTGGTAACCAAGTCATTTAATGAGGAGGTTCCTATTTCTAACATCATCGCTAAGGTATATGATATAGGGGAGTGTTGAGTCTATTGGGTTGCGTGATGGGCTCGGTCCATAGCCAAGTTTGAATGTCGGTATTGGACCTGTCCAGCCGTGCATAATTTTGTATTAGGGTTTAGTATATAAGCTGCATGCATGCAGACTTATAGATGATCGCTTTTCACTGTTTTAGTTTTATATTTTCTGTAAACCCTAGCTCGCCTCTACAACGGAAGTTCTTCATCGAGCTCTGCTGAGGCGTGACTCTGTTTTGAATCATAAGCATAACTTTGATTCTGTTTTTTGTTCATTCTCATATTGATCTTAAATTGTTTGATTGCTTTTATCGTATTTGTGAAAGATCTAATCGATCTAAGAGTTTTTGAACTCATCAATTGGTATCAGAGCAGGAGACTGTGTCATCCATACACACCTCTTCTATCGATGAAGTTCATAGGGTTCTAATTCTGCATTGATTGATATTTATTGAGCCGTCACTCTTTATTGACGTATCTCACTAAATGTTAATCTAACCCTAAGGAAATATTACAAGTATGATCTTTTACAGGTAATCGATCAAAAGTATTTATAATGTCCATGGACGATTCACAAACCAATCCGATCAATATTTCCAACAACATAGGTGTTGGATTAGTGTCTAAGTCCATAACTATTTTGGTATGTACTTGACCCGATGGTGCATGGTTCTTTTGGGTTGCCTTCGTCATGATTTACTAAAGGCTTACTAAATATGATTACACTTACAAGATTAAGTGTAATTCTGAATTGAGTAAAGGGTTTAGATCAATAGTAGAACGAATAAGAAGAATCAAGTAGGCAGAAAGATAGAAGTCTCTCCACTCTAAGAAGAAGGGAGAGTAGCTTTTATGCTTTATAATGGGTCTTAATGATTAAGAACCATATCTCAATTGATCCTCTAAGTGAGTCTTAGTACAATTGTATGTTTAAGAAGAGGAATCAAGGATTGAAGAAATGGTTAAATCAAGAAGTCTATCATACTTCGTTCCAATAACAAGTCTTAAATTTAAGATTGTGACAATGAGTGAAAAGTATTAAAGGTTTATAACATTCATCAAATGTGGAAAGTTGTGATGTCTTGGATAAGACAAAGGCCAACTAGGACCAATTTATGAAGTGTTTTGATAAAAGCTACACTAACTCTTGAATATTTGGTTGTCAACAAATGTTTATTGACAAGAGAATCTTATATGTCAAGGAGTCAATGGGAGTCTTAATGGTCTTGAAAGGTTTCAAGAACAAATCAAATAAACCTTATCAATCATCACTAGAACACGAGTTGAGGTTTACAACCTATCGTGTTGACAATATTTTGTTTCTGTGCTATTCCAATTAAGTTAATTATGCATGTGAGTTCTTTGAGTTCTCATTTTGAACGCATAAAAGGCTAGGCACCTTAATCAATGAAAGGTACATTGATAGGAAAAGGTGAGCTGCTTAACTACTTGGAAGATGTGGTGGGCAGCTATGCTACCATAAGGAAAGAAATCAAGATTAAGAAAGTTCGGTCCATATGAGTTTGAATTTGTCGTAAACTTTGGTTTTAACAAATTCACATGGATAGGAACACATACACCGTTTAAATCTAAGTGTCATAAGATTTCCTCCTTCATGAAAAATGATTGTGAGGAAATGCTTTCACTAAGAAAGATTTTAAGAAGATAGTGATTGTAAATTGCATTTTCGAATTTGATTATGGTTACGGTATCCCTTTCCATAATTTGAATTGTGAGGTTTGGCAATTAGTCTTAATTGTTTAGACACACATATGAACTATCTAAGGCAAAGGTGTATATGTTCAAGGAGCTTTGATAAAGGATTATCAAAGTACTAAGTATTAGAAACATTGACTTAAGAAATTCAATAGGTATTTTTTCTGAAAGTTAAGATGTTTATGAATACATGTCGAAGCTAGTGGGAGCATAAGTGTTATGTTTTATAATAATCATCATGATAGTGGGATCATAAATGTTATGATTGTATGATTATCAAGGCAAGTATTGCAAGTTGGCAATATTAATTATAGAAAACAAGAGTCATTCTTTGCAAAGTTGTAAGGATGGAATAGTTGTTTTGCTATAATTAAGGGAGAGAATATTATGCTTTATTTCAAATCTAAAGGATTAGGTTGAGAAATGTTAATAAATTTAGTCAAAGGTACATAGTGTGTTCTTAAAATTTCGATTATGACTACGGCATTCCTCTTCACAATTCGAATTTTGAGAACATAGCAAATAAAACATTATGCGTCGTGTTCCATACGCTTCGGGTATAGGATCGATTGCAAATGCTTTAATATTTGACCATTCTAAAATTTTCCAAATGTCTAGCGCATTTAGAGGAAAAAGGGACTAGAATTGGTTTTGACTAAAATAATTAAACAACTATCAAACGACAATCCAAAGTTCGACGAGGATTGGTTGTTTGTGAGTAGTTGGAAGCATGGTATTGAATGGACCATATCGACATTATTATGAATAGATAAGATTCTGTTAAGAATAAGTTGTCAAATGGAAAATATGGAAGCGTGTCCATATTGGGAATTGAATCTTGAAAATCTATGTCTAGATTAGAAACTTTTGTGCAAAAAGGATGTTCAAAGGAATGTACTTTGAGTGACAGACATCATATCTAAGGAATTGTCTTGTAACAATCTCCGATAGAGGACTTGGTAATATCATTGGCAATAGTCTTTGTGACTTTGGTGCAGTGACATTACGAAAGAATCATTGCATAGAATGTTAGAATCTAGCATATTCTGTAAGTAGCAAGAATTTGATATTCTTTCACTTATGAAAAAGGATTTGGAGTTGTGAAATGAGAATGATTGGAAATGTGTTCAATGTGATCTATTTCACAAAGTAAGAACCATAGGAAAACATTGTGTGCATGCTATGAGCATGGGATAAGTGTAGAAATTCAAGTAAGAAGTTGATACCCGAAACGACAAATAATGAGTAATCGATATGGTGATAAATAAAAGGAGTTTTATTTATACTCAATGGTTTGAGGCCATATGGGATTAGTATTATTCTTGTGTTTCGCATTTGCATGTTTTGACTTCCAGAATAATTGAATTTATTAAGAATAATCAAATTATTCGAACGGGCCACAGTCGTTCATATGTTGGAAGTAGGTATGAATGAAGACTATCGTGAATTGGTGTGTGGATTGTCTGAAAGAGTATTAAACATAAGCAAATGTTTGCTGCAACGTTCATGAGTACTTATGAATATGAATTTGAGCATTGGATTAAACCCACGCTCGCTTGGATCACTCCATGAATTGTATCACGAGTGATTGGTGAGACGATAACATATTATATTCTTGAAACCGAGATGTGTGAGTTGTATCTTTCAAATCGGTTGCACATTGATAATATGAAAATGCACTAGTAACTTGGTGTTATAAAACTTATTGTTGTGTGTGATTTGGTTAGTGAGTGCAAGCAAGCTTGTATCAAAGTTTATCCGTTCCTTTTATCCAAGGTAGGATAAAAGCGATATCTTTTGGGCCCCTCGATGATTTAGTGATGACAAACGTAAATGCTCGGCCGGGCTAGGGATAATTTGATTTGTTCAATTAGTCAGTCGTCATAAATCGAGAATCGAGAAATAGTACAAAGAGAATGATTAGAAATCATGTCTTATATGATATCTAGAATGGAGGAATATATGATCCCTTATCTAAGGACACGCGTATCTGTTAGGATCAGAGTTGACAACGGCTTTGGAAAGCTACGATTGCAGATCAAGATCTGAAGTCATACGCAGAATAGTTATTAGACTTATCCAAGTGGGAGACTGTTGGATTAGTGTCTAAGTCCATAACTATTTTGGTATGTACTTGAACCGATGGTGCATGGTCCTTTTGGGTTGCCTTCACCAAAGCAACTTGATTGGAGAAATAAATAAAGAGAGAGAGGTTATTATGATTTATTAATATGTTATAAGAATAATATATTAAAGGAGAAATCATATTTGTTTAATTAATATTTGTCAATAATTAATTAGGAATTAATTTTGTGCTCAAGTGTAATTAATTAAACTAGAGGGGCTGATTTGTAATTATGTGATAGTTACAAAATAAGGTAAGGATTATCTTAAATATAGGGTGAACGAATTCAAGGAGATAATGCCTTCGAATTCGACTAGGATAAGGGTTTCTAAGACTTATCTTATGGTTACTTGGTGGGCAAGCAACTAGATAAGGATAAGGACTAAAACCCTAATCTTTACACCTATATAAACCCCCTAAGGCTCATGAATTCGTCTAAGCCTTCCCAAGAAGTCCTAAGGACGAATTCCTACCTCTCTCCTCTCTCTTTATACCTTCTCCATTTGCTCTTGGTGTTTGTAAGCCATTAGAGGAGTAACACTTGTGACTCTAAGCATTCCAAAGTCAATTCAAGGAGGAATTGGGATTGTTATTGCTACATAACAATCAAGGTAACATCTTAAACCTAATTATATGTTAATATCGATTTCCATATGCTAGAATTAGGGTTTATAGTCTTGGATAACTTGCATGTACAATAGAGAAACCTAGATCAGAGCTTTAGGGTTTGTATGAGTACATAGGATGTTCTTAGGACCAAAACACATCAATAGGGTCTACAACAAGAATACCAATCTTGTATATACAAGACTATGAAGTCTGGATGCATCACTTTGAAGACTACGTGATTGGATCGGAGGATAATGGATATCTAATCTGGGAAGCAATCACTTCAGGCCCATTTGCTCACTCAAGCACATGAAAGATAGTTAAAACACAGATAGAATACAATCAGCTTTTCAATGACGTCAAAGACATTCCTCAGGATGAAAAAGAGAAGTTTCAGTGCAACATCAAAGCTCTATGGATGATAAGGTTTGCTCTACAATCGGATACGTTTCATTTAGTGAGTTCTTGTGCTACAGCTAAGGAGATCTGGGATAGATTGAAGGAATTATATTCTACAGATGAAGATCTGGAACACTCTATCCAAACTCTCTTGTTATCTGAGTTTGGTGACTTTAAGCAGAAGCCTGAAGAAAAACTTGTTCAAACTTTCGATCGCTTAAATCATATTTTGAGTAAGATGATAAAGCATGTAATTGAAAGAAAGGTAATTGAACAAAAGGTCACTTTCATGAACGGCCTCAGATCTGAATGGATGGCTGTTGTGTCAACAGTAAAGGCTCATGAATAGTTCAAGTCTTACTCTCCGGCAAAAATGGTGGGTATTTTAAAATCCCATGAGAATGCTTTATCTAAGGAAACGAATGTGGTCTCGGGTCTGGGTTCTTTAGCTCTTGTCTCCAAAGGAAAGAGTTTGGTTGAAGAAGAAGAGGAATTAGATCTTGCAGATTTTGATCTAACCAGTGAAGAATACGCCATGATGGTGTCAAATCCCAGAAAATTCATTAAGAAGAAATTCCCAGCCAACAAGAACCAAAACTGGCAGGGAAGTTATAGCACCAAAAGGATCAAGGAGGAACCGAAGATGGGGCCAAAGTCCGAAGAGTCAAAGAAGGAAGCTAATGTTGGAGGAGACTCAGGATTCGACTGTCATTACTGTGGAGGCAAAAATCATTTTGCTAAAGATTGTATGCTGAGAAAGAAAGAAGAAAAGACAAACGAAGAAGATGGGGAAGCGAGCCTCCTAAGAAGATTGGAGGAATTAAAGAAAAGAAAGTCTGCTGTTAATAACTCTACCATGAATGCTTTGATTGTGCAGGGTACAGATAACAATGATGAATTCGGTGGTGTGGAGGGTTGGTCCACAGATTCTGAGGATGATGACGTAAGGAAGCCTACTCACGGAAAAGCTATGCTCGCAAAAGCAGAACAGGCAATGGGGAGATGCTTTGTAATGACCGAGGGTTTGTCCCAAATGAGAGGATACACAACAGATGGGGGAATTGAAGAAGAAAGAGAGCGAGAGGACAGATGTTTTTCTGCCAAGCCTGTTAGTGCTTAGATCAACGAATGTGATGAGTTGATCAAAAAGGTACAAAATATTCTTGCTTCTCTAAAAATACCTGCTAATAATTATGAAAAGGAATTAAATAATTTAAAGTCAAAGTTCTCAAGCATAAGTAGCAGTCTCACCCAAACCCGTGTCACAAATTCTAACCTAACTGATCAAATCAGCAGGATTTCTTCAAAGAGTGAGGAACGAAGAATGCGGATCAAGCAGAAGGAAAAGGAGTTAAGTAGATCTAAAGATGATTCTATTTATTTGCAAAGAGACAATGTTAAACTTCGTAAACTAAGAAATGTTTTTTGTTTAATTGCTAAGAGACTCAAGAAATGTTTTTTGTTTAATTGCTAAGAGACTCTATTTTAACACCACTCAGTTGCATCTTGATTGTGAAATAGGGAAGAAGATACATCGTATGATTTTACCTTTCCTTGAATTAAAGGAGGAAGAAATTGATGCTGAAGCCTACAACTATGAAGGTGTTGTATCTTCTGAAGAAGTGTCTCCAGCATACAAAATAGGTATGGACAAAGTTGAATCCTACATAAAGTCCAAGGACCACAAGGACATGCTCAAAAATCTGTTAGATGAAAATGATAGATTGAAATTGAGAACCGAAACTATACAAAAATTTGACTCCTTGAATGCCAATTTAAGTTCCGAAAACAAAATTGATGTTGAAAATACATATGAACTTAATGAGGATGATGACATGAGTGAAATTTCTATAAAAGATTTTGTTGACTGTTCTGAATTAGCCAAAAATGAAGCCAAGTCCAATAAGAACCTAATTTTTGAGAACTCTGTTGAGTTTGCTCGTTCCTCTATTGACAAGTCAAAAGTTCTCAAAGCTAAAGTTGTTGTGTACCAAAAGGTTCAATATACTCCAAACTAAGTCTACACAGTGTCGGGAATCACTCCACAACAAACTGCAGAGTTAACTGCTATGGTAGAAGAAGATAATGCTGGTGGATGTGATGAATTCTTCTGGTCGGCCCCAATAGACAACGCAGACGAGACGAAGGGTCTTTCTCAGAAAACCTAATGGAGAGTGAAAGGTAGATACATACCTGGACCATTAAATGAGCCTACAAAGTATGATGTGCCGAGCACAAGCGGAACTAAAACTCCTTTGGACAAACCAATGCAAACCACTAGTGATACTTCTTCAGCAGAAAGTGAATGTTGTGCCCATGCTTCAAAATGAAAGGCCAACATTCAATGAAATCCAAAACAGGTGGCTAATCGTAAGCATCAAAGAAATCTGAGATACAAGAAGAATCTCTCAGAAAGAAAACAGTTTTGGAATTCTCAAAATCCTGATTTTGTAAGGATTGAAAGGAAGCAAACATCACAAGAAAACTCAAGGAACCGAAAGGATGGTTTCGGTTCCTCGACCAACAGGAACCGAAAGGATGGTTTCGGTCCCTCGACCAACAAGAACCGAAAGGATGGTTTCGGTCCTTCGACCAAAAGGAACCAAAAGGGTGGTTTTGGTCCTTTGACTAATAGGAACCGAAAGGGTGGTTTCGGTCCAACGACTGAAAGCAACCGAAAGGGTAGTTTCGGTCCATCATCCATCAACAACCGAAAGAGCGGTTTCAATCCTTCATCCCACTACAACCGAAAGAGCGGTTTCGGTCCCTCATCCTACAACAACCGAAAGGAGAGTTTCGGTCCCTCATCCAATGGCAAATGAAATAGCAATTTCGGTCCCCATGTCTGCAAGTCTGATCAACAAAACCAGGAATCTGATGTCTCTTCTAATCCAATTCTCTGAATTCCAGTTCCACAGCCAAAATCCCCAGTCCTCCTAAATCAACAAAAATTAAAGTTTTCACTATTAAAATAAAATATGAAAAAACTTTGATTAAACGTACATATATGATTGATATTTCTCACACTATTCCTTGTCCTGTAAAAGGCCCACAAGGACCCAAGAAACTTTGGGTTCCTAAATCTGCTTAATATTTTGCAGGTTATTCATGACGATCATTTTGACGAAGAATGGTACATTTATAGTGGCTGCTCGCATCACATGATAGGAAGGAAGGAGGAACTAAGAGAGTTTCCTTCTCTCAAAGATGGTGGTATTGTAAAATATGGAAATAACTCTTTTGGAACTATCAAAGGCTATGGAATGATCACTAATGGCAAGTTCTCTATAAGGAAGGCTGCATATGTTGAAGGGCTCCAACACAATCTCATCAGTGTATCACAGCTGGTGGTTGGTACCGGATTAAAAGTATCATTCGATGATGAAGGCTTAGAAATTGTCGAAAAGATCTCAAACAACATTCTGTTTAAATCAAAGCAAAAAGGGGAAATGTATCCTTTGAACCTCAATCCTATAAGCGGTAAACCAGCAGTATGCTTACTCACAAAGGCTCACTCTGATGAAAGCTGGTTATGGCATAGAAGATTTTCTCATCTGAATTTCAAGGAAATTAACAAGTTGGTCTTAGCGGATCACGTTCGAGGTCTAATAGTTATAAATTTTGATAAAGAACATCTCTGTGCAGCATGTGAAATGGGAAAGCAGATTCGGAAGATTCATCCTTCTATTATCAATACTAAGGTGATAGAACCACTGGAATTACTGCACATTGATCTATATGGTCCTTCGTCCATCGAAAGCATTGGGGGAAACAAATACATTCTGGTTATTGTGGATGATTTCTCGAGGTTTACATGGATTTTCTTTCTTAAGTAAAAGTCTGAAGCTACTCCAAAGCTCATGCTCTTCATTAAACAAATCAACACGCAACTAAGAAAGGTAGTCCGTAATATAAGGAGCGACAAAGGTTTTCTTGCTGAAAAAGGGACGACTCACAATTTCTTAGCTCCCTATACTCCGCAGCAAAATGGCATTGTTGAAAGGAGAAATCAATCACTATGTGAAGTTGCCCGTACCATGTTATGCTTTGCATCCATGTCGTTGTATTTCTGGGCTGATGCAATTGCGGCTGCATGTTATACTCAGAATCGATCATACTTGAATAAACGATTCTCAATTACTCCTTACAAGATCTTAAACAATCGAAAACCAAACGTTAAATTCTTTCATGTGTTCGGTTCAAGATGTTTCATTTTCAACTCCAAAGAGAATCGAAACAAGTTCGATGTCAAGGCAGATGAAGGAATTTTCTTAGGCTACTCCCTTAACTCCAAGGCGTATAGAGTTCTCAATAAATGATCGAAGAAAATTGAAGAAACATACTATGTCACTTTTGATGATAGTTATGTTAAGAAGTTGAAACCAACAGAAGATGCATCACAAGACATATTTTCAAAGAATGGTCAGGTTACTATCTCCATCTCAAATCTTTTCAACCAATTCATGCTCTTGTTTGATGAGCCTCAAAAGGCGATTGACTCTGACTCAACTGCAAAAGACAACAAAGTTGATAATCTGAAAGAGGTTATAAACGATGCCTCTAAGAAGATGGCTGAAAATCAATCTAAAGACACCGAAGGCGCAAACGCAACCAAACCGTCTGGTGACCATCCTACTGTCCAGGGGGAGGGTTCCTCTACTCATCATGATCAAGGTCCTTCATTCCCGGGGGAGAACTCATCGCCAAATACATCAACCTCTACTGAAATTCCAGCCAATGAAGGAGATACAAATGCTAGTCCTGAATAGGACTTATTCTTCAAGGGGGAGAACACCAATGTTGGTGATGATGACACCATGTCTGAACTAGAGGAAGAAATTGATGTTGAACTGGATCCTATTTATGATCCAAAGTTTCCTCCACTTGTCAAATGGACCAAAGATCAACCTCAAACTCAAATTATTGGAGAATCCTTAGAAAAAGTGTTAACTCGCTCTCAAATCAAAGCAAAACAGGCTGTACTTTTTTCAAAAGTAGAATTCTGCATGTTCAATTCATTCGTTTCTAAAATTGAACCAAAGACTATTAACTCAGCTCTTGATCATTCAGACTGGGTTCAAGCCATGCAGGATGAGTTAAATGAGTTTGAACGAAACAAGGTATTACGTCTTATTCCAAATCCAAAGGATGCTTCGGTTGTCGGTCTCAAATGGGTATTCAGAAACAAGATGGACAAAGAAGGGAATGTCAAGCAAGACTGGTCGTCAAAGGATATTGTCAGGAAGAGGGAATCGATTATGAAGAAACCTTCTCTCCCGTGGCAAAATTAGAATCTGTTCATATCTTTCTTACGTACGCTGCTCACAAGAACATTGAAATCTATCAAATAGACGTTAAATGTGCGTTCCTCAACGGTGAACTTGAAGAAACCGTATATGTTGAGCAACCTCTGGGCTTCGTGAACGAAAAGTATCCCGATCACTGTTATATTCTTATTAATGATGTATATGGCCTCAAACAGGCTCCCATAGAATGGTATGAAACTCTCACTCGTTTCTTAAAAATGTTTAAATTCAAACAAGGTTCGGTTGACCCAACCTTCTTTCGTATACAGCGAGAAGGTAACCACCTTATGATAGTCCAAATTTACGTTGATGACATCATGTTTGGCTCCACGAATCCTAGCTTAACAGTTGAATTCAGAAATTTGATGGAAACTAAATTTGAGATGATCTCAATGGGTCCAATTAACTTTTTTCTTGGATTAAACATTAGATAGGGACCCGAAGGCATTTTTATTAATCAGGAAGCATATTCCAAGACTTTGCTAACCAAGTTTGGAATGATGTGAGACTCCAAAGTGAAAGTGCATATGGCTTTTGGAACTAAACTCACACCATCATTGGAGAAACCAGCAGCTGATGTAACACTTTATCGACAGATGATTGGATCTCTAATGTATCTTACATCCAGTAGACCTGATATCATGTTCTTTGTCTACTACTGTGCAAGATTTCAAGCAAACCCACAAGAACCTCATTTTCAGCCTGTGAAGAACATCTTTCGCTATCTGAAGCGAACCTCCACTCTCGGTCTGTGGTATCCATCCAACTCAGGATTCTTTGTTCAAGCATTTTCAGATGCTGATTGAGGTGGCTGTGGATTAGATCGTGTCACACCCCCGAACCAGACGGCGGAAACGTCCGAGGGCTATTGTGACTTAATTGAATACCATCGCAGTGATTATACATGAATCATAATGTAACATCCGAAAAATACAACCAAATTTAAATTTTTCAAAACAACCCGATTTTCATTAAAATGTTTACAAAAAGGTTTTCAATACAAATATTAAAGTGTTCCCAGAATCACATTGCTACAAAATCATGAGGAGCGGTACGATCGCGCCTTCGCCTTACCACGGTCTCCTGAAGAACCTGAAAAACATTAAATCACAACTGTAAGCTCGAAAGCTTGGTGAGATACCCCTAAGATACCAACCACGCATACGCCCTTCCAAGCTGCGACCTTCCGGTCCAAATCATACAAAACATACATAACATAACAGAACATAGAACAGCCATGCATATCGAGTCTACTGTGTGACGGGTCTGCCGTATCGGGCCTTCAGTCCATCGGATCCATCCTCCAGGTCTAGTCATGTCCTTCGAGTCTACAGTGGGGTTGGTCCGCCCGCATCGGGCCTTCAACCCACCTGGTCCACTCTCTGAGTCTACAGTGTGACTGGTCCGCCCGCATCGGGCCTTCAGTCGGCCTGGTCCACTCTCCGAGCCTCGGCACGTCTGGTCCACCCTCGTGGGGCCTACAGCCTATCCGGACCGCTCGCTGGGCCTTCGGAACAACCAGTCCGCCCTGGGTATCTTGGCCTACAGCACAAAGCATGACCCGCCTTAACCCATCTCCATTCCAACAACCATGTGCACAAAACATACATTCATATAACAGTCATAGTCAACAAACCGAGCAAGCAGATCACATAGCATATCATTATCCTAACCGGGTTACCGACCTAACCGGTCACTAGCATAGCATCACTCTGTATATCAGGAAACTGACCTTAGCAAGGCCTCCTAGTGTGTACCATCCTAGCTACCAGGATGTAGACACATCAAACAATAACATAATAACCATAACCGAATCTCAATACAATAAAGGACCAGCCTTGGTGCCTTAGACCCTGTTGATATAGTGAGGATAACTCACCTCGAAACTGTCGGCCGAAAAGATAAGATCCCGCTGCTCCGAACTCTGACACGAACTCCTCCACTGAACATCAAGACATACAACTCAATAAATACCATTAATTACCAAAATACCCCTGGAAGACAACTGGTCAACCTTGGACAAGTCAAAGTCAACCCCTGAATGACCCTACTCGCCGAGTCAACCCGATGACTCGCCGAGTCCATACGCTCAGAACCTCCTTCAATCAGCGACCCAACTCGCTGAGTCACCCCAAGACTCGTCGAGTCCAACGACTCTGAGTCCACTCGCACCCAACTCACCGAGTCATCCCTTGACTCACCGATTCCTCGACTCAACCAGAAATATTAGGACTTCCTCGATAAGACTCGTCGAGTCCAAGGCTATCTTCAACCTACTCGCCGAGTTGTTCTTCCAACTCGTCGAGTTCCAGGCCATCTTCGAGCAACTCGTCGAGTCCACCCATGTGACTCGTCGAGTACCACCGGTCTGAATCCATACAGAAGCATCTCAGGCCATGCAATTGATCCAAAACATAGATCCAACCTCCTACAATCCATCCATCACGTAAAGTGGCAAAATTTACGTGAATCTAAGGAGATCTAAGCCTTATTCACCTTAGAACCAAGGTTTGGGACATGGTGGCTTCACTAAGCACTCAAACACAGGAACTTTAATGCACTCTAGGCCTTCAATATTCCAGATCTAAGGTAGAAACCTCAGATCTAACCTCCAAACTCCAAAACATTCCAAGATATACTCCCCACAAACCCCAAAATGATGAAACTAGGAAGATACAGCCCAAGAACGAAAGTGTTACCTCCAAAAGGTGCCTCAATAGCAACCAAACTCGAATCCAAGCAAAGCCCTTTGATCCAAGCCACTTCTCCTTCAAGATCTCTTCAAACAACACCTCTCCAAGCTCTAATTTGCTCCACAAATGAACTCTCCACGAATTTAGGGTTTCTGGAACTCAAGGGGGGGATAAGGGAGGCTGTGGAGGGGTATAATGCTCTTTATATAGGGCTCAACCCCGAAAATTAGGGTTTTCTCCATACAGCACCTACTCGCCGAATCCATATTTGGACTCGCCGAGTAGGTCACTAGACACGCGACCATAGCCGCGACCTGACTCGCCGAGTCTATCCATGGACTCGCCGAGTCACCCTCTAAAACTTACACTTTTAGCCCTTCAACTCTACTCTTGCGATTCCGGGATGTTACACATAACATCATTCATCACCATGCATTGAAATATTACAATTGGTATTGTTTAAATTCGCTACATTGTTTTAAACATTACAAATCCATAACATAAACCGTTCGATAATAAATTTAAGCAAAACACCATGACATCACTTGGTACTTATTCTTCGGTTTACATGTTTCCTGAGAATACAAGTATATTGGAAAAACGTCAACATATGAAATGTTGGTGAGTTCATAAGTAATGTTGTGAAAAATGATTTCTGTGAAGTTTCAAAAACCCAGAAAATCCGATATTTTCTTAAAAGAGTATTGTTTATAAAAAAAAAGAGCATGAAGATCCGTAAGTATGCTTGTCAATTTTTGTAAACATGTATAATTGTTGAACTTTGTATACATCGCATATGTAAAAGTGTTGAACTCCCCGGGAAAACGCAATGTTTTCCATAGCCCCACAACCGAGGAGAAAGGAGGGTATGAAGCCAACTTTATTTCCATAAGTTGTTCAAGGCTATCGGGAATGCGAAAGGCACTTGGCATGACTTGCATTTGACTTCTCGACTTCATTAGTAGTACCAATGGACCCTTGGGGCCCAACAACACAATAGAGCTATTGAAAGTACTTTTACATGGAATTAGGTCATAGAAGGCCCAATAACATGTAAGCGCGTTCCCTTCGGGCCTAAAGATCATGTTATTGGGCTAGAAAGGCCCAACAAGCACGATTTGAAACTTTTGAGCCCAAAGATTGAATATTGACTCCTCGTAGATTTCGCTTGTTTATTGAAGTATTATTGTTTATTGATTTTTGATTTGCTATTGATTCGAGACCGAATCAATTCGTTTGGCAACGATATTGGTGTTGAAAGTGTATTTGTTATTATGTTTCGCCGGTAGTCATGGATCTCGTATTTTGTCTTATGGGGTTTATTTGTTTAAAAGTAAGATTTTACCTTTTCACGACCCTTCTTTGATAAAATTTGCACTTTTAATTCTTTATATAAAAGAATTTCCATTTTAGTCCTCAAACTATTTTTTTTTCTCTTGACACTTTAGTACCATGACTTATTGAAAATACATTTTCAGCCCAAATTTACTTTGTAAACAGCTTAAGTCTTTCAAAATGAAGTTTTCTCAGTTGGAACCCCCATTTTCGCAACTTTTACAGTTTTGGCCCAAAATGGAAAAGTTTTGCATTTTTGATCCCATTTGAATTTGAAAGAAACATTTTTTTACCTTTGAAATAGTTTTATTACACTTGAAATCCCCTGTTTTATAGAAAGTTACATTTCCAGCCCCTCAAATTTAAAATTTTCGCAAATTGGAGCTTATTGGGCCGAAAAGCCCATTTTAGCCCATTAGGTTCAAAATTTACAATTTAAGCCCCTCAAAAATGTTGATATTCAGAAAAATTGTATTAAAACTGTTTGGACCCTTTTCAACATCCAGAAATTATAATTTGTCATTTTGGGCCCTTAGTTTTGTATTTTTGACAATTTAAGCCCAAAAATGGGTTTTATGTCCAAATATGTTCATCCTAACCAAATGAACTATTTTTCTTGACTTGATTTGTGTAAAATAGTGTAAGTTATGTTTATTTCATCCCTCATGTTATAGATCTCGGTTTTTAGGTACTTTTTGGCTAACATATTCATCACAACACATGATATTACACACAAACATGCATCAAATCTAGCAAAGCATACATTTACTCATAGATCTACACATTTTCTTGTATTATCCCCCATAAAAACTCATAAAAACTTAAAGAAAGGGGGTATGAAGCTCAACTTGAGTTGTAATTTCGGTTTTGAAGAAGATTGGAAGGAGCTTGATCTTGTTTTCGGCCCTAACAAGCCTTCCTTTGATGATTTCAAACTTAGAGGTTTCTAAGAGGGTGATCATGATATTGCATGGATTAGAAAGAGATTTTTGATAAAACAAAGAACCTAGATCATAGATCCAAGCATGATCTTACCTTAAATGAAGAATTTGTGGAAATAACTTCTTGAAAAACCTTCTAAATTTCGAGAACTTGATGAAGAGTGGAGGGAGTTTCCTTGAGAGATTTGTGAGAGAAATGTGTGTGCGTGTGTGCTTCGAATCGACCGAGAGCAAGAGAGAGAGGAGAGAAGAGTGATTTTTGAAGTGATTTTCATGAAAACATGAGATAGCATGGATGTTTGAAGTGTAATAACCTAGATATCTTCCATGCAAAGATGAGGTGTCATGCAAAAGTCAACTTCTTCTTCTCCTTTTGGGCTTGGGCCGAGAATTAGAGGGGAAGAGAAAAGAATTTGGGCCTTGTATGCTTATGCCTTTTTCATGGTTATGTTAAGTGATGTTTGGTCCAAATAATCATAAATGTGAGTCTTATGACCTATTAGGGCTAAATTAGGTTAATTATGGCCCAAAATGGTTCATATAATTAATTTATTTCATTTTAGGCCCAATATGGCCCAAAATATTGAAGTAAATGGAAGTGGGTCCAATTAGAGCCCATTTAAGAGTTCTAAGCCCAAGGTGGTCAAATTGGAAGCTTATTGGTCCATTGAGCCCAATAAGGAAGTCCTAGTCCAAAATGGACTTAAACAAGAACTTCTACGGTTTCCAATTGCTTATTGACTACTTGAAATGTTTGCATGGTGTGTTTGATTGAAATTTTGTTGTCATAGAGTATGCATCATACATGCTCTTATGTCTTTGATTCATAATTTGACTTAAGTGTTGTAGTTACAAGGAACAAAAATTTCTAGTTGTGACATCATCCCCCGTTAGAGGGAATTTCATCCTGAAATTCTTTTGAAAGCTAGATTTGAGAATGCTAGAATAGGTGAGGGTACTTTTGCTTCATTTGGTCTTCGCGTTCCCACGTGAATTCTGGCCCACGCCTCACGTTCCACCGTACTTTCACGATCGGGATGCGACTTTGTTTAGTACGCTTCACCTCCCTGTCCATGATTTCGACTGGTTCTTCAACGAACAGGAGATTCTCGTTGATTTCAATCTCGTCAAGGGGAATGACAAGAGTTTCATCTGATAGGCACATCTTTAGATTGGAAACATGGAACACGGGGTCTACGCTGCTTAGCTCAGCGGGTAGCTGCAGTTTATACGCCACTGGACCTATTCGGGCAACAATCTCAAAAGGTCCAATGTATCGTGGGTTCAGTTTTCCCCGTTTTCCGAAATGAATGACCCCTTTCCAATGTTAAACTTTTAACAGCACACGATTCCAAACCTGAAACTCTAAGGGCTTTCGACGTTTATCAGCGTAGCTCTTTTTTCGGTCACGCGATACTTGTAGTCGAGCTCTGATTTGAACTATCTTTTCCGTGGTTTCACGTATGATCTTCGGTCCCATTAATTCCTTGTACGATGCTAGTTTCTTTGCTAGCTGGGTGTCGCCCACCTCAGCCCAACACAACGGTGATCTACACTTACGTCCATATAGTGCTTCGAAAGGAGCGACTTTGATGCTCGAATGGTAACTGTTGTTATACGAGAATTCAACTAAGGGTAAGCAGGTATCCCAAGACTTCCCAAAGTCTATCACACATGCGCGAAGCATGTCTTCGAGTGTCTGGATAGTTCGTTCGCTTTGACCGTCCGTTTGTGGGTGATAAGCGGTGCTCATGTCGAGATGGGTTCCAAGTGCTTTCTGAAGTGATTGCCAAAAACGTGAAGTGAACCTACTGTCTCTATCTGAGATGATAGACACTGGTACTCCGTGAAGTCTCACGATTTCTCAAATGTATAATCGTGTCAGTCTCTCCATCTTGTAGGATTATTTTATTGGCAGGAAATGGGTGGATTTCGTCATTCGGTCAACTATTACCCATATAGTGTCTAATCCGTCCGACGTCTTGGGTAGCTTGGTCACAAAGTCCATGGAAATCCTTTCCCATTTCCACTTGGGGATCACCAGTTGCTGTAATAACCCCGAGGGCTTCTGGTACTCCACCTTTACTTTGATGCAAGTAAGGCATTTGCTAACATAGGTGGCAATTTCTGCCTTCATGTTAGGCCACTAATAATGTTGCTTAATATCCAAGTACATCTTGTTCGAACCTGGATGGATGGAGTATTGCGTCTTGTAAGCTTCATTCATGACTACCTCCCTAAATCCTCCGAGTTTACGGACCCAAATACGGTTCATGAAATAGTATACTCCGTCCTCTTTTACCTCTAGATTTTTCTCCATTTCGCGTAATGCTTCGCTTGCTCTGTTTTCTGTCTTCATGGCATCTGACTGGGCTACCCCGATCTGAGTGGTTAAGTGAGATTGGATGGTTATTGACAGAGTTTTCGCACGACAATTAGAGTACTCCTTCCGGCTCAAGGCATCAGCTAACATGTTGGCCTTGCTTGGGTGGTACTTGATTTCACACTCGTAATCATTTAATAATTCAACCCATCTTCGTTGCCTCATATTCAGCTCTTTCTGATTCAAGATGTGCTGGAGACTCTTGTGGTCCGTGAAGATGGTGCACTTTGTACCATAAAGGTAATGCCTCCAAATATTCATAGCAAAGACCAATGCTCCTAATTCTAGGTCATGGGTCGTATAATTCACTTCGTGTGTCTTTAGTTGGTGGGATGCGTAAGCTATCACTCTTCCATGCAGCTTGAGAACGCAACCTAAACCCTGATTTGATGTGTCACAGTAGACCACGAAATCTTCCGTTCCCTCTGGTAGAGATAGTATCGGGGCACTGCAGAGCGCTTGCTTCAAGGTTCGGAATGCAACTTCTTGTTTGTCCGTCCATTTGAATGGTACGCCCTTTTGTGTAAGCGAGGTAAATGGCTTGGCGATCTTAGAGAAGTTTTGAATGAACCTCTTATAGTAGCCTGCTAGGCCTAAGAATTGGCGAATTTCTGTGGGTGTCGTCGGGACTGCCCATCCTTCAATGGCTTTGACCTTAGAAGGATCCACATGAATTCCTTCCCGACTAACAACATGACCTAGGAAGTTCACGCTACAGAGCCAGAACTCACACTTGGAGAGTTTTGCGTATAGCTTTTCCGTTCGCAGGGTTTCCAGGATTTGTCGGAGATGTTGGCCATGCTCTTCTTCGCTTCGGGAATAGACTAGAATGTCGTCAATGAAGATGATAACAAAGTTGTCGAGGAATGGTCGACAGATTCGGTTCATCAGGTCCATAAATGCGGCAGGGGCATTTGTTAGACCGAAGGCATTACGACAAATTCATAATGTCCGTAACGAGTTCGGAAAGCGGTTTTGGGAATATCCTCTTCCCGGACCTTGAGCTGATGGTACCCGGACCGTAGATCTATCTTAGAGAAGTAACTAGCTCCTTGGAGTTGGTCAAATAGATCGTCGATTCGTGGGAGTGGATAACGATTTTTGACAGTGAGTTTGTTTAGCTCTCTGTAATCGATGCACATTCTAAAAGATTCGTCCTTCTTTTTGACAAAGAGGACCGGAGCTCCCCATGGCGAGTAGTTAGGTCGGATGAATCCCTTGCCCAGGAGTTCGCTGAGTTGGCTGGACAATTCCTGCATTTCAGCAGGAGCTAGCCGGTAAGGCGATTTAGCGAGAGGGGTTGCTCCTAGAACGAGATCAATTCGGAACTCAACTTCTCTCTCTGGGGGGTACTCGAGGAAGATCTTCAGGAAATGCGTCTGCGAATTCACCTGCTACTGGAATGTCTTGAATGTTAACCTCTTCCTTGGTTTTATCCACTATGTGAGCCAGGAACGTCAAATCGTTCTTTTGTAGATGCTTCTGTGCCTGGATGCACGAGATGAGGTGAAAGTTCATGCTAGGTTTGTCTCCGTAAATAACTAGGGTTTCGTGATTGGGAAGGTGAAGGTTAACGGCCTTCTTGTGACACATAATTTCAGCATGGTGGGGGCTTAACCAGTCCATGCCAATAATCACATTGAAACTCCTAATGGAAACAAGCATTAAGTCTATTCGAAAGACGTGTTGATTCAGGGTTAGGGTACATCCGATGTAGATTTCCCCAGTGGATTCGGTTTTCCCATTGGCCATTTCCACCGTAAAGGTTTCATTGAGCTTCTGGGGTTGTTGTTTTAACAAATGTTTAAACTTATTTCTCACAAAACTTCGCTCCGCTCCGGTGTCAAATAGGATGCATGCATAAGTGTGGTTTAGGGGGAAACGTACCGGTAACAACAGCGGGATCCTGAATCGCCTCTCCCTGACCCATGGTCAACACCCTTCCTGTTCCTCCATTCCAGATTGTTGTTGTTAGGGAAATTTCAACAGAAATGCCCCGATCTTCCACATCCATAGCAGGTGTGGCTAGGTCCTGCATTGTTGCCGCTAGTTTTGGTGATGTTGTTGTTGCGGTTATTGTTGTTGTTGTTTCCTTGTTGTTGGTTCTGAGGAGGGTAAGTCCTGCAGTACTTTGCCGTGTGCCCCTTCCGATTCCAACTGGTGCATTGCATCTCTCTGCATTCTCCATTGTGACGGAGACCGCACTTGTTGCACTTGGGAAGATTACCGGAATAAGGTCTAGGAGCACTTGGAGCAGCTGAGGCTGGAGCATGTGGTGTGGACGGAACTTGCACGGTTGCAGCATTAACCGCCACTATCTGCCTCTTCTTGGAAGTTTCATAGCCTTGACTCCCCTTTCTCTTGTTGTTATTCCCCTTCTTGCTATCATTTTCCTTCTTGGCTTCGATCTCCGCTGTATTCTCACCCTTCTTGTTGTTGTGGTCATACAGCTTCTTGGCCAATCTCTTAGCACTGTCGAAAGTTTCGAGATTTGCAGCTATCACGTTTCCTTGGATTGGGGAGATTAGTCCCCAGATGAATCGCGAGATCTTCTTTCCTTCTGAGGTGATCATGCCAGGACATAACAGAGACAGTTCGCTAAACCTTGATATCTAGGCATCTATATCAGCATTTCAGACAGTGAGGTTCCACAGCTCTTGCTCCATTTTCTGAATTTCACCACGAGGGCAATATGCGGCCGTCAGCATTTCTTTCATTTCTGTCCATGGCATGGAATTGTCTATGGGGAGTGTCATGGCTTCCACGTGTCCGTTCCACCAAGTGAGCGCTTGGTCAACAAAAAGTGCATGCAGCAAATTTCACCTTCATCTCTTCAGGGCAATCGCATATCACGAACACCGATTCCGCCTTCTCGATCCATCGTTTCAGGGTGATCACTCCTCCAGTGCCGTTAAAGGTTCGTGGTTTGGCGTTTGTGAAATCCTTGTAGGAACATGTTTTGGTGTGTCCTTGATTTATCCCGTTGTTCGAACTTCTGGCCCCCTGTTCGTTGACTCCTCCATTGTTCCCTTGGTAAATTTGTGCCATTTCCGCGGTGACCGCAGCAGATACAGCTGCCTGGAATGTAGCTAAGTCGACTTCCGGTGGGGTTGGTCCAGGGTTTCCGCTAGTGGGTCGTTGAGGCATCTTTCTGTCATGGAACAGAAAGATGTTGGGTGTCTGTGGTTTTTGTGAGGTTGTGATCCTATAGACTAGGTGCGTGGAACAACTTAAGTACTTCTACGATCTAGCATACAATCATGGATGCGTAACACATAGTAGATTATAACGTCACAATAAAACATGTAAAATCTTTCATTACTCCTACGATTCTACAACTATTGCACAAATTGAGTTGAGGTTCTCTTCTTGGTGATAAAGGGGTATGTTTCTAGGTTCCCTAGCTATAACGATTTCCTCAGAACATGTGATAGTTGTACCTTGGAGGATATTTAGTTGATCAGGCTACATCCACTCCTTGATACAACTAAGAAAAGTCCTGGCTTAACCGAGATACTAGCATTATCGTCATTGCTTCGGTATTATGTTCTTTTTCCTAATACAAGCAAGGATGTTTTTAGTGTTATGTTTTACTTGTTTTGTTCAGAGTTGTGTTAGTCCCTCATTTGGTTTATAGTTGCATATCAATGTGTGCTTAGATATGCTAGTTCACTATAAACAGAGCTCTAATACCAACCTGTCATACCCCCGAACCAGACGGCGGAAATGTCCGAGGGCTATTGTGACTTAATTGAATACCATCACAATGATTATACATGAATCATAACATCATTCATCACCACGCATTGAAATATTACAACTAATATTATTTACATTCGGTACATTGTTTTAAACATTACAAATCCATAACATAAACCGTTCGATAATAAATTTAAGCAAAACACCATGACATCACTTGGTACTTATTCTTCGGTTTACCTGTTGCCTGAGAATACAAGTATTTTGGAAAAACGTCAACATATGTTGGTGAGTTCATAAGTAATGTTGTGAAAGAGTGTGAAGATCCGTAAGTATGCTTGTCAATTTTTTGTAAACATGTATAATTGTTGAACTTTTTATACATCACATATGTAAAAGTTTTGAACTCCCCGGGAAAACCCGATGTTTTCCCAATACATAAAATTACGTGTCTTATTTATTGTTATACCGATACGACGATTGTTTTTGATTTCCCAGGTGACATTGGATTAAGTATGGGTTGTGAGTTGTTATAATCACGCATTAATGAAAATGACTAGTTTATAACTAACAATTACAAATGATCCTTTAGGCGTCGTCCGTACTACTCACTTAATCCAACCACCCTGACTTCTCATAGCCCCACAACCGAGGAGAAAGGAGGGTATGAAGCCAACTTTATTTCCATAAGTTGTTCAAGGCTATCGGGAATGCGAAAGGCGCTTGGCACGACTCGCATTTGACTTCTCGACTTCATTAGCAGTACCAATGGACCCTTGGGGCCCAACAGCACAATAGAGCTATTAAAAGTACTTTTACATGGAATTAGGTCATAGAAGGCCCAATAACATGTAAGTGCGTTCCCTTCGGGCCTAAAGATCATGTTATTGGGCTAGCAAGGCCCAACAAGCACGATTTAAAACTTTCGAGCCCAAAGATTGAATATTGACTCCTCGTAGATTTCGCGTGTTTATTGAAGTATTATTGTTTATTGATTTTTTATTTGTTATTGATTCGAGACCAAATCAATTCGTTTGGTAACGATATTGGTGTTGAAAGTGTATTTGTTATTATGTTTCGCCGGTAGTCGTGGATCTCATATTTTGTCTTATGGGGTTTATTTGTTTAAAAGTAAGATTTTACCTTTTCACGACCCTTCTTTGATAAAATTTGCACTTTTAATTCTTTATATAAAAGAATTTCCATTTTAGTCCTCAAACCATTTTTTTTTCTCTTGACACTTTAGTACCATGACTTATTGAAAAGACATTTTCAGCCCAAATTTACTTTGTAAACAGCTTAAGTCCTTCAAAATGAAGTTTTCTCAGTTGGAACCCCCATTTTCGCAACTTTTACAGTTTTGGCCCAAAATGGAAATTTTTTGCATTTTTGATCCCATTTGAATTTGAAAAAAACATTTTTGACCTTTAAAATAGTTTTAATACACTTGAAATCCCCTGTTTTATAGAAAGTTACATTTCCAGCCCCTCAAATTTAAAAATTTCGCAAATTGGAGCTTATTGGGCCGAAAAGCCCATTTTAGCCCATTAGGTTCAAAATTTACATTTTAAGCCCATCAAAAATGTTGATATTCAGAAAAATTGTATTAGTAACTGTTTGGACCCTTTTCAACCTCCAGAAATTATAATTTGTCGTTTTGGGCCCTTAGTTTTTTATTTTTGACAATTTAAGCCCAAAAATGGGTTTTACGTCCAAATATGTTCATCCTAACCAAATGAACTATTTTTCTTGACTTGATTAGTGGAAAATGGTGTAATTTATGTTTATTTCATCCCTCATGTTATAGATCTTGGTTTTTAGGTACTTTTTGGCTAACATATTCATCACAACACATGATATTACATACAAACATGCATCAAATCACGCAAAGCATACATTTACTCATAGATCTACACATTTACTTGTACTATCCCCCATAAAAACCGAAAGAAAGGGGGTATGGAGCTCAACTTGAGTTGTAATTTCGGTTTTGAAGAAGATTGGAAGGAGCTTGATGTTGTTTTCGGCCCTAACAAGCCTTACTTTGATGATTTCAAACTTAGAGGGTTTCTAAGACAGTGATCATGATATTGCATGGATTAGAAAGATATTTTTGATAAAACAAAGAACCTAGATCATAGATCCAAGCATGATCTTACCTTAGATTAGGTTTATTATGGCCTAAAATGGTTCATACAGTTAATTTATTTCATTCTAGGCCCAATATGGCCCAAAATATTGAAATAAATGGAAGTGGGTCCAATTAGAGCCCATTTAAGAGTTCTAAGCCCAAGGTGGTCAAATTGGAAGCTTATTGGTCCATTGGGCCCAATAAGGAAGTCCTAGTCCAAAATAGACTTAAACAAGAACTTCTAGGGTTTCCAACTGCTTATTGACTACTTGAAATGCTTGCATGGTGTGTTTGATTGAAATTTTGTTGTCATAGAGTATGCATCATACATGCTCTTATGTCTTTGATTCATAATTTGACTTAAGTGTTGTAGTTACAAGGCACAAAAATTTCTAGTTGTAACAGATCGTAAGAGCACCACAGGAGGATGTCAATTTCTTGATGGTAAATTAGTCAGTTGGCAGTCAAAGAAACAGACCTGTGTTTCGTTATCCACTGCAGAAGTTGAGTATATTGCTAGAGCATCCTGCACATCTCAAGTTGTATGGATACAAAGTCAACTCCGGGATTATGGGTTAAACATGAAGAAAACCCCACTATATTGTGACTCTGAAAGCGCAATCAGGATTTGTCACAACCCAGTGCAACAATCCAAGACTAAGCATATCGCACTGATATATCATTTCATCAAGGATCACGTCGAAGACGGTAACGTAGAAATTCACTTCGTCAGAACGACTGATCAACTGGCGGAGATATTCACAAAGGCCTTACCCGAAGCGAGCTTCAATAAGATTCTACAAGGCCTGAATGATGCAAGCCGAGTCTGTACCGAAATTGCCTTCACTCTCATAAAGGTAACAAGCGAAATAAAGTGAACCGAAATGAACCAAACGTTCGGTCTATTTCAAGTTCAGTCTATTTCGGGTGAAGTTGGTCCATGAACCGAAATGAACCGAACGTTCAGTCTATTTCGGGTTCGGTCCTTCTGAACTCGTTCGTAATTTTTTAAGGCATTTCAATTGTTCACTTATGTATATATTTTCTTTACTTCTTTTCCACTTATAAATTTCCAAAAATATTTTCTTTTTATAAAATACTTAAGAAATCCAAAAATATTTTTCTCTTTCGTTCAATTAATCAACTCTCACAAAACTCAAAAATAGTTTTTTTATTTTATTTTTTTATGTTTTTTTTTTATTTTTGTCTAAATGAGATTCTCGATGGTAATGCTAAGGCACGTAAATGGTTTTACTAGTTAGGAGTCCCTAGAAGCATGCAGTTGTATGTTGACTAAAGCCTCGACAAATTTTGAGTGAAGCCTTAATAACATGATATATATATATATATATATATATATATATATATATATATATATTTATATATATACCAATCATGTTTTTCCCAATCCAGACTATCCGGTTCACTTTAATCATGAGCTACCTTACTCTGCTCATATTGCGTTTTGAGTTTTCTACTTGGTCCTTCTTTTCTTTAATGCAGAGGTACTTTCACTTCTTATACCATCTCTATCATCTTTCACCATTATAACTCGTTTCATCAATATAACTCTGAGACTCTCAGTCTTAACCACTGAGGTTTATGGTTATACCAAGTCTGTGTTCATGATCTTAGTTTCATGATACTATGTACTAAGTGAAACCCAAAATTCAACACCACTAATGAATTGACGGTGAATTTAACAACTCAAGATATTACTTGTTACCCTATGAAATATTTTTTTAGAGTGGTCTTTATGAGTTTGCCTTTGACTAAAGCTTCTTTAACCCTAAAAGTTCCAATTTTATTTTTTTGAGATTTCCTCTTTCCCTTGTCACTATAAAGTTTATCATACCTACTTGTTCAATAGATCACAATGATCTCACAAGTACTTCATTCAGTTTTGGTCTTATATTAAGTATCGAAATTATGAATTGAAGTGAAAGATACCCTCTTTAAGCTTTAAAAGATGTCTTTCAAAACTTCTTAACAAGTTTTTGATCGTTATTTAATGGGAACCCAAGCAAGCACTTTAATGTCTCTCTTGACATTGAAGGAAGTGATTTTTCCCAGAATCAATTGTTTTATGTCAGATTACGACATCACATATGATCCCTAAAATATCGTTTTATTTCCTTATCTTTTACACCCTATGCACGGAAATTTTTAATTTTCCAAATTCTACTTCTGATTCAGATTAATCATTAAAGCGCTAAAGGCATAGAGATTCAAGCGTCATAAGGAGAAACGATTGGGATAAAGTGGACGCTGACTCAGCAACTATCCAAACGACTTGGCGATTTGAAAAAGTGAATTTTATTAAAGGGTGTGTAAAAGGGAAACGTCTTTTCTCTCTCCTGCATCATCCTCGGCATGCCAACTGTCAACCCATCAACTCAAGCACTATTTCTGAGGTACTCCAAGATTTCAGCTGGATTTTTCTCTCTCCTCATTGTACATATAAAAGGAATTGGAATAGTACACTCTCATCCTTTACCACTTCCAAAATTTTCTCAAAGAAACCCGGTGATTCTCTGCGACTGTTCATCATCTTCTCCAAGCTACTACAATGGCAGATTCCTCATCCGTTCACGATACCTCTGTTCGTCAACCCCTACTCACTATCAAAGCCCAACAGAACCTGATCATTGATCTCACTCCATTCGTATATGAGCCCTATATGATTTATGTGGTCGAGTGTCTCAAATATTCACCACTCGTCAACGCACTGACAAAAGTTGAAGTTGTTCCTATGTCGTTCTTATCTCATGTCTAATCTACTGCATTCTACGACAAGGCTAATGAAAGAATTCACTTTGAACTTCACGATGAGAAGATCTCTATCTCCAAGAGTCGATTATGTGCCATAATTGATCTTTCTCAAGATCCATCTCTGGTAAATCCTGATTCCATTACCACTGGTTAACTGGTCACTATGTTTTATCAGATGGGGTATACTGAAACCCTAACAACTGTCACCAAGTTCAAGAAGTCTTGCCTTCCTCCTCCATGGAATGGTCCTTTCATGCTATTGTTCAAGGGATTGTCTGAGAGGAGCGTTGGTTCTAACGGTGCAAGCAAGTCATTCTTGACGGCGCTGTATGGGTTGTATAATGGGCTTAACCTCGATTATGGGTCCATTATTTGGTAGTAGTTGGTTCAAAGCTTGGTTTCTTCATCCAGGCAACCTGAGATTTCATGTGGGCGTTTTTGGTCTCTCATAACCAAATGGGAAATGGATCGTCATCGTGTCCCAATAATGGCGGAGTCTTTACTCTCCTCTATTGCCACTTTTCACACGACGAAAATCATCGTCACTGATCCAACAAAATTTTCATACATCGGACCTATTCCTGAAGCTATGCTAGGTCGTATTTCAGCGTCGAGTAACCTTCTTCAACAGTACAGGAAGCGTCCATCTGTTGCTCCAAGAGAGCTTACACCGACAATGCTTCGTTCCATTGAAGAGACTGATAAGCCAGCCAAGAGGGGTAAGAAGCTTGAAACACAGAAGGAGGGACCGGTCCCAAAACCAACAAAGGGGCAGACCCCCAAGAAGCGAAAAACTGAAAAAACTGCTCCTTCCCAACCTCAACCCAAAAAGCAGAAGAAGCCCGCTAGGAGACTTATTCTTCAATCCTCCAGTGATTCGGATTTAGTATATGTTCCTCCTACGCAGAAGAACGCACTTCCTTCAGAATCTGAGAGCGAAAGCTTTGATGAAGAGGCTTCAGGCCGAGGGGACACTCCACCTCACTCTCCTACTCCAGAAATTCTGGTTCGTTCTTTTCCTGCTTCACCTCCACCTGTTACCATTCCAGTTTCTATCCCTCCTATCTCTCCAATAACCACCTCTCAACCCTTCACTACAATTCCTATTCCCACTCCCATTTTCACATATACCACTTCTACCACCTGTAACCGAACCTCCTGTAACAACCGAACCTCCACCTTCTTAAAAACCCTTATCCCCAACACCTTCTACTGAAACAACCCCTATTTTAGGCGGTGAGGACTTGAAATTCGATTCCACATGTTTCAGTCCTTATCGCGTACAGAGTGAGGACGATGATAATGAGCCTATCACCAAACGTCATCTCAAAGCGGTAAATGACAAGCTTGACCAACTGCTTTCCTCCTCTTCCTCTGGAGCTTATTCAAACGCTGCATTAAAAGCCTTGTTCTCTTCGGTCGTTGCTGAACATAGTGCCTCATTATATGCTGCAGCCAAAGCTATTGAAGCCTCCACTTCCCAGTGTCAACAGGCTTCTCTTGCTGTTGATGCCTCTACTAAGGAGTGCAAGGAAGCGACTGCAAAAGTCGATAAACTAGTTTCACGTGCTCACTTGTTTTTAGATTCCTTGCAGGCTGCTGCTGCCAAGAATGCTGAAACTGTCAATGCTTTAGTAGAGAATCTTCAAAAGACTCTTCAATCTGAGTGCTCCAACATTGCAACGGTACGCTATGCCATTGAAGAAGCTAATGAATCGCTCCATGCTAATGTAAACGAACGCTTAACTCAACTAGAAGCGGACTTAGCTATGGAAAATCGGATTATGGATGAGCTCGACAGACGTACACCCCAGCTTAAACTGCAAACAAGCTGCGTACTGCTAATGCTGAGATTAATGACCTCAAGTCAGAAAGGGAGGTTATCCGGAGTTCTACTGCAGATGTTCACTCCATCCTTCTTCATCTCATTGAAGGTCATGATCCACTTATCACTATCATTGTCAGAAGGCATTTGGCAGACAAGCTCAGACCGGCAGTGGACGTTCTCAGCCGTATCGAGGATGTTCTGGTGACTGGGGTCCAACCAAAACAAGGGGGAGAGAAAGAGTCAAAGCAACCTCCTCCTTCTAGCTCAAAACCATCTGCTGAACCGAAGGGTAATGAAGCTTCAGTCAGTAACAAAGATAAAAAGAAGAAGAAGATTGGTGAAGACGATACAAACAATGAAGATGATGTCTACATCGAGATTCCCAAGAAGCCTATCCCGAAGGTTAACACTTCTGAAAAAGAAATGGAAGAAATCACCATGAAGCAACGAGTTGAGCTAGAGCAGAAGCGAAAGGAGGCGGTGATCCTAGAGAAGAAAAAGTCTATGTTTCCTGTATGGATAAAAGACTCGCTTCAGAGGTGTGCAATCAATGAGCTAACTGTTCTCTGGCTCGAGCCAATAATGTCTTTTGGCCTTGATAACTCCAAGGATGCACAGTTCGACATGCCAATCACTCAAAAGCATTCATCTTCCACTGCTTTAACTCGACTGTTGCCATTCCATCTCCGGACCCGAAGGTAGATAGGGATCTTCTGGAGTTTTACTTGGAGTTTGCTCAACCCCAATACCTGACTTGGAGCTCAAAGAAGATAACTACAGTCAAGGTGGTGAAGCCCTATTCACCAGGGAAATTTATTAATGTCAAATTCAGGGTGACGCGAGGAACCGAAGGCTCAGTCTACCATTTTACCCTTTCTGATCTACCAAACCTCAACCCCCATCACTGGATACTCCTCAACAACATTCTTCTATCGAATCCTCAGGAGTATCAACCAATAATCGATCATGTCAAGCGTATGCTTGTTTGCTGCATACATGAGGTAGCGAAGATGGACTAGGAGATTGCTTCTGCCATACACAAGCGACCAACAATCAAGCCCATGGGTAGAGCTGGCAATGTCAATACCATGATCAAGGGGAAGATAGATTCAAAGTATCACACGGTTATGTTTCTCAGGGGAGAAGGTCAAAAATGTATGTTCGCTCTTGTTGACAAACACCTCTTCTCGACGTCTTGTCTTGAGCATATCTTGGAGATCATTCAGAGGTGTGACAAGAATAGTGCTGCTGATAAGAAACTATACAATGACATGTTGAGGTGGTACATTCTGTTCCGACAGACTTTTATTGCCATTATTCCTCGTCTGTTCATAGTTATAAAGATAGTGAGGCCTGCTCAGAAGAAATAATCTCTCACCTCATTTGACGCAAAGGGGGAGATTGTTGAGTCTATTGGGTTGCATCATGGGCTCGGTCCATAGCCTAGTTTGAATCCCGGTATTCGGCCTGTCCAGCCGTGCATAATTTTATATTAGGGTTTAGTATATAAGTTGCATGCATGCAGACTTAGAAATGATCGATTTTCATTGTTTTAGTTTTATATTTTCTGTAAACCCTAGCTTGCCTCTACAGCGGAAGTTCTTCATCAAGTTCTGCTGAGGCGTGACTCTGTTTTGAATCATAAGCATAAGTTTGATTTTGTTTTGTGTTCATTCTCATATTGATCTTAAATTTTTTGATTGCTTTTATTGTACTTGTGAAAGATCTAATCGATCTAAGAGTTTTTGAACGCATCAGGGAGAATGTTACAATGAGTGTTGACTCTTCACAGCCTATTATTCTTTCTTCTTCATTACCACCCATCTAAAACTTCGTTTGTTTCATTACCAGCATTCATTCCACCTATATCTACTTCTACTTCATCTCCATTATTCGAATCTGTCCTTCAACATCCTATCACTACTCTTTTTCCATCCTAATCCACCGAAGCACCCACACCTCATTCTAATGATGAAACAAAAGGAGGAGGTTTCGGAGCAACTTTTGACGAATTGCATTTCGATTCGGAAGAGGAGGAAATTCCTGATCATATGTTAATGTCAGGAAACAGTTCAAAATCCTGAACAGGAAGTTAAAATCTATTCTTCAATCCCAAGCTGATTCCGGAACAAAACACTCAGTTTCACATATTGAAGTAGATGTTATATTAAAAGTTGTTGAACGCAGACTTCTTGGAAAGATAGATGCATCTGATCATAATAATGCGCTTCAAATAAAGACTCAAGGAGGGAACTTTGAAGGAAACTTTGTAGTATATGTTACAAGGGTTTAGTACATATAAAGAACGCCGAAATCCGAGTTATAACAAAGAAGTTATGGTCCGTTGAAGTTTTACGGCAAAATCGGCACGCCACCGGGAGACGTAAATAGTGAATTTACGATGGAGGACTTTTTAGCCTTAGCAATCTAAACAAAAGTCATAGAATATGTTAAAATGAGAGTTTCCATAAAATGAACACCCAAATCTGACTTCGTATGAGGAACTTATGTTTTTTCTAACATTTAGCACAACAGTGCACAACCCGGAAATTCGAATTTTAGATCGGTCGATTTTCAGCCAAAATAATCTAAACGAGAAATGAAGATATCATTAATAGGAGTTAAATGAGAAAAAGACAGTCGAAAGCGGAGCTCGTATGCGAAAGATATGGAAGAAGCTTAGTCTCTACTCTTCGAGTGCGGCGAATTCGATAAAGTTTTGTGAATCCGAGATAGAATGAGAATTAGCCAACAATGTCTAAATGAAAGTTGTATTACTCATAAATACCAACACGTGGATATAAATAACGTCAAAAACGAAGCGTGTATGCAAAAGATATGGACGAAGCTTAGTCTCTACTTTTCGAGAGCGGCGAATTCGAATACAGTTTTGTAAATCTGAGATACAATAAGAATTATCCGACGGGGTCTAAATGAAATTTGTAGTACTCGTAAATACCAACGCATGGATATAAATAACGTAGAAAACGGAGCTCGTACGCAGAAGATACGGATGAAGCTTAGAGACTACTTTACTATAAAACTCCTATAAATAAAGGGTGAACTCCTCATATTTTCTTCACACCATAAAACTTTCTTTCTCTCTATAACGTCTCTCTAGCCTCCCTAAACCCCTCTCAAGTCTAGGTAACCTCCATAGCACTAGGAGGAAGCCTCGGAGTGCCCGACGGCTCCGAGAAGAAAAGCTTTCGGCTAGGAAACGTGCTCCAGCGTAGCCTGGTTTTTTAATAAAAACTCGTTGTAAGTGAGCTACGCCTACACTATTTCTAATATAGCTTTTATTTAAATATAGTAATGTTATTAGGACCTTATAATAATTGTTGGATTTCATAAGTGTTATATGCCAAAATAGTCCTGCTCTCCGGTGTTTTATGTCTGGCCCCCGTCTGTACATAGTGGTTAGAAAGTATTGTTAAAACCCTTATATAATAATAATAATACTAATAATTAGTCACGGTAAGTATTAGATTAAATCTAGTGGTAATAATATTAGGTTTTGTCGAAGGAAATTATTTTAAAGTAAACGAAGTGTTGTTCGAGTACCGAGTCACCACCTTATCAAGTAAGTGCATAGTTACTTTCATCTTAGACATAGATATGAAGTATTTTATATAAACTATGTGCTATGTGTGTATATGGTATGAATACTTGCTGTCTGTGCTGGGTGAAAGATTTTCATACATGTTTTAAATTATTTAAACTGTATACGTATTTTATATCTACAAAATGTGTGGGTAAAACATGGGTAGATGAAATAGTTTCTGTGTGACAAAAATAAAATGATGAAGAGGTGATATAGACCATGAGGTAAGGGTGAGAGGTGAACCATGAGAGAAGCCTTTTACCTAAGTGATGGCCACGTCATCCAGCAGAGTATGGATGATAACCACAGACTACTAGCAAGCTCGCAACCTGTAGGTGTTTTGAACTGTGTATTCACTAGGTGTACTCTAAAAACCCATCGACATGTATTGTGAGTGGATTCTCGGAAACGATACTGTTGATAAACGAGATAAAACCCATTGATCTGTATTGCGAGAGGAGTCTTGGAAACGATACTGTCGATAAGCGAGATAAACCTTGGTAACTATGGATTTAGTGTCTGTTGAGTAAACCTTGGCAACGATGGATTTTGTACCTATTCCTTAGGATAACCCTTAGGAATAAATGAATGAGGAATAGTTGAATTCTTTGGGTAGAATAAATAAGATAATACGAACGGGTAATTGGGTTGATTATCTAAATGTTTAAACATAATAATTATATTATTTTGGGTTGAAAACCCTATGTACTCAATAGGTTTCCCAACCTGACCCACTCAGTTTATTTATATCACAGGTGTTGATATGAATTCAAATTACACTGAGAGATTAAATGAGATGTAAATCACTAGTGATAATGAATGTAAGTTCTGTTTATGCTTATGTTTCTATATTGACAATGACATCCCAAATGTTTTTAAATGAATAAAAATACATTTCTTCGGAAACGCTTTGATAACGTTTTTATCATTTTTTACTATGAACAAATTCCACAACATTTTTATTAAAAAAAGTACTCTGATTTTTATAAAGAATAAACAAAACCGGTAAGTCTTTTCTGGCCGTGAAAATGAGGATCTCATAGCCTTGAAGGAATTAAAGTCTGTTGCGAAGGAACGCCATGTTCTCTTCGTACAAGATGTTAAAAAGGTTCGAGAAGATGTCAACTTGAAACTGGAAGAGTTGAAGAAGGAAGTCTCTCACGAGATTCATAATATGCATTCTCAGTACAATTCAATTCAAGAGAATGTCGATATAATTGTTGGGACAGTTCCAAATTTTATCAAGACTTTTCAAGATACTGTGCTGAAGTTCGAATCTAAAGCAATTGATGACAAGGATCAGTTTGCGAAGTTAGTCGAGTTACTTACTGACTTTAAAAATGTTGTATCGAAGCCTTCTCAACATTCCTTTTTAACTCTTGAGTTCCTTACTCAGAAGATGAATGTGCTTGACCAAGTCATTCAGAAGGTTATTGCTCCCATATTGAAGTTTGTTCAACTGTTGCCACAGAATGGCCCACCTGTTGTCACAGTGGTGCAAGGGGGAGAAAAGAAGGAGAGCATAGCAACGAATGTGAATAAAAAGGGAGAAGGTGAGAAAAAGACAACTGAAGATTCGAAAGTTGTTGGAAAGGTGATTTCTACACAAATTCCTGTTTCAATCCCAATGAAGTCTGACCCCATCTCAACAACTGTCATAACCACAAAACCAATTACAAAACCGAAAGGGATTGTGATTGGTTCGGCTACAGAAGGGGGTAGTTCGAGTTCCTCAAAACCGAATCCTAATTTGAAAGATAAAGGGAAAGGTGTTTTAATTAAAAAGTCTAAAGAAGAAAAGAAAGTAGAAGTTGAGGCTGAAATCGAACTTCAGAGGCATGTCCAAAGTATTTTGAGGCTGAGGGAGAATGATCCACCTGGTATGGACAAAGGTGATCCTAGGAAGCTATATTCATATGAATCAATCGAGTCGAGAGTTGCATTTAATCACATGTATGCCTTCGAGAAGAAATCGAGAAAGATCTATTGGATTGCTAACACTGATTTCAGTCAGTTAGACTTTCCGTTCAACGAAATGATGTTTATCACTGCACAATACAAAGTTAGTGAGAAATTCAAGAACCCAGATGATTATACATACATGAAAATTTGTTTTCATGCTGTACTTGGAAAAGATCAAGATGAAGTGTGGTCCCTGGTCAAGATCAAGAAAGTTATTGCTATTAAGAAGGATGTCATGTTAGAAGACATGATACAAAATTTCAGGTATCATGTTGTTCGTGCAAACAACAAATCATTGGACTTCAGCATTGCAGACTTCCCTCTAATGAACTTGAATGATCTTATTCAAGTTACATTGCTTTTAAAAGAAATGGAAGCATCTCAACTCAAGGGTACAGACAAAGAAGTGTTCAGACTAGGTCTTGCTCACATTAAAATCTTTATTGACAATTATTATAATTGTCTGGCCCTGACGGACGAAGAGTTGGCTTCAAGTATGTATAGGAAAGTAACTGTAGTGATGGAAGCTTCGACGCCACAAGCTGGGTTGAAGAAGTATGTTGATGGAGAGATGTTTGAAACCATTTGGTTTAGTTTTTGCTGGGAAGGACACGAAGGGAAAGGCTAAGAGGTTTCTCTTTCAAGTTGCTAAGATCGAAAGATATACAACGTCAAAATATACGAACTTTATAGTTCGTATGAACAACTGCATGAAAAACAACGATGGTGACAAGAAGGAGTTAAGGAAGGTTTTAACCTGGTACTCGGAGATACGAAGGATGATGTACTTTGTTGCTCAGATTCTAACGAATTGAGTAGTTCGACTCGTTTATAAAGGGGGAGATTGTAAGGGTTGAAGTCCTATAAAGAGTCGAATAGTGTTTAGTCAATTTCGTGTGTAACATATTTGCTAGGTCACTTTTGTACAAAGCTTAATGGTTTTAGACTTAGTGTTTTTTGTACTCTCTGTTTCCCTATAAATAGGGACTAAGCTTAGATTTGGATGGACGAATTTTCCAATTTCATTATCTGTTTTGTAATCGAGCTTATTGAGAGTAATACAAACTTCAAAGTCTTATTTACTTTCTGAGTTCATCACATTGATTGATCTTGTTCTTAATCGATTTCTCGAATACAATTCTTCTACAGACATTATTCTTTTCACAATCTACCAAATTTTGGGTTATCTTTTCAAAGTACAATGGTGTAATAGGGAAAAAATAGGATATTGTGATAAACATATAAGTCAAAGTAGAATGACTTTTTTGCACCTTGGATTTCCATGTGAAAAAAATTATTCTTAACATTCATACCTAATGTAAATTGGAACCAGTCCTTCAACTTTCGGGAGAGTTTTAAAATGTTCTTACAACATTGACATCATTTCTCTCTCTCTCTCTCTCTGTGTGTGTGTGGGGGGGGGGGGGGGTATTTTTGTATGACTAGGGGCAAAAATGGAAATAGTTTTGAATTTAAAAGTGCACAATTTTTAGCTATAAACTAATCAAACATTAGCAAGACAAGTTGAAATTTACCAACTCATGTAAAAGTATTACTATAATAATTAGTTTATAGTAGAGCTCATTGTAGATTTACTATATCAGAGACTATTCTGGTAAACTTACTTGAAAGGGGACCATTGTATTAACACATTCTATATCGGGGACCATTCCTATTATCATCTCATGTTTATCCTATTTTGGATGACACAATTATAAGTGGAGGTGTGGTTTACTTCTTATTGTTTAACTATGACATTTTGCGATTTGATTTATATTTAGAAGAATATTTAGTGATATATGCACCTTCTATTATTAATAATTGAACTTGTATGCATCGAGACTTATTAAGTTTGACGGAAAATAGGGATATTTTTCTATAAGTGAAGATCATTTGTGGACTATTTGTGTTTTCATTAGAATTATGTGGGTTAAAGTAGATGTTAGTAATTACAATGCCGGTGCAAATGAATGGTGAGATTATTAAAACAATCCCTTTCATTTTTTTTAAAGGAAATACGATTGAATGTTTCAATTTGTCACATCGTTCCCATGAATTATTTTTATTTCGTTTAAATTTTGAGATAGTGACTATGTCAAGTAGAAATATGTGATTTTATATATTTTAAATTGCATTCCAAAACCGTTATTTTTTCTTATGAACATTTTTACTATTTTATATTCGTTTATGATTGAATACTTTATTTTTTTGTTTATAGTTTTAATCGTTAACTCATGTTTTTTATGATATTAATCTTTTTTATGTTGCTTTATTTTTTTTATGGTGTTAGATTTTTATAACTTTATATGTACTTTTTTATATGTTCTCACGCATTTAACGCGAGTAATAATCTAGTTCTATTGATAATGAAGCTTTTTATTCCATTTTTTGAAACATTAATTTATGATTAACAATAAAAGATAAGTTTTTATTCGAAATTTAACCTGATTTCGTATAATTTGAATGGAATATTGGAGATTTTAGTATAAGAATATTGATTTCGTCGGTGTTCTTCGTATTAGCGTGATTAACAATAAAAGATAAGTTTTTAATCCAAATCTAACATGATTTCGTATGAATTGAATAGAATATTGGAGATTTTAGTAAAAGAATATTGATTTCGTCGGTGTTCATTGTATTAGCGTGATGATCAGAAAGGAGAGCGATGCACAGAAAGAAGTCGACGTGACATCGTTGAAATAATAACATCAGCCCAATTTTTTTCTTATTTAAGCTAGCCCACCTAGCATTATAAATGCATTTAATTTCTTGTTAAACCTAAATACCTCTAATGAGCTCGATTAATCACAGTTAGTTCTTGTAGTTCTCACCATTTAATTGTGTGTGTATGTGTGTCTATATATATATATATATATATATATATATATATATATATATATATATATATATATATATATATATATATATATATATATATATATATATAATTTCAAATTTACAAAATTATACAAATAATCATTGAGGTTTATTGTATGTTGCAAATTTGGTTCAAGGGTAAAGTAGTCTTTTCAGTAAAATATAACGGCTGAAAAAGTTTGTTTTAGTGTCGGAATGATCATTCATAAAATTTTGCAAAATACGGAGACTAATGTAGTAACGTCCGTAATAGAATTCCTTAAAATGTAATATTTTGTAAACTACATGGGCCAATTATTATATTTTATCTGCGTCTAACTATAATTAAACACAACATTACGTTTATATAAATAGTATCTTGTTCAACTAAAAGCGATGTATCACCAAGACACCAAACCTTGAAATGTAAATAGAACTTAACCTTGTGCTATAATAAATATTCAATTTCATATAAAAACTAAATTATCATTTAAACTGTTTAGTTAACGATAAACGACTTTAGAAAGTTATATATCACCTAACCCGTCTAATTTGCTACTAGAAAAATAGAAAATAGCTTCTAAGAGTTGAATTCCCACATACAAAACATATTACTATTTCATCTGTCTTAATAAATAACGGATCGTTTATTTTTCTCTTGAGAGCTACATATCATCTAACCATCGAAATTCAAAAAAAAAACAAAAATAAATAAATAAACAGCCTCTGATTATTAAATTTACACAGATAAAAGTTTATTATCTAAAGAGAGAGATAATCTACAAGACAACCAAAATGCGCACATTTTTCAGATTCGTGAATAAAATAAAACGTTTTATTTGGTGGATTTAATCGGGTCTTGGTCTAATGTTTTTTTAACACTTTTAGTTTAATCGACCAAATCGAATAAACAAATTTTTGATAAAATTTCAATATTTTGGATCAGTTTATGTTTTAATTTTAAACTTTATATTTTAAACAGAAAAATCCTGATTATCTAATTTTATACGATAATGTGTTATTTTCCATTGAAAAAAATACGAAGTTTTTCTTTAATTTGGGCAAAATATAAAATAATCGAAGCTTTTTGTTCAACAAATAAAAGTTTGTGATTAAACTGTAAACTGAACTAAAATGATGAGCTTTTATCAGACATTTCCCAATCGAATAAAGTTATAAAGCCTAAAAGCAATTCCAATTAGACATGAAGGTCAACTAACCAACCATATAACTTTCTTGTATTATACCTTCTATAGGTAGTGATCCATTGATATAGGAGATGACAATGACAACTAGTGTTATATACATCTAGTGACCGAGTTGGTCGATTTAAAACAACCATTATACCCTTGATAAATTTATTTTTTGTGAGAACGCAATTTCAATCCAAGATAATATTAAATGTGAAACAGTTTTAACATGAATTCATAGAAATAAATAGAATATTCGAAAATTAATACAAGATCCAAAAGAATGTCATGGAACACTATAATTGGTTAGTCTTTAAAAAAAATCGATTGGAATGTTATAATTTGTTTTTTACAAACATTGAAAGTTCATGATCAAATATATGTGAGAAACTATTATGTAACATCCCAAAAGAGTGGTAATTTTTCATTTTTAAATCCATCAATTTGTTCCAAAACAATCATAGTATATGTCACACCCCCAAACCGGAATGACGGAAACGTTCGGGGGGGGGGGGGGGGGGGGATGACTTCATGTGGTAACGTAACAAATGAATACATAGTAAAGAAAGCAATACAACCATCATATATATAATTGAAAGTTTACATTGTTTAAAAGAGTACATGTTCAAAACCAATTACAATATGATGTCAAAATATGAATTTAAACTAGTGCCGCTGCGTTCCTTCTTCAAAAGTTGTTTAGTACCTGTAATTACTGCGTCCCTGGGACATACAAGTAGTTGTGAAAGAGTAGATCAGCATTTAAGTTGGTGAGTTTCATAAGCATTTAATGATAGTTTTTGTATGAAAATGAAATGGTTCGTTTGTGTTTGTTAATCTCTAGAAAATCCCATATTTCCTACTGGTATAAGCGTAGCCTTAAATCAAGACCAAGACCAATATATGTTAAAAAGTTGATGTTTTCCCATCTATGAATGATGGTTAAAAGTTCCAAACGTATATCACAAGTTGGTTTTTCATGCATAAAGTAAATGAATCTATGTACGTATAAAATCTCCATTTCATCTGTAAAACCTCGTAAATCAATATGTTCTTAATACTCTATGTGAGTTTTATAACCATGCTATTGACAAGGAATGCCTATACACAACGTTCTTCAGGCGTTGAAATGTTCTGACGTTTGTCACCCCAAATGGTGTACTGTAGCTAACAGTCAGGGTGCGGGGTTGTCAATCCCATATAGATCTATACACAAACACCATGCTCCCCCTCCAATGGATTCTGGTATATAATACAGGACTTGAAATGTGTACTCAAGCGTACATGAAGTTTAATGTCTCACAAAACTAGTATAAAACAGATTTACGTGTAAAAATGTCCGTCTGTTCTTGTACATGATAGTAACTTCTTGAAATAGTATTTCTAGTATGTAAAAGTTCGTAGTATTCTCGTAAAACTATACCTATTATAGTTTTCCAAAAGTGTGTTTCGTTTGTATAAAAATTCCTAGTGAAAATGTTCACTTGTTGTGAAAAGTATAGTTTTTGTAGTGCCAAAACCAACGCACATAAATATAGTATAAGTAGTGTGTCTGATTTACATAAATACATAAATCGTTTCTTATTCCATAAGATAAAATGTTATCATGATATAATTTGCATATGAAAGTTTCCTTAATATAGTTATAAATCACATATGATTCCGTTGATAAAAAGCGTATAATGAAACTTTATATAACACACAATAATAATCGAGTGTTTTGCTTGTACCCCCCCCCCCCCCTTAAAAGCATAAAATGTATTTATAAAACATTTAAAAGTGTGAATTATAGGGGTACGAACTCACTTGAAAGATCGGAGAAAGTGAGATGAAAATCGAGCAGAACTTCGGCTTGTGAAAGTCGATTTTCTCAGGATTCTCGGGGATCTTGGGAGTCTCGAGAGCGTAGAATCCTTCCTTCGGAACTTGAGTGTGAAAACCTGGGCTTCGGGAGCTTAATCGCAGAGTTTCAGCACGAGAGATGGAAGAATGGAGCACCTAAACCCGGCACCCCAAGAGTTCTATTTATAGGGGTGATTTTTGAGTGCCACATCATAGCAAAGGGTGTGCCACGTCGTGGGGAGCAATTCTATCCTCTTCCATTGATGGGACGCCCTCAGTCACTTGCCGGGTCGCGGCAAAGCTGTGCCACGTCGTGGCAAGCCTGACAACCTCAGATTTTGGACCCCGAACTTGTAAAATTCATAACTTTTGCGTACGAGCTCTGTTTTTGACGTTCTTTATATGCACGTGTAGCTGAAAACATGATCTAAAACTCTCATTTAGACTTCATAGGCTAATTTTGAATTTATTTTTAACGGGTTGGGACACGAAAAATCCGTTAAAAATCTATAACTTCTTCATCCGATGTCCGTTTTCGTCAGACTTTTCGCCATTGCGCTACTAATGTCGAGACCTTCGATTCTCATTTAGGTTGTTTTGGTCAAAATCCTCTCGAGCTCTATGTCGAGTTTTTAGTTGTCTACTGCTATACCTGAATCTTGGAAAAATCATAACTTCCTCAAATGAAGTCAGAGTTGGACGTTCTTTTTATGTACGATCACGGTTTAATTTTATCTACAACTTTCATTTAGATACTTAAGGCTAAAAACTATTGTATTGAAACTTCATGTTTTTCGTTTAATCGGTGTTGCCGGTTTTGTCGGAAATCTTAGAATGGTCATAACTTCTTCGTTATAACTCGGATTTTAGTGTTCTTAGTATTTCTATAAACCTTGACACATTATCTAGCATAATAGACATTCCTATAGAGACTTTTCCACAATTTATTTTCGAAGTTAATTTCATTATTTCAAAAGTAGCTACAATACTTGACTTTTTAGGTCATTACATAGAGTCGAAATATCGGGTTGTCACATCATCCCCCCCCCCCCCCGGTTAGAGGGAATTTCGTCCCGAAATTTAATGTAAGAAAGATATTTGTGAATCAGAGAAAAAGATGTGAGTACTTTTGTTTCATCTGATCTTCGTGTTCCCATGTGAATTCAGGTCCTCTCTTGGCGTTCCAACGCACTTTCACGATGGGTCTGCGACTTTGTTTTGTTTGTTTGACCTCTCGGTCCATGATTTCTACCGGTTCTTCCACGAAGTTGAGGCTCTCGTTGATCTCGATCTCGTCGAGTGGGATAACAACAGTCTCATCGGACAGACACTTTTTCAAGTTCGATACGTGGAAGGTTGGGTGTATGTTACTAAGTTCACGTGGTAGATTAAGTTTGTAAGCTACAAGGCCGATTCTGGAGAGAATCTCGAAAGGCCCTATGTACCTTGGATTTAGTTTTCCACGCTTTCCAAAGCGTATTAAACCTTTCCACGACGAGCCTTTCAATAGAACGCGGTCTCCTACTTGAAATTTCAAAGGTTTCCTCCGTTGGTCAGCGTAGCTTTTCTGTCGGTCTCTAGATGCTTTCAACCGTTCACGAATCTGAACGATCTTCTCTGTCGTTTCTCGTATGATTTCCGGACCGGTGAGAGTGTTTTCAGTATCTCGTCCTTTAGCTAGTTGTGTGTCGCCAACTTTGGTCCATCACAGAGGGGATCTGCACTTGCGGCCATAGAGGGCTTCAAATGGAGCAGTATTTATGCTCATATGATAACTATTATTGTATGAAAATTTGACAAGAGGTAAATGGATATCCCATGCCTTTCCAAAGTCAATCACATAGGATCTCAGCATATCTTCCAAAGTTTGTATCGTTCTCTCACTTTGCCCGTCTGTTTGTGGATGGTAAGCTGTACTCATGTTTAGTCTAGTCCCTAGGGAACTTTGTAGTGACTGCCAAAACCTTGATGTAAATCTACTATCTCTATCGGATATAATGGACATCGGAACCCCATGCAATCTCACTATTTCCCTTATGTAAGTTCTTGTAAGCCTTTTCATCTTGTCAGTCTCCTTGATTGGTATAAAATGCGTGGATTTGGTCAATATGTCGACGATGACGCATATGGTATCAAGTCCACCCGTTGTCTTAGGCAACTTGGTTATGAAATCCATAGTAATTCGTTCCTATTTCCATTCCGGTATCTCTGGTTGTTGTAGAAATTTAGAAGGTTTCTGGTACTCGACCTTAACCTTAGTGAAAGTAAGACATTTACTTACAAAGGTAGCAATCTCTGCTTTCATGTTAGGCCACTACTACAGTTTCTTAAGATCCAGATACATTTTATATGAACCTGGGTGAACGGAATACCTCGTGTTGTGCGCTTCAGTCATGACCACATACCTGAAACTACCATGCCTTGGTGTCCAGATACGTTCGATGAGATAATAGGCTCCGCCACCCTTGATTTCTAGATTCTTTTCCATTCCTCTCAGGGATTCACCCATCACATGCTCGGGTTGTAAAGCTTCCAGTTGAGCCTCCTTAATTTGTGTGGATAAGTGGAAATGGATGGTCATATTCAGATATTTGACTCTCCGACCAGTGTATTCTTTTCGACTGAGAGCATCAGCTACTACATTGGCCTTGCCAGGATGATAACGAATCTCACATTCGTAATCATTGAGTAACTCGACCCATCATCGTTTTCGCATGTTGAGCTCCTTCTGATCGAAAATGTGTTGAAGGCTCTTGTGGTCGGTGTAAATAGTACTCTTCGTTCTGTACAGGTAGTGTCTCCAGATCTTTAAAGCAAATACCACTGCTCCTAACTCAAGATCGTGTGTTGTATAGTTTACTTCGTGTGTCTTAAGCTAACGGGAGGCCCAAGCAATAACCTTCCCTAACCAATCCCTTGATTCGATGCATCGCAATATACTACAAAATCTTCTATCCCTTCGGGGAGGGATAGTATCGGTGCGGTGCATAAGGCTTGTTTTAGTGTTTGGAATGCCTTCTCTTGTTTTGCTTCCCAGTCAAAGACCACGCCTTTCTGGGTTAATGTAGTAAGAGGTTTCGCGATGCTAGAGAAGTTCTTTATGAATCTGCGATAGTAGCCAGCTAGACCTAGAAATTGACGAATCTCTGTAGGTGTCTTTGGTGCCGATCAGTTCTTAATGGCCTTAATTTTGGAGGGGTCCACATGTATCCCTTTTTTACTAACAACGTGGCCCAAAAATTTGACTCTTCGAATCCAAAATTCGCATTTAGAAAACTTCGCATAGAGCTTCTCCGATCGTAGTGTTTCTAAGACTCTTCGTAGGTGTTGACTATGTTCTTCCTTACTTCGGGAGTAGATAAGTATATCATCGATGAATACGATGACGAATTGATCCAAGTAAGGACGGCACACTCTATTCATTAGGTCCATGAATACTGCTGGTGCGTTGGTTAATCCGAACGGCATTACTACAAATTCGTAGTGTCCATAACGGGTTTGGAAGGCTGTCTTGGGAACATCTTCCTCCAGCACATGTAAATGGTGATATCCGGATCGTAGATCTATCTTCGAGAAGTAGCTCGCTCCTTGAAGTTGATCAAATAGGTCGTCAATGCGAGGCAGAGGGTAACGGTTTTTAATAGTGAGTTGGTTTAGCTCCCGGTAGTTGATGCACATCCGGAACGATCCGTCTTTCTTCTTCACAAACAAGACCGGTGCTCCCCATGGTGAGAAACTTGGTCTAATGAATCCTTTTTTGTGGAGTTCGTTAAGCTGACTAGAAAGTTCTTGCATCTCTGCTGGTGCCAGACGATAAGGCGATTTTGCTATAGGGGTAGCCCCTAGAATTAAATCGATTCTGAACTCGACTTGGCTTTGTGGTGGTAATCCCGGTAGTTCTTTTGGGAAGATATCAGGGAAGTCACGTACCTCTGGAATGTTGTTTATATCATTTACTTCCCGACTCGTATCAACGATGTGTGCAAGAAATGCCTGATAATCCTTCCGCAAACACTTTCGAGCTTGGATGCACGAAATGATGCGAAGGTTTGTACTTGATTTGTCGCCGTAAATCACTAATGTTTCATTGTTAAGGAGATTTAGATGAACGGATTTTTCAAAGCACATGATGTCGGTGCGAAGAGGACTTAACCAATCCATGCCAACTATGATGTTGAAACTTTTTATTTGGACTGGCATGAGGTTGATTAGGAAAGAGTGACCATCTAAAGTTAATGTACAACCCATGTATATGCAATTAGTGTTTTCCGTTTTTCCATTTGCCATTTCTACAGTGAATGATTCTTCTAACATGCTAGGTTTACGTTTAAGTAAGTGAATAAAGTTTTGGCTCACGAAGCTTCTCTCTTCTCCGCTATCGAATAGCATGCATGCATATGAATTATCGAGAAGAAACGTACTAGCAACTACTGTAGGATCGGCTACGACTTCCTCGTGACCAATAGCTAATACTCATCCTACTACGCTGGTATTCGCTGCCTTTGGGCAGTTTCTTTTGTAGTGGCCCACTTCGCCACAACCGTAGCATGCTTGACCTACACCAGCATTGGGAACTTGAGTGATCAGCTTTATAGGGGCCTTGCAGAAACGGACAGTGTGTCTCTTTCTGTTGCAGTTGGAGCACTGCATTTCCCGACAAGGTCCGTGGTGGTGGTAATTGCACTTCGTGCACTTTGGGAGGTTGCCCACATAAGGCTTTGTTGGGTAGAGATTTGTAGGAACGGTAGTAGGTACCGTCGCAACGTTTACGGAAACCAGTTGTTGTTTCTTCGAGGATTCTTGGGAAGATCCACCCTTCCCCTTATTCCACCATCTCTTCTTCTTGTTGTTGTTATTGTTGTTTCGCTTTTGTGGTTCTGGTGCAGAAGTTGTTGAGTTTTGATGATTTCCGTGATTAATAAGCGATTGTGCCAGCTCCTTGGCACTTTCAAAAGTGTCAGGTTTTGAAGCTACCACGCTTGACTAAATTTGGGGAGACAGTCCCCAAATGTATCGCTCTATTTTCTTGCTCTCGGGAGCAATCATATATGGGCAAAGGATTGCCAGATCACAGAATCTGTTGGTGTAAGTTTTTATGTCGGTACCTATCATTCCCAGAGTCCAGAGTTCGTGCTCGAGTTTTTGAATCTCTCCTCGTGGACATTACTCCCTCATCAGCATGATTTTCAAGCTTTCCCAACTTATTGAGTTTGCCACTGTTAGGGTAAGTACCTTAACGTGGCCATTCCACCAAGTTAAAGCCCTATCAGTAAGTGTGTAAGTTGCAAACTTGACTTTGCTATGCTCGGGGCAAGAGCAGATTTCAAAGACTGATTCCATCCTTTCAATCCACTGCCTTAAAATCATCACTCCACTCGTTCCATTAAACATCCGGGGTTTAGCATTCGTAAATTCTTTATAAGTGCACTCCCGGGGTTGCCCATGACTATTGCCATGGTTTGAAGGATGTATCCCAACTCTTGAACCAGTAGTAGCAAGGGTATTGATCTGTGACATGGCAGCTGCTACAGCTACGGTGACTGCTGCCTGGAACATGACAGCATCAAATTGAGGAGGTGGAGGTGGTGGTGGTATCGGTGATTCCCCACCATTGTTTCGTCTCGGATTTCTACGTGGAGGCATCCTTCAACTAAAGATTGAAAACACAAGGGTAAGAAGTCCATAGTATAGAAAATATATGTGTCTCATGAACTAAATTGCTATAGTTTAACAACAGTTGATACTATGAGTCTTAAAGATAGAAGAACAAAGTTTATTTGTAACTCCAAATATATGAACAAGCGTATGGTTTTCCCCATAATATTTTAAAGATTGAACGAAATACTCAACGTAGTAATAATAGCGTGCGAATTATATTAATATAATAGATGATACAACGATCACAAAAATTTGACCCTTAAAAGTGTCTCCGATTACAAGAATTTTAAGAAAGTAAAACTTTTAGCCGAGGTCCTAACTTATAACAAAATTTGAGGTTCTCGCAAGTACTACTTGCGACGTGTGTTGCGCTTGGAGCTTGACTCCATATCCGATTGCTTTGACTCCATAAGACGCCTATCGAAGGCGGCTTGTTGTTCCCTCAACTCCGCGAGGACTACATTCATTTGTGTTTGGAATGCGTCGGCACGGAGGTGGGTATCATTCTATAACATATTTAGACGACGGATGTCAGCTGTGTGAACTTGTACTTCCACGTTGACTTCGCGGATTCGATTTGCTTGGACCCCTGATTGATAGGACTGGTTGGCCAGTTTACCTACCATAACCGGAAGTGCTCTGTCGGCTGAACCTCCGTTTCTGGTGTCGTAGAAGTTTCGACACATATCGTAGGGAGAGCGTATCCCTTGTTGTTAGCTCCAATAGGTGAGGTGACTTCCCCAAACGGGAGTCGGTTCCTGGAAGTTCCTCCTAATGGCTGGAGAGTTGACTATTTCTGGTCCTGAGTCTGTACCACAATCGTCCCCTTCTTCCAATTCGATAGGTTCTTCATCCTCTTCTGGATCCTCCTCTACCCATCCTCCATTGCCCTGGTTCGGGTAGTAGGGGTCCCCTTGTGGGTGAAATCCATCCATTTGACTATACGAGAATAGGGTTATAAGATTTGAGCAAAACTTGAAAACATGTAACACTAATTAATCTATTGTACGCATCAAATACTCCTATAGTATTTAAATTGTGCGTTTGATACTAGGGTCCACTTTGGTAAGTTTTGACTTGTTGCTCACTACGATCATTCCTCGATATACGTTAGTCCAATCTCAGATAAATATAGTTGATCAGGCTATACTCAACCCAAATTTGATTACATATCTCGAGAACTAATCGTAGTGTCCAACTCATCTTAATACTTTTTGTATAGTTCTCATCATGAAAATATGTTGTTGTATGCATGTATTTTGTATTTTTCATGACCTAAAATAATCTATTTAAATGAAATAAGGATTTTAGGTGTGAAAACCTTTTGTCAGAGACTTTGAGTCCCTAAGCATTTATAGTTTGTATATCTTATGAGGTTCGATACACTTAGTTCACTATAAACATTGCTCTTATATCAATCTGTCACACCCCCAAACCGGAACGGCGGAAACGTTCAGGGGGGGGGGGGGATGACTTCATGTGGTAACGTAACAAATGAATACATAATAAAGAAAGCAATACAACCATCATATATATAATTGAAAGTTTACATTGTTTAAAAGAGTACATGTTCAAAACTAATTACAATATGATGTCAAAATATGAATTCAAACTAGTGCCGCTGCGTTCCTTCTTCAAAAGTTGTTTAGTACCTGTAATTACTGCATCCCTGTGACATACAAGTAGTTTTGAAAGAGTAGATCAGCATTTAAGCTGGTGAGTTTCATAAGCATTTAATGATAGTTTTTGTATGAAAATGAAATGGTTCGTTTTTTTTTTGTTAATCTCTAGAAAATACCATATTTCCTACTCGTATAAGCGTAGCCTTAAATCAAGACCAAGACCAATATATGTTAAAAAGTTGATGTTTTCCCATCTATGAATGATGGTTAAAAGTTCCAAAGGTATATCACAACTTGGTTTTTCGTGCATAAAGTAAATGAATCTATGTACGTATAAAATCTCCATTTCATCTGTAAACCTCGTAAATCAATGTGTTCTTAATACTCTATGTGAGATTTATAACCATGCTATTGACAAGGAATGCCTATACACAACGTTCTTCAGGTGTTAAAATGTTCTGACGTTTGTCACCCCAAATGGTGTACTATAGCTAACAGTCAGGGTGCGGGGTTTGTCAATCCCATATAGATCTATACACAAACACCATGCTCCCCCTCCAAGGGATTCTGGTATATAATACAGGACTAGAAATGTGTACTCGAGCATACGTGAAGTTTAATGTCTCACAAAACCTAGTATAAAACAGATTTACGTGTAAAAATGCTCATTTGTTCTTGTACATGATAGTAACTTCTTGAAATAGTATTTCCAGTATGTAAAAGTTCGTAGTATTCTCGTAAAACTATACCTATTATAGTTTTCTAAAAGTGTGTTTCGTTTGTATAAAAATCCTTAGTAAAAATGTTCACTTGTTGTGAAAAGTATAGTTTTTCTAGTGCCAAAACCGACGCACATAAATATAGTATAAGCAGTGTGTCTGATTTACATAAATATATAAATCGTTTCTTATTCCATAAGATAAAATGTTATCATGGTATAATTTGCATATGAAAGTTTCCTTAATATAGTTATAAATCACATATGATTCCGTTGATAAAAAGCGTATAATGAAACTTTATATAACACACAATAATAATCGAGTGTTTTACTTGTATCTCCCCCCCCCCCCTTAAAAGCATATAAAAGTATTTATAAAACAGTTAAAAGTGTGAATTATAGGGGTACGAACTCACTTGAAAGATCGGAGAAAGCGAGATGAAAATCGAGCAGAACTTCGGCTTGTGAAAGTCGATTTTCTTAGGATTCTCGGGTTTCTCGGGAGTCTCGAGAGCGTAGAATCCTTCCTTCAGAACTTGAGTGTGAAAACCTGGGCTTCGGGAGGGCTTTGGGAGCTTAACCGTAGAGTTTCAGCACGAGAGATGGAAGAATGGAGCACCTAAACCCGACACCCCAAGAGTTCTATTTATAGGGGTGATTTTTGAGTGCCACATCGTGGCAAAGGGTGTGCCACATAGTGGGGAGAAACTCTATCCTCTTCCATTGATGGGACGCCCTCAGTCACTTGCCGGGTCACAGCAAACCTATGCCACGTCGTGGCAAGCCTAACAGACTTGAATTTTTGGACCCCGAACTTGTAGAATCCATAACTTTCGCGTACGAGCTCTATTTTCGACGTTCTTTATATGCATGCGTAGCTGAAAACATGATCTACAACTCTCGTTTAGACTTCATCAGCTAATTTTGACTTTATTTTTAATTATTTATTTTTAACGGGCCGGGACACGAAAAATCCGTTAAAAATCTATAACTTCTTCATCCGATGTCCATTTTCGTCAGACTTTTCGCCGTTGCGCTACTAATGTCGAGACCTTCGATTCTCATTTAGGTTGTTTTGGTCAAAAGCCTCTCGAGCTCTATTTCGAGTTTTTAGTTGTCTATTGCTATACCTGAATCTTGGAAAAATCATAACTTCCTCATACGAAGTCAGATTTGGACGTTCTTTTTATGTACGCTCACGGTTTAATGTTATATAAAAATTTCATTTAGATACTTAAGGCTAAAAACTATTGTATTGAAACTTCGTGTTTTTCGTTTAATCGGTGTTGCCGGTTTTGTCGGAAATCTTAGAATGGTCATAACTTCTTCGTTATAACTCGGATTTTAGTGTTCTTAGTATTTCTATAAACCTTGACACATTATCTAGCATAATAGACATTCCTATAGAGACTTTTGCACATTTTATTTTCGAAGTTAATTTCATTATTTCAAAAGTAGCTACAATACTTGACCTTTTAGGTCATTACATAGAGTCGAAATATCGGGTTGTCACAGTATAAAATATTCTCAACATCAGAGTGAGATCAGTTATCAATGCAAAATAAAATAAAATGGATGTTGTGAGTTCATATCGGACACTTCCATTTCGAACTGGAAGTACTTGAAAATGTTAAACCACAAAACTATAAACATAGAGCGTAGTGAGTTCTCCAAATTACCACATATCATACATATATTGTCGTGGGCTACCCCCATGGTCTTGCATACAAGTTCCATGTGCTACCCCAATGTCTTTCATACCACTGTCATGGGATGAGTCCATGGTCCTCCCTTTCAGTGCATTAGTTATCATGTGGTCTTACACACAAGTGTTATGGGCTACCCCATGGTCTTTCATACAAATGTCATGAGCTACCCTCGGGGTCTTCCATGTAAGTATCACAAAGAAAACTAGCATCCTACATAACACAATCGAGTGAGCCGAAATTGGTTTCTTCGATCCACAAGTAAGGTGAGAAGACTCACCTAATCTGTAGACAAACAAATTTCACACTCGAGCTGTCGAAGCTGGAACTCCCCACACCAATTAATACACCATAAGACCCCAATTAGAAATCAAAGTAATAATTCACACTCAAGGGTCTTGGTCCATAAGCACTCTCTTTCCAGGTAGAGGACCATTTTACCCTTCCAAGACTAGGGACCACTCCAATTGGCCCAAAAAGCCATTTGACCAAAAATCAATTATAGACCTACGTGATGCATATCATGCTCTATGCTCAGCATAGAGCCTTTAGATGGAAACGAGGCAAAACCAAGCTAGCAAAACGGGGTAAAATCAGGCTACGCCCTGCATATGCAAGATTACACCCCGCGTAATTGTTATGTTTTTCCAAATTCTTATTAAGTCCTTAATATACAAGGACCAAACATAAAAATCTTAGATGTGGTCCCAAAAAACATAACTACAAGAAAAACGCGATTTTTCTAGGGAAGGAATCTGTTACGAAAAACTGAAATTTTGTTGCAAACGATGCATATCGACATAATTTGCGACGGCTAATTTACATCATAAGAAACCCTGTAGCGAGAGTTTGTAGGGAAACAATCATTCCGTCGCAATTGTGACAACAAAATGAAATCTGTTGTAGATGGTATTTCGCCGTGTGTTCCGTAGTAGTATTCCATCACAAATTTCGTGGTAGTTCTGCCATCACAAATTTGGTTGTAGTTAATCCCTAGCAAAATTTGCGGTGATGATTCCCTAGAAAACACTATGGTGGTGAATCCCTAGTAAATTTTGTGGTGTTGATTCGCTAGTAAATTCCGTGGTGGTGATTCCCTAGCAAGTTATGTGGTGATGAATCCCTAACAAATTATGTGGTGGTGATTCCCTAGCAAATTCTGTTATACTGAATCTCTAGTAAATTCCATGGTTGTGGATCCCTAGCAACTTCCATGGTCATGAATCCCAAGCAATTTTTGTGGTGTATATTATATAGCAAATTGCATATCAAAGATTCCATATGGATGGATGAATAATTGATTTATAAATCAAATCCAAATTATTTTGTAGTAATATATGAAAAGCAAAAATAAAAAAAAATTAAATAACATTATATCAACACTTTATGACCTACTGGTATTGTTGTTTTGTAATGACATTAATAAGATCCATTGTCGTTTTAAGTTGTTTTTCAAGTTGTCCGACTCTTGCATTATTTTGTTGTTCTTGGGCTTTCATTATTTCTTTAAGCTCTTCGTTTTTCTCTTTTTCTTTAGCAAGAAGCTCCCTCATTTCTTCCATTTCATCATTTTTTTCCGAAATGTAAGAATTCTCTTCCTATGGATGACAATTTGCAAAAGAGACTAACACATAAAGTCTTCTTTTTTGTCATGACCACCAACAACATCATAAAATAGTTTGTCCTCCTCAAATTCAGTACCTTCAACATCCAAGTCTTCCTGTTCTTCTGTATAGGTCGCCTACAAAATAAAAATAATATAATTTAAAAGATATCAAAGTTATGAATGACATTATGTACTAGCTACAATATAAAAGTTTAATTGCATTGAAATAAATATTACATGATTTGTCTATCTTTTTCATTTGTGAATGTGACTCCATCGTGATTCTTCGTGTGTGTATACAACAACAATTCACTATGGGGTGGATCACATCCTAATTTCCTCTTCTACATAAATATCATAAAATGTCAAATATACACATAAAGATAAACATTGATGTACCATTAAAAAATTACCAAATTAGAAGCTATCTTCAAATGATTTGCGGATCAAACATTGTGGGTATGTTGTGCTACTCCACCAGCCGCACCGTTACGCCTATTTTTCTTCTGTTGCACGGATTTTAGCTTGTATTCATGTGTACTCCATTTTACTTGCCAGGAGTTCCATACTTTTTGTGCGATATAAGCTAGTTTAAAGGCATGTGGGTTTCTTTGTGGGTCACGTATAACACTCGATTCTATGTATTCCATTATTCATCTTCATGTATTTTTCTTTTGTGGTAAAAAGGACCCTTCCGTACGTTGGGCATACATTTGGTATGCTTAGCGTACATAAGTGATGCGCATCGGGTGGCTGAGGCTCGTACGCTGGGTGTACGAGTAGGTACGCGGGGGCGTATATGTTAGATATCTAAAACCCTAATCTTTGGACTTGCAACCTATTTAAGCAACCTTGTATCATTTGGAGCAAATCCTAATCAGCCTCCATAGCCACATTTCGTCCCTTAACTCCAGATTTTCATTAGAGTGTGATCCTTGAGCTTAAAGAGTGTTTTGGTGGCCATTTTAGAGAGCATTCAAGAAGGAGAAGGTAGTAAGCAAGTCTTGGGTTTCATTGAGCTTCTAGATCCTGCATCTAGTTCATCTTGAGGAGCTTTAGAGGTATAAAGTCATAACATTGTCATCTCCTTTGTTAGTTTGATCTAGGTTTTTGTTATGGAGTCCTATTTTCATTCTTAGACCCTGTCTTGTGAGTTGAGCAACCCTCGAGACTTGGATGCCTAGATCTAAGCTCTTTGAGCATGTTAGATGCATATAGGTGCCATCTTGAAGGTCGTTTTGATTCCATGCATGAGCTTGAAGTCTTAAATGAATTTTTAATGGGAAAAATAGAGTATTGGAGACCCTTATGGCATGCAAGGGCATAAAGTTTCCAACTTTATGCCCTAGGACATATTAATGGACTTAGATTTGAAGTTTAACGTTGAAATCCCAAGTGTTAAGCACTTAATGGTCATTGGTGCATAACCAGCTTGTACGTAGGGTGTAATATTAAGTACGTTGCGCGTATAACCAAAGGGATCAGTACGCGAAGCGTACTGGAGTGGAACGTTGGGCATACACACCTCAGATGGGTTTGGGCTTCGTGTGGGTTTATGAGCTTATTGGGCCTTATTCTATTTTGGGCATAGTCCTATTTAGGGTTAGTGGACTGTTATTCTATTTTGGGCCATATCTGTATTGGTTGGGCTTGTTAGGCCATGTGAACCATTATTAGCTTTTTATCTTGGACTGTAGGCCCATTATTAAAGAAAGGACTTTTAGGCCATCATGGAAGGGCTTAGGCTTAAGTGTTTGGACTCTTTGACTAGGTTAAGTTATAATCCTAATTTAGGGCTAGATGTATTATTTTTCACTATGAGATTTAGACTATTAGGCGAGCAACTATTATGTTCAGCAGATTAAGGTGAGTCTTCTCACTACATCCATGGGTTGAAGGCATCAAGGTCGGCCCATTATTATGTGATGTTTGGTAATTGAAATTGCTATGGTTGGCTAATTGACATATGTGTTGACTTATCTGAACACCATGGTGGAAGCTCGTGGCACTTGGCAAGACCTTGGGGGGAGCCCATGGCACTGGGATACAAAACCATGGGGGTAGCCCATAACATTCCAAATGAAGATCATGGAGGGAGTCCATGGCAAACTTATGTTAACGTGTGCATGACATTATATTGTTATGTGTTTATGTCTTTTTGGGAAACTCACTAAGTGTGTGCTTATAGTATTGTTATTTGTTTATGTAGTCCCATAGTGAGGTATGTCTTTGATTTCTTTCGTCTTGTTCTTCTTGTCTAATACGTATGCCAAGAAGTCATAGTACTTCTTCTGTAGATATTTTTTTAGCCTTAGTGTAAGAGATAAGCTTCAAGTTTTGACTCGACTTGTCATCGTAGATGATCATGGTCTCTTTGTTAGGTAGAGTTAGTCATACAACTTTTTTGAAACAAGGAATTTCAACAAGATGCATAGACAACCAACCCATGCCGATAATGATGTCGAAACTCCCAATATTCATTAGCATTAAGTTGACATAGCATGTTTGGTCGTTGAAAGTTAAGAGGCACTTTCGTAAGATTTCGGTGGTGTTTTCTATCTGACCATTTGCAATTTCTACTTCGTATGCAAAGTCTAATTTACTAGACTCGTGATTTAGTAGTTGTTTAAATGATGGAGTTATAAAACTTCTATCGGCAGCGGAGTCAAACAGAATTGTAGCATACAAGTTATTGATGAGGAACGTACCAGTAACCACCGATGGATCTTGTATGGCATCTTTGTTCCCTATCACGAAAGCCCGACCACGAGCATTCCCATCACCCTTCTTCCACATTGGGCAATTTCTCTTGATGTTCCCTTTTTCTCCACATTCAAAACAAGCTCCTCCTCCACCAGAACCCGATCCATTACCCCTTCTCGGTACTGCAACGACTATTGCCATTCCCCAAAAAAAGTTTTCAGTCTGACCTTTCTTGTTACATTTAGCACAATGGAAACATTCTCCCTTGTGGTTTGCATTGATTGCATATGGGCATATTCCCAATGTAACCCTGTTTTAAGATTGGAACTGGGGCTGGTACCATAGTATAGACCTTTTCATTTTGATGCTTTTTATGTTGGTTATGGTTCTCTCCATTGGACTTGCGTTTGTGGTGGTTGTTGCTAACTTTTGGAGTTTCAACTTTCGCTAACATTGATCCATTTTAGATTTCGTTCTTGATCAATTTCAGTGCTAGACGCTTAGCGCTGAGATATGTGGTAGGTTTTGATGAAAGTACCATTCCATTTATTTTTGGAGCCAGACCCCATATATAACGCTCCACTTTATTGTTTTCTGGTTTCACCATGCCTGGACAAAGGAGTGGAAGATCATTAAACCTTGTTGTGTAAGCCTTGACTTGCCAAAAGAAAGGAACTACAATTTACTTAGAACCGATTCCCTACCTCCGACTCCTTAGTTACCTGAGAATACACATTTTTAAAATACGTCATCAAAAATTATTAGTGAGCTCCACAGGTTTTGACTCTGTGAGTTTTATAAAAAGAAATCTTTATAAAGAATGAAATGTTTCACGAAATAAGTTGTGAAAAACATGGTCAAAAAGGTTACTGATATGCTTCGTGTGAGTCCTGATACTTGAAAACTAGTACGAGTGTCCATGTTACTTATTTACAGTAAAAGTAAATTTTAACGTATTTTTTGGAAGCAAAATATTTAGTCTTTGTATAAATAGACACTAACAATCGGTTTAACAATCTACAAACAATATTCATACTACATACAGCCTCATCCTAGTGTGTATTAGTATATTTATATCCGGTACTTTGTTATAGTTCGCGATTGTTTGGGTTTAAAGAATTTTGGTTGTAATGCTCAAAAATGTAAAACTGCTAAAGTTCTAATAGGACAACGATCGTATGTGTCCCTATACGAGTTTAAACAGTACGTCGAATGTAAGTGACCATATGTATTTTTAGACAGTACTCCGACTATAAGTGAATAATAAAGTTCATATAGCACCCCGGCTGTGAGTGAACAAAATCGACATAGTCTAAATCATCTTATCTTATGAGGTCGTCAACATGATCATATTAGAAATACTTGTTATAATTCACACTTTTATAGCTATTAAAGTATGTGTGAATTAAACAATATCATTATTTGTGTATTTCTCATTTGCAACAAAACTTTGTATATGTATTTGAAAGACCAAACAGCAAGATAAATCAAAAGGGCAATTTTGTCCTTGTTTTTAGAAAATCATAGAAAAATCATCGTAAGTTGAAATCTAGATCCGTAAACTATAAAGTTTATAAAATGAGTGTACTTTGTCCATCATTTTTACCCTGACCTTATGTGGTTCCTAACCAGAGTGAAAATGTTCATTTTTACAGGCTGGTACGAATATGTTCTAAAATAATAGGCAGTTTTACAAAAATTATTATAAATTGTAGAAAAATCATATGAATGCATGCAAGTAGTTCTTGAAAATTTATAAACCTGAACTATTCCCATATTGTACATTTTTGAAATCCATTAAGTTTAAGGAGGGAAAAACAGTCCCTGAACATACCATAACATTTCTGCGAGAAGCTGAAATTTAAGCTTAGATATGTTTAGTGACATAACTTGCATTTTTAGTTAGCAAAGCCTTTAAATCTTTCAACTATAAGTTTTTTAGTGTTTATACTCCCCAAAAACTTGTAAAACATAAAAGAGGGACCGTAGAAAACTCACTTTTGTTGCGTTGAGTGAGTCGGTTTGAGAATGGTTCGTATGGTTTCGGGTTCCACTCAAGCTCGCGGTTTGAGTATTCTTTTGGATATCTTATGTGACATTTTTCTCGGGACTCCGGGAGCTAGGGGCAGCGTTTCCGAGCCGAAAGACCATTTTTCTCGGGACTCCAGGAGCCTCGGGGCTTCCTTCGGGTGCTAGGGGGTTTACCTAGGCTTTAGGGGGGTTAGGGAGGCTTAGAGAGAGAGTTTAGAAAGAGAAAGAAGAGGGTTGAGGTGTGAAGAGAAGGCTAGACCCGACACCTATATTTATAGTGAAAAAATATGATGGACTTGCCGAGTAGGGGGGGACCTACTCGTCGAGTTGGTCCATGTGGTGGCCTTCTGGTGGTGCCACGTGTCCAATTCTGGTGGTGCCACGTCACCCCCTATCGCATATCAGCCTTCAAACTTAGAAAAATCATAACGCATACAAGCTCCGTTTGGGCGTTCTTTTTATCGACGCTCTTAGTTTAACATATTCTACGAATTAAATTTAGATCACTAAGGCTAAAAAGTCCTCCATCGTAAATTCACTATTTACGCTTCCCGGTGCCATGCCGGTTCCGTCGCGAAACTTCGACGGGCCATAACTTCTTCGTTATAACTTGGATTTCGGCGTTCTTTATATGTACGGAAACCTTGTGAAATATTCTAAAACTTGGTTAAGATTATTTATTCTAAATAATCTTTTGTCAAAAATTCATTTTCAACCCCTATTGCCTCTAAATTGACTAGCCCGGATCTGAGGGCGTTACAATTATCTCCCCCTTAGGATGATTACGTCCCGGAATCATCAATGAAACAGGGTAGTATAATGACTCCATATGTTATCTCTTCATCCTAGTTAATAATTATAACTTCTATGCTTCTTCAAACGAGTATCTAACTCTTGCACTCCTTGTCTGCAGGCGGTGCTTGGTCTTGCACCTGCTCGTTAGATTTTCAATCATGACCTTCATGTAACAACCTCATTCTTTATCAGAGACTACTTCTTCTTGTTACCAAACCTAGGATAAGTTAATTTGATTACTACAATTAACTGGTATGTCATATTCTAATGACCTATCATCGTATGTTGCAACGCTTAGACTCAGGTATCTTAGAGTCAAATTCCGGAATGGAATATGTCTTCCTTCATGGTCTAATGTGTTATAATCATATGTAGCATTTCTAGCCACCAACTTCTTCGAGCACAATATTTCTATTGATCGCTTTGATTTCAATCGTTTTGTTTAAGTCGGACGCTACATCGACCTTGATTTTCTAAACCACGTAGCATACTTAGCATAGTCGGACTCAATTCGATATGACCACTAGGGTCGGATTATCAGCAATCTTCTTAGTCATTACCGAAACGATGGTAACAATACACTTGAATAAAACGAAATCAATTACTAGCTTCTTGGTAACCTTGTGACTTTCACTAATCCAAGTGTGAGTCCTGTGCTTCCGGTAGTATAGGCCTCTACTACCATTCACACCTACTCATACTCGTCCCAAGTATTGTCTCGCAGTTTCCCAAGTCACCACGCAGCAAATCACACAACAATTTCACACACCAGATAACAAAACGAAGATTTTCTTATTTCTCAAAACTATTACATAGGTGTTCAAGTTCACCCTAGAATATGCCTCTACTAGGCTACATCATACGAAACTATGGCTACTGCATAATCCGATCTTCGGGTAAGAAGTCCTCATTCTTGATTCCTTGCATGGTTCTCTGCCTCGTCAAGGATCATGTGAAATGCCCTCGGCCTTGGTGACGTTTCTGGTCATGCTGCTTTAGTTTTCCTTGGGCAGTCTCTGGACATATGCCCCTTGCCTCCACATCCGTAGCATACTTTGTCATTATGCGTGCAGTCTTTGGAATAGTGACCAGTCCTCCCACACTTATAACAAGTCACTTCTTCGTTTCACTTTCCACCATGCTTCTTCTTGCATCTATCACACCATCTTGCTTCACCTCCATCTGCTCCTCCAAGCTTTGAGAATTTGCTTTCCTTGTTCGGCCTCAAAGATCCTTCAAACTTCCGCTTCTCTCCTACCTTACCTTTTTCTAGACCCTTTTCTCTTATCTGGGCCTCTACGTTCTTAGCTACCCTAACAGCTGCTTTCAAAGTAGTTGCCATTTTGACCATTGGGCCAAAGTCAGTGGGCTGTCCGTTAGCAAACCTATCAATCTTGGAGAGTTCAGTAGGCACCAAGTAGGGGAATAGCTTCATCCTTTCGGTGAATGCGGTGGCATACTCATCAACACTCATCTTCCCTTTCTTCAGGTTCTGAAACTCGTTGTTTAGGTCTATCAGATCTATCTCCGAGCAGTATTGCATTTTCAAATGTTCCAAAAACTCTTCCTACGACATCCTTAAGGCTTCTCCTCGTGGCATCGTATCTGCCAATAGTTGCCACCAACTCAAGACTCCATTTTTTAGCTGTCTTACTGCGAAGACAGTCTTCTGTTTCTCGCTACAGCTACAGCTCTCAAACACCATCTCCATCTCAGAGATCCAATCCATAATCTCAACCGGCTTTGGGCTTCCTGAGAGGCTTGGTGGTTTCGCACCCAAGAAATTCTTGTACATCCGCCCATCCTTGTTGTTTCTCGCTTCTGGGCCATCCCTTTGCTCACCTTGAGTCCCTACTTGAATCACTTGGCGGCTGTAGTTCCCTTCCTCAGATTGCTCGGGAATTGGCTCCGTCGGTTCAACATGTACGGTACGTTCATCCTTATTCAACATATGTCTCGTTTCTTCCCTTTGTTCAGCTAACATAGCCCGAATCATGGCTTGAACTCCAGCCATGGTGACTGGCTCAGGCGCAACTTCTTCAACAATAGGTATTTGCTGAACCACTGGGGGTTGGTTTCGGTTCCCATTCGCATTTACATTTCCGCTACGGGTTCTTGCCATCTTGATCTCTACACCAAATAAGGTGAATCTAGACCTTTACTTAGGATTGACGTTTAAATCATCCTTATCACTTTGAAACGTTTATATGCTAGTTCTAATATCGTATTCGTACGTTTAGAATCCTAAACACATAAGGTTTCCAGATCCGGTCAGCAATAGACCATAGATCCGATCAAACTATAGCATAACAAATCATTTAGCACATAAAAGCAATTTAGGCATCATTCCTAAATTAAGCTAGTGCTCACACCTCACAATCATCGCTTAGCATTCTAAGTTTAAGTCTAGAAATAAATCCATATTCCTAGTTCGCTTAAACTAATGCTCTGATACCAACTGTGACATCTCCATTTTCACGGCCAGGAAAGACCGATTTTGTTTATGCTTTATAAAAATCAGAGTTATTCTTTTAATAAAAAAGTTGCGGAATTTGTTCCCAGAAAAACATGATAAATACGTTATTAAAACATTTTCGAAGAAACGTATTTTATTCATTTCAAAACGTTTGGGATGTCATCGTTAATACAGAAACATAAGCATAAACAGAACTTACATTTATTTACATCTCTTTAAATCTCTCAGTGTAAAGTGACTTCGTATCAACACCTGTGATATAAATAAACTGAGTGGGTCAGGTTGGGAAACCTGGTGAGTACATAGGGTTTTCAACCCACAATAATATAATTATTATGTTCAATCAAACAATCAACCCAATTACCAATCCCCATTATCTTCTTTACTCTTAAGGATTTAACCTAAGAGTCATCTATCCTGCATTCGTTTATTCCGAAGTCCCTTACTCCCAGGGTTATAGGACTAGCACTAAATCCATAGCTGCCAATATTCGTTCGTAAAGCACTAATTCCATAGCTGCTATATCTTACTCATCGGGTACTAAATTCATAGCTACCAGTACTCAACAGGTACTAAGTCCATAGCTACCAATTCCTACAGGTACTAAATCCATAGCTACTAGTGTCTAACAAATAGGTACTAAGTCCATAGCTACCCACTCCTAACAGGTACTAAATCCATAGCTACCAACGTCTGACAAATAGGTACTAAGTCCATAGCTACCAACTCCTAACAGGTACTAAATCCATAGCTACCAACGTCTGACAGGTACTAAGTCCATAGCTACCGGTGTTTGTCCCATAGGCACTAAGTCTATAGCTGCCAATGTATACTCACGTCATCTTCTATCTCTCATCATTCATCTACCCATGTTTACCCCAACATTATCGTAGATATAAAATACATATATAGTTTAAATCATTTAAAACATGTATAAAACGTTCATCCAACATAGACAGCAAGTATTCAGATAATATGCACACATAGCACGTAGTTTATATAAAATACTTCATATCTATGTGTAAGATGAAAGGGACTATGCACTCACCTAATAAGCGGTGACTCAACACTCGGACAGCGCTTCGATACTCTCAAAACAAATTCCTTCGATAAAACCTAGTACCAATACCATAGGGTTTAGTCTAACGATAACCGTGACTAATTAATAGTCTAGCTATTATTATTATTATATAAGTGTTAAATAACACTCAATATAACTCATAATAATAGCCCAAATACTTATTATAAGTTCCTAATAAAGTTAATATATTAAAACATAAGCTATACTAAAGATAGGGTAGGCATAGCTCACTTACAGCGGGTTTTCTCGAAAACTGGGCTTCGCTGGAGTAGCATTTCCGAGCCGAAAGACCCTTTTTTCTCGGGACTCCGGGAGCCTCGGGGCTTCCTTTGGGTGCTAGGGGGGTTACCTAGGCTTTAGGGGGGTTAGGGAGGCTTAGAGAGAGAAAGAAGAGGGTTGAGGTGTGAAGAGAAGGCTAGACCCGGCACCTCTATTTATAGTGCAAAAATCCGATGGACTCGCCCAGTAGAGGAGGACCTACTCACCGAGTTGGTCCATGTGGTGGCCTTCTAGTGGTGCCACATGTCCAATTCTGGTGGTGCCACGTCACCCCCTATCGCGTATCAGCCTTCAAACTTAGAAAAATCATAACTTTCGCATACGAGCTCCGTTTTCGACGTTCTTTATATCCACACGTAGGTAAAATCAAGATCTACAACTTTCATTTAGACTCCGTCCGCTAATTCTCGACCGATCTCAAATTTAATAGGAGGAGGCGTTTAGACTGTTAAACGACCGTGAAGAATTCATAATTCCTTCATACGGACTCCGTTTTCGTCTGTATTTTTACCGTTGAGTTCCTATTAATGAGACCTTCAACTCTCGTTTAGGTCGCGTAAGCCAAAAACCGCTCGAACTAAAATTCGAGTTTCGGGTTGTACACTGCTAAGCCGAATCTTAGAAAAATCATAACTTCCTCATACGAAGTCAGATCTGGGCGTTCTTTTTATCGACACTCTTAGTTTAACATATTCTACGAATTTCATTTAGATCACTAAGGCTAAAATGTCCTCCATCGTAAATTCACTATTTACGCTTCCCGGTGTCGTGTCGGTTCCGTCGCGAAACTTCGACGGGCCATAACTTCTTCGTTATAACTCAGATTTCGGCGTTCTTTATATGTACGGAAACCTTGTGACATATTCTAAAACTTGGTTAAGATTATTTATTCTAAATAATCTTTTGTCAAAAAGTCATTTTCGACCCCTATTGCCTCTAAATTGACTAGCCCAGATCTGCAGGCGTTACAATTTCACAAGTGGGTTAGATCTGATCCCACATCGGCTGGGAAGGAGAACTAAGCATTCCTTATAATGGGTGTGGATACCTTCCCTATCACAACGCGTTTTAAAGCCGTGAGGGCAGCAGATCCCATAAGAATTCTGCAGTTAAGCATGCTCAGGCGGGAGTAGTACCAGGATGGGTGACCCCCTGGGAAGTCGTCGTGCCGAGTGGCCCAAAGCGGACAATATTGTGATACGTGCCAGAGGGGGATGTTAGAAATGGTATCAAAGCTAGGGCACGGGTCGATGTGTTCGACGGGGACGTCGAACCCAATAATGGGGGGTGAAAGTAGGTTAGATCTGATCCCACATCGGCTGGGAAGGAGAACTAAGCATTCCTTATAAGGGGTGTGGATACCTTCCCTATCACAACGCATTTTAAATTCGTGAGGGCAGCAGATCCCATAAGAACTCTGCAGTTAAGCGTGCTCGGGCGGGAGCAGTACCAGGATGGGTGACCCCCTGGGAAGTCCTCATGTCGAGTGGCCTAAAGCGGACAATATTGTGATACGTGCCAGAGGGGGATGTTACATCTTAACACATAAAGACATTTACTTAATGTATGTTCGACTTCTATCCAGTCTTAAATCATTTTAAATCAGTGGACTTGATGATAAAAAGAAAGAGTAGAAATCAAGAATATACCAAGCTTTAACTTGGATCGAAAGTATGTTGTCAAAAGGTGGTGGAATAACACAAGCTTTTAGAGACAAAAAGGGTAACTTTATCAGGTGTTTTAAGTTTGTGAAAGTATCTACATATGGTATACTTTAAATCTCGAAAATGGGCAGAAAGATGAAGAACTTTTGGGTGTTGGTTTGATGTTCCAAAACAGCCATTGTTTTGGCTATGTTGTTGTCACAAAAACTTCACAACAAAAGGGTAAGAAAATGGTAGTTTACTCACTGTTTTGAATCTCTAATTTCTAGTAGCATAACAACTAACTTCCAAGGTTACATGGTGGTAATAATATCAAGCAAAGGGAAGGTGTAGATAGGAGAAATGGTTGTTGAAACACAAAAGGGATAGCAGCCATTTAGTTCATATGTTTTGATGGCTTTGGAAGGAAGTTCTTGTGTCTGAAAATGAGATGAAGGTTGAGAGCTTTTTTCCTTGGAGTATTGGCTTGTGAAATGAGATTAAAATGAAGAATAAATCTCGTGATTATGAAGGAGGAAAGAGTGGAAGAGGAAAAGGAGACAAACCCTGGACTAGCTTGTGATGGGATGTGAGTTTATGAGAAGTGATATTGCCTAGCCACTTGCTTGGTTGGTTAGAAGTTCTAGTTATGGAGAGGGAAGATGTTAATCTCGAAAATTAGAAGAGGGATTAAGAAGCATTCTTAGTTAAATGTCTTACGTAATTAAGCACTTATTAGTTAAGTTGGCACTTATCTCAACCATTTATCTTATCTTAATTAATTTATACACCATATTCCTTACATAAAATAACTTTAAGTCATAACCCATAACTAGTTATCCACTAGATAATAATACATATGTACAAATACATACATGTATTCTTAGTTTAAAAATAACAATGTAGTTTTTGTGTATTTGAACTTAAATGTTTATGTTTTATTCTTTTTATTCAAAAACACTTAAATACATTATAATTATGCCTTATAATAATTCATTTTATATTTTCATTTATTTAAATATAAAATTTATTGATCAAGGTATAATTTCGTGACATTTAACCGGTTAACCATATCGTTAAACACGTTTCGTCACTTTGGTTCGTATATTTTTCAAATTTAGATCCTTCACAACTATTAAGCACAAGTTTTGCATAAAACTTAACTTACTCCTCAACTGGAGACATCTTGATACAGAAATTACGTTTGTTGCGTTCAAATGACGTTATATGCTAATTTTTACAAATCAGTGATGGTTCGTAGTCATACGTCGTAACTTACGAATAAGACTGGCGCTTAACGAGCCCTCTTTCTTCTTGATGAATACGGCCGGAGCTCCCCAAGGTGAGAATTTTTGTCTGATAAAACCCTTGTCAAGTAGTTCTTGCAGTTGACTTAAATGCTCTTGCATTTCCGAAGGTGCCAATCTATAAGGAGATCTTGCTACTAGATTTGCTCCCGGAATTAAATCATATGAATAATATTTTAAAAGAGAAATCATATAGTTTAATTAATATTAGTCAAGAATTAATTATGAATTAATTTTGTGGCTAAAAGAGATTAATTGAATAAAGAGGACTGGAATTGTCAATTGTGTGATAGTTAGTTTTTGGGCTATATCTCTTCCTGGATATGAGGTGGACGAAATTAGGAGTGGAATCCCACTCTAATTTCGGCCATATAGGCCTTATTCCAGAAGATTCCTAAGCTCCTTAGGTCCTAAGTCACCCAATTAGGGTTTTGACTGAAACCCTAGTTGCTCAACTATATAAGGGACCCCAGGGCTTCAAGTTTTGGCTACACCAATAACTCTAGAGTTACTATAGCCGAAATTAGCCTCTCTCCTTCTCTCTTCTAGATCATCCTCTTGCTTGTGGTGTTTGTGAGCCAATAAAGGTGTTACACTTGTGACACTAAGCTTCTTCAAGATCAAAGATTCTTGCAGCTATTGAAAGGTATCATCTAAACTTATTTTGTTATAGATTTCATTTTTCAATGTATGATAGATTAGGGTATTCAAGTCTTGGATGAATTGCATTTACAATAGAGAAACCTAGATCCAAGCTTTAGGGCTTTGCATGAGCACATAGGATTGTTCCTTTCTCTAAAACCCATCAACTATATGACTCAGGAAGTGATTGAAGAACCTATTCAACAGCTAACTTCCTCGAGACGATAACACCCAATACTCTCAGCCTATCAATATGTGACTTCATCTCCAAGAAGTGAGTACACACATGCCTTCCATCTTGATGTTTCATAGCAAGTAGGGCTTGAGTGACCTTGAATTTTTCAAGTCTTTGAACTTGTGGGTTAGGGAGAATTATTGGAGGAGGTGGAGAAAGTGAAACATGATTTTCCATTTTCACAATCCATTCGTGGGATATTATCTTCATGAGGAAAGCTTGATTCAAAAGATTTGGGAAGACCATAGTTGTCTAAACTAGACATCTATAATGGGAGAAATTCAAGTTTAGTTGATTTTAGACCTTAATATAATACTCAACATGAAATATTAAGGCTAGGACCCAACATAATATTTTACAATTTTGAAGAGGGATGTTGTAATTCAAACTAGAAAATATTTGAAGGTAGGTAAATGACAATTTACCAATTTCCACCACGAAAAACGAAAAAGATTTTTTTTAGGTTTTAAGTTAATTGAAACTCCTAGATCATTTAAGATTAATTGAACAATTCAATGGCATGTTTAAATCTCATTTTTGCCCTTCAAGTTTGTGATTGGGATGCCGAGGATCACAAACAAGGTGTGAATAACCATGCAAACTAGCTTGGTACACCCAATGTTACAACCACTTAATCAATATGTCGGTTAACCACACACGCTCCATTGATCTATAATTAACATCAAGCTACCCTTTGCCACGCACTGTCAGTCCTGATTAGTGTGTCAGTTAACCACACAGGCTCCACTAACGAATTAATAAGGTGCAAAGTGCAATTTCATGGGTTAGCACTAAATTGATGTTTTCCTAAGTAACTAAGATTGAGAATTTATAAGTGTTTAGTTATTTGGTATTTTCATTATACTTTTAATGAGAGATAATTAATGTCCTATCCTACCATTCGGCTAACGACCCTCCACCAGCTAAGGAAGCAGTGGGTGAGAGTGGACACCCATTAAACTGCCATTTTATAGGCAGTAACCTTATACCCCCCCCCCCCTCTTATAGACCGGCTTCGTGAATGAGGTTACTAAAGGTAAGACAGACTTTACTCTTACACTCACACACACACACACACACACATATATATATATATATATATATATATATATATATATATATATATATATATATATCAACACTAAATTATTATAATAGTATAAGGATTGAGTTTTAAACTTTTAAAATTCTAGGGTTTGGAACTAAATTTTTCAAAAGTTAGACTTTTACATTTACAAATTCCAAAACTTGAGGGTAAGATTTGTAACTTTCAAAACCTTTTGGAATCCATAACTTATGAGTTTAATAAAGGTTTTATGAAAAGACTCTTGACATTTCATAACTTGAGGACAAGTTATGGAGTTCATAAAACCATTTATGGGAAAAAGACTCTTCAAGTTTATAACCTATGACTTTAATGATTTCTTTAAAAGAAAACTTTTCATTTTCCACAACTTGAGGACAAATTATGGAATTCATCAAAATCATTTAGATAAAAAGTTCTAACAAGAAAATAAAATAATTTGTCTATGATCTAAATTAAACTCATAAGAACAAGACAATTCAAATAAAAAAAATCATGTAATTACCCTAACCATATAAACTAATACAAAACATGAAACTTTGACAATTATCTTTTAAATTGGATAAGCATGATCATTACCACATCAAAAATAGGTATATAAGTTCAAAAACAACTTAGGGTAATGATCATAGTCCAATTTTAGCCAAAACATCAAAAAACTGCATTCTGGAGCACCAACTCGTCGAGTGCAAGTGCTGACTCGGCGAGTTGCATGCGATGATTTACTTCACAAGCGAGGTCTCTGGTTCAAGTCCAGGATGGCCCAGCTGCACCAAGGAAAAGAATATAAGAAGTGTCTGACTCCTTCATGCATGCTTCACTTGGCTCGGGGGGATATAACTTAGTTGGTAAGATGGATCTATAAGAATTCGCCTATCCCAATAACAAAAAAACCTGACTTGCAGAGCAACTCTTCTCAAAATCTCACTCAAAAGGGATGAGTTTGTTCTTGGACTCGGCAACTCCACTATCCAAAACAACATAAAATTGATTTTTAAAGCATTTCCAAGCAAGTAGCATCAAGTATAATTGAAAACAAGCCTAGGTTCTGATACCGTTGAATGGTTTTGAGCATTCTAACACTCTTAAGGTGTGCATGCAACCCTAGAAACCTTGGATCTATTTTTTCTCTATTATACATGCAAACTTGAACTTTCCAAGGTATTACCCTAACTAGGATACAAAACTTTGATACTTGGGTAATAAACAAGTTAGATGGCATACGTTTTGTTGTAGTTGGAAGCATTAGACCTTTATGAACTTAGTGACCTAAGTGTTGCACCTCAAAAGGAATCACACAACACCACCAACAAATGGAGGCACATGAGGAGTGGCCACCTGCACTTCATGAAATCAGCTAACCCTCTAGTATTCCCCTTACGTGCCAATTTCATGAGCTAGAAGGGTTCCTATATAGTGTGGCAAACTACGGTTACACCATGTAAACCCTAATCACTTTCCATATCCCTCATGCTCCATGGGTTAAAACCTCCATGGAGTATCCACGGGTTATCACATGGGTTTAGCCCAACATGAAGAACTATGGATCATAAGCCCACTTTATAAGAATGAATGATTTACCAAATCAACCCCTTACATTTAATTAGTCTCTTTTGATCACAAAATTAATTCCAAATTAATTCTTCATTAATACTAATTAAATAATATGATTTCATGTTAATATATTAGAACTTATAATATACTAATAAACCATAAATAACCTCTTCTCAATTCTCCATCCTTCATATTGTTTCAGTGCCATGCAACCCAAATGGATCATGCTACTCTCGGGTCAAGTACGTGTTAATAATAGTTATGGGCTTAGACACCTAATCCAATAGTAATGACGATGCGTAGAGCTACTAAATGACTGCGAATGTGAAATTCGTTATCATCCAGGCAAGGCCAACGTAGTAGCATATGCCCTAAGTTGAAAAGAATACTCGGGCCGCTGAGTAAAATCATTGACCATGACCATCCATTCACATCTGTCCATGCAGATCAAGGAGGTCCACCTTGAAGCCTTGAAACCTGAGAACGTTGTAGGTGAAGCCCTGCGTAGAATGGACAAAAATCTTGATGTTTGGATGACATTGCGCGGTACCTCATAAACCAGATTCGGCAGGTACAGGAAACTTATCATTGACGCGGCTCACAAGACCAATAAAATGCATCTAGACCTCAAGAAACTCTATTAATTCCCAAACATGAAGGCAAAGATCTCTACCTATGTCGGAAAGTGCTTGAAGTGTGTGAAAGTCAAAGTAGAATACCAAATCCCTCGGGTTTGCTACAACAACCAGGCATACCCGAGTGGAAGTGGGAGCGGATAACCATGAACTTCATAACTAAACTTCCTAAGATAACAGGGGGCATAACCATATGGATAGTTGTCGATAGGTTAACCAAATCCATGCACTTCCTGCCAATAAAAGAGACAAACAAAATGGAGAAGCTAACAAGGACATACATCAAAGAGATTGTACGATTACATGGTGTGCCAATATCCATTATCTCTGACAGAGATAGCAGGTTTACCTCACTATTTTGGCAATCACTACAAAAGTCCTTGGAGACCATACTCGACATGAGTACAACCTATGATTCGTAAACTAACGGGCAAAGTGAGAGAACTATTCAAACGTTGTAAGACATGTTGAGAGCTTTTGTGATAGACTTCGGTCAAGCTTGGGATACCCACTTACCACTCATCGAAATCTTATACAATAACAATTATCACACTAGCATTAAAGTTTCTCCCTGTGAAGCCTTCTATGGGTGCAAGTGTTGATCACCGTTGTCACACCCCCAAACCAAAACGGTGGAAACGTTCGGGGGCGGAGGACGTCATATTCAGTATCATAACAGTTCATAGAAAGGAAAGTACACACCACCATTCATATATAAAGGTTTTAAAAATGTTTACATAATTGTATTCATTACATGTTCAAAACATAAATACATAAACATCTTTCAAAAGAAGTAATTAACGCCAGCGCGTCAATCCCAAAAGTTGATTTCCAAACCTGCTTAGCGTTAGAGAACTCCTTGTAAGTACATTCTCTTACTTGACCACGACTAGTGCCATGATTTGAATGATTCGTGCTGCTACCTGCCCCTCCATTTCCGTTGGAGTTTATTTGCGAGAGGGCTGCAGTTACTACTGCTGTGATAGCAGCCTGGACCATGGTCGGATCATATGTTGGTGGTGGAGGTGGTGGTGGTGCCGTTCCCGGTCTGGGCCTAAGGTTTGGACGAGGAGGCATCGCGCTGCCAAAAGAAAATGAAAGATTTATAAGTTTTGGTAGTTCAGAGTTGAATGATATTGAGTTAACTTTTAATAGTTTAAGAAATTGGGTTTGACCAACACAGGGTTTTGAGCTTGAAAATAAAGTTTGAATAGATGTACTTATGAATTGAACGAACTACACATAATTAAAACAAGAAAGGGATATGCCCTTATATATATTAAACATATAGTTGTGTTACATCGGGGTCTAGACAAAAGTTTTTGACCTTTCTAAAGGTCTCCGATACAGAAAAATAAAAAAAAATAATACTTTTATCCGAAGTCCTAATTTATAAAAAAAATCAAGAGTCGGGCAAGTACTACTTGCGGCGTGGTTTGCGCTTGGAGCTTGACTCTGTGTCGGACTGCTTTGACTCCATGAGGCGCCTATCAAACGCAGCTTGTTGTTCCCTCAATTCTGCGAAGGCTGCATTTGCTTGTGCCTGGAATGCTTCGGCGCGAAGGTGGATGTCGTTCTGCAACATCTCTAGGCGGTTGATATCGGCCGTGTGGATTTGTACTTCCACATTGACCTCTCGGATTCGGTTGGCTTGCACTCCGGATTGATAGCACTAGTTGGCGAGTTTGCCAACCATGACTGGAAGTGCTCTGTCTGTTGATCCCCCGCCTCTGACATCATAGAAGTCTTGGCACATGCCGTAGGGAGGGCGTAAGCTTTGTTGTTGGCTCTAATGGTGGAGGTGACTTCCCCACACAGGAGTGGGTCCTTGGAAGTTCCTCACGTGGACGGGAGGTTGTGGGATTGGTGGATTGATAATTTCTGGCTCCGAATCTGTGCCAGAGTCATCTCCATCCTCCAACTCTATAGGCTCTTCGTCTTCTTCAGGATCTTCTTCGATCCATCCTCCATTACCTTGGTTGGGGTAGTAGGGGTCATTGGGGTGATGGAATCCCGCCATTGAGTCTGTATGAGAATAGGGTTAAGAATTGACTATAAGCTAAAGCACATGAAACTTACTCTTAAGTTTAATGGTTGATGACAACACAAAAACTCCCTTAGTATTATGGATCTAATGAATCGGGTAGTCGAATGTGCATCTCACAGTCGTAGTCGTTGAGCAATTCGACCCCACGTCGTTGTCTCATGTTTAACTCTTTCTGGTCGAAGATGTGTTGGAGGCTCTTGTGGTCTGTAAAGATAATGCACTTGGTACCATATAGGTAGTGTCTCCAGATTTTAAGAGCGAAGACCACCGCCCTAATTTCTAAGTCATGAGTGGTGTAGTTGACCTCATGCGTTTTCAGTTATCATGAGGCATATGCAATAACTTTTCCCCTCTGCATTAGCACACAGCCCAGCTCTTGCATCGAAGCGTCGCAATACACCACAAAATCTTCGGTCCCCTCTGGAAGAGAAAGGATGGGTGCACTGCAAAGGGCCTGTTTCAAGGTCTGAAATGCAGCATCTTGCTTTTCTCCCCAGTGGTAGTTCACACCTTTCTGGGTTAAAGCGGTAAGAGGCTTTGCGATGCTGGAGAAATTCTGAATGAACCTTCGATAATAACCAGCAAGACCTAGAAATTGGCAAATTTCTGTTGGTGTAGTTAGTGCAGACCAGTTTTTGATAGCCTTGATTTTTTATGGATCCACGTGGATTCCTTCCTTGCTGACCACGTGACCGAGGAAGTCCACCTTTCTAATCCAAAACTCACATTTTGAGAATTTTGCATACAGTCTCTCAGTCTGTAACGTCTCTAAGACTTGCCTCAGATGTTGACTATGCTCTTCTTTATTCTTTGAATAAATGAGTATGTCGTCTATGAATACTTTCACAAACTTATCCAAGAATGGACGACATACCCGATTCATTAGATCCATGAATACGGCCGGGGCATTGGTTAGTCCGAACGGCATCACTACGAACTCGTAATGTCCGTATCTCGTTCGGAAGGCGGTCTTGGGAAAATCACTCTCCAGGACTCGCAGCTGGTGATATCCCGATCTCAGATCGATCTTGGAGAAGTAGTTGGCTCCTTGGAGTTGGTTGAATAAGTCATCGATTCGGGGTAAGGGGTATCGGTTCTTGATGGTAAGTTTGTTGAGTTCTCGGTAGTCGATGCACATTCTGAATGATCCATCCTTCTTTTTCACGATAGTGAGTAAGCCATGCCTGCTTTGAGTGCGGAGACATGGGGCACTACCGCAGGGACTGCCCAAAGGCAAACAACCGGAATACCGGCGGAAGAGGCCGAGTTTTCGCAATGGGACAAGATGAAGCCATTGCGGACCCTACTGTTGTTACGGGTACGTTTCTTCTCGATAACTCGTATGCATGCATTTTGTTTGATAGTGGAGCGGAAAGGAGTTTTGTGAGTCACGACTTTAAAGGCCTGCTAAAATCAATACCACAATCATTAAGTGAACCATTCATAGTAGAAATGGCCAACGGGAAAACCGAAGGCACTAAGGAGATATACTTAAATTGCATCCTAACTTTAAACGATAATCCATTTTCAATCAGCCTCATGCCAGTCTCGATTAAGAGTTTCGATGTCATCGTTGGCATGGATTGGCTGAGTTCTCATCATGCGGACATTTTATGTTACGATAAGGTCGTTCGCCTTAATCTGCCAACCGACGAAACATTCATTGTCTTGGGTGACAAACCCAGTACCACTCTTCGTATCATCTCGAGTATCCAAGCTCAGAAATGCCTACGCAAGGAGTGTCACGCGTTTTTGGCACGTATTGTAGATGTGAAACGCGAAGTCCAGGATGTCAAGAATGTGCCCGACGTATGCGATTTTCCCGATGTTTTTCCCGAGGACCTTCCGGGAATACCTCCCGCGAGACTAGTCGAGTTCAAAATCGATCTGGTTCCCGGAGCTACCCCAGTAGCCAAAGCACCCTATCGATTAGCCCCGGCAGAGATGCAAGAGCTATCCAGCCAACTGAATGAGCTACTTGGAAAAGGATTCATCATGCCGAGCTTCTCGCCATGGGGAGCACCCATGTTGTTCGTGAAAAAGAAGGATGGATCATTCAGAATGTGCATCGACTACCGAGAACTCAACAAGAGCAGAAGCCAAAAACTTTTAATGGAATTGGAGGAGTCATTGCGCTAATGCAATGGTTCGAAAAGACCGAAACAGTTTTTGAGATCTACTCATGCCAAGAAGCAAGCAAGGTTAAATTCGTTGCTTGCACCTTCATAGATCGAGCCCTCACTTGGTGGAAAAGCCATGTGAATTCGGTGACGCTCACTATCGCCAACGCCATGAGTTGGGAGGATCTGAAGGTTCTACCACTGGAAGAATATTGCCCAAGAGGCGAAGTGCAAAAGCTTGAGCAGGAGCTCTGGAATCTGAAAATGACTGGGTCTGACCTAGTCGCCTACACAACTAGGTTCAACGACCTCGCTGCATTGTGCCCTACCATGGTCAACCCAGAATCAAAGAAGGTTGAAAGGTACATTTGGGGGTTGTCACCCCAGATTCAAGGGCATGTCCTAGCTTCCAACCCTATTACCTATAACAGCGCTAAACGCCTGGCTCAGCGACTCATCGACCACGGAGTAAAACAGGGTACCATTGCAGCAATCGCAAATCCATCTAAGGGGGCTCAGGGCCAGAGTAGGCCTTGGAACAAGAGGAGGGGACAAACCCTCCAGGAGAACCCCAAGAAACAACTAGTAGCGACCCACGCTATGGTTATACCTGCCAACCCTGCCCCCACAAGTTCATATAATGGGAAACTTCCTAAGTCAACCAATGGTCCTTGCCATGATCTTCAATGCACCAGGTGCAATAAGAAGGGACATATAGTCCGCTATTGCAAATAGCCAACCTAACCATCCGCCCCCACTGCTAATACCGGAGTAAGTCGTGCTTGCTTTGAGTGCGGAGACACGGGGCACTACCGCAGGGACTGCCCAAAGGAAAACAACCGGAATACCGGCGGAAGAGGCCGAGTTTTCGCAATGGAACAAGATGAAGCCATTACGGACCCTACTATTGTTACGAGTACGTTTCTTCTCGATAACTCGTATGCATGCATTTTGTTTGATAGTGGAGCGGAAAGGAGATTTGAGAGTCACGACTTTAAAGGCCTGCTAAAATCAATACCACAATCATTAAGTGAACCATTCATAGTAGAAATGGCCAACGAGAAAACCGAAGGCACTAAGGAGATATACTTAAACTGCACCCTAACTTTAAACGATAATCCCTTTTCAATCAGCCTCATGCCAGTCTCGATTAAGAGTTTCGATGTCATCGTTGGCATGGATTGGCTGAGTTCTCATCATGCGGACATTTTATGTTACGATAAGGCCGTTCGCCTTAATATGCCAACCGACGAAACTTTCATTGTCTTAGGCGACAAACCCAGTACCACTCTTCGTATCATCTCGAGTATCCAAGCTCAGAAATGCCTACGCAAGGAGTGTCACAAGTTTTTGGCACATGTTGTAGATGTGAAACACGAAGTCCAGGACGTCAAGAATGTGCCTGACGTATGCGATTTTCCCGACTTTTTTCCCGAGGACCTTTCGGGAGTACCTCCCACGAAACTAGTCGAGTTCAAAATCGATCTGGTTCCCATAGCTACCCCAGTAGACAAAGCACCCTATCGATTAGCCCCGGCAGAGATGCAAGAGCTATCCAGCCAACTGAATGAGCTACTTGGAAAAGGATTCACCAGGCCGAGCTTCTCGCCATGGGGAGCACCCGTGTTGTTCGTGAAAAAGAAGGATGGATCATTCAGAATGTGCATCGACTACCGAGAACTCAACAAACTTACCATCAAGAACCGATACCCCTTACCCCAAATCGATGACTTATTCGACCAACTCCAAGGAGCCAACTACTTCTCCAAGATCGATCTGAGATCGGGATATCACCAGCTGTGAGTCCTGGAGAGTGATGTTCCCAAGACGGCCTTCCTAACGAGATACGGACATTATGAGTTCGTAGTGATGCCGTTCAGACTAACCAATGCCTTGGCCGTATTCATGGATCTAATGAATCGGGTATATCGTCCATTCTTGGATAAGTTTGTGATAGTATTCAAAGACGACATACTCATTTATTCAAAGAATAAAGAAGAGCATAGTCAACATCTGAGGCAAGTCTTACAGACGTTACGGACTGAGAGACTGTATGCAAAATTCTCAAAATGTGAGTTTTGGATTAGAAAGGTGGACTTCCTCGGTCACGTGGTCAGCAAGGAAGGAATCCACATGGATCCATCAAAAATCAAGGCTATCAAAAACTTGTCTGCACCAACTACACCAACATAAATTCGCCAATTTCTAGGTCTTGCTGGTTATTATCGAAGGTTCATTCAGAATTTCTCCAGCATCGCAAAGCCTCTTACCGCTTTAACCCAGAAAGGTGTGAACTACCACTGGGGAGAAAAGCAAGATGTTGCATTTCAGACCTTGAAACAGGCCCTTTGTAGTGCACCCATCCTTTCTCTTCCAGAGGGGACCAAAAATTTGGGGTGTATTGCGACGCTTCGAAGCAAGGGTTGGGCTGTGTGCTAATGCAGAGGGGAAAAGTTATTGCATATGCCTCACGACAACTGAAAACGCATGAGGTCAACTACACCACTCATGACTTAGAAATTGGGGAGGTGGTCTTCGCTCTTAAAATCTGGAGACACTACCTATATGGTACCAAGTGCATTATCTTTACAGACCACAAGAGCCTCCAACACATCTTCGACCAGAAAGAGTTAAACATGAGACAGCGACGTTGGGTCGAATTGCTCAACGACTACGACTGTGAGATTTGCTATCATCCGGGAAAGGCAAACGTCGTGGCAGATGCCCTTAATCATAAGGAGTACTCTGGCCAAAGAGTGAAGTCATTAGCCATGTCCATCCATTCGCACCTATCAGCCCAAGTCAAGGAAGCTCAAATAGAGGCCTTGAAACCCGAAAACATGACAGGTGAGACCCTTAGGGGAATGGACAAGAACTTAGAAATCAAGAGTGACGGAGCACGCTACCTCATGAACCGAATATGGACACCCAAGTTTGGTGGATTCAGAGAGGTAGTTATGAGCAAGGAACACAAGACTCCATACTCCGTACACCCCGGGTCAGACAAGATGTATCAAGATCTCAAGCAACTCTACTGGTGGCCAAACATGAAAGCGGAGATCGCTACCTATGTGAGCAAGTGTTTGACTTGAGCCAAGATAAAAATAGAGCACCAGAAACCCTCAGTGCTACTCCAACAACCTGAAATACCTGAGTGGAAATGGGAGCAGATTTCCATGGACTTCATAACGAAACAGCCCAAAACTCAGGGCGGCCAAGATACTATTTGGGTAATCGTCGATAGATTAACCAAGTCCGCTCATTTCTTACCGATCAAGGAAACTGATAAAATGGAAAAGCTATCGAGAATCTACATCCGAGAGATCGTATGACTCCATGGAGTGCCAATGTCTATCATCTCGGATAGAGATAGTAGATTCACTTCCAGATTCTGGCAATCATTGCAAAAATCCATGGGAACAAGATTGGACATGAGTACAGCCTATCACCCCCAAACTAACGGACAGAGTGAGAGGACGATCCAAACCTTGGAAGACATGTTGCGAGCATGTGTAATAGACTTTGGTAAGGCATGGGATGTTCACTTACCTTTGGTTGAGTTCTCTTATAACAATAGTTATCATACTAGTATCAATACTGCTCCATTTGAAGCCCATTACAGTCGTAAGTGCAGATCACCTCTGTGCTGGACGGAAGTGGGTGACACACAATTAGCAAAAGGTCTAGTCCCTGATAGCACCCTCACTGGTCCAAAGATCATCAGAGAAACTACTGAAAAGATCGTGCAAATACGAGAACGACTGAAATCCTCAAGGGATAGGCAAAAGAGCTATGCCGACAAAAGACATAAACCCTTGGAATTTCAGATTGGCGATCGTGTACTACTGAAGGTCTCACCCTAGAAGGGCATGATACGCTTTGGAAAACATGGGAAGCTAAATCCTAGGTACATTGGACCCTTCGAAATCATTTCAAGAGTTGGTCCAGTGGCCTACAAACTCCGACTTCCAATCGAGCTTAACAAAGTACTTCCAGTATTCCACGTATCGAACCTGAAGAAGTGTTTGTCCGACAAAACACTTGTAATTCCACTCGATGAAATCGAACTAAATGAAAATCTTAACTTTGTGGAAGAACCCGTCGAGATCATGGATAAGGAAGTTAAACGAACTAAACAGAGCTGCATTCCAATAGTAAAGGTCCGATGGAATGCTAAGAGGGGACCTGAGTTCACATGGGAACGAGAAGATCAAATGCAACAGAATTATCCACACCTCTTCCTCAGCCCCTAAAACTTTCCTTTTGTATTAAAATTTCGGGACGAAATTCCCTCTAACGGGGGGATGATGTAACAACCCGTCATTTCAGGTCATCAAAGATCGAGTCTTGTAACCTCTTTGAAAAACGGATTAGAATATCATCGAAAAATGAAGTATTCAAAAACTCTGTTTGGAGTACGCTATGTAGTAAATATCGTCTTAAGGTTTCCAAATATATAAATAACACAAAAATCCGAGTTATAACGAAGAAGTTATGACCATTCTAAGTTTTCCGACAAAAACCGGCGATACGAAGTTACGTAAAAACGCAAAGTTTCAATAAAACACTTTTTGACCTTAGGTGTCTAAATGAAAGTCATAGATATCGTTAAACTACAAACGTGCATATAAGAACGCTCAAATCGGACGTCGTATGAAAAAGTTATGAATTTTTAAAGAAATTCTTTAATCACGTCATTTTAATAAATAAATAATAAAAATAATTTCAGAATTTGCCAACGGAATCTAAACGAAAGTTGTAGATCTTAGTCTCACCTACGCGTGGATATAAAGAACGTCGAAAACGGAGTTCGTATGAAGGAGATATGAATTTTTGAAGTTTGATAAATAATTAATATATATTTTTATTGAAAACTTCGGTATTATCTGAAGTCTGAGTCACGCAAGTACGCCCAGCGTACTCAAGGCCTTGGCCTAGGATCATCCACGTCGCCTCTATGCGAGCCTACCCCCCCCCCCCCCCGTCCCATCCGAAGTCCGTGGCAGTCGAGGACTCGGTCATGCGTGATGTACGCGTACGCCCCGCGTACCGAGGCGGTTCCAGCCTCCTATAAAAGGGATGCGAGGGTTCTCGGAAAAATTGCTCATTCTCTCTCACTTTTCTTGCGTTTGGCCTCGTTTTCCGTGCTCGCACTACCCTGAAGCCCTGGTCATTTTGTGCAAGTCCCGAAGGTCGATTTTACTCCCAAGAAATCCCGAGAAAATCCGCCTTTTCAAGCCAATGTTCTGCTCGATTTTCGTCAGACCTTCTTCAATCAATCAAGTGAGTTCATACCCCTTTCAAACACACTTTAAATACATTTTAAATGCTTTTATACTCTATAAGGGGGGAATACAAGTAAACATACGGTTATTATCGTGTATTTTATAAAGTTTCACTTCACTTGTTTTTATCGAATAAATCACTTGTAATTCCTTACTACTATGGAAAACTCTTGTCATACTTTGTGTGCATTAGACTTATACAAAGTATATAGTGATTTCAAAGTACCTTTCATTGCTAAGTCGTTTTATACATTCTAAAAACTTATGATTTATGCTTTGTCAAACATTGTGAAAAAGGATAAACTTTGCATACAAAACTATCACTTTAATACAGACTTAGTTGAGAATCCATGAGACGTGTATATCTTCAAACACTACTTTCTTATTATAAAGTAATGCCGCAAGTCCTGTCTATAACCAGAGTCTCCCGTTAGGAGAACGTGTCAAATGTGTATAGATCTATACGGGAAGTCATGATCCCGTGCCCTGACTGTTAGCTACAGTCCGTCCTTTGGGGTGACAGTTGTCATAACGCTGCGACACCTGAAGAACGTCGTTACAGGCATATTATGTTTAGTATGGTTATAAAACTCATCGGATATACAATTATTATGGTATTATGCTTTTATGAACGAGTAGCTATTAAAACTATTCTTCATCTAACAAATGCAATCTTCGTATAGCTTTATTACATAAAACTATGACACACCTTTTAAGAACGTCGGTTGTTTGCCATTTTCGGTCTTAGAGACTGCCAGTTATGTTAGGAAAATAAGGGTTTTTCCTGTATACAAACCAAACAACTAATAGGATAATAAGGGATTTTCCTGGTGCAATTACTTACAACTTATAACACGAACATTCATATGCATTTCATACTTTTATAGGAAAATAAGGGATTTTCTTGGAAAACACAACAATTCATATCTCAACCATTAGGGAAAATATGGGATTTTCTGGATCTAATACATTCATTTACAACACAACAAACCATAACTCTTTACATTTGAAATACTGCGTTTTCTGGAAAACGTACACGAACTTTCGAATGGCGTACATTTTCTCAAAACACTACTCATGAACTCACCAACTTAATTGTTGACACTTTCTCTTTGAAATAACTTGTATTCTCAGGGAACCACTAAGCAGGTTTGGAAATCAACTTTTGGGATTGACGCGCTGGCGTTAATTACTTCTTTTGAAAGATGTTTATGTATTTATCTTTTGAACATGTAATGAATACAATTATGTAAACATTTTAAAAACCTTTATATATGAATGTTGGTGTGTACTTTCCTTTCTATGAACTATTATGATACTGAATATGACGTCCTCCGCCCCCGAACGTTTCTGCCGTTCTGGTTTGGGGGTGTGACAACCGTTGTGTTAGGCTGAGGTGGGTGACACACAGCTAGCAAGGGGACAAGTGCCTAATAGCACACTCACCAGCCCTGAGATCATTCGGGAAACTATAGAGAATATCGTTCAAATTCGTAAATAACTAAAGGTATCCCCAATCAACAAAAGAGCTATACGGATAAATGACGTAAACCCTTGGAATTCCAGGTTGGTGACTGTGTACTGTTAAAGGTCTCACCCTAGAAGGGAATGATACGTTTTGGAAAATGTAGGAAACTGAATCCAAGGTATATCATACCATTCAAGATCCCTTTCAGGATTGGCCCGAGAGCTTACAGACTTCAACTACCACGGGAACTCAGCAACATACACCCCACCTTCCATGTCTCCAACTTGAAGAAGTGTCTGTCCAATGAGACTCTCATCATTCCACTTGACAAAATTAAAGTAAAAGAGATTCTCCACTTCATCAAGAAACCTGTGGAAATCATGGACAGGGAGCTCAAAAGGATGAAACAAAGTTGCATACCCATGGTCAAGGTTCATTGGAACGCCAAGCGAGGGCCTGAATTTACTTGGGAACGGGAGGACCAAATGAAACAAAAATACCCACATCTTTTCCCTAGCTCATGAAGAACCTGCTCAAGGTGCTAACTTCAGGACGAAATTCCTTCTAACGAGGGGATGATGTGAAAACTGTTAATTTTGAATCAAACAAATTCAACAAGTCAACTCGACTAGTATTAGATTTTAGGATAAGCACTATGTTTCCTAATGTTCCTAATGTACAACTTACAAGTTACAGAAGTGTGTAACATATGAGGTTGTAGTTATTTCATTGGATGATATTCAGGTGGATGAGAGCCTGAACTATGTTGAGAAGCCCATTGCAGTTCTGGATTGAAAAACTAAATCTCTTCGTAATAAAGAGGTGAGGCTAGTGCAGGTTCAATGGCAGCATCGGAGGGGCTCCGAATGGACCTGGGAACCGAAGGACAAAATGAAAGAGCATTTTCCGGATCTATTTGCATCTGCGGACTTCGAGGACAAAGTATAAATCAAACGGGGGAGAGTTGTAACATTCAAAAATCCAGGTATTTCATTTAACCGCTTGAAGTATTTAATTTATGGCATTTGAGGACCCTCCGTACACTGCGCGTAAATGTGTGTATGCTTAGAATACACAAGTGGATGCTTTGGGTAGCTTAGGCTCGTACGCAGGGCATACAAGCTCGGACATAGGGTGTACAAGGCCAAGGTCTAAAACCCTAATGGTCGAACTTGTGCCCTATATATGCTTATTTATGACCTTAGACCCCATTCCTTACTAGCCTCAATTGCTTTCAGACATCTCTAAAACCCTAAATATCTTGTGAATAATTCTTGAGCTTGAAGTGCCTAAAATTACCCCCCCCCCCCCCTTATTTTTGTGTTCTAGGAACGAGATGGAAGTGATGGGCAAGCCTTGAACGTGGGAAGATCTTTTGGATCCTGAATCTTGAGAATCTTGAAGAGCTTGTGGAGGTAAAAAGCTCATACCTTGCTATTGTTTTTGCTAGTTTGAATTAGAATTTGGTTTTAAGTCTTTTCTTGGTCTATGGAACCTCTTTTGCGGGTTTGGGTAACTCTAGAGGGTTGAGATGTTAGATCCAAGCTCTTTAGGCATGTTGAAAGCATAAAAATGCTAGCTTTTTTATTATTAAGACTTCATGCATGAATTTAAGGTCTTAATGGGTTAAATGAGGTGTTGGGTTTCCATGTGGCATGAAAGGGCATAAAGTTGCGAACTTCATGCCCTAGGACCTCTTAATCGACTTAGATCTGGTTTTGGACGTTAGGTTTCCACGTATTAAGTACTTAATGGCTTTTGGTGCAAAAGCTTACCACCTCAGAGGCAAGTACGCTAAGTGTAATAAGGGTGTATGTTGTGCATAAAGTTTCCAACTACCTTTTACGATGCGCTTAACACCTTAGAGTCGAGTACACTAAGCGTACTAAGGGTGTATGATAGGCGTACACCTTTAGTGAATGTTGGGCTTTCAATGGGCTTTTGAGACATTTGAGCCTTGCTTAGCCTTGGGCCTGGATCGATTAGGGTAATTTGTGACAACCTGATATTTCGAGACAATGTAATGTAAAACCAATCAAAATTGGGTCAAAATATAACGTTCCTAAAATCTTATTTGGGTTAAATAAAGTAGTAGGAAACGAATCAAGGTTTCCAAGCATATAAAGAACACTAAAATCCGAGTTATAACGAAGAAGTTATGACCAACCGAAGATTCTCGGCAAAAACCAGCAACACTGATAGACGTAAAACGCGAAGTTTCAATACAATAGTTTTTGGCCTTAGATATCTAAATGAAATTTTTAGATCCCATCAAACCGTAAACGTACATAAAAAGAACGTCCAAATCTGACTTCGTATGAGGAAGTTGTGATTTTTCTAAGTTACAGATATAACAGTAGACAGCTAAAAACTTGAATCGGAGATCGAGCGACTTTTGGCCGGAATGACCTAAACGAGAATTGAAGGTCTCATCAATGGTATTTCAGCGGTAAAAAGTCTGGCAAAAACCAACGTCAGATAAAGAAGTTATGAATTTTTAAAGAAATTCCTTAATCACGTCATTTTAATAAATAAATAATAAAAATAATTTTGGAATTTGCCAACGGAATCTAAACGAAACTTGTAGATCGTAGTCTCACCTTCGCGGGGATATAAAGAACGTCAAAAACGGAGTTCGTATGAAGAAGATATGATTTTTTGAAGTTTAATTAATAAATTTTAATTAAATATAAATCAAAAATCTTGGTAATATCCGAAGGGGGAGTCAGCCTAGGGCCGAGGTACGCGCCGCGTACCCTCGTACGCCCCGCGTACTCGAGACCACGGCCTCGGATTGGCCACGTCGCCCTATACGAAGCTACCCGACCCGCCGTCCCATCCGACCCGTCCCGTCCGAAGTGCGTAAGCGATGACGCACGGGTACGCGCTGCGTACGCCCGTACGCCCCGCGTACGGAGGCAGTTCAGCCCCCTATAAAAGGGATGCGAGCCTTTCCGAAAAATTTGCTCATTTCCTCTCTTTCTCTCACGATCTTTCCTCGATTTCCGTGCCCGTTCAAACCCGAAGCTCTGGTCTTTTTGCTCAAGTCCCGAGGGTCGATTTTACTCCCGAGATTCCCAAGAATCCCGAGAAAAATCCGTTTCCCGAGACGAAACTCTGTCCGGTTTTCCACCTCGCTATCTTCAAACTTCCAAGTGAGTTCATACCCCTTAACTAATGTTTTAAACTACTTTTAAATGCTTTATCGGGGGGGGGAATACAAGTAGAATCATGCTAGGATTATATCAATCACAGGCGATTAATAAGTAGAATTACGCTAGTTATTACATCAATCACATGTGATTAATATACAGCATTCGAAAGATTTGGCTACTCATTAGCCGTCTTACCAAACAGTTTCCTTCAAATGACTTTTATAAACATTTTATATGTTTTAAACTATTTATTACACTGTACATCTTACTCGGTACATTACCTTTCAAACTTATTTACAACTATGTTTCAATCAAATGTTTCCTTATACTCAAAACTGTTTTATCATACTTATGCCTTCAAATTGTTTTATAGATCGACATCAAGTCGATCTTTTCTTAAAATAATGTTTATATTTCAAATGTCTTACAAAATTCATTTATGCTTTTATATTATAAATTGCATGCCTCTATATGTATAGTTATATAAGAAATGTTTAAAAGACTTAGGAAGGCTATCCACCCTATTTCCTTTTCGCGCCTTGAGATGTGGTCTGGTGGGATTTTGGGTATTAGTCCGAAAGACGTTTAAATATTAGTTATATATCATGTGTACATATATAGTCATAAAAGGTCTTTCCAGTTCATCCCATGCCCTTAGTTAGTAAGGGTATACATCTATGGCCATACGTACCAGTTAGACTGCTAGTAAACTACCATATGGGTAGTTTAGGAAGATGCTAGAACCGTTACTAGAACGCGATATCATACAATGAGTCAGTTCATTCATGAGTCAATACTTTCTAGAACATTACATATACAACTATACTAGAACAAGAAACATTACCCTTACATTAATACGTTAACGATTGTGATCCACTGTATCGGAGCATGCCTTAAATGTCATGGCCCGAGTTGTAGCCAGAATTCTCTTGGAGGGAGAGCGTTGAGTTTGCGTATAGATCTATACTGGATTGACTATCCTACACCTTGCTGCTAGCTACAGTGGGACCGACAGGTCTGCGGGTGCCAAACGTCATAACTTATTTTTCGACTATACGTTGTCGTTGTTACATGTCGATAGTATGGTGCAATTTATCACATGATACCTTAATATAAATACGGTTTAAGGTAGTTAGTACGGAAGTAGTTCCTATAAAGCAAAACTACAGTACTACAATGATTTACCCATTACATTTTTAGTGATAACCTCACTTAAACTTTAATGTACAAACTATATTTTGTTAAAAGATAGTTACACTTGGGTAAATTACACACTTTTACGACAAACGAGTATGCAAAACAGTTAAGCCTTGGTAGAAGGCTACTTTAATAGAAAATATAGGTTTTTCTGAGAGATTCAAACTTCTACAAACACTTACAAACCTTTACATACCTTTTACAAACTTATGCTTGATAAATGTTCAAACATTTTTGGATGACAAATACCGACACTAAAATACTTATGAACTCACCAGCTTAATGCTGATAAACTCTTTCAAAATAACTTGTATTCTCAGGTCATCAGTAGACAGGTACCGAGGCCAGCTTTTGAGAAGATGGAGCGTATCCAAGACTCATCTTATTATTTTGATTTACATTATTTTTGGTGTCTATAATGTACAGATGACGCTTGTATTAAAATTTTATATTTAATGCAATGGATGATGTTGTTTTCTTATTTACATTTACTGTGTTGTGATACGTTACATGACGTCCTTCGCCCCAGAACGTTTCCGCAGTTCTCAGTTTTGGGGTATGACAGATTGGTATCAGAGCATTGTTTATAGTGAAGCAAGTATATCAACCCATAAAAGATATACTAAACTATAAACCCATTTGGGATTAAAACACTCTGACCAAGAGTCTATACTTTAAATACTAAAATAGTTAATTAAGTATACTAGTCTGCATTCATACTAAAATCAGTGTCACTAGGACAGTACAAAAGAATTACGATTGTTGGACAACACAAATGGGCTTAGAGACATATGGTCAAAACTGGGAAGATATAGCCTGATCACCTATATTATCCGAGGGTTGACTAGCATGTGCCTAAGCTTAAGTGTGTAGTTGCAACAATGCTAAAATCTTACCAACCCTACCACAATGAGAACAATAGAACATAACATTAAAAATTTAAAATACTATAGGAGTATTTGGTGTTACTATAAGTACTTTATACTTGAGAACAAAAACGGGATCTTCATTATTAAGTTGATAGTTGCTAAGTGGATACACTGAGGCTATATGTAATTAGGATGTTAAAGACTTAGAATCTGTGATAATGTTGCCTTGCCCCTATTCTGGGTGAATTTGGAATTAAGGTCACTTATTCGAAGGTCTATCCTGTTTGGATTACACATAACTGGTATGCACTTCACAAATAGCGATGTAACTAATGAAGGTTTTCTAAATAATTATCTAGATAGTTCGTCAAATAGTATTCCTCTTACCCTAAATTCTCGCTTAGAAATCATAGCTGGTTGGCTTGAAGAAGAACCAGTGAATGATCAACCTATCCCCTTGAATGATCACCATGATGAAGACTTTTCGTATGATGCTAACTCCGAACCAGGAGTTGAGAACCTACCCCGAGCAACTCCCGTTCCAACTCTTAACCCTCGTTCGGTTTTTCATGACCCGACCCTGAGTGAGTGGAATGCTTGGAAATAGGGAGCCAAGGACAAGATCAGTCTATGCTATTTGATGGCGACCGAAGCTTTTACGACTTGATCAATGAGGGCTTAGCAGATATTGTCTTGCCAATCTTGGTCCGTAGAGAGACCCGAGATGAAATTCAAGGCAGGACAGCCCTACATCAGATTTCAGAAATAGTCACCTATGTTAGAATGCATACCCTCCACACCATTCATCTAGAATATGCTCACGAGAGATCAGAGAGAAACCATGAAACCCTACTACAAGCACTGACTGCATCATAGAGATGTAGGTCAAACCTTCGCGAACATACTTTCATTCTGTACCAGGACTGCATCATAGAGATGTAGGTCAAACCTTCGCGAACATACTTTCATTCTGTACTAGGACGGCATCATAGGGATGTAGGTCAAACCTTCGCGAACATACTTTCATTCTGTACTAGGACTGCATCATAGGGATGTAGGTCAAACTTTCATGAACATCGTCGTACTCTTTACATGAACAATCTAAGTACATCAGGGTCAACCAGAATCGCTCACAAAATCTTTACTTTTCGTGTTACAGAATCATGTCATCATCCAGAAGCAATCAGTCGATCAGCGAAACCCCCACTTTTCCTATGGACGCCGCTACCTTTCAAACAACAGTTACAGCTGCCGTGGTGGCTGCTGTAACCACGGTCCTTGCACACCGTAGCACTAACAGCACAACCAATCGTGGTATCCATCTAGGAAGTCTTCAAACAGTAACAGTCACAGGCTCGCAAAGCCGAAAAACAAAAAACAAGAAACGAAGGCGTCAAGCCTGGAAGGAACGCAAGAGATCCCAAAAGTTGGCTATACAACCGCAGCAAGTGGAAACCCCTGCCATCCCAGTACCGAGCAGGCCATATGAGGGAAAACTCCCGAAGTGTGTTAAGTGTAGTTTCCATCATCATGTGGCTTGCCATGAGATGCAGTGTTGCAATTGTCTAAACATAGGGCACCATGCTCGTAACTGTGGAACACCAGCGCGACCTATCCCTCAAGTCCCTTTCATCGGGACTAAACCTGCACACAAGATTTGTTATAGCACCGAACGATTTAAGAAGCAGTTTTCAAAATGGAGTAACGAGGAAGGCACTCGTGTCCACATAACATTGGCTAAACACCGCAATCCCGTCTCCAAGGCTAGTACTAGCCCGTCACGCCACCAATGCGGTGAGGTAGGACACTTCAAGAAAGATTGCCCGATAACAAAGAACTCTGGCGCAGATGGGAAAATTCTCAGGATCACAGCTGCAGGAGAGCCTACTCCGGAACCACGTTAAATATAATTTGGGCGTTTCATTGTAACAGACTTATAAACTATCTAGAACTAGTGCAACTAGAGTCTTACCTTTTGCGAGATCCTGTCTGTATAGGAATTCTCGTGCTGTGTGTACTTGTCTTTTGTAGTATATCTTATTCGCAGCAATAGTCTTGTGGTAAGTCTAAAGTACTGTAACTCTTTTCATGTTTGCACAGTTGTGTTTTGTCTGTAATCGTCTATGTTTAATTCTAATGTCTTTAAAGTTTCTGTATGATTCCGACATTATCATACAATCAGATTCAATTTGATCGACGCCAAAACAGCTTCGTACGTACATCTCTTTCTTCTAGATCATTTTTCCAGTGAAGCCGTCATATCAGAACACCGTAGTACTCATGCCAGGAGTACCACTTAGTTATTTTCTTGCCGAAGAAAGCCCCGAAGTACCACTCGTGCAGTACGTCAAGTTCAATCCAAGGATTTATACGATTGATCTATCACTGAGAAGCGTATGCATAAGAGTGATATATAATCAAGATTCTACAGGTTTAGAATTGATGATTCCATTTTAACTTCTTTTCCCGGATGGGATGTGAGGGTAAGGAAGAATCAGTTATTCGACTACCTTTTCAATCTTAATTATATACGCCTCGTATACACGAGATTGTGATCGTGAAGCCCTGTATAAATTCTAAAATGGACTTCAGGACGGAGAATTGCCTAAGTATACTAGTAATCACATCGTCATGTGAACAAACTTAGAACCCAGTACAACTCCCGAAAATAGGTCGCCCTATAGTTTAAACACCCTCGGAGATACCAGAACAGTATAAACCACTTCACAAACTACACAGAAAGAGAATTAGTAGACTAGGCTTCTCGCCCTAGAGGACCCCGGTCATATTCTCGCGGAGATCGACAGATTGCAATGTATGTGCCTCGGATATCGGGGACTCCGTCAAGATTTTCATAGAAATCGTTATCTCTGCCTCGCATAGACAAAATGGTTGAGCAAACGCAAGGAAAGAAACTACTTCCAGGAATGGATCTGGAATCCGAATATCACCAGTTCGAGTGTTAGGGGAGGATGTCCGGAAGAATATCTCCTGAACTCGATGCGGACATTTCGAGTTCGTAGTGATACCTTTCGGATAGGACCAATACGCCCATAGTTTTCATGAGCTAAATAAATAGAGTTACGTCTTTCTTACTGGGATCAGTCATCATTCCTCCATGTAATGACTTACTCATCTACCCTCGAAGTAAGAAGAAAGCCCATGGTAACATTCCTACAAAGGAACTTTTAGCAAAGTTCTCTAGGCACGAGTTTGAAATTGAAGAGTCAAGTTTCTAGGACACACTTTTAGTAATGTGAGAAATTATGAGTACTCTTTCAATTAGTCAAAACCGTTGAGCGTATATCGACACCAGAGATGCTGATAGTTTTTCACCAGATTCAAGGTCGTACCGACCTACTGCCTTAGTTCATTCAGAACTCCTCGCAAGCTACAGAAACTCGTACTACTTTGACCCAACAAGGGGTGGCCTTTGACTGGGAAGTTACGCAAGAAAAGGAACCTTTGAGATTCCAAGCGAGTGACCAAGTTCTTTCGGATAACTCACTCTAGGAATGGCATCATACGCTTCGTAAAGCGTGGAAAGCTAAATCCAAGTTAGATAGGACCTTCGAGATTCTTATCAGAATCGGTCTTGTGCCTCACACAAACTAGACCTACTCCGCGAACTCAGTAACATACTTTCTACACTTCGCATCTCGATCATGAAACCATACCTTTCCGTTAGGACCCTTGCAAGTCCACTCGTCGAGATCCTCGCCTTCGTATTAGAACCGTAGTGACCCTCGACCGAGAGGTCAAGCGGACGAGGGAACGCCATCGCCAGTTAGTGAAGGTTCGTTGGAACGCCAACCGAGGACCCGTTATCACTTAGATGCGCTAGAACCAATCGATCAGGAAGTTTCCTCCTCACGACTCGATCATTCTTGCATGATTCCTTGCTTATATTCTAATTTCGGGACGAAATTCCTTCTAACAGGGGGATGATGTGACAACCCGATATTTCGAGACAATGTAATGTAAAACCAATCAAAATTGGGTCAAAATATAACGTTCCTAAAATCTTATTTGGGTTAAATAAAGTAGTAGGAATCGTATCAAGGTTTCCAAGCATATAAAGAACACTAAAATCCGAGTTATAACGAAGAAGTTATGACCAACCGAAGATTCTCGGCAAAAACCAGCAACACTGATAGATGTAAAACGCGAAGTTTCAACACAATAGTTTTTGGCCTTAGATATCTAAATGAAATTTTTAGATATCATCAAACCGTAAACGTACATAAAAAGAACGTCCAAATCTGACTTCGTATGAGGAAGTTGTGATTTTTCTAAGTTACAGATATAACAGTAGACAGCTAAAAACTCGAATCGGAGATCGAGCGACTTTTGGCCGGAATGACCTAAACGAGAATTGAAGGTCTCGTCAATGGTATTTCAGCAGTAAAAAGTCTGGCAAAAACCGACGTCAGATAAAGAAGTTGAGAATTTTTAAAGAAATTCTTTAATCACGTCATTTTAATAAATAAATAATAAAAATAATTTTGGAATTTGCCAACGGAATCTAAACGAAAGTTGTAGATCGTAGTCTCACCTTCGCGAGGATATAAAGAACGTCGAAAATGGAGTTCGTATGAAGAAGATATGATTTTTTGAAGTTTAATTAATAAATTTTAATTAAATTTAAATCAAAAATCTTGGTAATATCCGAAGGGGGAGTCAGCCTAGGGCCGAGGTACGCGCCGCGTACCCTCGTACGCCCCGCGTACTCGAGACCACGGCCTCGGATCGGCCACGTCCCCCTATGCGAAGCTACCCGACTCGCCGTCCCATCCAACCCGTCCCGTCCGAAGTGCGTAAGCGATGACGCACGGGTACGCGTTGCGTACGCCCGTACGCCCCGCGTACGGTGGCAGTTCAGCCCCCTATAAAAGGGATGCGAGCCTTTCCGAAAAATTTGCTCATTTCCTCTCTTTCTCTCACGATCTTGCCTCGATTTCCGTGCCCGTTCAAACCCGAAGCTCTGGTCTTTTTGCTCAAGTCCCGAGGGTCGATTTTACTCCCGAGATTCCCAAGAATCCCGAGAAAAATCCGTTTCCCGAGATGAAACTCTGCCCGGTTTTCCACCTCTCTATCTTCAAACTTCCAAGTGAGTTCATACCCCTTAACTAATGTTTTAAACTACTTTTAAATGCTTTATGGGGGGGAATACAAGTAGAATCATGCTAGGATTATATCAATCACAGGCGATTAATAAGTAGAATTACGCTAGTTATTACATCAATCACATGTGATTAATATACAGCATTCGAAAGATTTGGCTACTCATTAGCCGTCTTACCAAACAGTTTCCTTCAAATGACTTTTATAAACATTTTATATGTTTTAAACTATTTATTACACTGTACATCTTACTCGGTACATTACCTTTCAAACTTATTTACAACTATGTTTCAATCAAATGTTTCCTTATACTCAAAACTGTTTTATCATACTTATGCCTTCAAATTGTTTTATAGATCGACATCAAGTCGATCTTTTCTTAAAATAATGTTTATATTTCAAATGTCTTACAAAATTCATTTATGCTTTTATATTATAAATTGCATGCCTCTATATGTATAGTTATATAAGAAATGTTTAAAAGACTTAGGAAGGCTATCCACCCTATTTCCTTTTCGCGCCTTGAGATGTGGTCTGGTGGGATTTTGGGTATTAGTCCGAAAGACGTTTAAATATTAGTTATATATCATGTGTACATATATAGTCATAAAAGGTCTTTCCAGTTCATCCCATGCCCTTAGTTAGTAAGGGTATACATCTATGGCCATACGTACCAGTTAGACTGCTAGTAAACTACCATATGGGTAGTTTAGGAAGATGCTAGAACCGTTACTAGAACGCGATATCATACAATGAGTCAGTTCATTCATGAGTCAATACTTTCTAGAACATTACATATACAACTATACTAGAACAAGAAACATTACCCTTACATTAATACGTTAACGATTGTGATCCACTGTATCAGAGCATGCCTTAAATGTCATGGCCTGAGTTGTAGCCAAAATTCTCTTGGAGGGAGAGCGTTGAGTTTGCGTATAGATCTATACTGGATTGACTATCCTACACCTTGCTGCTAGCTACAGTGGGACCGACAGGTCTGCGGGTGCCAAACGTCATAACTTATTTTTCGACTATACGTTGTCGTTGTTACCAGTCGATAGTATGGTGCAATTTATCACATGATACCTTAATATAAATCCGGTTTAAGGTAGTTAGTACGGCAGTAGTTCCTATAAAGCAAAACTACAGTACTACAATGATTTACCCATTACATTTTTAGTGATAACCTCACTTAAACTTTAATGTACAAACTATATTTTGTTAAAAGATAGTTACACTTGGGTAAATTACACACTTTTACGACAAACGAGTATGCAAAACAGTTAAGCCTTGGTAGAAGGCTACTTTAATAGAAAATATAGGTTTTTCTGAGAGATTCAAACTTCTACAAACACTTACAAACCTTTACATACCTTTCACAAACTTATGCTTGATAAATGTTCAAACATTTTTGGATGACAAATACCGACACTAAAATACTTATGAACTCACCAGCTTAATGCTGATAAACTCTTTCAAAATAACTTGTATTCTCAGGTCATCAGTAGACAGGTACCGAGGCCAGCTTTTGAGAAGATGGAGCGTATCCAAGACTCATCTTATTATTTTGATTTACGTTATTTTTGGTGTCTATAATGTACAGATGACGCTTGTATTAAAATTTTATATTTAATGCAATGGATGATGTTGTTTGCTTATTTACATTTACTGTGTTGTGATACGTTACATGACGTCCTCCGCCCCAGAACGTTTCCGCCGTTCTCGGTTTTGGGGTGTGACATAATTGGGCCTGGGACATTATTTTTGGGTCATGGTAGTTAGGGTTGGGCCTATTGGGCCTTGTGTCCCATTATTGTTTTGGACCTTGTATGCGGGTCCATTTAGGAAGTAAGCCATATGGGCTTAGTAAAGAGTGTTGGACTTAGGATTTTGGGCCTTTGGCTAAGTTGTGTCATAATCCTAATTAGGGTATTTGTATGCTTATTCAGTGTGAGATCTTTTGGATTAGTGGCCGAGCAGTGATTGCCTTAGCAGACTGAGGTGAGTCTTCTCACCATAACTTCGGGTCCAAAGCACCAAGGTCGGCCAAATATTCATTTGTGTTGTATGTTATATGTTATGTTTGGGTTGAAATATACCCCACGGCGGGGGACCTAGTATGACACGATGAGTTGAAACATACCCAGGGTGGGACCCACTGCGATCGGTTTGGGTTGAAATAAAACCCAAGGTGAGGCCCTAGGGTGGGGGCCCATACTTGTTTTGGGTTGGAATGAACCCCAGGGTTGGGCCCATTTGTATGTATTGCATGTGTTATTTTGGGAAAACTCACTAAGCGTGTGCTTACAGTTGTAATGTGATTTCAGGTGCGTCTAGTTCCAAGGGGAAGGGTCTGGCTTGATGGCGCAGCATGCACTCTCCACTATTTTCCGCATTCATTGATATGGATAAACTGATGATTTTGTATGATGGTTTTTTGTAATGGATTTCTAGTATCAACCTTATGGTTGTAAACATTATTTAGAAATGAAAAATATTATCTGGATTTTTGGGCTGTTACATCCAGGTTAAACCTAGTTTTACCGGACTTGGGGGAAAAAATTGCTAATAAAAATGAGAAACTCATTTTAATTGCCAACATGATCATGTCAACCACCAAAACAAGTACCTAATAAAACATACTATGTTATTTTTTACATAGAAATTTAATTTGTAATGTTAACTATGCATAATATATTATATTAAGTTCCGGTTTTTAAACTTGATGACATCAGTTTTGAAAAAAATACTAATAAAAATGAGAAATTTGTTTCAACTTGTTGATATATTGAAAATATATGATATCAAGGAATCTTATCTCATTCCGCATTGTCGGTGGAAGGAAAGATGAGAATCAAATCTCTTAGAAAAGAAGACAAATCTAAACTAGAGGAAGTCATGTTTTTTTTATTTTTGCAGCTCGTCTTTTGCAAGTTACATAGTGGTTAAGGGCTTGGACCTCTTACAAACTCTATAAAACCTAAAATGTTTGGTTTAAAGTTTGAGTTTCTTTAATGTTGCTCAAACTAATTTTTTTAGTAAAAGTTTTTTTTTTTTTGTTTGAGTTCGTCTAATTTTTTGTAGTAAAAGTTGTTTTTGGTACCACTCGTTTTAGTTCCTACATCCGCCCCTACTTAAAACGGCTTTAAGAGGAGGAAGATGGTCTAGACCTAGTTTGATGCCTAAATAAAAGGGTTTTTGTTCCTTTTTTTTTGAGGGGTGGGGGTGGGGGTGGACTCGGGGAGGAGGAAGAGGAGAAGAAGGGGGGCATCGTTCAAATAAATAATAGAGGTGACAATGGGTTCGGGTTGGTTGGCGGGTTTTGGGTCAATTTTTGCCAGTAAAATAAAATAAGAACAACTAAGTGAAACCAACAAAAATTAAAATTTATACTTGTTGAACATGGATGTTTTAAAAAAAGAGAGGAAGAAAACCTTATAGAACTTGTAAAGAAGCAAAAAAGAAAAATACACATAATAATTTAATGTTTAATAACAATCATTGGATTTGCAGCCTTGATTGTAAAGATTGTCTGAACTACCGTAAGAACAAACAAAACAATTCCAGCAAATAAAGCAATCATATTCCATGGACTACTGAAATACGTACGCTTCAACCCTGCAGCAGCATTAGGCCAATAACTATTGTAGTACACATCCAATTCTTGCCACTCTTGATGGTAGAAAAATTCCAGTAAGGCAACATCTTTGCATACACTGTTTATCATATTCACAGCTTTCTCATTCGAGCATAATTTATTCGCAATAACACCTGATTTTACCAACTTTGCAACATCGTCTGGAGTATCAATTAGCATATCCATGGCACAAACATATGATGTCACGTAATTAGGAACTAGAGATGACTGCTCGTAAATAATGAGGTTCCTTAAAACTGGTTCACTGTCATCATTAAGAGTCACTTTTGGCATCCGCAAAGTAGGCTTACACCAAAACCATGCGAAGCATGAAAACCTTGGTAATTCTAGTTTCATGGCCATTGCCCAATTTGCATCTTCATTAGGCATAAAGTTCACCCCTGCTCTATCTAGGTCCATGGTCACGTGCCTCTTCGGATGTGTTCTAGATCCTGTCGGGATATCATGCAAAGGCTGGAAACATTTGTGTAGAAAGCCAAGAATATGATCATGAGTTGTATCTAGTTTGAAATTACGTTGTACTAAATTTGCTCCAAAGATATTGTAGTGTCTGAGAAGTATCTTGATATGGTTAGTAAGAGAGGTCTTTGGTTTAAATTGGAGAATAGTGGACTCAAAGATGTCTTTAAGAACAAAAAAAGGGATTTGGTTTTCTATCAACACCATATCATTAACTATTGATGGAGCAATCAACATGCTTACTGGAAATGGTCCATCATCTTCTGAAAGAAGGTGAATGAAATCAAGTATGAAACAAGCATCTATAACCATCATTCTAACAAGTTCTTCATCATTGTAGATCATTGACTCTGCATAACATGCCTTGACGAGTTTTATTTTCCTACTCACCTTGTGCACACATTCTTGTAACGTTTTCTGTGGGTTGCAACCTGAAAGATCCAGTAGATGATGTAAATAAGTCGTTTTTTGAACTTCAAATTCTTGCAAATTTTTATCTTGTCTGTGGAGAGGTCCAATAGAGACCACCCGAGGGTTAAAAGAACTTGGGCTGTGATCCCGGCAGACCCTAGGAACCATGAAAATTGATGCTAGACTATTGTTGCCAAGTTTTCTTCCTTTTTCTTTACAATCAAGCAGAAACTGGACAGAATGGCAAAGGCTATCTCCAGCTCCAAACTCCAAATCGCTAGTTGCCATTCAGAATATTAGTTAGCTTAATTTCCTCTTTAACAAGTTACAAGAAATTTTAAAGGATAATAGCTTATATGTGATTAAAGAAATCACATTAAAGAAAAGATATACTAAAAGTGATGGCGTTACCTTCTTTACTGTGTAAACTAGTTCATTTGTTTGAATTTTGTACTTTCAGTTTGAGGTTTAGATAGATACATATGTGGCTAAGATATATGGTGAACCAAATTTCACCCCACTAATATCTAGCTACAACCTTCGATATAATAATAATTATTATTATTATCATACTATAAACAATATATCGTCTTAAATATATATTATAATTATTTTTTAGTATTAAGAGTTTGAGCATGACATTATTGCAATCCCATCTGATTTCTTAATATATATTACTTATCATTATTATTATTTAATAAATATTGGGATGAAAAAATTGGCCGACTTTGCTTCACTTTTAATAGACGATAAAGGGACGTCGTTGTTAGCAACAACTTATTGACTCCGCTGTTAAGGGAATATATTAAGTATTTTTATTTGTTTAAATAATAATTATAGGCATCATATCCCAAAAATATAATTAATAAAATTATTAAGCTTTTTCTATGTAGTAATTTTCAACAAATAAATAATAATTATAGCAAATATATCTTAAATTAAATGCATCTTTTTCTATAGTAATTTACAAATATTAATTATACATAAATTCAATTCAACTGCATATGGTAAAAAAAAAATAGGGATGTTAAACAACGGGGAAATATACAGGGACAACATAAACTTATTAAAAAAGTGGTTTTCTATAAGTAACTTTCCTTATTTTTAATTTCACCTCCAGATTTGATATTTTGATTTTTGTTGTTTTATTTTTTCTATTTTGTTTTCTTGTTTTTTTTTTCTATTTTGTTTTTCCGCTGTTTTTATTATTATTATTATTATTATTATTATTATTATTATTATTATTATTATTATTTTGTTTTTTTTCTATTTTGTTTTTTTTTGTTTTTTTAATTCCTTTTTAATTTATATTATTATTATTATTATTATTATTATTATTATATTTTAATATTATTATTCTTGTTATTATTATTATTATTATAATAAATTTTGAATAAAATTTTATAATTCCGACGATATTATGAATTCGAACGACATTATAAAATTCGAACGAATATATAAAATCGGTTTTTAGTTATTTTTATTTTATATTTTAATAATAATAACAATAATAATAATAATTGTATAAATTTCGAACAACATTTTATAAATAGAACGACATTTTAAATTCAAACGACTATATAAAATCGATTTTTTAATTCTTTCTTATTTTATATTTCATTATTATATATATAGGGAAGGGTTATTTGGAAAACAAAAAAACCTTAAAAATCATAAAAATACATAAAAAATACTTAGAAATTATAAAAAAAAAATTATAAAGAATCGCAGGTTTTTTAATAAATTCGCTGAATAAAAATAAAAAAAATCAATTTTTTTTTAAAAATTCTTTTTAAAAAATTCAAAAAAAAATCAACGAATTTATTTAAAAAAACATGTTTTCCATTAAAAAAATAAAAAATAAAAAATAAAAATAAAAATAAAAATAAAAAAGTTTTGTGATCTATAATGTAATGATGTTAAATCAAATGTCGAAAAGTTGATTTGATTGAGTTTAAGGGGGGTAAATTTGGTTAAGGGGATTACGTATAGCACAACCCCTAAAAAACAAGTGAGAAGCTAAAAAAAACATTACAGAGAATGACAAGAAAAGTCGGATTTTGGAGCTAATTGCTCCGGAAAAACCTAGCTTTTTCACACCTATTCGAAATTCAAAAGAAAACGATACTAAGAATATTATCAAATAAGTTAGAGAGCTTAAGCAAAACGTTTCCAAAAATGAGACCATTTATGAATCTAAATACCACCCATAAGGTAGAGATAACCATTGCATCAAATGGTTTTCAAACTAAAGTTGAGACCATAACCATATCTGATTAAGAAAGGAACCACGAATCGACTCCTCAAGCAAAATAGCAAAATCCTACCAAATAGCAATATTCGACCATAAACCTTTCAAGATAGAATCTATAATAAAAATATGAACTATTGTCTCCTCATGTAACTAACAAATAGGACATGTAATAGAATCATCTCCATCCCTCTACCTAAGAACCTTTCCTAGTCAAGATCCATCCTTGGCTCTTGGAGCCTTAGGTTCAAGAAAAAGAGGGATTCATGCTATTGGGTCCTCTTCATCCAAAGAAAAGGTGGGTTTAACCATATCTTAATTACAGAATCTACCAGAAGATCAAGATGATAAAGAGGTTAGTAAATTTTCATTGTTTTTCATAAGTAGGTTGCTATAATAAAATAAACTTAGATCCATTAGGGTGCATATAAACATAGAGTTTTATATTGCATCCACTACTAGAAAACTCATCAAAACAGTCCCAAAAGGTCTATTACCTAAATAAACATCTAACCAGAACTATATATGCTTACCATCGCCTATGTGAATAGGGTAAAAAAGAATCAAATCCAAACCTATTTCCTGAATTAATCAATAACCTTGAGCACCCCTGACTGCGAAGACAAAGAGGAAGAAACACGACTCATAACACTAAATAAACCTGAACCATGAATACAATCTATATTTGCACCCAAAGAGCCTCCAAACATAGAGGATATTGATATCTCCATTTTAAAATCAATGCTCGCTTTACTTGAAACAACTTCCAACCCCTAACATGCATGTTGGTAATACAACCCACAATCACAACAAGTTGGTAATGTTACTATTCATGGTTTGGTCATTTTAGGTTACACGCAAGAGAAAATCTTTGCACTATTTGACAAGAGGGATAATTAGGATCTAGTTTGTTAATTTATTAGTCATTGATAAATTAATAGAAACATGCAATATAGCATGCAAAACCTATTTTCATACACATAACATTAAATATACCAAAATAAAATAAACATCATAAGCATACAACAAAAATATATAAACCAAGTCATTTACCACTATTAGTTTTTGTAAGCCAACACAAGAATTGTTAAGTCTTTCCTATAAGAACTTAAGGGATACTTCAAAAGATATTCTAGCTGCCACTTTCCAAACAACTATTACTTGCAAAAAGGACTTCAAGACATATGGTATAAGACTTAAACCATTAAAACCATAATTAAGCCCAAAACCATGAGTTCAAACTCAAGGTTAGGATTTTAATATTAAGTGGTTAAGAAAAAGAACATGCTTCTAATATAAGTAATTTCTTCAATATTGTTACAATTGGAAAAAGAATAAACTAGTCTAAAACTATTTAATTACATACAATATAAACAAAAAAAATACTTATTCAACTATTATATCTTCATGAATAAATAAATATCAACCACAACAACACATGGGTCATAATGGCTTGTTTATACACAACATCATCTTCTGAAATATAAAATCAACTCTTTTTTAATATAACTTTATACAACCAAAATGCATGAATGTCACACCCCCGAACCAGACGGCGGAAATGTTCGGGAGCTGGTGTGACTTAATTGAATACCATAACATTGAATATATATGAAACATAACAACATTCGTCACCATGCATTAATATAGTACAACTGATAAAGTTTACATGCAGTACATTGTTCAAACATTACATTCCCAAAAATAAATTGTTCGGTTCGTTAATAAGTAAACTGCAAGCCATCACTGAGTACATTTTCCTTTGATTCACTGGTTACTTGAGAATACAAGTATTTTGAAAAAAAAAACGTCAACATGTGAAATGTTGGTGAGTTCATAAGCGTTATTTGAAAAACAATGTTTTGTATCGTTTTGAAAACCACCAGAAAATCCGATATTTTCTGAAAGAGCTTTTGAAAACATTGTGAAGATCCATAAGTATGCTTGTTTGTTTCTATAGTTGTAAGAAGAATGCTCGTCAAAATTGGGTACATTTTGAAAACCTTGTGTATCGAAAAACCCTAGGAAAACCCGATGTCTTCCTAATTCCTTGGATTCCATGAAGTTAAAAATAAAACCATTGCAGTGCGCAAAGTCATTAAGTCCAGGCGACGTCGGATTATTTTTGCGCATGATTAATTGCTATAAACACGCGTTACACAAACGACCCGTTTATAACTATACTAACGATCCCGTAGGCGTCGTCCGTACTAATCACGTTATCCAACCGCCCTGACTTCGAGTAATCCCACATCCAAAGAGAAAGAGGACACGAAGACCCCGATGACTCCATTAACCGGTTGGGAAGAAAAAAGGTACGAGGGGCCCTTGACCCGCCTCGCATGAAATATCGACTTTACTAGCAATACCATAGGACCCTTGGGAACCAATAGTATATAAGCCATTGAAAGTCCTTTTACGCTGTGTTAGATCATGTAAGACCCAACAACTCGTAAGGTAGAAGTCTTCGGGCCTTAAGATCAGGTCATTGGGCTAGCTAGGCCCAACAAACAAGATTTTACACTTTGGGGCCCAAAGATGGTACGTAGACGTCTGTGCACTCTCACGTGTATATTGAATTACCAAATGTTTTTGTGTATGAATCGAGGTATCGTCGTGTTAGTATTTTCGGATTGTTATTGATTCGAGACCGAATCAAGTCGTTTAACAACGTTTTTTGGTATTGTTGTGTATTGTATTACGTAGGTAGTCGCGGTGCCAATATTTGATCAAGTTGCGCGTATTGAATTAGCCTTGAAAGTTTTCTGTTTTTAGCCCCTCATTGTTTGTAAAATTTACTTTTTCAACCCTCTAATTGAATAACTTTCCGGTTTGGTCCTTAAATCATTTTCTTGACATTTTAACACCAAAAATTATTGAAATTAATATTTTTCAGCATATTTTTCATTGAAAACAGTTTAAGTCCCTGAAATTGCAGTTTTCCCGGTTATAACCCCTCTTTTTCGCAGTTTTTACAATTTTGGCCCAAATTGGAAAATTTTTGCAACTTTGGTCCTTTTTAAATTTGAAAAGCATTTTAAACCTTTGAAAAGTACTTGGAACCTTAGTAGTCCACTGTTTTACAGAAGAACACGGTTTTGGCCCTCCAAAACAGAAAATTTCGCATAATGGGCCCTATTGGGCCGAAATTGTCATTTTTAGCCCTTTAAGCTTGAAATTTATGTTTTTAATCCTCCAAAAAGTATATTTTCAGAAAATACATTATGGAAACTGTTTTGACTCATCTCACCCATCAGATTTCGAAATATTTCAATTTGGGCCCCTTTAACTTTATATTTTTAACATTTTATGTCCAAAAATTGAGTTTTTAGCCCAAATAAAATGTTATTAAGCCATTTAGCTATTTTTCTTGGAACACTTTGCATGTAGAAATATACTTGATGCTAGTATCATTAATCATAAAGTATTTCTCAGTTTTTAGGGTTTTTAAGGCTAGATCCAACATTATAACACACAAAAACACACATATAAGCATAGAAATCATACAAGGCATACAAACATATATAGATCTACACTTTCACTTGTATCCCCCCCCCCCACAAAACTCATAAAAACAGAAAATAGGGGGTATGAAGCTCACCTTAGGGTGTGGTTTCGGTTTTGGAGGAGAAATGGAAGAAAGTTTGGTGATTTTTCGGCCCTAGCACCCTTTGATGAAGATCTCGAGTTTCATGTGCTTCTAGGATGTAAGATCACGATTTTTGCATGGATTGGGAAGAGATTTTGATAAAACAAAGACTCTAAGTAATAGATCCAAGCATAACCTTACCTTAGATGAAGAGTTTGTGGAAATATCCTCTTGAAAGCTTCCTAAATCTCGAGATTTTTGAGTGGAGAGGGAGGATATGTTCTTGAGTGTTCTTGAGAGAGTTTGAGAGATATTTGTGTATGTGTGTGTGTTTCGGCCGTGAGTGAGGGAGAGGGAAGAAGGAATGAACTTTGAGGTGATGTATGCATGGGTATATAAGATATAATGCATGGATAACCATGAGGTAATAGTGAGGTGTCACTTGAAAGTCAACTCTCTTCATCTCCTCTTGGGTTTGGGCCTTGGGCCGAGAGTTTTGAATGGAAAAGGAAAATTTTGGTCTTTTTGCCCCTAAGCCCAATATTAGAGTTTGTTTGGGTGTATTTCAACCTAAAAGAATGTGATATGACTTTTACATTTTTGTTGGACTAGTTTAGGTTATTCATGGATCAAAGCTTTTAATTCATTTCATTCTAGGCCCAATATGGCCCAAAATGTTGAAATAAATTAATGTGAGTCCAATTAGAGCCCATTTAAGGTTCTAAGCTCATGATAGTCAAATTGGAAACTTATTGGTCCATTGAGTCCAATAAGGAAGTCCTAGTCCAAAATGGACCTAAACAATAACTTCTAGGGTTTCCAATTGTTTGATGACTATTTGTAGTACTTGTATGATATATTTGATTGAAATTTTTGATGTCATATAATAAGCATCACACATGCTCTTAAGTTTTTGATTCACATTAACTTGAGTGTATAGATTACATGACACAAAATTTCCAGTTGTGACAATGAAAATTTTGGTTGCACAAAATAAACAATTTTAAAAATATGAGTTGTCATAGAAAACATATATAGTCATTTCTTAGCCAAAAAAGAAAAAAATATCACACTTATTTTCTAAAACCAAAGGTTAATAAAAAAATTATAATAAATATTTCTAACATGTAAAAGTGGTTTTGATACCAGTGATGAGTTTTGATAGCTAAAACATAATACATTTTGTTATAATGGCAAGGGAAACAAGTTTAAAATAACTATTATTTTAAGACCATTTTAAACAAAATCATCAAGGATCCAATTACATGAGTTAGAAAGATTATAAAACAACCATATGATGTTTATGATAAGAACCTTTAAAACCTTTGATCCCACTTCGTATTAGGGAGTTGATGAAGATGGGAAAAAGAGCTCCAAGTAGAACGCATATATAATGTATCAACCAACAAGTATAAGCCACCAACAATGCTAGTTCTCACTTGTATTTATAACTCATTAAGAATTTAAGACCTAATCGCATATTAGTCTTAGAGAAAAATTACATAATTACCACTCACTCTTTCACTATACTTCAAAAGAGATGAAGAGGAGGGAAGAGAGGTAACTTCAACCAAGAGGGAAAAGAAGAGAACAAACTAGCCTCGAATGAAAGCCTTTGTTCTCGTTTTATACACACATAAGCATTAAGGACCATACCTTCAAAGATTCAAAGGAAAAGCCATGTAAGAAGCATGGTGGGTGTATGTGTGTGTGTGTGTAAAAAAAGGAAGCTTACAAGCAACCCTTATTCATGCAAGCATGGGTTCTAACATGATTAAGATAGATGAGACCATGGAGTGTCTTACATTCCTTCTCAATTCTCACATGTACACCAATTTATATAATGAATTTTAAAAAGTCCAAAACTTTGTACATGACATATTAATTAATACCTTATGAGTTACTAATTAGTTACACTATTGGAAAATATTGTTTTCACAAAATAATATTTTTTCAATAAAATACAAGAGCTGATAATATTTATTAATAATCGAATTATAATAAACATTCAATAAGTGACTACTGACTCTATAAAATCATATGTTACTAGTAATACTATTCTTTAATGATTTTTGGTCTTATAGATCCGATAAGTATTGTGTTGCCTACTTAAATAACTCTTTGGTTCGATTACTATTGGGTTTTATTAGGATCAATACACTACTAAAGGTAGTGGAAACAATAAATTTTTTACCTAAGTGTACATGCACCCTACGATCTAGGTTTTACTAATTTTAGCAATGTACTTTAAATCAAACTAAAAGAAGGATATATTATATACCTCTTGATATCTTGCTTGAGACCTTATGATTGACAACCTTTTGCAATGGATGAAGGACCTAAACCATCTAATATAGTCAGACCCAAGACTCTAAAAAGCAAATCAAGGAAAACCTTATTAAGGGTTAAATCGAAATTTTTATATCCCATGAAAGGGCATATAAATTTCGACTTATGTAGAAGAAATAGAGAAGGAAGAATGAAATTAGAGGCGCCAAAAGGAATGATAGAGTTTAATCCTATGCCCTCTATTTATAAGCAACAAATAAACTTTTAAAGGATCAAACTCGTTAGGTTAATCATTATCTGATTCCAAGTTACCTTCTACCTATATAAAGGATATCAAAATCATCCTATTTTATCGTCTAAAAGCTTCTATAATATTCCAATTAATCTCTAGGAATTAATTAATATTCAAGCAATTTAATCAATTAATAGCTTTAATTAATTACCAAAATAATTTCCAATTAACTTACTAATTCATAATAAATTAAACAGTTATTTTTTTATCCATTTCCTTTTTTGTTAATTGTATCATGAGGCTAATCCAAAAATGAGCCTATTATTGTTTATAAATATTACCAACTAGTCAATGATTGTGCATACTGTAACACCCAATTCCTGGTATGCCTTTTATTCAAGTATTTTGTGTTTTTCTCTGGGACTCGATGAGTTGCAGGCCCAACTCGTCGAGTAGAGTCGTGACATGCGGACGGTTTAAGTAACCTAGTCGACAAGTCGGAGGACTGACTCGGCGAGTAGGTGCTGGATGAGTGAAACCCTAAATCTGAGGGTTTGCACCCTATTTAAACGCCTTATCTTAGCCTCCATCGCACTTATCACACCTAGAAAGTTGTGTAACGAAACCCTAGCCATTTTTGGGTGTTCTAAGCTTATTTTGGTGTATTTGGTGGTCCGTGAAGCTTGAAGAAGAAGATAGAAGCTTGAGAGTTCGAGTTGGGGGTTATAGATTCAGAAATCTAATTACATTTTCAGCACAATCAAGGTAAAATGTCCCTGTCTTGGTCCTTCTATGTATTTATTCATCTTTAGACTTGGGTTTTGGTCACATTTAGGGATTTCCAAGCCATTTTTGGATTTGTGGAGTGTTATATGGGGTCTTGACTTCAGATCTGAGTCATTGGGAGGGTCTCATGGCATAAAGGTGCTCACTTTATGGCCATGAGAGCCCCATGCATATTGTAGGGAACTTTTTATGGATTTTTGAGCCAAAACCCCCATGCATGTGCCCCAATTTTGGAGCTTTACGTATGAAATGGACATTAGGGTGCCAGATCTATGGTTTTGAGGTGTTAAGGCTCATCTAAATCGACTATATAGTGTTGGTCAAGGATGGACTCGTTGATTTGTTCTTGGGACTCGGTGAGTCGTGGTGTAGTGACCACCAAATCGTTTCTGTGGATGGACCAGTTGTTAGGGAGGAAAGTCACGTAGATGTTTAGACGCGAAAAGAACCTGGGAATCATGGGACTCGACGAGTGTATGAACATACTAGGAGAGTCCAAGGAAATCTCCCAACCTTTGAAGATGGACTCGACGAGTTATTCATACAACTCGATGAGTCGTAGACCGAACACATTCTTATGAGGGAGATGAACTTGCCGAGTTCAAGGAGGAACTCAGTGAGTCGAATGAAGATGGTCCCGATGGTTTGAATGAAGGAGAACCCGTCGGGTTCTTGCTAGACTCGACGAGTGGAGTCGGGGTTGTATCGGGTTAGTGGAGTATGGACTCGGTGAGTTGGTGGACCAACTCGGTGAGTCAGGTCAACTGGGTGTTGACTTTGACTAGTTATGGTATTGACCCTGGTTAGGGTTGTATGTTCTGTTTTATGACTTGAGGATTGTTGTGTAGGGATTGAGGAGCCGAGGAGAGCCGACCTTCACGCCGAAGACAGTTCAGATGATACACGACATCGAGGTGAGTTACCTTCCAGTTGGAGTGAGTCTAAGGCACCAAGGTCGGCCCACTAGTAATTGTTTGTTGGGGTGGTTATCTTTGTGATAACTATCTAGTCTGATTGTTGGATATGTGAGTATGGTAGACTGCTAGATATGTGAGTATGCTAGTTTTCTAATTGCCATGTTATATGTGATAGTATTAGTAGAATGGGACTAGTCCCTGATTCGGTCGTTAGGACCAATGGGTAGGTCAGACACCCCAAATATGTTTGATAGCATGATTATGATATGATGTTATGTGTTAGTAGTAAGGGTGAAATAGTCCCCGTGTTCGGTTGAGATAGACCGAAGGGTAGGTCAGCACCCCGGAATTGCTCGATATGGGTAGGTCAACACCCTAGGATGGCTTGACATGGGTAGGTCAGCACCCCAGAATGGCTTGACATGGGTAGGTCAGCACTCTAGAATGGCTTGACATGGGTAGGATGGGCACCCCATAATTGCCCAGTAGTATGTATGCTATGTGATTGTATGGTATCTGGTATAATGGGGGAACTCACTAAGCTTTGTGCTTACAGTTTCAGTTTTGGTTTCAGGTACCTCTTTGTTTAAGGGGAAGGAGTTGGAAGTGTAGCAGTGCATCACACATGCACACATGGTTTCGGCTTATAGTTTTCTAGGATTGTACTCCGATATTTCATTACTTTAGATGATATGGTTTTGAGACATGATACTATGGTTTAATGTATTGACATGACTTTGGCTATGTCTTGATAAGTTATTTTATAAACTGCTTAATTAAAAATGAAATTTTTGGCCTTAATTTTTGGGATGTTACAAGTTGGTATCAGAGCCCTAGTTTGAGGGATTCGGACGAACCCTCGGGGATGTCTAGACACAAACCGAAGGACTAAAAGAGTTTTTACAAAGAAAACATTTTTCCAAAATTTTAAGTTAAGGATTTTGAGAAAGGACAAGGTGTGTGATGTGTGCGACCAGCCGAGCTCAAGTAAGTTTTCCCCAAGATACCCATATTTGTTATGTTATTTGTATGATTTATGATTCTGAGAATTGCATGCTAGGGCTAAGAATCTAGGAGGATGCCTTTTATGACTGGTATATGATTATGAGGACTGTATGCTAGATTAGGGCTAAGGATCTAGGAGGATGCCTTGAAGGCCTGTTGTATGAGCTGCATGTTAGGACCGTTTAGTCGGCGATAGGATAGCCTAATTAGGCTATACTTGTTATGGTTATTCGATGCATGAATGTTGCTTGCTTTGTGCTATAGGGGTCCTGGCTAACTTTAACTAACTAGTGAGCATATATGTAACAGTATTCGTAAGCTAGTTAAGGAAGGGAAGTAGGGACTCCTAGTGCAGCTAATGGCGGAGAGTAGGTCAGAGGGTACCCTAGGAAAGCCTAGGCCGAGAGTAGTGGAAAAGGGTATCGGTAAAGGGACTTGGTGAAGTTGAAGCAATCCTTGAGGAAAGTATGGATAGATGTGGAAGGTAGTATGGGCCTGTACTACTGGAAGCAGAGGATCCATACTCGAGTCAAGGAGGGAAGAAATGGAACCAGGGAACTTGGAGAGTGTATGAGACCTCTCGAGAGCATGTATGATCCTGACATTTATGTGTTTATTTTCAGTAAGATGGTCACACGACATGAAGCAGGGGGACTACCAGGTTCCAGATCAAAAGCAGGATCAGGCTCGGGTGCAGGACCCGAGCAGGTTGATGACGGGATACACGATTTCATCGCGTCAGAGATCATGAGAGGTATCCTTGAGTCGACCTCGGTTATCTTCGAGTCGATCAAGGAAGGGCTTGTTGAGCTGATAAAGGATCACCTCCTAGCATTCAGGAGTGACTTGGCGTCCAACTAGTTGGGTACGCACACACTATCCTTTAATGACTTCAGAGGGAGTGGTGCGCCGGATTTTCATGGGGTGAAGGACCCCATTGCTACTAGGACATGGATCGCACACATTGAGTCTGCGTAGCTGTCGAGCTTCTATCCGGAAGGGTTGCAGGTCTGCTTTACTACGGGGTGTCTGAGGGATAGAGCTAGAGACTGGTGGGAGTCGGTTGGTGACTCATTGGAATCCCCATCCGTCGAGGCTATGACATGGTCAGATTTCGTGACCAAATTCAGAGCTGAGTTTGCACCAGTTGTAGAGCTTCAGCAGCTGGCCAGGGAGTTTTTGGATATGAGGTAGACAACTGAGACAGTAGAGAAGATCACCACTAAGTTTAGAGAGAGGCCCTGTTGGTACCCCAATATGTGGGGGATGAGGTGATGTTGAAGACCCGCTACCATGATATGTTGAGGGCTGATATTCGGGAGCATGTCAGCTATTCAGCCTGCCCAACCCTGGAGTCCATGATTGCTAGGGCACGGGAGAGGGAGCTCGATTTAGAGCACGTCAGGAAGAGAAAAGTAGAGATTGATCAAATGAAAGGGGTTTAGGGGAAGAAACCCAAGGGATCTGACGTTAGGTCGAAGGGCTAGCTGGGCTAGAGTCGCTGCAAGAAATGCGGCAGGCCGCATGAGGGAGCTTGTAGAGTGGGATCGTCACGCTGCTACAAGTGCGGTAGGACATGACACTTTGGCAAGGATTGTACTGCCCCCACCCCCACAGTGCAGATGTCAGACCTTATTTGCTTCCATTGCAATCAGAGGGGCCATAAGAAGGCCAACTGCCCTAGATTGACAGCAGCGACGACAGCAGCACCAGCGGCGGCGCCGACCCCAACGTCAGCATTGGTTGCTAATGGCCGGAAGGCCAAGGTAGAGGCTCCAGTGGTGTAGAGCCGAGCGTTTCAGTTGAAAGCTGAGGAGACATGTGCTGCACCCGATGTGGTGACGGGTACGATTTCTTTCTTATGCTTTCATGTTATGTCGCTATGATTTTGATATGTTATATATGTGCTCTGTTTAGGGTTGTTCCATGTGAACGGTATCCCAGTTCAGGTATTTTTTTGGTTCAGGTGCTACCAGATCGTTTGTCTCTCTTGCGGTTAGCAAGAAGTTTCCTGAGTCTTCGAGCATGTTGGATTGCCCTCTAGAGGTCGAGATTGCGAACGAATGGTTAGTGCGAGCTGCAGAGGTCTACCGAGATTATGCTTTGAGGCTGTTCGAGGAGCGTTACCTGGTAGATCTAGTTCCCATACCTTTACGGGGGAACAAGGTTATTATCAGTATGGATTAGCTAAGCCCCAATAAGGCAGTGATTGATTGCACGCAGCAGTTGGTGCAGATCAGGACCCCAAGTGGGGGAGAGCTGGTGATTTAGGGTGAGAGGCCACAGCGAGGACCAACTTTATGTTCAGTAGTGAGAGCTAGGCGCTACCTTTAGCAGGGTTGTGTAAGATTTGTCGCCTATATTGTGGATACCCGGGAGGCGGGTAAGGCGGCGGTGGGCGATGTGCTCATAGTACGAGAGTTTGCGGATGTATTCCTCAAGGAGTTGCCTAGGATACCTCCGGAGAGGCAGGTAGAGTTCAAGATCGACCTAGTCCCTGGTGTGGCTCGGATAGCCAAGACACCGTATCGGTTGGCTCCTCCTAAGATGCAGGAGTTGTCTACACAGCTGCAGGAGCTGTTAGACAAAGGATTCATTAGACTAAGTAGTTCACCCTGGGGAGTCCCGATTTTGTTTGTGAAGAAGTAGGACGGACTGCATCGGATGTGTATAGACTATTGGGAGCTGAATAAGGTAACAGTGAAGAATCGTTACCCACTTCTGAGGATCGATGACCTCTTTGACCAGCTACAGGGAGCATCTTGGTTCTCCAAGATCGATTTACGTTCAGGGTATCATCAGATGAGGATCAGAGAGGAGGATATGCAGAAAACTGCTTTTCGGACACGTTCTGGCCACTATGAGTTCTTGGTGATGCCTTTTGGGCTCACCAATTCTCCTGCCGTGTTCACGGATCTCATGGACCTCGTGTGCAGAACGATGTTGGATCGGTCTGTGATAGTTTTCATCGATGACATCTTGGTTTATTCCAAGATGCGAGAGCAGCATGATGAGGACTTGTAAGAGGTTTTCGATACTTTGAGGAGGGAGAGCTTGTATGCTAAGTTCTCCAAATGTGAGTTCTGGTTGTGAGAGGTGCAGTTTATTGGGAACCATGTCAACCAGTATAGGATTTCAGTTGTTCCGGCCAAGGTGGAGGCCGTGATTAGGTGGGAGGTTTTGAGGTCTCCATATGAGATTCGGAGCTTCCTGGGACTGGCGGGCTACTATCGGAGGTTCATTCAGGACTTCTCCAAGATAGTTGTGCCCCTGACCCAGTTGACGAGGAAAGTCGTGGTCTTTCGTTGGGGGCCTGAGTAGCAGGCCGCATTTGAGATGTTGAGACAGATATTGTGCGAGGTGCCAATCTTAGCCTTGCCAGAGGGCATGGAGGACTTTGAGGTATACTGCGATGCATCCATCTCGGGTTTGGGCATGGTATTGATGTAGAGGGGGCATGTTATAGCTTACGCTTCGAGGCAGCTGAAGCCTCACGAGTCAAATTATCCGATGAATGATTTGGACCTGGGGGCTGTTGTTTTCACCCTCAAGATTTGATGTCATTACCTCTATGGGGTTCGTTGTACCATTTACACAGACCATAAGATCCTGAGATATCTTAAGAGCCTGAGATATCTTATGGACCAGCCAAATCTGAAGATGAGACAGCGTCGGTGGCTTGATGTAGTGAAGGATTATGATTGCGAGATCCTCTACCACCCGTGGAAGGCCAATGTCGTGGCCGACACGCTTAGCCGCAAGGCAGCACCAATCAGGGACATCTGTCTAAGGATGACAGTTGTGACACTGTTTTTGGAATAGATTCAGGAGGCTTAGCAGGAGGCCATGAAGAAGGAACATCGGAAGAGTGAACGAATCGTTGGTCAGGTTTCCTCCTTCGACTATGATAGTTGAGGATTGTTGACCCTTCACCGTAGGGTGTGGGTCCCATATCATGGAGGTGTGCACCAGGTATTGATGGCAGAGGCGCACAAATCCAGGTTCTCTATCCATCTCGGGGCAACACAGATGTACAGGGATCTTAATCTTGATTATTGGTGGCCATGTATGAAAATGGATGTAGCTTGGTTCGTGGAGAGGTGTCTGACCTGCAGAAAGGTCAAGGCTGAGCACCATAGACCTCATGGAAAGGTCCAGCCTTTGGATATCCCGCTATAGAAGTGGGAGGATATTACTATGGACTTCATTACGAAGCCTCCCAAGACCGCTCAAGGAGTGGATTCGATTTGCGTCATCGTTAATCGATTGATTAAGATCGCCCATTTTATTCCGATTCAGGAGAGTATTTCGGCCGAAAAGTTGGCCGACATCTATGTCCGGGGGGTAGTGGCGCGGCACGGGGTGCCATTTTCAGTGATTTCAGATAGGGATGTGCGGTTCACTTCCAGGTTTTGAAGAAGTTTCAAGATGAGTTGGGTACTCGACTGCATTTTAGCACCGCCTTTTACCTACATACGGATGGTCAGAGTGAGCAGACCATCCAGACACTAGAGGATATGTGTGGGCGTGCATTTTAGATTTCAGGGGTAGTTGGGATACTTACCTTCCGTTGGCGGAGTTCTCCTATAACAATAGCTATCATGCGAGTATCGACCATCCTCCTTTCAAGATGTTGTATGGGAGGAAGTGCAGGACCCCGATATGCTGGGGAGAAGTGGGGCAGAGAGTTATAAGGAGTACCGAAGTAGTACTCAAGACTATGGAGAGGATCCAGCGGGTTCAAAGTAGGCTTCAGACTGCTCATAGTCGGCAGAAGAGCTATGCCGACAAGCGACGGTCGGTCCTGGAGTACCAGGTCAGGGATATGGTACTCTTGAAGGCGTCGCCATGGAAGGGCATCATTCGATTCAGGAAGCGGGGCAAGCTGGTCCCTAGGTGTATTAAACCCTTTAGGGTTATGGCCAGGGTAGGCAAGGTGGCATATAGGCTAGATCTGCCAGCCGGACTCAGTCAGATTCATAGCACCTTTCATGTGTCCCTGTTGCGTAAATGTTTGGTGGACGATTCGGCGGTAGTGCCTTTAGAGGGTATTCAGGTTGATGATAGCCTGAACTACATCGAGCAGCCAGTGGCAATCCTTGATAAGAAGTCAAAGCATTTGAGGAAGAAGAGAGTGGAGCTGGTAAAGGTGTAGTGGCAGCACCGTAAAGGCTCGGAATGGACTTGGGAGCCGGAGGACGAGATGAGGGAACATTACCCCGAGCTTTTTCAGGATTAATCAGTAGACTTCGAGGACGAAGTCTAAGATAATTGGGGGAAATTTATAACACTCGATTCCTGGTATGCCTTTTATTCATGTATTTTGTGTTTTTCTCTGGGACTCGACAAGTTGGAGGCCCAACTCGTCGAGTAGAGTCGTGACCCGCGGACAGTTTAAGTAACCTACTCGACGAGTCGGGGGACTGACTCGGCAAGTAGGTGTTAGATGAGTGAAACCCAAAATCTGAGGGTTTTCACCCTATTTAAACGCCTTATCTCAGCCTCCATCGCCCTTATCACTCCCAGAAAGTTGTGTAACGAAACCCTAGCTGTTTTTGGGTGTTCTAAGGCCATTTTGGTGCATTTGGTGGTTTGTGAAGCATGAAGAACAAGATAGAAGCTTGAGATTTCGAGTTGGAGCTTAGGATTTAGAGATCTAGTTCCATTTTCAGCACAATCAAGGTAAATGTCCCTGTCTTGGTCCTTCTATGTATTTATTCATCTTTAGACTTGGGTTTTGGTCACATTTAAGGATTTCCAAGCCATTTTCGGATTTTTGGAGTGTTATATGGGGTCTTGACTTCAGATTTGAGTCATTGGGAGGGTCTCATGGCATAAAGGTGCTCACTTTATGGCCATGAGAGCCCCATGCATCTTGTAGGGAACTTTTTATGGCTTTTTGAGCCAAAACCCCCATGCATGTGCCCTAATTTTGGAGCTTTACGTATGAAATGGACATTAGGGTGCCATATCTATGGTTTTGAGGTGTTAAGGCTCATCTAAATCGATTGTATAGTGTTGGTCAAGGATGGACTCATCGAGTTGTTCTTGGGACTCGGCGAGTCGCGGTGTAATGACCACCAAATCGTTTCTATGGATGGACCAGTTGTTAGGGAGGAAAGTCCCGTAGATGTTTAGACATGAAAAAGGACCTGGGAATCATGGGACTTAATGAGTGTATGAACAGACTCGGCAAGTCCAAGGTAATCTCCCAACCTTTGAAGATGGACTCGACCAGTTGTTCATACAACTCGGCGAGTCGTAGACCAGACACATTCTTATGAGGGAGATGAACTCGCCGAGTTCAAGGAGGAACTCGGCGAGTCGAATGAAGATGGTCCCGATGGTTTGAATGAAGGAGAACCCGTCGGGTTCTTGCTAGACGCGACGAGTGGAGTCGGGGTTGTATCGTGTAACGTCCCAAAAATACAGTCTAAAAATTTCCTTTAAAAATATTACTAAAACCATATTTATAAAACCATAACATAAGTCATAACATAATTTCAAAGAATCAATTCAAAACATGTTCTTATTATCAGAGTAAAACATCCCAGGCTGACTAGTAATGGTATGTGCCATGCGATCACCCCGAGCCCTTCCCTCCGCTACCGGAAGTACCTGAAACCACAACTAAAAACCGTAAGCACGAAGCTTAGTGAGTTCCCCAACCTACCACATACCCAACATAATCACATATTGCATATATTGGGCCACACCCGCTACATCCGGCCTCGCCCGCTACATCGACCCCGCCGATCCCAAGCCCCCGCCTGTCTTCGAGCCCCACTCGGATACATATATGTTTCTCTTAGGCCCCGCCTGTCTCTAGGCCCCTCCCGCTGAACACATACTACATATAACAATGGCATATAACACATAAACTGAGCATACCCTACTGCATTCATGTACTAAGGCCTCGCCTGTCTTGGGCCTCACCCCTGACCTGCTACTAGTGAGTCATGGAACACCATCCAAGTTCCTGTTGTAAGTGAGATACGGGCCCCTTCCCATACTCACTCCACTCCTATCTCGGGCCTCGCTCCTGCTCTGCTACTAATGAGGTATGGAACACCGTCCACCCTCTATTATTGGTGAGATACGAGACCTTGCCTACACTCACCTCCCTACCAGGCACATACATGTATCACACAAACAACAAGTATAAACTATCATGTAACCCGATCCTTGGACACCCGCCTGCTAACATTAGACCTTGGACTTGAATATCATTCTAGCATATAGTGCCTAGGCCTAATCCTCGGGTCTTCCTACTCATATCTACATGGGTCGGCATTGTGGCTGTAGACCCATCCACACAAAGGGAAACTCACCTTACACTGCTGAAGCTCTGACTGATACTCTTCTGACTGCTATCTGAAAACTCCCCAACTGCTGCTCCAGTAGCTCCCCGAGCTTCAATATCAATATAACACTTAGTCCCAAACTGACCTCCAGAAGTCAAACTAATTAAACCCTAGTCAATGTCAAAGTCCTAGTCAAAGTCAACCTTCCAAGTTGACGCTACTCGCCGAGTCAGCCTATTGACTCGCCGAGTTCATGCATTCAGAATCCCCCACAATCGCGACTTGACTCGCTGAGTCACCCCGTGACTCATCGAGTCCTTCAACTTCTGAGTCCTAGTCCTGGTTCTGACCAATCCACCGAGTCTTAACTCACTGACTCGACTTGCATCAAGAAGAGTTTAGGGTTTCAACCCGACTCGCCGGGTGTTTCGACCAACTCGGCGAGTCAAGTTAACTAGGTGCTGACTTTAACCAAGGTTGACTTTAACCAAGGTTGACTTTGACTAGTTATGGTATTAACCCTGGTTAGGGTTGTATGTTCTGCTTGATGACTTGAGGATTGTCGTGTAAGGATTGAGGAGCCGAGGAAATCCGACCTTCACGCCGAGGACAGTTCAGACTCTACACGACATCGAGGTGAGTTACCTTCCAGTAGGAGTGGTCTAAGGCACCAAGGCTAGCCCACTAGTAATTGTTAGTTGGGGTGGTTATCTTTGTGATAACTGTCTGGTCTGATTGTTGGATATGTGAGTATGCTAGACTGTTAGATATGTGAGTATGCTAGTTTGCTAATTGCCATGTTATATGAGATAGTATCAGTAGAAGGGGACTAGTCTCCAATTCGGTCGTTAGGACCAATGGGTAGGTCGGACACCCCAGATATGTCTGACAGCATGATTATGATATGATGTTATCTGTTAGTAGTAGGGGTGAAATAGTCCCCATGTTCGGTTGAGATAGACCGGAGGGTAGGTCAGCACCCTAGAATTGCTCAACATGGGTAGGTCAGCACCCCATAATGGCTTGACATGGTAGGTCAGCACCCCAGAATGGCTTGACATGGATAGTATGGGTGCCCCAGAATTGCCCAATAGTATGTATACTATGTGATTGTACGGTATGTGGTATGGTGGGGGAAATCACTAAGCTTTGTGCTTACAGTTTCAATTTTGGTTTCAAGTACCTCCTCGTCCAAGGGGAAGGAGCTGGCAATGTAGCAGTGCATCACACATGCACACATGGTTTCTGTTTAGATTGTTATGACTTCTTGCATAGTAACAAAATGTTTTGACTTCTAGTCAATGGTATCACAAGTCCTATCAGGTTATCACTTTCTCATGATTTTGAGGGAAGTTGTGTTGATGATTTTGTATATCACAAGTGAAGTGGGAGTAAAGATGTATTTATGGTAATATATGATGATGATATTCTTCTCTCGAGTAACGATATATGCTTATTGCACAAAAAAGAAACTTATGAAAATACTTTTGAAATAAAATATCTTGATGATGTCTTTTTTGTATTAGGAATCAAGATAATAAGAGAACACTCCCGAGTTATCATTGGATTGTCACAAAAGAGATATATCGATGAAGATCTACATAGATATGACATGAAAGTCAAATTTAATCTAAAGCAATTCCTAAAAAGATATTGAAACAAATGAGCTAAAAAGATCTCATACACTTTATTGGTGATGAGTCTTATGTAAACTCAAGCACCTATTCTATGTATACAACATTAAAAGGTGTCAAAACATGTGAGTCCTCATGTACTGCGTGTTTTTATATCCCCACATCGTGTTATGATAATTTAAAAATAAAATTGATGATATTTTTATCATTCTCCTAAATTCAATAGCTTGCAATATTTATATTTCAAAATAAATGACCTTACCTAAAATTACACTTAGACCATCTAAATTAGGCACGTGTATGTATGTTACATTGCATATTTTCATCAATATCTGATCCATATCATTGAGTGTGTAGGTATGTTGATTATGGCAATTTAGTCATCTTTTAAATATATAAGCAAAGCCATCTTGTTTTGATAATTACATATAAGATGGAACACTTTGTTTTAAAGAAAATAACATGAAAATTAATAACAAGGTGATAAAGAATATGTAATTTCTAATAATAATACCTAAGTAAGAGATTGATATAATTTCTAATAATAGAGATACACAAGTTAGAAATTAGTAATTGTTATATAGGCATTATATGCTTTGTAAGTTAAGCATGACACTATGAGTATCTAGAAGTTTTTAATTAAATGGCATAAGTATCTGATGTGACGTCAACTCCGTCCACCTGTTGTGAAGATATGCTTCTGCGCCAAAGACAGATCTACGAGGTCACAATAGAGAACCGCGTTAGAGCCGCCCCAGGGACTGTACCCCAGGAGCGGACTCTGACGGTCAAGTTAGATCATCTAGTAGATCTGAGATAGTCCTCCTTAGCTAGAGAGAACTATCTTGGTGCTGGTAGTGGTGAATGGTGGGTGGCCGCTGAGCCACTCGGTTGGAGTATAGTGTGGTGGCTGAGCCCTGGGGAAGAGTCGAAAGGAGAGGTCCAAGGAAAGGTCCCTGAAGGATCCAATTTATGGTTTGGTCTAGGCTTTAATGTATTTTGGTTAAGTATGAGTTTGTATAGTGTTTAAGGGTTGTTTGATAGGTTGTTGGACTTTTTGGGTGTTTACGACCGTAAACTAAGTTTACGGCCGTAAACTTAGTCTACGATAGAAAACTATGTTTACGGTTCATGTCTAGTATATATAGTGGAGGTGATAGTCATTTGAAGGTTGTTGATGCCATAGAGTCTTATTGAGTCGTACCAGACGATTTTTTGAATACAATCGTGTGCAAGCTTGATTCCTTTTCATCTTTATTCTCTTCTTGTGATTGATTGTTGCTTAACTACTTGTGAAGATCCATATTTGGACCTTACAATTGGTATCAGAGCAGAAACCAATGTTAAAGCTTCTTTCAATCGATTTTCGGGTTATTTTGGGGTATTTTAATCATTTTCTTTGAAGATCGAACCTGTTGTGAGTGTTTTCGAGGTGAAGGGAAAGTGATTCTACTGAAAAATCGTGTTTCTGAGGATTTCTATGAGCTTACGGTGAACTGTAATCTCCACTTATGGTTGTTGAATCAAGAACATCATAAACTGTAAACCTTAAATCTTCATAGACCGTAAACTAACATTAAAGGACCGCAAACGCATAAACCGAAATCTCTCAAACTGTAAATTCAGATACCACAAACCCTATTTATGGTCGTAAGCTCTTGAACCGTAAACCAAGTTTACGGTAGTAAACTCCCAACCGTAAACTCAGTTTATGGTAGTAAACCCTTTCAACTATGAACTCAAAATTTTGAATCTAAATTGTTTAAAATTTCAAATGGATTCTCAAAGTCAAACATAGTTTTAAGAACTTGATGTTGTTATGGGCACGACTACACGTATTCCAAGGTTGATGTCTGCTGAAGGTTTTCCCGAGTGGAAGTACAGGATAGAGAAATATATTAAGATGAAGGATTTCAAGATCTGGAGAAGCATTCTTAGAGATCCTATCAGAATCACTGTGAATGTTGGAGGTCAATTGGTTGACAAATCTATTGATAACTACACTGATGAGGATTTTGAATTGATTGAAGAACATGAAAGAGAATTAGCCACTTTAACCATGGCATTATCTCCTGATATTGCTCAAGGTTTTCGTGAGTACACTTCAGCTAAGGCTCTATGGGAAGCTCTCATTGAGGTTTATGAGGGCAATGAAGATATGAAAGAGAGTCGCAGGACATGCTGAGACAGAAATTCAACATGTTCAACTACATTCCAGGAGAGACTCTTGAAGCTCAATTGCAAAGATTCACTACACTTACAACTGACATGAATATTTCAGGGATTTTCTTAACCAAGTCAGAAATCAACAAGAAACTTCTGAATGCTCTTCCTAGGTCATGGGATATGAATGTTGTTGTGATTAAGAAAACCAAGGATTTGGATCGCCTCTCTCTTGCAGAAGGCATGGCAGTTATCAAGGCCTGTGACATTGATGACAAACAGAGAGAAATCAACCATGTGAATTCATACTCTATTGAAAATCTTGGAGTATCATCCAAAAATGCTCTATCATCTTTCATTACTCCCTCAGGTCAAGCTTTCGCAGTTCAACAACCTCATATTCAAACTTTCAATTTTGTACCATCCATCCCTCACCATCAAACTCAAAATGTGCCATTTGCCATCCCTCAAACCATTTCTGCTCCCAATGTGTCAGCTAAAGCCTCTTCTTCGAACTCCAAATAGTCTGATGAAAATTTGGCTCTAGCTACTAGACTAGTCAACTGTTACAATGCCTTTGTAGCTGGAGATCTTCCATCTCAGCTATCATTTGCTGATTTGGACCAGATACATCCTAAAGTTGTAGAGGAAATGGACATTACATGGCAAATTGCCATGGCTGTCTTCAGAGCCAAACAATTAGCCAAGAAGACCAGGAAAAACAACTGGGCCATGAATGCTGACAAGAAGGTGGGATTCAATAAAAGCATGCTGAGATGTTTCAACTTCCACGAGCAAGGTCATTTTGCTTGTGATTGCCCGAAACTAGATCGCAGAATCAACAACAACAGGTAGATGGTTGCAGTGGGAAACAACCGTGCAGGCGCTACAGCTAATGGAGAACCAGCTATGGTTGCTCAATCATTTGACTGGGAGGACCAAATTCAAGCCTTGAATATCTCAGGGCCAGAAAATGCTCACCTAGCTCAAATTGACGATACTTCTTCAAAGAATACTGATGCTGATCCCGAAGCAGAGATGATGGAACTACAACTTGCCCTAATGGTATCTACCTCTTCCGGGCCCAAGAAAGCGAGGTAAATCTACCATCTTGTTCATTTGCTTGTAAAGAATATGTTAAACTTCTTCGTGATGAAATACAAGTCTTACGTAGGTAAGTAGAGGACCTCAAATATGAGGGTTATCAACTTAGGAAAGGACAAAAACCCCTTAAGGCCCAACTAGAAGCTAAAATAAAGGATTTTAGAAAAATTCAATCAGAATACAGTGAAAAATGTGAATTGTATGATTATGTTAAGAGACAATTTGATGCAGTAACCAAAGAACTTGATGCTTTGAAAATTAAGAATGATAAAATAGATGTTTGTTTCAAAAATTACACTGCATCAAGTAAGACAGTTGAGTCCTTGTGTGAAACCCAATTAAAATTCAAAGAAAATCAAAACAAGGGTCTAGGGTACGATTGTGTTCCTCCACCTTTCAATCATAACTACACATCCATCCCTATGACACAGGACGAAATTGACAAGGAGCCACATATTCGATATGGCAAACCAGCCGGTTTTGTTTCAAGAGGTTTTATTAACAATGAAAGTACTAATGTTTCTACTTCCTCTGTAGATCAACCCTTAGATCAGGAAAAGCATGAAGCTGGAGAATCTAATCTTGTTTTTAAACTTGATGTTTCTGTTATGAATCATTTTGAGTGTGTTTCTGATGTTAAGACTGAAAGTGTTTCTTGTGTTGGCTCATCATCTGATACTGTTGAATTTAATTTTTTCGATATGTTTGATGAATTGTTTGGTAATTCTGATGCTTGTGATTATCATGAAGAATCATCAATTCCACAAGTCAAAACGAATGAGGCGTCTTCACTTATTTCTCAACCTAATTCTCATGCATTTTCTTCTGAGAAGAGTAAGAGTATCTGTCAAGAAAATAAATATGAAAAATGCAATACAAGTTCAAGTAATAAACAAATTTGTTTTAATTGTGGTGTTGGTGGTCACATAGCTAGGAATTGTCAAAATAGGATCTTTGTAAACTATTTGTCACCAAGAAGGGAGAATGAATCTCGAGGAAGGTCTTAATTAGAAAATCCTCAAGACCTCATTCTCGAAAAATGATCAGAAAGATGATAAAGTCAGAAAAAGGGCTAGTTTTCAATCAAATAAAAATGTTTTTACTAACAAAGCTCAAAATAGTTTGCCAAAACCGAACAAGGCTCCACCAAGATCGGTTTCGTCAAAAAGCAATTCTAGATCTTCAACCAGTTTTGGTAGAACATCCAGAAAGTTTGTGCAAACTCCTATGAAACTTACTTCAAAATCACCAGAGAATGTTGTAAAACCTAAACTTCAATGGAGGCCCAAATCACTTTCTAATCCATCGTTACCACCCTCTGAAGTGATTAGGAATGAAGATCCTAATTTGAAAATTTTAAAACTAAATCAAAAAAATGAAAAGGAAACCCAGGATAGTGATGACCTGGGTTCCTAAATCTAAATGATTCCGCTCATTTTGCAGGGACAGTTGCGGAGGAATGTCGTTCGTCCTTGTTACGTCGACAGTGGCTGCTCCCGGCATATGACTGGAGACATCTCCCAACTGAGCCAAAAACAATTTTTCAATGGGGGTTATGTTTCCTTTTCGGGCGGAGATGGTGGAAAGATCACATAGCGCGGAACTGTTACGAATGGAGTGCTGAGCTTCGAAAATGTTAACTACGCTCCCGAGTTACAGCACAACTTGTTGAGCGTTTCCCAAATATGCGACAAAGGCTACTCTACCCATTTCATTGATAAATAGTGTATGATTCTCAATCCAGGCATTGTCATCCCAGAAGAATGGATCCTAGTCAAATCTAAACGGGATGGGAATGCTTACATTATTGATATGAACATCAATCTCCCTGAACAAGTCACTTGTCTTTTCTCAAAGGTCTCGGAACACAACGCAATGTTGTGGAATCGAAGACTAGGTCATGCTAACGCGAAAAACCTGAATCGTCTTGCGAAAAATGAGATGGTCCAAGTGTTGGATTAATGTCTAAGTCCATAACTATATTTGGTATGTACTTGACCCGACCCGGCATGGTCCATTTGGGTTGCACTTCACCGACACAATTTATATGGATAATCTTTTGAGAATAGTATATTTATGATTAATATTAATATATTATAAGTTCTAATATATTAATATGGAATCATATTATTTAATTAGTATTGATCAAGAATTAATTTAGAATTAATTAAGTGATCAAAATGAACTAATTAAATATGGACTTTTATATATATGGAATGGGCCAAGTTCATTTAGGTTGGGCTAAGCTTTCATGGATAGTCCATGGAGTGTTTAACCCATGGATCATATGAAATGAAAGGTCATGGGTTTAACCCTAGTCTCCATACTATATAAAGATGTCCTTGGTTGGTGAAATGGGCACTAGTGTGGGTACACTATAAAGGGCTAGCCGATTTCACTAGAGAGAACCAAGTATCCATATTCTCTAAAGTCTTCCAAGGTGTTTTGGTGATTTGTGATTCCACTTGAGGCTTCCACACTATTAGGGCTAAGCTCTTAAAGCTTGAAGACATCAAGCTACATCAAAAGGTATGTCATCTAACTAGTACTTTGTAGTATAAGTGCTTCATAATATGCTAGTTAGGATTTAAGCCTTGGAAAGTTCTTATTTGCATGTATAATAGAGAAAAACATAGATCCAAGGTTTATAGGGTTGCATGTACACTATAGGAGTGTTAGAATGCTCAAAACCCAACACCAAGGCCTTCCTATTAGAGACTTTATCATGTTTGAAAAGTGTGTTTCCTGTGCTCAAGGAAAACATCATCGGAAATCACACCTGCCCAAGCAAGTCAACTCCATAAGTCAAGTGCTCCAATTGTTACACATGGACTTATTTGGACCGGTCAACATCCTGAGCATTAACCGAAGTTCATACTGCCTCGTTGTGATTGATGATTTCTCTCGATTTACATGGGTCTTCTTCTTATCCAACAAAGCAGGGGTTGTTGATTTGATAAAGAAGTTCGTGGTGATAATTGAGAAGCAGACCAACAATCAAGTGAAGGTGCTTCGCACTGACAATGGAACTGAATTTAAGAATTCGGTTCTTGATCATTTTTGTGCAGAAAAGGGGATAGTGCGTCAATATAGCTCTGCTCACACGCCTCAACAAAACGGTGTTGCTGAAAGGAGAAATAGAACGTTGAAAGACACCGCAAGGACGATGCTATGTGATTCCAAACTACCTGATTTCTTTTGGGCCAAGGCGATTAACATTGCTTGCTACGTGCAAAACCGTGTTCTAATCAACAAAGCATAGATGAAGACTCTGTACGAAATTCTTTATGGACACAAGCCCTCTGTCAATCATTTTCGTGTATTTGATTACCCTTGCACCCTTCTTCACTTAGAATCCAAACCTAAATTTAATGCCAAAGCTGATGATTGTTACTTTGCGGGGTATGCCGCACGCACCGCGTATAGAGTTTACAACAAAAGGACGAAGCAGATCGTTGAATCCTATGACGTGCGCTGGCTGGAGGAGAATGATACAAATGCTCGAGTGGGTCCCGATTGGTTATTTGATTACACATATTTTTTAAAATCATTTAATGTGTCTTCAGATAGTTCAAGTGGATCCTCTTCTGGTTCGAAGATTGTGTACGAAGACGAACATGAAGAAGTTGTCTACAGACCCCCATCGGTTGAGGGGGAATTCTCTGCTCCACGTGATGGAGAGTCCTCTGCGACACCTGAGGGGGATTCATCTGATCAACCATCTATTCTAAAGTCTAAAGTTCAAGATGACACTCCTGATGCTGATGTTACACCTCTTACCCCTATTGAAAGAGAGTTCATGTCTAGAGATACTTCCACTGCCACTTCAACTTTTATGGAACTACTCTTTCCTGAAGAAATTGCAAATGAGTTTGTAGCAGAGTCATCAAATAGGACTCAATTAGCAAATGATGGAGGTTTCAACATTCACACTCTTCCTGTTTCTCTCATTCATTTTAGCTAAGACATACCCTCCAGAATTCAACACGATCATCCGATCGAAAATGTCATTGGTCATCTGGGAGATGGAGTTAAAACCAGAAGTCAGAGTGGAGATGTTAATGCATGTCTCTACTCTTGATTTATATCTCAAATAGATCCGAAGAACGTTGACATGGCTTTGAATGATCCCAGCTGGGTGGATGCAATGCATGAAGAGCTTAATCAGTTTGAAAAGCTCGGGGTTTGGAAGTCGGTTGACTTACCAAAGGGAAAAAGGGATCTTGACATGCATTGGGTCTATCGTAATAAGCAAGATGATTCGGGAGTGATCGTTATAAATAAAGAAAGGTTAGTGGTTCGTGGGTTTCGATAGATTGAGGGTCTTGACTATACTGAGGTATTTGCTCCCGTGGCTCGGTTGGAGGCTATTCGCATCTTTCTCGCATATGCATCTTACATGAATTTCACAGTCTACCAAATAGATGTCAAGACTGCCTTCTTGTATGGAAAGGTGAAGGAAGAAATCTATGTTGATCACCCCTTGGGTTTGTTGACTCAAAGTTCCCTAATCATGTCTACAAGTTGGACAAAGCACTGTATGGGTTACATCAAGATCTTCGAGCATGGTATGCGACTCTTACAAAGAATTTGCTCGAGCATGGATACTCTCGCGGCACCATTGATCAAACTTTGTTCATTAAGCATGTGGGTAATGATCAGATACTTGTTCAGATCTATGTTGGCGACATTATTTTCGGGTCAACTTATCCACAGCTTTGCAAGGAGTTTGAAGGCGTAATGAAGAAAAGGTTTGAGATGAGTTCTCTTTGGGAGATGACCATGTTTCTGGGGCTCCAGGTCAAATAATCTTCTACCGGAATCCTTATTCATCAAGCAAAGTATGTGGATGATATACTGGAGAAGTTCAGGTTCAGAGACGCGAAACCTGCTCTTACACCCATGGTGAAGAGACCTCTACTGGCTCCTGATCTTGAAGGTGAATCCGTAGATCAGACGTATTATCAATCGATGATCGGTTCACTCATGTATCTGACTGCTAGTCGTCCAGACATAATGTTTGCATTCTGTCAATGTGCACGCTTCCAGGCCAATCCTAAACTTTCTCATCTTATTGTTGTTAAAGGTATCTCAAAGGTTGCCCAAAATTTGGCCTTTGGTATCCGAAAAATCCAGAATTTGACCTTTATGCTTTTGCAGACAGAAACTATAACGGGTGTGAGCTTGATAGAAAATTGACTTCAGGAGGATGCCAATTTCTTGGAGATAGATTGGTCTCATGGAAGTGCAAGAAGCAGCATACGGTCTCAACCTCAACAACAGAAGCGGAATATGTCGTTGCGTCTGCATGTTGTTCTCAAGTCATATGGATCCAACATCAGCTGTTGTACTACGGTTTGAATTTTTTAGAAACCCCAATTCATTGTGACAATGAGGCTGTTATTCAAATCGCTAAAAATCCAGTCCAACATTCCAAAATAAAGCACATTGATATCAAAATTCATTTTATCCGAGACTGTTATGAGCGTTCACTCATCAGGCTAGAACATGTTCACACTGACAATAATGTGGTGGACCTATTCACAAAGCCTTTTCATAAAGCTCGATTCGATGTGCTTGTGGGATTTTTAAAAATGATTCGTTTTGAGGATTAATTTTTTTTAGGTATTCTTAGTTTAAATTTGCGCATTTTTTTAGTCATTTCATTCTCTTCCATGCACAAATTTAGGGGGAGAAATAATAAAAAATCCAAAAACATAAAAAAAAATTAATCCAATATTATTTTGCTTCTATTTTATTATTTTTCAGAAAAACTTTAAAAAAAATCCAAAAACATTAAAAAAAAAAATTTTAAAAATATTGTTGATAATAGTTGTGTTTGTTGTTGAAGGTCGGGGAAGTGATATTATCTAGTGATAACATGCAATCCAATTCTGCATCACGTATCCAAAGTTGAAGGGTTTATGCTCTGGTTTGATGCGTCGGTAGGCACGAAAGATTCTAAATGGACTTGACTAGGCAGAGTTGAACTCAGAAAAATTATATAGACTTGACAAACTTTGACCTAGTTAGATTCGTTCCGCCTGACAATACGACGCTCGGATAGGTTGAGCAGGGAGATATATATGGGAATTCATTCGTCACATTAAATGAACCCGTACTTGGAACCGTGGTTTAATTTTTCTTCGATGTGCGGATTGTATCCTTAATTCCAGTTGGATGGGACGACTGGTAAATTCCGATAAATTAGGTATGTAGGAAATCGTTTTCTTTCTTTCTGTCTGTCAGTCATATGTTGTTTCCTTTGCGTGACTTTCAATCCGACCTGGTACACAACATATGCAACTCTATTTCTCTGCATGTTATATATATGAAATTCTTCTTATCTATTAGCCATATGTTGTCTCCTTTGCGTGACTCCCAATCCGACCTGGTACACAGCATATGCAACCTTCTAATTCTCAACCCCTCTGAAACAATAAGTAATAGCAATCTGAATCTGTTCTCTCTCTGAATGATTGTCTGCTCACCTGGTGTAAGGAGTACTCTGGAAAGTTCTTGATGGCTGGGGCATATCAGGAAGTGGGAAACACGTTCTAGTACAATTAAAATTGAACACTCAAAGATTGTCTATAGATCTCGCTGCTCCATTTAGGCGGACAACAATATCTCTGGTCGTCGTCAGCTGAATGGTCCTTAAGATATAGTATCTAGGAACTTAAGATCACTTTGTCTTACAATTATTACTATGTCCTAAAATTGTCACAAATTTTTTTTTTCGTGTTTAAGTGGACAACAATATCGGCGATCGACCAGACAAAGACGTGAAGATAGACGGTACCGACAAGCGGATAAAGGCTGTCTAAAAACTTTGATCCCAGTGTCACAAGATATTGTCAGTAGTGTTGATATAAATTTTGTCTTTTCAAAATTTAAATCTCCCATTATCTTACTTTTACTTTTATTTTTATTTTTATTTTATCTTATTTTTATAGTCAAATTTTAGAAATTAGTTTATTTTATTTTATTTTATTTTTATTTTTATTTTTTATTTTATTTTATTTTTTATTTTTCTTTTCGTTTGGTCTATTTTTATTTTTTTATTTTTAAAATTTTTTTTAATCCTCAAATGTTTTATTCTTAAAAATTTTACCGGGATAAAAAACTGTGTGGGAGACTGGTAAATTTGAAAGGAGTATAAAAGAAAAAGGGCTTACTTCCGTAAACCCTTCCTCTCCCATTTTTTTCTTACAGCCGCATAACACTCTCTCTCTCTACTCTCTCTCTCTCCTCGAATTTTTTTCTGTCAAATCTTGTGAAATCAATTAGTACATCTTGAAGGTATGATAAATCTGACCAAGGATCTGTTCTCTATTCGTGATTTCGACCATAAACGAAAGAGTAATCGAAGATTAAAGTTTGTCGGCGTTTACTGTTCATCAAGGGGTTTACGGTTTCGGAACATTCAAGAACCATAAACCCAAAGTGGCCTTACGACCGTCAACCCGGGTTCTGGTCTTACGACCGTAAACTCAGGTTTTGACCTTCCGACCGTAAACCCAAGTTTTGGTCTTACGACCGTTAACTCAATTTACAGTTTGTTGACCAACTTTGACCGTAAACCCTTGGTTGACAATTTTTGACCGTAAACTCAAATATTTTGTAGTCAGAGGCCAAAACAAATGGTCTAATGAAGAAAACTTGATGTTTTGCATTATTATATTTTGTGTTTTCTTACTTGGCTTGTTTAATGCAGAAAAATGGCAAATCTTAAGTTCACGGATATGCACAACTTGGCGATCGTGCTGGATGATCCTCCTGCTGCTCATTCAGAATTCAAGTCAATGATCTACAGACTGAGAGAATGCTATTTATCTTGTGCCATCACTGTAAATCCCATCATCTATCAGAATATCATCCGGTAGTTTTGGCAGACAGCTACCATGACCAAAGTCAAAGGAGAAATTACTATCGAAGCCGTAGTCAAGGGTTGCAAGATCAAGATTACAGAGCAGTACATCTGAGATACCCTGTTGGTCAGTGATGAATCCAATTTCCCTAATGAGATTGGAATTGATGATGTACAAGGGGTTCTTCAGAGGCTGGGATATGAGGGTGTCTACCCTCCCACCATAAAGAAGCTCTTGCCTCCTTACTGGCGATTCCTGGCACACGTGTTTGTGAGCTGCATTTCTGGCAGGAGATCAGGAGCCGATGAGATCTCCCTCAGGAACACAGGGGAAATTGTCTCTTTGGCTGTTGGCATAGAGTTTAACTTCTCAAAGTTCATACTTGATGAATTCTTGGTGAACATTAATGCCATTACTTGGGGACCAGAGATGCATTTCTTCTTTATCCAAGGTTCATCCAAGTATTCGTCGATGATCAATTTCCAGAAATGGTGAAGGATGGTGACAAGTTGGATATTAAATCCTTGGGCCCTCACAAAGTTGGTCTCATCAAGCATAATAGAAAGGGAAAAGTCGTTTTTGAAGGCAAACATCCTCTGGTCAAATTTGGAAAATTTGTTGAAATTCACGAGTCTTCTGAATCGCATGGAACATCCGACAAAGTGTCATCTGGGCAAATTTCATCTGAGAGGGTTGCTTCTGACAATGTGATCACTATCTCAGATCATAAAGAAGAAGTTCTAGTTACTAACACATGAGTGGCTGAGGAACATGAATTGACTTCCACACGAATATAAGAAGATTTTCACAAGGGTTCGGGGCCAGAAACTGATTTGTATGAAGGATTGGATCTCTCAGGATTTGACAATGATGAAATTCCTGTTGATTTTGGGAGTAACGAAGATTTCATGACAGGTATGAACATAAATGAGCTGCTTGACAATGTTGATGATGTTGTTGAACCGACAACTAAGACAAGGGAAGAAGAAGATGTTCTCAAAGCCTCACCTCCTCCAACCAACACCACGATAGAAATAGTAAATCCTATGGTGATAACGTCAGGGATTCCTCCCCTTAATGTTATTTCACCTACCTCTGAGCCTATGGAATGTGATCCCACCACCATTCAAGTCACACCTCCTGGAAGCAAAAGACGCAGACTTGATCCTAGACTGGTAACTCAAAGTGTTTCTGCTCCTCCAACAACAACCCCAGTTATAGTCTCAAATGAACCATTCACTGAAGGTCCTAGTACCCTCTATGAGACTGGTGACTCATATTTTCCAGCAAACTTCTCTCCTCCTAGGCCAGAGCATGATGCTACCTCTGTTAGATTAGCCTCGCTCTTGGCCAGAGAATAACTTTCAACTCCCCCTCCTCATGGAAAAGGAATCTGTGTTGAGGGTGGTAACTCAGGAGAAGAGAGTCCTTCTCTCTCTGGACTTCAGAAGCAGGTCGTTGCTCTGAGTCAGAAGAATGTTGAGTTGGATCAAAGGAATATTGAGCTTGACATTAAGGTCGTGGGTCTTCAAGCTGAAAACACACAGCTTAGTATTCAAATGGCAGAACTTAATGAAGAGAATGCGGCAAAGACCAAACAAATTACAGATCTCCAGACTCATTTTGGCCTTCTGACCGCAAGTTACTATGACTTGAAGAAAAAGTGTCACACCCTGAAACCGATGGCGGAAACGTTCCCGGGCAGAGGACGTCATGTAAGTATCACAACCAATGTACATAGTAAGCATAGTAAACACGAAACATTACATTACATATGAATAATTACATTTGTTTAAAAGTAAAGTGATACATGTATATCTATACAAAAGTTTGAACAAAAGTAAGACGAGTCTTCTAAAACGCTCCGTCTTCTCCAAAAGATTGCGGGTACCTGTCTAATGCGGACCTGAGAATACAAGCAGTTTGAAAATCAACATAAAGTTGGTGAGTTCATAGGTGTTTTGTTTTCTGAAAATGAACATGTTTCCTTTAGTTTTCTGAAAAGTTGTTATCCAAGAAAATCCCATATTTTCTTATTAAGACAGTTTAATACGTATAACTCTAGATTGAAATCCATGGGAATACCATCCCGTATCACAGTAGGTAGTTTTAATACATAAAACTATAGATTGAAAACCATGGGAATACCATCCCGTACTAGATATTTTTAATACATAAAACTATTAAAAACCATGGGAATACCATCCCGTAATAGATCAAAGATAGATATAACAATCCGTGAATAAACTTATATTTTGTTATTAATACGTATTGTGAGTCGGGTAACCATGCTAATATAACCACGAGACCTCTTTGACGTTCTTCAGGTGTCGGACGATATCCATAATTTGTCACCCCAGGCGTGCCCGCCTAACTGTAGCTAGCAGTTTAGGTGTGGGATTGTCAGTCCTGAATAGACCCATTCACAAATTGCACGCTCTCCCTCCAGGAGACTCTGGTTACACTTCCGGGGAGGATTTACTAATAACCCGAAGGGTTTAATGAAGATACATCTCACAAGCTAGTATTAAATTATTCACGGTATACTCGGTAGTTATCATACATCATACAGTAAAACAGTTTAACACAATGAAATTATTTGGCATGATATTCTAGACTAAACGGAGATAAACTGAATCAGATATAGTTTATCTATTAACTTTGCATGAAATTTGTGTCTGTAAAACAAGAACTAAAGATCCCAAATTATTCCCATAATAATTTGATTAGTTTGATTGTTTCCTTTACCGTAGTTGAAATCCATGTCATTCGATTTGATAAAACATCCCTTATGCTCCGCATAATACATAAGGGATAAAGATATCTAAAAGTTTGCCAGATATTTATAGAATTTCATTAGTTTTAGGTTTCGAAAACATTTATAGTTTGCTTGTATCCCCCCCCCCCCCCCGCCTGAAAACATTGAAAACACGGAAAAAGGTGTAGGGGTATGAACTCACTAGTCGAGAAACGAGTCGGTTTGGATGCTAAGCGTCAGTTCGGGGCTTGATTACACGCGAGGTTCCTATGTAATATGAAATTATACATATTTGTATCTAATTAGACTTTGAATCACTAATTAGATAGGAGTAAACACTTCTAGACACGAAAACACTTCAATTCAAGTGTTTGGAGTGACTCGGGTAGCATCTATGGATGTGTATGGCTTGGATATGGAGTTTACTCTTCAAGAGTAAACTCCTTTAGGATTTTACAGTCCAAATTACCAACTCCCCATGAGTTTATAGCCATAAACTCATGGTGGGGGTGTTCTTGGTTGCTAAATGGCCTTATAACACTTGAGGGTTGATGCTAGACTTGGTTTCAAGGCTTTTGAATGAGATTTGAACACCTTAAGGACCATTTGAGGAGTTTATGGAAGTAAACTATGAGCTTACGGCTGTAAACTCTTATGTTCCATGTTTTAATGTGATTTGGTGGTCCTAGGTCAATTACAATGCACATGGGAAGGTTCTAGGGTTGATTCCATGGCTTAGGAAGTGATTGGGACTTGAATTGACCTTGGAAAAGTCGTTTATTGTCTATGAAGATGTTCTTGGGAGTTTACTACCTTAAACACATGAGTTTAAAACCATAAACTCATGCTTGTCGATGATTCATGGGTTTTAGTGGTTGTAGGTTAAGCATACAAAGCTCTAGGTCCAATTCCAAGTCATACAAGGTGTTAAAGGCACTTTAACACCCATTGGAGGAATTTATGGTCTAAGGAGATATGTTTACGATCCAAGAATGTTCTTGGGCTGTAAACTCAAGTTTGTACCATTTATGTATGTTTTGGTGCATTTCTTGAAGGATTATAAGGTTCTAGGTACTCATGGAAGTTCATGGAAGCTTTTGGAGGTGTTTAAGGGCAATTTAACACCTTAAAAAGGTGTTTATGGTCCATGAATGAGGGTTTACGGTCCAATCATATTCTTGGGCTGTAAACTCATGTCCATACATCAAATGATACGTTTTTGGTGTTCTAATTCCATTCTTGCAAGTCCAAAGGTCTTAACTAAGCACTAGAAGTGATTTGGAGGGGTTTTGGGGCTTCAAAACCCTCTTTGGAGGAGTTCACGGTTTTGAGATGGTTCCCAAACCATAAACACATGTTTATGGGTGTTTTGGGTAGTTTAAACACAAATTTGAATGTTAAACAAGCTTAGAAACATGCTAGGATAGATTACTTACCAAAATGAAGCTTGAAAGGGGAACTTTTGGCTCAATTTCTAGTTTTAGAGAGAGAGTAGTGAGAGAAAGTTATGAGGTGGGCAAAAGTATTCAAAATTTGTCCACTCAACCTTTTATATAGGGGTTGGGTTTGAGACCTGGTGGAAGTCTACCCGATACTGACGTAAAATGGGGCTTTTGGTCGTACCCGATTAAGTTACCGTAATTACGACTTAGATGAAACTAGATATTTTCCAAATGAAAATAGAAAATATTTTAATGTTTTAAAATGTATCCCCACACTTTTAAAACCTAAATAGAAGTCGCAATAAATTAATTTAAAACAAAGCTAGCAGAAAAATTGGAACGTAACGGCTTTATTTACGGAAACGGGCTACAGTAACGGAATAAATCACGTGTTCTCACAAAAAGCTGGAAGACAAATTTGGCGACGAATTCAGATCTTCCGTTGATGAACCGCTAATTTATCTTCCCAATCAAGATTCTCCCATTGCTCCTACATCTACCTCTACAAATATCATAACCACCACCAGTGTAAACTGTTTCGAAAAAGAACCGGAGCAAGCTCCACGTGGAAAGGCCTCAAAACGCAAGAAGTCGGACAAGGAACCTAAGAAAAGTCAACTCCTATTCAAGAGGAGTGCAGATCACAAGGCACCCTGGGATCAACAACAGGTTACTATCACAGATTTGGGTGCGCAACGCTTCAGAGACACTTAGGGTGACAGATCTGGTATCATCGGGTGGGGATTCCATGACACGATGAATATGTTCATGGTGAGGAGAAAGAGCGGCAACAAAGAACTATACAAAGACGCTCACGATTTTAATTCTTTTACAAAAATTGATCTTATTGAGTTGTCTAAGGCTCCCTTCTCCAATCCTACAAATAATCCCAGGGCAAGTCAGTTCAAATCATTTTTGGAAGATCAAGTGACCAAGGGGTTTCCGTCAATGAAGACAGCAGAGTCTGTTGTCAAGGTTCACTCCAAGGTCTTTGATACCACGACAAAAAAGCCAATTACATCTGTGATGTGGCCCGCTACAGCCCAGGTTAAGCATGTCCATGTTCTTCAAAATTACCCCGATGGTTCTCTTGCATCCATGCTTTATTAAGTGTATGATGAAGCCACAGATGCTGCGGTCATCAAGTTAAAGGAAGATTGCATCCATCTCTATGAGAAAAAGGACTTGCTCCAATTTCACAAATGGGACATTCATCATCTTGCTACTAAACAGATTGTGGTGGCTGAGTCAATATTTGAGCCCGCTGCGAAAGAATATACGGCAATGGTGGCACAAATTATTGAGAATAAGATGTGGAACGGAGCGATGGGGAGATCTGACGTACTGGTGGTCGACAAAGACTGAGTCAAAGCTAGCACCAAACCAAGGGGGAGATTGAAGGATCTAATTTATGGTTTGGTCTAGGCTTTAATGTATTTTGGTTAAGTATGAGTCTGTAATAGTGTTTAAGGGTTGTTTGTTAGGTTGTTGGACTTTTTGGGTGTTTACGACCGTAAACTGAGTTTACGGCCGTAAACTTAGTTTACGGTAGCAAACTATGTTTACGGTTCATGTCTAGTATATATAGTGGAGGTGTTAGTCATTTAAAGGTTGTTGATGCCATAGAGTCTTATTGAGTTGTACCAGACGATTTTTTGAATACAATTGTGTGCAAGCTTGATTCCTTTTCATATTTATTCTATTCTTGTGATTGATTGTTGCTTAACTACTGGTGAAGATCCATATTTGGACCTTACAATCCCCTTGGGAAAGTCTAGGGGAGAAGTCCCCCTTCATGGAGGAGGCACTATTCTATTTATAGTGGCCAACTAGGTCAAGGAGAATTGGGTAAGGCCTTAGGCCAACCCAATTCAGGCCAAACTAGCAAGGAGCTAGGCAAGGCCGCCCGGAGGCATCAGGCGGGGCTGCCGAGCACGCCCCAGGCAAGGTTGGCGAGCACGCACCAGGAACGGCTGGTAAGGGAGTGACAGATGAGGGAACGTCGGGCCGGGCTGGCAGGAGAGTCCCCAGCAGGACTGGAAATGGAGCGCCAAGTCGGGCTTGCAGGAGAGTCCCCAGCAAGGCTGGAAAGCGAACGCCAGGCAGGGTTGGCAGGACCGCACTAGGCCAGGCTGGCGCGCTAGAGCAGTCTAGGCCATGGTAGTGGACCATATATCATCAAGTCCCCCCAGTATGATGTTATTGGTATGCGACCAATGACATCGGACTAGACTTAGTCATATAATTTGTGCATCGTCAAGTCCCCCTAGTCTGATGCGATTGGGTTGCTGAGAATCGGATCCGACAAGATAAAGCACCAATGCATTAAATAATAGAGAGAATGACCGAACCTCACCCACAAAAGTCGTGGGGTTGTGCGATGAGCCAAACATTGCTTATACAGCTTGAGTTGGCTTGATACTCCTTCATTGAGAGGAGTGCGAGCATATCGGTGTGATGCAACGTAACGGTTGTTGCGATCATGCGGACCGAGGCTGCTAAAGAGTGTTATTCGACACTGATATCGATAAAACGTCGGGCCGGGATAGCTAAGAAGAGTAACCTTTCCATACAGTCTCTAAGACCGATGTCGAGCTCCAAAGTCTATAAATAGATACAACGTACTTGGTCCATGATTCCCGCGTTCCAGTCACAGTTGAAAGTGGTTAATAGAAATAGACGCTCTGAACATCGCGTGCGCATCCCAGTAAGGGGGATGAGACCCGCAACCAACACCGGGGGGAGTTATATTTCTATGCCTGCTGGATGGGAACTTTGAGTAACTGGTCAGCGGTGCACACTTCACAAGTCCCCTGTAAATGCCTTACAGACTGGGCTTTGCTCCGCGAGTTTGTTGTTGGCGCACCTTAAGTGTTGCGATGTTGAAGCGATTATCTGAAAAGACAACTTAATCAAATAGTTAGTATTTTCTTTGAATCATAAACTAATTGATTTTCTTCCGAGGCTCTTTCGAAATGTTTCACGAGTAGTATTTCAATACTACTCTTCTCCCTCCCCCCCCCCCCCCATTTTTTTCTTGAAAATGTCGCGAGAGTTCGAGTCGCAACGCATTCTGAAAATGTATCTTGTTGAACGGAATCACAACATGCGAGCTTTGACCGGCTTTTCTTGTTTTGCAAAATTAGCCCATATATGATGTTTTGGAGGTAGCCCGTTGATGCGACCTGGACCTCTAGCGATTCTTCTAGTCTTCTGCTGCGGCGGAGATCTGCTAGTCACAATCATAGAGATACATTAGAGCCGTCCCAGGGACTGTGCCCCAGGAGCGGACTCCGACGATCAAGTTAGATCAAATGATAGATCTGAGATGGTCCTCCATAGCTGGAGAGAGCCGTCTTGGTGCTGGTGCTGGTGTATGGTGGCTGACGGCGGCGGGTGGCGGCTGAGCCATCCGGCCGAAGTATAGTGTGGCGGCTGAGCCATGGGGAAGATCCCCCTCCATAGAGGAGGTACTGTTCATTATATAGGGGCAATTAGGTCAAGGGGAATTAGGGCATGCCTTAGGCTAGCCCAATTCAGGCCCAGCTAGCAAGGAGTTGGGTGAGGCCGCTCGGAGGCGTCGGGCGGGGCTGGCGGGCACGCACTAGGAAAGGCTGTCAAAGCGAGCACCAGGCCGGGCTGGCGGGAGAGTCTGCAACAAGGCTAGCAAAGGAGCGCCAGGCAAGGCTGGTAAGGGAACGCCATGCAGGGTTAGCAGGAGCACGCCAGGCCAGGCTGGCGCGCTAGAGCAGTATGGGCCATGGTAGTGGACCATATATCATCAAGTCACCCCAGTCTGGTGTTATTGGTACATAGCCAATGACATCGGACTGAACTAAGTCATATAAACCAAAAGAAGAGTCCCCAACGAGGCTGGCAAGGGAGTCTCCGGCAAGATTGGTAAGGGAACGCCAGGCAAGGCTGGCAGGAGTGCGCCATGCCAGACCGGCGCGCTAGAGCAGTCTGGGCCATGCTAATGGACCATATATCATCAAGTCCCCCTAGTCTGGTGCTTTTGGTACGTGGCTAATGACATCGTACTGGAACTAGTCACATAAACTATACATCCTCAAGTCCCCCTAGTCTGATGCGATTGGGTTGATGACAATCGGATCGGACTAGATAATGCACCAATATATTAAATATTAATAGAAACGACCGAACCTCGCCCACGAGAGTCGTGGGTTGTGCGATGATCCAAACATTGCTTATGCAACTTTAGCTAACTTGATACTCCATTATTGAGAGGAGTACAAGCTGATCGGTGCGATGCAATGTAATTGTTGCTACGATCATGCGAACCGGGGTAGCTAAGAAGCATAACCTCGCTATGCAGTCTCTGAGACTGTTATTCAACACAGATGTTGTTGTAGTTACGCGCAAATGGAATATCACCAATAACCATCTACATAGTCTGCATTAATAACTGCCTTGGAGGTATTTCTTACTTGGGCTACACCTAGCTGGATTTCCACCAATATGATGTGGGTAGCATAGGTAGCCGCGTCATACTATGTCGTCGAACCAACAAACCGTAAGGTTGCTGACCATAATATAGGTGGCAGAGATTCTGAGAGTTGGGCGATTAGGTTGGTAGCGAGGGTCACGTAGTGAGACTATTGTTGATAGCCAAACAACAGAATTCTTGAGAAACAGGCAGTGAGGCTATAGGTAGGAAATATGTAGTAAGATTGTTGTCGAGAGCCAGGCAACAGAGGTGCTAAGGGATGAGCAGTGAGGCCAGAGGTATGGGTTGCGCAGCAAGACCGTTTCCGAGGGCCAGGCAACAGTGACGCTGAGGGATACACAGTGACGCTACAGGTGGGGTTACGCAGCAAGACCGTTTCTGAGGGCCAGGAAACAGATATGTTGTGGGGTACGCAGCGAGGCTACATGTAAGGTTGCATAGCAAGACCGTTTCCGAGAGCCAGGAAACAGAGATGCTGAAAGGTAGAAGGTAGCAGGGCTACTGTCAGGATGACCTTCTTACTGGAGAGTAACCTCACTATAGCAAGTTGTAATGTGGATAGCACTTCATTGATCGTCCGAGCACAAGAGAACCATGATGACTGTGAGAGAGGAAGCACCGAGATCATGGTGTTAGTCGTGGAATAAGCTTGTGATGTGCGACTTATGGTGTGTGACGATACGTGGCTTACGTTGCGCGACTTAGGAGAATAGCTTGGGCTTAGCAGCCTACAATCATGGATGTGTTACGCGAGAGAGCATCACACGGGAGGGCATCGCGTGGAATGGATCAGGCTTGGCTGCTAGTGATCGTAGATACATCACACGGGAGGGCATCACGTGGAATGGATCGGGCTTGGCTGCCAGCGATTGTAAGTACATCACATGGGAAAGCATCGCGTGGGTTCATATAGGCAAAGGTTGCGAGCCTTTGAGCCTCGTTGGCAGAGCATGCCATTAATGGAGTCGAGCTGAGAAGTCAGGCGACTCAAGGCAAGGGTGATGAACCTTGCATGCGTGGTGTGTCGCTATAATGAAGTCGAGTTGAGAAGCCAGGCGACTTGAAGCGAGGGTACTGAACCTTGCATGCGGAGCTTGCCGCTATAATGGAGTCGGGATGAGAAGCCAGACGACTCAAGGCAAGGGTGTTGAACCTTGCATGCGAAGCGTGCCGCTATAATGAAGTCGGGCTGAGAAGCCAAACGACTCGAGGCGAGGGTATTGAACCTCGCATGCAGAGCTTGCCGCTATAATGGAGTCGGGATGAGAAGCCAGGCGACTCAAGGCAAGGGTGCTAAACCTTGCATGCAGAGCGTGCCGCTATAATGAAGTCGGGTTGAGAAGCCAGGCGACTCGAGGCGAGGGTACTGAACCTCGCATGCGGAGCTTGCCGCTATAATGGAGTTGGGCTGAGAAGCCAAGCAACTCGAGGAGAGGGTACTGAACCTCACATGCGGAGCTTGCCGCTATAATGGAGTCGAGCTGTGAAGCCAAGAGACTCGAGGCGAGGGTACTGAACCTCGCACGACTAGGCGTAGCACCCTACAATCTATGTGTCTAGCTCGTATGACCAGTCTGGGTTAAAACGGACTGGTACCTGATGCTTTGCTGCCTTGCTAGTCATACTAATAATTGAGGCCTCGGTGTCTTGCCTAATTGCGGAGAGCAATGTGGCAGTGCTACTTAGAGCATGATAGTGTAGCTACTGTTACGAGGTGCGTAACGAGATTGCTGTCAGGAACTGGTCTGTAGGGCCGTTGAGGCCCGGGTAGCGAGCTGTTAGCGATAGGTGAGCAACACGACTATTGAGAGTTGGGAAACACGACTACTGAGAGTTGAACGATGAGGCTGATCTTTCGACTTGGAATATCAATTTCACCTTGGGAGTGCACTATCCTGTATAGCATTAACTCTTCATCTACTTTAACTCTTCCCCTTCAAAATAAAAATCACTTCTGCATACCGTCGTACCAACCCTTCCCCCTCCCCTTTTTTTCTTTAGAGGAAGCAAAGAAAAGGAAAAATGGATGCATAGCCGCTGAAAGCTGAGATACATAGTAGCTGGAAAGAGCTAGGCGACCCAAGTACTAACAAACACTGGGCAGCACAGCTGCTGAGCTGGGTCGCATGGTTGCTGAGGTTCGAGCTGCGCAATCGCTAAGATCCAGGCGATTGAGCAGCGAGAATGGCGCGGCCGGTCAACGTGAACGGTGATAGCTGAGTAGCGAGGCTGCCTGAAGCTGATCAACAGGACTATTGATAGCCGGACAGCGCAGTTGCTGTGGGTTATTTTGGAATGCGTCACGAGTAGTTGTAGCGTACTACTCTTCTCCCTCCTTTTTTTTTAAATGATGAGTGGTCTAAACCGTTAATGTATCCTTGCGATTTGAATTTTGTTGAGCAAGGTCGCAACACACAAGCATTGGGCGCCCGTGTGATAAAATACGAACCAATTAATTGTTGAGGTAGCCCAAAAATATGAGATAGCCGAATTGAGAGGAGCCCAAACCGAAATTGCAGTCTATTAGAACCATGTCTCTTTTTTTTTCTTGAGTGCTCTTGAATGCAACTCGTCTTCTGAAGTCGGGTTTTGTTGAACGAAGTTGCAACGTAGGTGCGCTGAACAACTGACTCTTGAATTTAGAGATTGACCCATGTAAATTGTCGAGGTGGCCCAATAAAATAACCTAGCTTGTGAGGAGCCCAAAATGAAATTGCTTAGCCCACTAGAGGAGTCCAAATATGCCAACAGCCCATTTAGATTATCAGCCTAACTCTTCATTTTTTTTATATTGTTATTATTATTATTTTTTAAAGTTATGCTTGCAGTGCGCGAGTGTCAAACGACTTGCTGGCTAAATTGTCATTGCAGAGATCGAGCCATCTTATTGCTTAACTAGCCTAATTAAATGTGATTTGGTAGAAGCCTAAGGAAGCATGATTAGATGAAAACCCAATAACTTCGTAAGAGCCCATTGAAGAATAGTAGAATAGTTGTTAGCCCAATTCCCTTTTTTCTTTTGATTGTGCACGTGAGTTAGGTTGTAAGTTGTATTAGGTTGTAGGGAGTTATACATGTGCACCACCCCTGTTTTCTATCAGTTTTTGGGTCCTTCACTTGTTTTAATCGGAGATGACAGAGAAGCATAATCGACTAGAGATTCTGAATCCGATGGTGGCGATCGATGGTACTAAGAGAGACTAGCGTTGGGGCTACTATTGTTGGATGGTCATAAATCGCCAATTGTGCTCCTTATCTGCAGAAATGGATTGAGGTGGCGGTCCAGCCATTGACGCTAATCAGTTGAGTCGCCGGTTAGAGGTGGTTTGGCTGCAGGCGGCGATGATGGTAGAGCATTTTTAGTGGCTGTCGATCGGAGGCGCTAGATTTGCTGGTTCTTCGTCGGAGTCTGTCAACTGTGGCAGGGATCAAAGCCACCCGATCCTCCGACGAAGATAGTTCATATAATCGTTTCCTGAAGGTGGTCGCGACGGGTGATGGTACAACTGTGATGCTGTGGCTTTGGTTGGTGATGACGAGTGATGATCTGGGTGTCATCGTCGGTAGTTAGCGAATTGCGATCGATCGTTCACAGCAGCCGAATTGCACCCATCGGAGAAAGCGGTTGACCTACAACAAGTTAGCTCCAGATGCTATTGGCAAAGGAGGTGTTTCTTCGGAGTTTGCTGTGGGCTGGCCGAGAGACGCCGACGATGACGACTGTGATCCGCGGCTCTGGAGCTTGGAGTTGCCCGTCGGCTATAGGCGAACCGACGAGGTTCGATGGGGGTTGTTATTGCCTAGGTTGGGCCATCGGGGCTAGAGTCTGTTCACTGGATGCATCGTTAAATACCAATTTATATGAAGCCCAAATTGTCACAGCTCAAATTCATATTCTCTTCTCTCTTTTTTTTTTTAGAAAATATCGAGTGATCCGGGTGGCAACAAAATCACAACATTTGAGCACTGACTGACGGGTTAATTTGTTTTTATGATAATTGGGCCCATTAGGGTTTAAAAGCCAAGGGACCGAATTCTACTTTTGTGTTTGAAAGACATCCAGTAAGAACATCATGACAGCTCTTCACTTTCACGTTTTGGTTCAAGAAGGTGCCCAAAAGAAACGCAGGCGTGGATTGGAAGGTAAGAGTTCACGGTGGTTACTCATTGGAGATCACGACAGCGAGCACGTCGGAGGCGCTGTGCTTGTGGTTGCCGGCAGTGATCTCCCTTCTTCTTTTTTTCTTTTTGTTCTGCACCGGGATTCAATGGTGCAACGAAAATCAGGGCAACGACTTCTGAATTTCAGTTATTGGGGACGCTTCGCTAATCGTCAGCTAGAGGAGATATGTTGGTTACGGAACAGCAAGTTGAGACTTGTGGCGACGATTGCTGTCGGGGGAGGGGGTGATCGGGATGGTCGGTGATGGCCGGCTTAAGGTTTAGAGATTCCCGGTAGTGGTGATTTGGTGGCTAATTATTAATTGTATAAGGAAATTCGGCCTGCAGGTGGTAGTTATTGGAGATGTTGAAGATGACTGGTGGCCTTTTAAATCCAGTCTACGGTGGCTGCTGGTGCTCGAACCGACCGGTGATACTCGTATTCTAACCTCCGGTGATTGGTTTTTGAGGTTTGCTTGCCGGAACTATTGCTTCTTGGAGGTGTTGCCATCAAGATGGTTTGGAAGCCCCATCTCGGTGACTGATTGAAAAACGAGGTCGTTATTGAAGATGGTCGGGAGATCACGGTGGGGCCCACTGTGGTATTTGTTTTTTTTTGTTGTTGACTTTTGGTAATCATTGTATTTGTGAGACCCCTATAAAAAGTGTATAGATATATGAGAGTCTTGTAGCTTAGTGTATACCTGAATACTTTCTCCCCCATTTTTTTACATGTTTCTTTTTTACATATCACTTTTTACAAAACTCTCTTTTGATCTTCTTTCCTTTTTTTGAAAACCATTTGCTGAAATGGTAATTAAAATATAGGGGTAACTTTGAAATGGGTTAAAAATAAATATATGTTGGGTGAAAAGCATACGAAAATACTCAGGTTTCTGGAAGTTTAAGAAGATAAAAAGTTCATTTATTTTTACTTCAAGTTTTTAGACAACTTGAGTGAATTTGAAGACCATAAACTAAATGAGATCTTCAGAAAGATACGTGAACTGAAAGTAGGTTAGGACCCATCAAAACTTCTTCTTCCTTCTCTTTTTTTTTTTTTTTTTTTTAAAAAAAGAGGTTTTTGTAAAATGTACAAGATATATAGTTGTATGTACAAATAAACGTTTTAGAAAATGAAATTCTTCACAAAAAATCTAAACAAAAATCGTTTTTGTAACATATGAACTAAGAATGAGGTAAAACTTCTCTACTTCTCAGATTTGCTGAACAAACCCCATATTATAAGTAAAAAAGACAGATCTGATGTGAAGTGCTGCACATAAAACTTCATTTTCTTTTCAGCTTGCTCAACAAACTATCAATATATAAGCAAACAACAGATCTTGAAGGAATTTTCGTTTTTCTCCTCTAAACTTCTAAAGAAAAAACATCAAAAATATAAAAAGAGGTGCAAAAATTCGAGTTTTCTCCTGATTTTATGAACTGAAAAATATGAGTAAGGGGGTGTTTGGCTTAGCTTTTTACAGCCCAAAAATCCTTTTTGGAAAAGAAAAAAGCAAAAGATGTTTGGCAAAACTAGTTTTAAAAGCTACTTTTGGAGTTTTTATACAAGGAAAAATAACTTTTTGGTAAAGTCAAGAAATCCTGATTTTTTGTAACTTTTCCAAAAAGGACTTTTGGGCTGTGAAAAGTTAAACCAAACACCCCCTAAGAACTCATAAAACTTCTTTTCTTCTGAAACAAACCCCCAAGATATAAACAAAAAACAGATCTACGAAATTTTTTGCAGATTTGGGGAGTATTTGAGTGAAGAAAATCATGTAGATCCACAGATCTGAGCTAAACACGAAATGGATCTAACAAAGTTTTATCCTCACTAAACCTTCTTTACCCTTCAGCTTGCTCAATAAATCTGAAAATCTTTTGTTTTTCTATCTCTAAGATTCTAGAGGAAGCATCAAATAAACAACTTAAATAAAGTTGTACATGAGAAATCAGGAAACAAAGACCGATATTCTAAAAAATGAGCAAGAAAAAGGAGTAAAAACTTGCAAAATATTGTTTGTTCTTCCATTTGCTGGATAAAACTCGTAAATATGAACAAAATGGGGAAAAACTCATAGAAATCTCTTTTCTCCCCAACTTTCTAAATAATCCATGAAAATGAGATCTGATAAAGTCCTTTAAGACTTGAGAGTTGCTCAGATGAACTAAAACAAAACATATCTAGGCATCTGAGAAAAAACAAGGCAGATATGAAGATCTAAAAGAGAAAACTCAAAACAGATCAAAAGATATGAGCGAAAAAACAAGCAAGTCAAAAGATTTGTGCATAAAACTAAGCAGATCAAGAGATATAAACGATGGTTAGACATATCTGAAAAGATATTGTCAAGAACCAAATCGATTTGACCAGATCTTGGCCAAAGCCAAACGAATCTGAACTAAATGGTGCTAGAAATGAACAGATAAGAGGAAAACCTTAGCTGAAACGACAGATCTGAACAAATCTAGACAAGAATGAGATGAAATCTGCTTGTTCGAGTCCAAGATGGCGCCAAATGATGCGGCCTAGACCTCCAACGATTCTTCTGGTCTTTTGCTGTGGCGAAGATCTACTAGTCACAATCAGAGAGATGCGTTAGAGCCGTCCCAGGGACTGTGCCCCGGTAGCGGACTTCGACAATCAAGTTAGATCAACTGATAGATCTGAGACGGTCCTCCATAGTTGGAGAGAATGTCTTGGTGCTGGTGGTGGTGTATAGTGGCTGATGGCGGCGGGTGACGGCTGAGCCATCCAACTGGAGTATAGTGTGGCAGTTGAGCCATGAGGAAGATCCCCCTCTATGGAGGAGGTATTGTTCATTATATAGGGGACAATTAGGTCAAGGAGAATTAGGGCAGGCCTTGGGACAACCCAATTCAGGACCAGCTAGCAAGGAGCTGGGTGAGGCCTCTCGGAGGCGCCAGGCGGGGCTGGCGGGCGCGCACCAGGAAAGGCTATCAAAGGAGCACCAAGTCGAGCCGGCGGGAGACTCCTCGGCAAGGCTGGCAAGGGAATGCCATGCAGGGTTGGCAGGAGCACGCCAGGCCAGGCTGGCGCGCTAGAGCAGTCTTGGCCATGGTAGTGGACCATATATCATCAAGTTCCCCCAGTATGGTGTTATTGGTACATGGCCAATGACATCGGACTGGACTAAGTCATATAAACCAACATGAGAGTCCCCAACGAGGCTGGAAAGGGAGTCCCCGGCAAGGTTGGTAAGGGAACTCCAGGCAAGGCTGGTAGGAGCGCGCTAGGCCAGACTGGCGCGCTAGAGCAGTCTGGGCCATGCTAATGGACCATATATCATCACCCGTTAAATACCAATTTCATACTCTCTTCTCTTTTTTTTTGAAAATATTAAGTGATCCGGGCTGCAACGCGTTTTATAGAATCAGGCTTGTTGGGAAAAATCACAACATTTGAGCACTGACTGATGGGCTAATTTGGTTTTACGGTAATTGGGCCATTTTGATTGTTTTTTTAGGGCAACCTAGATACCAAGATGTTTGAGAAGCCCAATTTGATTATTAGCCCAAACATAATAACCTGGCCCATTAGGGTTTAAAAGTTGAAGGCCCGACTTCTACTTTTGTGTTTGAAACGCATCCAATAAGAACATCGTGATAGCTCTTCACTTTCACACTTTGGTTCAAGAATGTGCCCAAAAGAAACGCAGGTGTTGATTGGAAGGTAAGAGTTCACGGTGGTTACTCATTGGAGATCGTGACAACAAGCACGTCGGAGGCGCTATGCCTGTGGTCGCCAGCAATGATTTCCCTTCTTCTTTTTTCTTTTTGTTCTTCACCGGGATTCAATGGTGCATCGAAAATCGGAGCAATGACTTCTGAAGTCCAGTTATTGGGGACGCTTCACTAATTGTCGGCTAGAGGAGATATGTTGGTTACAAAACAGCAGGTTGAGACTTGTAGTGACGATTGCTATCGGGGGAGGGGGTGATCGGGATGGCCGGTGATGTTGGGTTGTGCTTGTTATCTGGTCGCCAGTGTTTGAGTGGTTGTTGTAGGAAATCGACTGATGGCCAACAATCTGAGCTCCACAGGTGCTAGGTTGCGTATGTTGGAGAAGTTGTACAAACGGTGGGGCATTAGCTTCAATTCCCAGCTAACACAAGGTGTTAGATTAGTGGTTGACATTTGGTAGTTGAGATTGATCGGTCATGGTTAGATTTCGTTCAGGTCTTGAAAGTCGTTGGTCAATGGATCGATTTACAAGGGTTGATCGACACTACTGTAAGAAATGGTAGCTATTGGGGTCGCTTCTTCTGAGCTAGAGGCGGATGGTTTGTCGATAGGGGTGTCAATTTATGACACGACACGACAAAAATACACGACACGAAACGAAATCGGGACGAAATCAAAATTCGAATTCGTTTTCGTGTCAAGTATTAAAAACACGATGTCGTGTCGTGTCGTGCTCGTGTTTACAAATCCACACGAAATTGACATGATTGAGCATGTGTTTGTCGTGTTTATCGTTTTTATCGTGTTATATATGATTAAATATGAATTAAATAAAATACTAGTTATGTAATGTTATTCTTTTCGTGTCATGTCGTGTTGTCGTTTTTTAATTGGTTCGCTTTCGTGTTAGTGAAAAAAAACACGACATCGTGTCGTGTCGTGTTCGTGTTACAAAAAACCTTGTCGTGTCGTGTCGTGTCAGACAAAAACACGACACGACGGCCCGATTTGACAGGCCTATTTGTCGATCTATTGGTCGATGGTGGTGGAGTAGCGATGAACGTCTGGTAGCAACGATGGTTGTTGACATTGAGACTGCTAGTGACGGAGGGCAAACCGATGACGCTAACATTGACCAATAATTGCTGATGAGTGATGTTGTTGACTGCCAAGAAGATGTATTGACGCGGGGGTCCCAGTTCCTTTGTCTTTTCTGTGTATGGATGATTGGACCAAGTGGGTCTAGCTTTGTTTTTGGTTTTTGTTGACAACTGTAATTTGTCTGGTGCACTCTGCATCTTTGACCTTTTTTTTGGTCAGCTAAGAAATGACAACAACAACTGCATGTTGTATTTGAAAAAGAGTCACATTTTGAACTTTGTGTATCCTTCTCCTTTCTTTTTATAACTCCCTTTTTTTGTCATCTAGAAAGAGATGTAAGTACCAGCCATTTTTTTATATTGGTGCACTATGTACCCTTTATATATATACATATATATATATATATATATATATATATATATATATATATATATATATATATATATATATATATAGAAAACCATTAACTAAAATGGTGAAAATCATGGGGGTAAAAGTAACTTTACCAACATTTTAAAATATTCAAGGATTACAGCACAATGAAAAATGAGTTTTCTGGAATTTGAGGAGATAAAAAATGATAGAAACTTATTTCTTCTTTAGCTTGCTCAACAAGCTATCAAGATGTAAGCAAGAGCAGATCTGGAAAAAAATTCGTTTTCCTTCTTTAAGCTTTAGAGGAAACATTAAATAAAGAACTTCAACATAGTTTTGCCAAGAAAATCAGAGACCCAAAAATGATTTCTTTTAGGAAAACAAATGGAGATGAGGTAAAACACCATGAAAACTTCATTTCTTCTCAGATTGCTTGAAAAAACACCAAAATAAAAACGAAAAATGGGTTAAGAACTCATAAGAAATTCTTTCTTCACTACTTGCTGAAGAACCTATCAAAATATAGACGAACATTAGATCTTGTGAAGTCTTTTAAAACTTGAGTGTTGCTCAAACGATCTAAAACAAAACATATCTAGATATCTGAGCAAGAAATGAGACATATCTGAAGATCTGAGCGAGAAAATAGGCTGATCAAAAGATTTATGTGAAAAACTAAGCAGATTAATAGATCTGAATGAAAAATTCATAAAAATTTCTTTTCTCTTCATCCTACTCAAGAACCCCCATAATATGAACCAAAAAACGATTCTAAGAAGACTTTTGCAAAATTGGGGAGTGTTTGAGTGAAGAAAATCATATAGATCCATAGATCTGAACTAAAAAACATGATGGATCTACAGATCTAAAAGACGGTGAATCAAATTTGAACAAATATTGGCAAAAAATAAAATAAACAGATCTGAACAAATGATACTAGAAATTAACAGATATGAGGAAACCTGAGATGAAAACCCATCAGATCTGAACAAATATGAGGAAGAACGAGCTTGAAACCAACTGAGGCTTTTGCTACTTGCTCGAATCCGGGATGGAGCCAAATGATGTGATATCAACTCCGTCCACCTACTGTGAAGATGTGCTTCTGTGCCGGAGACAGATCTGCAAGGTTACAACAGAGAACCGCATTAGAGTCGCCCCAGGGACTGTGCCCCGGGAGCGGACTCCGACGGTCAAGTTAGATCATCTGGTAGATCTGAGATGGTTCTCCTTAGCTAGAGAGAACCATCTTGGTGCTGGTGGTGGTGAATGGTGGCTGACGGCGGCGGGTGACGGCTAAGCCACCCGGGTGGAGTATAGTGTGGTGGCTAAGCCCTGGGGAAGAGTCCAAGGGAGAGGTCTAGGGAAAGGTCCCCTTAGGAAAGTCTAGGAGAGAAGTCCCCCTTCATGGAGGAGGCACTATTCTATTTATAGTGTACAATTAGCTCAAGGAGAATTAGGTCAGGCCTTGGGCCAGCCCAATTCAGGCCTAACTAGCAAGGAGCTGCAAGGCCGCCCGGAGGCGTTAGGCGGGGCTGGCGAGCGCGCCCCAGGCATGGTTGGCGGGCGCGCACCAGGAATAGATGGCAAGGGAGCGCCTGGCCGAGCCGGTAGGAGAGTCCATAGCAGGACTGGCGGGGAGAGTCCCTAGCAAGGATGGAAAGGGAACGCTAGGCAGGGCTGGCAGGAGCGCGCCAGGCTAGGCTGGCACGCTAGAGCAGTCTAGGCCATGGTAGTGGACCATATATCATCAGTATGATGTTATTAGAATTTAATGGACACTAAAAACTTAAGTATAAACTGTATAATATATGGGTGGTCCCGAAAAAGATGGTCTAACAATTATCTAGGTATGAATTATTTTATATCTTGGTGATTTAATATTATGATCCTGACTTGTTCTTTTTTGTATTTATATTAACATCTACCTTTCATATTTCATTGTTAGAGCCTTATAGACCAAAAATGAGCATTTACGCTTCTGATCTTGATCCAAATTCTCATCTATCCATGATCGTCCTTGCCCACTTGGCTGTATGCGTCTGCTTGTACATGTAATCATGATGCACTCTCTTGCTACACCAACAACCAAAGGGCAACTAACCCCTTAAGAAAAGGACCCCTTCATTGCAGTTCATTCTACAATTCCACTATCTACCACATTCGTAAGTTTTTTCCCTTTTTGGTGCACCATGTTGTTACTCGAGCACGTGTCAACATCTTCAACGCAAAACGTTTTGCTAAATTTGCGTAGCTCCGTCACATGCTTGCCATATGATTCCATTCTTTGTGCTTGAAAAATATTCAATTTTTGGTTGTACATTTATTGGTAACAAATTGTCAAAGATTGCTATTATGAATCACCAATGAAGGGTGAGAGATATGGAGATACCTTATGGTTGACCACATGCACACTAAGGTCACCAATGAAGGGTGAGAGATATGAAGATACTACTAAAGTTGCTGATTTAGGTTTTTGGAACCACTGCTCCCACTACTCCCACTCTCTTTTCTCTAATCTTATAGTCGTTGTTCCCACTCTTTTTTTTCTAATATTCAAGTGTACAATATGCATCATAAATTATACGAAAAGGCGTGAGTTTGAAGGATTCTTTTTTCATGTGCTGTGAGTTGATATTTGTTGTGAATTGGGAGAATTGAAAATGAGAGGAGAGGAAAAATATGATTTACCGTGTATGGCCTGGAGATTTGATGTGAAGCCATAATCACTCCACTATTATACACTAGTTTATAACCCGTGAGAAACACGGTTATAAAATTAATTAAATATTCATATTAAAAAATTAAAATTATTAATAAATTATTTTAAATAAATTATTACTTAAGATATATTTTTTTGTTATATAAAATTATAATTGTTGATTTAAATAAATACTTGAAGTTATATTACCTTATAATCTGTATTAATTTTATTTTATTTTTCAATCTAATGCTATGAATTTAATATATTTAGAGTGAAAAATTTAAAATTTAAAATAGATAATCAATTATTAATTAGTGTAATTATAGTGGAAATTTAAAATTTGAAATTTAAATTGGATAATTAATAGGTTGACAAATGACATAATTGGTGATATATAACATTAATGAGGAGGTCTAATTATATGACACTTGTCAATAGGAGATTAAACCTATTCTTTAATTAAAATATGAATATTTGCATTCTAATGTCATATCTCCTAGATCCACAAATCTTGTTTTCAAAAAAATTAATTTTGCCATTCAGAAAGGACTAGGAACGCAGCTTGTTAACCGTTTGCTTTCCATCGATATGTATTGAACTATATTATTCACATTGTATAAAAAAACCTAACGTATTACAGAGTTTTATCAAATTTCATATTTTTTTTTCAAATAAAACATAAATTTTATAAGATATATTTCAAATCCTTTTATATCCTACTAATTACTTCATTCGAAAAGCAAATACGGACTTAATTACTACAAAAGACTACATTTTCTGAATGTGAAATAAATAATTTGGGCCTGTATCCTTTGGGCTAAAATATGGACTAAGAATGATTATTGGGCTGAATAGTGTCCAATTAAGCTACATCGACCTGGTTTTCAAACGGGTAAATTACACGAATGGTCCCTGTGGTTTGGGGTAACCTGCGTGGTTGGTCCCTAAGAAGTTTTTTTAACTCGGAAGGTCCCTAATGTTTGTTTTTGTTGCACGCTTAGTCCCTATCCGTTCTAAAAAGACTAATTTACCCTTTTCCATTTCTTTATTAATTAAATTTTTATTTATTTATTTATTTTAATCTTATTCAAATAAAAAAAATACATGTGGGCCCCTCCCTCCTTCCCCTTCAGCCTTCTTCTTCCCTCGACCATTCTCCCATCTCCGATTCCTTCATCCCAACTCCGGCGGCTTCGTTAAATCCCCGATAAACACCAACCAATCAAAACCTCCTTCGATTCAAGAACCCATACCATCGAATCCTCCTCCCCTCCCTTTCCTCCTTGTGTTTAGTCATCGGAAAATCTCACTCCTCTCACTGGAAAACGCCGGACTCCTTCAAAAAAAATAGATTCCATCAGACTCCTCTCCGCCGGAAAATGTCAGTCTCCAATGGAAAAATCCGATCTCCTCTCAAGAACCTACATTAACGACCATTTGCACCCTCTTTGGAAACCTTCAAATGACATCGGTCCCCCTCCCATCCACCAACTCACACCACCCCTCCCTCTCATTTTCTTCTGATCGTACTCCTCGTATGAACCACTATCAGCGGTGAGATCAATCAAGCAAAAATCACATACTAGAACCCAAATGAAAACCAAAATCAAATGACTAACACATCTAAACACACCAAAAATGAAAAATTGATATCTAAATAAGACCTAGATCTGGAAATCAAAATCTAAAATCCAATGACCCGTCAGTCTATCACCAAGAGTCGCATAAACCCAAAGAAAAAATACACAACACTTCGACTAATTGACCTCTGTCGGTTTCAATGGAATGAGACAAGATCTATAGAGAGGGATCGATTTTCAGGGGAGGTGTTTCTGTTTGTCGTTAACCTAGATCTAGGGGTGATTTTTTTCTTTGGGTTTCCAAAACTCGTCGGAGGTAAACCGATTGTGGTGTTAGGGGTTGCAACTTTTGTTCTGGTGGTGAATCGTAGAGATAGAAGAGAAGGTGATGATGAGTGAGGAGTTTTCTCCAGCAAATGAATAAAAGAGGCTGACATATATTAAATTAATATTTTTTCCACTTTCATTAATATGTTTTGAATTAAATGATAATTTAAAAAGAGTAAAAAAAATAAGTAAGGGTAAATTAGTCTTTTTAGAACGGATAGGGACTAAGCGTGCAACAAAAATATAAAGTAGGGATGGTCCGAGTTAAAAAAAATTGTTAGGGACCAACCATGCAGATTACCCTATACCACAGGGACCATCCGTGTAATTTACCCTTTTCAAACATGGTAAATTCTCAGTGGAATGGAATCGTTTCTTATTGACTCACCATTAGAAGAAAACCGTATTCGACGTCCGAGTGCAGCGCTAGCACTAGCAGCCACCGTAACCGCCGGAAACGGATTCACGATCGAAGCCCTAACCTGAAAATGGGAACCGACAACAAACCCAAGTCCGGCACTGGGAATCCCGACAACAAGAAGAGGAAGCAACAATATCGTCCCAACAACGTACTCTCTTTCTCACTCTATTTACTTCTAATTTTGAAAGCATACGAGACTTCATATCACATTAATGGCGATATTTTTCATCTAAATACCTTTCCTAGATGAATTGTTTGTAAATTGCAAAGGAAAATAGCATTTAATTTGCGAAACTGCTGTGTATTTGGTACAGAAAGCAGTGAAGAAGGGTTCATACCCGTTGCGTCCAGGAGTTCAAGGGTTCTTCATTACTTGTGATGGTGGAAGGGAGCGCCAAGCTTCTCAAGAAGCTGTTCAAGTTATCGAATCTGTATGTTCTGTTTCTTTGCTTTCCTAGGGTTTCATGCAATTGATTAATTCTCCACTATTACCATAGAAAGAGTTGCAGTTAGACTTCTGAAATACTGATTTCCTTTTGAATATAAACTGGATATTGTATGAAGTTATAATGCCTATCAAATTGCTCTTACTTGTAGCACTTTCTAATAGTTCATATATGATTTTTCATATCAATTTTGAAGTTGAAAACTGGTCCTTTTGACATGAAGAGTCAAAGTTCTTCTCTTTTCTTTTTTGTAACAAAGCTTTGTACTTTATTTTTGCCATGAAATAGTAGGCTTATAGAAGTTCATACTTTTTATATTATATGTAGAGCAGTAGAGATTATATAATTTTAGCCATTCTTTATCTAGAAAAATAAATTATCAAACATTACAAAAGCTCATTCAAAGCCAATCAAGATTATGAGATTTTATTTTTATTATAATGAATAAAAATTTTATTTACAAAAAACAAAATATCAAACATTATAAAAGCTCATTAATGCCCAAATAAGATCATAATAAAAACATATTTTCCATTTATCTACAGTAATTGATATTGTAAATGCATAAAATCATGAAATAAAAAAAAGGATTCACTCCATTAATATTACACAAATAAAAATTGTCTTATTCTATTCCATTAACAAATGTAACATCAGAAATTTAATTTAATCTAATCTTTTCTTTATTTTCTTTTTCATATATTCCAGTTTTACGAAGAGCTACTCGAGGGAAAAGACTCAGATGTGAAGCACAAAGTCTCAGTGTCACAAAACAAACCAACAAATAAAAAGATTAAATTCACTTATTCTGATTCTGAAGATGACAATAATAATGAAGAAGATGAAAACAATGAAAAAGTAGATAAAGATTCACTAGTTTCTAATGAGAAGAATCCTGAAAACACTATCTCTGTTAAAAAAGTTGAGAATGAAAGAAATGAGAAAGTAGAAGAAGATGATAAAAATGGTGTTGAAGATGATGAAACTGAAAAGCAACAAGAAAAGAAACAACGTGTAGAAACAAGTGATTTGAAATGTGAAGAAGTTGTGAAAAGCAAAGTGGAGGAAAAGTCTGTTGATAAGTTAATTGAAGATGAACTTGAAGAGTTGAAAGATAAAAGCAAGGTTAGTTTAGATGAAAAGCAATATCAATATGTACAACATTTTAATTTTAATTTTTTTTTTTTTTTTTTTTTTAATAACAGAGGCGTTTCAACTACCTTGATTCTGGATGCAATGGTGTAGTGTTTGTTCAAATGCGTAAAAGAGATGAAGATCCAAGCCCTAAAGAAATTGCACAACGAATGATAACAACTGCTGCTGAAACAAGGAAACACATGGCCAGGTTAATTTTCTAAAGAGTAAATTACACGAATGGTCCCTATGGTTTGGGGTAATTTATGCATTTGGTCCCTAATTTATTTTTTTAACTCAGAAAGTCTCTACTGTTTGTTTTTGTTACGTGCTTAGTCCCTAGCTTACCAAGACTGTTATACCTTTATTTAAATAAATTTAAATAGTCTTTTTAGGTAAGATAAGGCGAGGTGGGGGTGGGGTTGGGGTGTGTTTATTTAAATAAATTAAAAAAATCAAGGGCAAAATGGTCTTTTTAGGTGAGACAGGGACCAAGCGCGCAACAAAAACAAATAGTAGAGACCTTCCGAGTTAGAAAAATAAGTTAGGGACCAAATACGCAAATTACCACAAACTATAGAGACCATTCGTGTAATTTACTCTTTTCTAAATTATTATTATTATTTTTTAAATAAAAAACCTTATATTTTATGTTTTTTTTGGGTTAAACCTTAAAAAGACCTTGTATTTTTTCTTTTTTCCGAAAAAACCCTCAACTTTTTTTTTTTTATTTTTTATTTTTTTTTTATTTTTTTATTTTATAAATATAACCCTCACGTTTACAAGTTCTTGACGAAAAAAAGGGAAATCTCTGAAACAATCCCAATATTTTGGGTCAGTTTACAGTTTAATCTGAACTTTTATTTTTTGATTCAGAAAGGTCCTGATTATTTTATATTTTGCTAAAATTAATGACCTAGTCCTTAATTTTTTTTGAACAGAAAATGACAGATTATCGTATAAAGGTATGTAATAGGAACTTTTCTGTTCAGAAAATAAATGTTGGGATTAAAACGTAAATTGACCTGAAATATTGGGACTTTATCGGAGATTTCCCAAAAATTAAAATGATTAAAAGGGCCAGATCCGAAAAATTAAAAAAATGCAAGGTCTTGTTCAAGAAAAAAAATATAATTGAGGTTTTTTGGGGTTAATCTCATAAAAGATGTTATCTTTTGTGTCTTTTCCAGATTAAATCTGAAAATTATTTTTTGCCTGAAAAAAACGTTGTATTTTTTCTTTTTTCCAAAATAGCCCTCAACTATGTATTTTTTGCCAAAAAAAACCCTCAACCTTCTAAATGCGTCCGAATAAACCCTCAACTTTTTTAGTTTTTCTTGAAAAAACCCTCACATTTTAGATTTTGTTTTGGAAAAAAATGACTAAAAGTTATAGATCGGAAAAAATGAAAAAAATACAAGGTCTTTTTCAGGCAAAAAATATATTTGAGGTTTAATCTGAAAAAAACACAAAATATAAGATCTTTTATGACATTAACCCTTTTTTAAATACTTATTTATGCAACACATTTCATATATTTTTTTTCAATTGATGTAACAAGGTGATGTATATAACCGATTAAAAATTCGTTGCATAAATTGGTAAAAAAATAGGTTAAACGTTATTTATTGTTATTTTTTTCCCTTACTTTCTTTATTAAGTTGTTTTTGCATTAAGTAAAAAAGAAACAACACAAAAGGCATACATTGTTGATTGTTCTTCCAAGTGATATCTGAGTCTTGATAAAAACCAACAAAAAAAAAAAAGTAAACATATTTTAATATATATATTGCTATCTTTTTATTTTGTTTAATCGTTAAATATTGTTCTCAGGTTTATTTTAAGAATATTACCTATAGAAGTGTCATGCTATGCATCAGAAGAAGAGATATCAAGAGCAATTAAACCTTTAATTGCTCAATACTTTCCCAAAGAAACAGAAACACCATATAAGGTAATTTGACTAATTTCCATTATTTATAGTGGTTAACCACAAAAATTAGCAATGTGCTTTTAGCCTTTTATTAAAAAAAAAGTTAAATATAAAGGTCTAAACATTTAGGAAGCTTGAGTTTATAAGGAGAATGAGAAAAATATTGAATTATTGAAATTCAAGGGCTCCTTTCTCTTTAAAATTTAAATAAAAAAACAAAGGAAATAATTGGGATTCAATTTAGTAATTTTGAAATTAGAAAGAATGTTGCACTAATGAAATTGATATCTATTTATTAGGGAAATATGCAGAAAAGTCCCATTATTTTAGTAAATTTTTTGACAAAGTCCTAATTTTTTTTTTGATTAATTTTACACGATAATCTGTCATTTCCTGTTAAAGAAAAATACGGACTTTTTTCATTAGTTTGAGCAAAATATAAAATAATCATGAGTTTTCTGTTCAAAATTTGTTTAGCACTTTATCAAAAAATTTCCCAAAATAATGAGACTTTTCTGCATATTTCCCCTATTATTATTACATTTATTACAATTATTATTATATTTAAATACTATGTGGAATTTTATAAAATGGGAAAAAAAACCCATAAAATATGACATGTCGAAAAAGTTTAATTTAAATCAACCACAAAATGACATATGTCAAAATAAATAAGAGTATCACATGTAGCAAAAAGAATTTTATTTATTTATTTATTAGAGTAGATTTATCATAATTCTTACTTGCTATCACAACATTCCACTTTGTAAAATAAAGCCAACTATTACAACACCATCTAAATACAAAGTAATTTTCACTTTTTTAATAAAAAATTAAGAAGAAAAGTCCAAACTACAATATATTTTTCAAACTACAATGCCTTAATAATATTTTTCTACAGTTTGCAGTGTTATGTGAGGCGCGTGCAAATAGTGGTTTTGAGAAAATGAAAATTATCGACGCGGTTGCAAAATCGGTTCCTGAACCCCACAAAGTTGATCTCACCAATCCTGAAAGGACAATTGTAGTTCAAATTGCCAAGGTAAAACCACAAATTATTATTACTTACGTTATGTAACGTTTCAAATCTTTTAAATCTTTTTACTCTTTTTCAACGTTCCCAGGTAGCATAAAAAGTTTAAAAAGGGTTGTATGATAGTTTAATAATGTTACTAAAAAAGTTTAAAAAAAAAATACTGATATCAAACAAAAACGGGTAACAGAGTAAAATGGTTTTTTTGAATGGTCAAAATTCAAAAATAAGTAAACGGTCTAATGGATGGGAAATACTTTATTAGTTAAATTGATAGATGAAAAGCGGCTGTGTTTTTCTTTATTTTTGTTTGATAAAATTACATAAATGGTCCCCTCACTTTACAAAAAGTCACCACATCAGTCCCTAATTTTTTATTTTCGTGACAAGCATGGTCCTGTGGCTATAACGAAAAGAGTAAGTTACACAAATGGTCCCTATGGTTTGTGGTAATTTTCACGTTTGGTCCCTAACTTATTTTTTTAACTTGGAAGGTCCCTACAGATTGTTTTTGTTGCGCGTTTGGTCTTTATTTTACCTAAAAAGACTATTTTGCCTTTGATTTTTTAATTTATTTAAATAAAGTGAGGTAGGTAAGGTGAGGTGGAAGTGGGATTGGAAGTGTCTTTATTTAAATAAATTAAAAAATAAAGGGCAAAATAGTTTTTTTAGATAAGACAGGGACCAAACACACAACAAAAAACAAACTGTATGGATCTTCCGAATTTAAAGAATAAGTTAGGGAGCAAACATACAAATTATCACAAACAATAGGGACCATTCGTGTAATTTACTCTAAGGAAAAAAGGGAATGAAGTAGTGACTTTTTGTGAAACACAAGGACCATTTATGTAACTTTTTATTTTTTATTTTTTATTTTCTTTAGTGTTACATGCTTTTATGATAAGAAGTGAGTGTGTTGTGTATTTGTTTGTGTAGACTGTGTGCTGTATTGGCGTGGTAGAGAAGTACAAGGAATTGGCAAAATACAATTTGAGACAGCTGACGTCATCATCCAAACAATAAGCTCCGACTTAGGGTGTGTATGATGGATATTATGCGGATTAATGTCATCATGTTGTTTAATGTTTGAATCTCGTCATCATGACTTCCTTCACCTTGGTTTTATCTCACAATTCGAAGATTAGTATTGGTGGATTTTTTGAGGTGTTAATTGTATTTTGTTTAAAAAAATAGTATTATGTAGAAAACCTAAATTAGTTTCAAATTTAATTTATAAAGTTTGATCAAGACAACTCACGAAAGATGGATAACAATAAGTGTATAGCAAATAAAGTAATTTAAATTGACAACTTGGTGGGTTCCCCAACTTGGTGTACAAAACATTTATCACACCCCTCCCACTACCTTCTTCTCACTTAGACGTGTTATTTGGATATGGATATGGATCTCTCCACACACAATCAATTTCGATTGCAGCAATCTCGGTAATTAAATCCATAGCTCACAAAATTTGAAAGGAATGTCAAATGTCTATCCATTTGGGAAGAAATCAGAGTAAAAGCCAAATATTGATGCTTAGAATCAGATGAATGAAAATGATGTATAAACTTATCATGGATCTGTTTTATCTAATATTGTGGAACTCCAAACAAAGAAAAGAAAGACAAGTGTTGGTGGGCGGTGGAGGGAACTAGAGTGTTAGTGATCGGAGATGAGGTGTTGGTGGACGAAGTATTGACAATGATGTGTGGGGGTGGATAAAGAAGAAAAAAGAATAAAGAAGAAAAAAGATATAAGGGTAAAACAGAACCTATTACTTTTTTAAATTAAGAACCAATATTATGAATTACACCAAACTACAAGGACCAAAACAGTAGTTTACGCTTTTAAATATTTACCAATTTAATAAATGTACCATGTCACATAAAAATCTAATACTGTCCTATCAATTTACATTAATCTACGAGTAAGTATTAAACTAAAATTTGCACGAAAAAATGAATAAATTGGATAATTCTTCATTAAAGTCTCAATTTTTTTTATCCAAATTTACGAATAAGTTTCAAAATAAAATTTGTTTACAAAAAAAGTATGAATTACCGATAAAAATGATGATTTAACCATATTCTTAATTTAACACATATTTTACTGATTTCATTGTTGTCTTCGACGCATAGCAATTAAATGAGTTGATAAGATTAATATTTTGGATTATATAATTTTATGTTTACCGTAAAACTTGATAAATTGTTGTATTATATATATATATATATATATATATATATATATATATATATATATATATATATATATATATATATATATATATATATATATATAAAGAAAGAAAAGTGAATGTACTCTTAAGGGTATATAAGCTTACGTACCCAAAGACACCATAATATGTCGTTTTGTTTGATATATTCATTTTAATGTTCTTAAACTTCAACACTTAACTTGATTTACTTTCAAGATTTTCGAAATTTCACTATTATCTTTCTCTTACATCACATCTTTTTGCCAAACACCTACTAGGCTATATATATTATAGTTGAAAATGAAAATTATGTAAGAGAAATATAAACGTGTAATTTATAAAAATAATGGAGGTAATTAAATTAGAAGTTAAATTATAAGAACATTGGACAATTATATTATACAAAACGCCATAGTACAGTAAGTTCGGTACGTAAGCGTATACTCACTTTTCCAATATATATATATATATATATATATATATATATATATATATATATATATATATATATATATATATATATATATATATATATATATATATATATATATAGGAGAATTCATGCGAAAATACAAATAATTTGCGAAAACACAAAAACAATGAAAACTTATGAAATTGTGCCACCCCAATCTTATATTTTGGACAAGAATCCATCCAAACTTTCAACTACATGATGATAATCGATGATACGTGAGAAATTCTTTCACATTAGCAAAGCATGTTTTATAAAAAAATTTGTATTATGAAAACATGAATTTAAAAGTGGTTAAGGACGTGAAAAAGAAAACGGTTATAAAAACCACATATAAATCTACATTACCATAACATCCTCCAATTTAACTTATTATCTTTAATTTATTGCTAATAAATTTAATTTCTAAAGTACCAGGTGTTTGATTTCTATAAAATAAAATTTGTTTTCGTGTTTTCACAAATTATTTGTGTTTTTCGTGTGTGTGTGTGTGTATATATATATATATATATATATATATATATATATATATATATATATATATATATATATATATATTGGAATTTGTTTGTAAATTAAGGTAGTATAAAGGGACCTTAATGGAGATTTGCATAAAAACTATTGTAACATCTATTTAATGTATTTCATTTGCTAAAGTTTGATTTGGTTAATGCATGAAATTCCCCAAATTCATGGTTGGTCACGCCGTGAGGGAGGAAGCCTCACGACATGACATCAGGCTGAAGCGTATGTCCATCTTCTTGGTTCACAATGTGACACATAGGTTGCCATGACGTGAGAGTGGATTTGCCGTAATCACATATTTTGTGCCACATTTAAAAGAAGCGAGGGACGACACCCTCATCCTCCATCAACTTCCTCCTGCCCTAAACAAAGAGCTTATTAGGTGAATTTTATTGGAAACAATATCTTTTATATTTTATCTTTTATTTTCGTATCCTTTCCTTTTATTTAGCCTAACTATTTGCCATCTTTACCATCCAGTATTCCTATATAATCCCTCTCATGTTTAGTGCTTGGGCATGAAGAAATAAGAAAATTCAGTATGTGATTACTATCGATTTCTAGATGGTATTAGAGCAGGTTGTTTAACACCCTAAGAAATAACTAGCATCACGTCTCCACTGATAGCAGTAGACAACGATTCCAACAAATCCAAAATCGTAGAGTCCTCCAACGGAACAATCGATCATGGCTCACCATACTATCTTCATCCATCTGATTACCCTAAACAACTACACATCAATGGTGTTCTTACTGGCAACAATTACTCAAATTCGTCATAAGAGATGGGGAATTTTCTCTTTGCTAATAACAAATTCGAGTATGTTGATGGTACCATTAAGTAACTAGAAAAAAGATCCGTCAACTACAAGCCCTGGATGCGATGTGACACAATGAAAAAAGGATGGCTTACCACCACCATGGAGAAAAGCATTTGAAATAATGTTAAATATGCAAGCACCGTGTCAGAGATATGGCTGGATCTTCTCGAGATGCTTAGAAAAGAAAGCGCTCCTCGTGCCTATGAATTGAAACAAAAGATTGCTAGCACCAGACAAGACGGTGCATCTGTATCAACCTATTACATCAATCTTTGATAGTTGTGAGATGAAACTCAATCAATTTAGCCCCTTCCTCCTTGTGAATGTGATTGTGATATTGGCAAGTGTAACACCGTAAATTTCAAGACAAAATTTTCATTTAAAATAATCATTTTATTTTTAGAAACACTTGTTTAAAATCTCATTCATAGTCGATTTACAAAACATGACTCCATTTTTCACTTGCAAATAAAACCAGGATCCTCCAAAATATGACTCTTTCTCTGGTGTGTACAATCAAGCCGGTGCCGTCCCGTGATACTGAAAGAAACCTGAAAAAAAATCACACAAAACACTGTAAGCACGAAGCTTAGTGAGTTCCCCAAAATGCCACACATAACACATATTAACCACTCGAGGCTATAACTCTATGGGTCCGTGCACCCAAACTCTGTGAACCCTCAGGTTCTAACTCTGGGAACCTTCCGGTTCCAACTCTATAAACATGCACAGCATAAATCACATATAAATAATGCAGTGCAACACATCACGTACATATAGCATACAAATACTCTAAACACATAACTCTGGTTACCTACTCAAGGTAAAGTATAGTGAGAAGAGTCACCTGGCAAGCAGAAAGCAGATATCCCCACACTTGAATCTCGAACTCGCCACCGCCTAACACATAAGGCAAATACTCTCATGAATATAACTCTCGAGACGAGAATAAATCCTCTCATAACACCCTCTTATGGGTAAAAGACTATTTTACCTCTCTCTTGGCCCAAAGGCCACATTGCTGACCAAACCCTAAAAGTCATCGGCCAACCCTTGGTCGAAATCAAAGTCCTCAGTCTAAGTCAACCCCTGACTGACCCTACTCGCCGAGTCAACCCTGTGACTCGTCAAGTTCCCATAATCAGATCTTCACTCAATCTGCGACCTAACTCGCCGAGTCACCCCGAGACTCGCCGAGTCCAACAACTCTGAGTCCACTCGCACACGACTCACCGAGTCATCCCTTGACTCACCGATTCTCGACTCAACCAGAGAATATTTGGGACTCTTCGACAAGACTCGCCGAGTCTAAATGGACTCGTCGAGTCCAAGGCTATCTTCAACCTACTCGCCGAGTTGTTCTTCCAACTCGTCGAGTTCCAGGCCTTCTTCAAGCAACTCGTCGAGTCGCCCCATGTGACTCGTCGAGTACCACCGGTCTGAATCCATACAGAAGCATCTCAGGCCATGCAATTGATCCAAAACATAGATCTAGTCTCCTACCACTCATCCATCACGTAAAGTGGCAAACTTTACGTGAATCCAAAGAGATCTAAGCCGATTGCACATTGAGGCTAGGGTTTGGGACATGTAAGCTTCACTAAACACTCCAACACAGGGACTTTCATGCTCTCTGATTCTTCTCCCTTCCAGATCTGAGGTAGCAACCTCAGATCTAACCTTTAGACTTCCCATTTCATCCATAGACAATTTCTCACAAACCCCAAAATGAAGAAACAACATAACAACAGGTTAATAACGAGATATTACCTCCAAGTGATGCCCCAACTGCAATGCAATTCGAATCCAAGCAATGCCCCTTGCTCCAAGCCTTCAATCTCCCAAAATTCCTTCACAAATACATTCTCCAAGCTCCAATCCACTCAACAATGGTGCTTCTCCTTGATTTAGGGTTTTCTGGGGCTCAAGGGGTGATAAAGAGGCTGGGAGGAAAACATAGTAATCTTTATATAAGGCTCAACCCCGAGAATTAGGGTTTTCTCCACTTAGCGCCTACTCGCCGCGTCCATTACACTGACTCGCCGAGTCGGCCACTTAACACGCGACCAAGTCGCGACTCTACTCGCCGAGTCCGCACATGGACTCGCCGAGTCACTCTTCCCCAATTTACTCTTTTAGCCCTTCAACTCTACTCTTGATATTTCGGGATGTTATAATTCCCCCCACTTAAATTAGGCTTCGCCCTCGAAGCCTACAACAACTCAACTCCAGAAATACTCCTACAACGTGCCACCTGGCCTTAATCGGACCAGATCTCACAAGGCATACCCATCGAAACTCGAACACACTTTTCCTTTCCTTACGTGTCCTGACCACTGTCTCGAACCGGGCACCGGATGTACCCTCTGATAACCACACTCAACGATCCGAGAATTACCCATGAAACATTACTGACCTAAATCTCAACAATCACTCGACACATAAGGGTTAGAAGCCATGAACCATCGGATCCCTGATCCGAATCCCATTCTATCCAATCTGTGACGACAGAAAGGCCCACTCTTCAATCCCAGAGCAACTCTCATGAGTCCTCTTCTTGCAATCAAGCACCCAAGCCGCACCAACCTTCGCACTCTCGGGTTAGGAGAACCCGTCGCACTGATGACATCTCTAACATCCCCAGGAGACACCACCACTACGCACACGGCCCTTGATCAGAATCAAGCTGGGAGTCCCAGACTCCATCCCTACATCCATCCTGAGACTCTTGGCTCTACACCCGCAGAATCCCTTCCGCATCCTCAGCAGAAATCCCATCATGATGTCATTCCATACCACTGTCACAGACACAATGTTCGACCATCATACTCCAAATCATCCATTCTCACTACAACTTCCACTTCCGCGAATCGACACTTTCCTCATCAAATGAGGGTCCGACACTTCCTCCCATACAACAACACAAAGGGTGGCATACCAATGCACTAATGATGGCTGTTGAAATAGGATAACTCAACCAAGGATAAATACGTGCTGCAACACCCTCCGAAATCTAATACACATGCCCGAAGCATGTCTTTGAGCGTCTGAATCGTTCACTCCCTCCGAGGTGTCCTCAGACATCATCATGATAGGCTCCAACTCATCTCATATCCCTCTTCGAGGCTGGTCACCAGGTCAGTTTTTGACTCCACAGCTGAGCCTCCAAAGGTCACCCAAATCATGATCCAAATATCCCACTAACTTACTCCCCGTGACCACTATCCCGACCCCGTGATACGCAAGTCACGAAATTCTCTTTTCCTTATGCAAGAAAGTACAATCCAACCGAGGATCGTCTCCACTCTGATCTCTGGTTTCTGCTGCGCATATCCCTTGCGCATCTCACCACATTCCCCGATAGAGACGGGGACCCCAGTCTCGCCCCCGGTCCAACATCCAGGCTCCAAAAACTCAATACTAGGGCTACTCAAGCCCAAAACTCTTCCACATCATACACTGATCGGAGAACATTCCATCATCACAATCTCTTGCCATCTAGCGAGCACTACGGCTCCCTGCGGTATCACAGAACCCTCTGACTAGTGGGTACTACGGCTCCCCGCAGTATCACAACACCCTCTGACTAGTGAGTACTACGGATCCCCGCAGTATCACAACACCCTCTGACTCCACTAGCTCGTGCTCCACAGTCTATCATAGGCGGCTACCCATACTCGTCTCGAATATTCATCACAGACTCTGGAGGCAATCGTCACAACAGATGCTCACCCTTGCGAAGATCCACTCTCCCAAGTAATCTCCCTGGATGCCCATACTCGAAGGCTCTCACTAGATCCATAGATACATGATATACCACAAGTCGTCTCAACTCAAGATTCACGAATAACTTTGAAATAAAGATATCAATACCCGGATACCTCGGAACACCCCCACCGAACATCACAAGATCCCACCACAACCACAGATCTCCTGCCCCAAGAACCATATAGATGCAATAATACATTCCCTCTGAACCCCATAACTAGATCTTCATTTTTCCCAAGTTGCAACTTCGGTGTATTCAATTTCTCAATTGCAATACAAAAAAAAAAAAGAAACGCTAACGCTACGAAATACGCTGATAATTCTCCGAAACCCTTTTTCCCGCCGCTCAAAATCCAAACAAGGATACGCATACCGACACGGGAGTTGGCTGCCCAATCATTCTTTATCTACTTGCCCCAACACTGACCAATACCAGATTCCTGACTAATAAACACCTATCATGGAGACATTCATCCTTCTCAAACAAGTACTTCCCGCATTAACTCACTCTGACCCCTTTCCTCGATCACCGACATCTCTGGTCTCATGATTTCTTACCGCATATCTCTATACTCCACTTATAACTGCTCTTGACAAATCTCTGCTTTCTTACATACGGCACCCGGTTCTCCCCCACTTAGGGTTCGAACCATCATCAAATAGCACGCAACTAACCCATAACTATATTCCCCAGCAAAATCGCACCGGCCCCCGGAAGGTGCTACACAACGACTGATAATCCCCCCTTAAGGAAATGAATCGACCTCATATACTTTGAACCTCTGGTGAACTCCTCAAGAACTTCTCGTCACGTCTGCCTCTAGTCGTCCCGAATCTCGTACCAATTTAGTACCAAACAACTCATCTGCTCGATAACATCCTTGGCTCATAGACTGAACCATAAAATCATCATACCCCTCACCTCAACTCATTGACCAACACTCCAACACCGGGATCATCCCAAGAACAGGAACCCACTCCCAAATTCAACACCCCATGGATAGAAAACTCTCGGCACCGTTGACCTCGACTGAACTTCCCGCTGATACCACTACCGTACACCCGACTAAACTCAATTAGGTATAGCGTGGCCCTCGACTAACCCAGTCTCAACTGACTATCTGTTCATGATAGATCACTGCCTCGCGGCACACATGCTACCTGATACTCTGGTGGGAAATCATCATCAATGACGACCTGCAGGGTTTACCCCTAAACCCAAAACCAAAACATCATGCTTCTCATATTTTTCACACGAGCATAATCAGTACCTCCCAGATCATAGGAGGTGACATCTCCTTTATCGACTGATCGCCCAACTCAGATCGAAATTCTCCCTTCTCACTGACTCCTTACTAAAATACTCTGAGGGACTCTCGATCTCCCTCTCAAGGGACGCCTCATCGAACTTACTCATGACCGAATAACCGGAGAACCACAAGCATCCTTCACTACGACCCATGGTACTCATTCCATGACATCTCTTCTCAATATGCCCTGGTGTATGGTACCCTAACCATAACATCACTCCCCAATCCGCTCGGATGTATGGTACCCAGACCATAACATCACTCCTCAATCTGCTCTGATGTATGGTACCCGAACCATAACATCACTCCTCAATCTGCTCTGATGTATGGTACCCGAACCATAACATCACTCCTCAATCTGTTCTGATGTATGGTACCCGAACCATAATATCACTCCTCAATCTGCTCTGATGTATGGTACCCGAACCATAACATCACTCCTCAATCTGCTCTGATGTATGGTACCCGAACCATAACATCACTTCCTCAATTTGCTCTGATGTATGGTACTCGAACCATAACATCACTCCTCAATCTGCTCTGATGTATGGTACCCGAACCATAACATCACTCATCAATCTTCTCTGATGTATGGTACTCGAACCATAACATCACTTCCTCAATCTGCTCTGATGTATGGTACCCGAACCATAACATCACTCCTCAATCTGCTCTGATGTATGGTACTCGAACCATAACATCACTTCCTCAATCTGCTCTTTAGAATCTTCAGAATGCTCCCTGTATCAAGTATGGGTCCTCTGCTTTCAGTAGTACGGGCCCATACTACCTGCCACATTTACCCATACTTTCCACACGGACCATCCCAGAGCTTCTAAGTAGCTGCTCGACCTGCCCTTTCACTAATCCCATCGCACGTGCTCGCTCCCCAGCGAAATTCTCTACTCTGCAAGCGCACTCATCTGGCTAGGGTTACTCCCTAGGCTCTTCCATTGTCTTCCCCTTCTTTGCAATCAGCTGCTGAAGAGCTCCTAATGATGCCAACCATCTACTTCCTGAATATCGTCATATTCACTTGGTAGCTGACTCCCATCATCAAGAGTTCCACAAAGCACAAAGCAAGCAACATTCGAGCATCGAAGAATACATAGGACTCCCTCTCTGTGATAACTCCACCTTCTCGGCTCATCCTCGAAAGTACCACCGAACTCTGTAACTCTACCCCTCATGGGTTCTAACTGGATACTCTCACTCATCATATACACAAAAGCATAACACCTATAACAACGAGTCCTAGGCTAAGGCATCACAAATCAAGCCACTCTAGTCCTAACATATGAAATACCTAGCCTGTCTCTAGCATGCAATAATATCTCATAAACTGCGTCATACATATCTCATAAAACAAAAATAAGGGTATTTTGGGAAATCACCGTTCGGGCTCTGGCTGATTGTACACACTGCTCCTTCTTGCTTTCTCTTTGAACTTTTATTTCCCTTTTTTTTTTAGAAAATTATTTCCTTAAACTTTTCTTACTTCCTCAGTTTGAGTCCAGATTTACCCGAAGGCGCATCCGAATCCCTCAAACCAAGGCTCTGATACCAACTTGTAACACCGTAAATTTCAAGACAAAATTTTCATTTAAAATAATCATTTTATTTTTAGAAACACTTGTTTAAAATCTCATTCATAGTCGATTTACAAAACATGACTCCATTTTTCACTTGCAAATAAAACCAGGATCCTCCAAAATATGACTCTTTCTCTGGTGTGTACAATCAAGCCGATACCGTCCCGTGATACTGAAAGAAACCTGAAAAAAACATCACACAAAACACTGTAAGCACGAAGCTTAGTGAGTTCCCCAAAATACCACACATAACACATATTAACCACTCGAGGCTATAACTCTATGGGTCCGTGCACCCAAACTCTGTGAACCCTCAGGTTCTAACTCTGGGAACCTTCCGGTTCTAACTCTATAAACATGCACAGCATAAATCACATAGAAATAATGCAGTACAACACATCACGTACATATAGCTTACAAATACTCTAAACACATAACTCTGGTTACCTACTCAAGGTAAAGTATAGTGAGAAGACTCACCTGGCAAGCAGAAAGCAGATATCCCCACACTTGAATCTCGAACTCGCCACCGGCTAACACATAAGGCAAAACTCTCATGAATATAACTCTCGAGACGAGAATAAATCCTCTCATAACACCCTCTTATGGGTAAAAGACTATTTTACCTCTCTCTTGGCCCAAAGGCCACATGGCTGACCAAACCCTAAAAGTCATCGGCCAACCCTTGGTCGAAATCAAAGTCCTCAGTCTAAGTCAACCCCTGACTGACCCTACTCGCCGAGTCAACCCTGTGACTCGTCAAGTTCCCATAATCAGATCTTCACTCAATCTGCGACCTAACTCGCCGAGTCACCCCGAGACTCGCCGAGTCCAACAACTCTGAGTCCACTCGCACACGACTCACCGAGTCATCCTTGACTCACCGATTCTTGACTCAACCAGAGAATATTTGGGACTCTTTGTCACACCCCGAAAACTAAAGGCGGAAATGTCTCCGGGGTTGACTCCAAGTTGTGTATCAAATCCAATGTACATAGTAATCACAGTAAACAAACGTTACATTACATATATATGAAAGTTTACATTTGTTTCAAAAGTAAAGTTATACAAGATATACATATGCATCATATTAACAAAAGTTGAGACGAGTCTTCCATGCACTCCGTCTTCACCAAAAGAGATCACCGGGTACCTGTCTAACTTGGACCTAAGAATACAAGCGGTTTGAAAATCAGCATAAAGCTGGTGAGTTCATAAGCGGTTTTTGTCTATGAAAATGTATCGATTTCCTTTAGTTTCCAAAAAGATTTGTTATCCAAGAAAATCCCATATTTTCTTATGTGAAGTTGGTTAAGTTATCATTTGTTACCAATTCGATTATGTATTGTATTTTACCCCAGGAAAATCCCATATTTTCCTAATTGTAAGATCGGTTGTATATCACAAAGTATAGTTTAACACACAAAAATATATAATGAAAATCTTGGGATTACTATCCCGAATGACATATAAGATAGTTTGACACGTCTGAAAGTACAGGTTTAAGATCATGGGACTATCATCCCGGACTAAACACGAGATAAGTTGATATATATATATATATATATATATATATATATATATATATATATATATATATGTAAATATAGATTGAAACCATGGGATCACTATCCCGAATAAGATACAGATTTGGAAAACCATGGGATCACTATCCCGTATAAGATATAGATACAAAACCTTGGGATCATTATCCCGTATAAGATATAGATTTAGAAAACCATGGGATCACTATCCCGTATAAGTTATAGATACAAAACCATGGGATCACTATCCCGTATAAGATATAGATTTAGAGAACCATGGGATCACTATCCTGTATAAGTTATAGATACAAAACCATGGGATCACCGTATAAGATATAAACATAAATCATGGGATCACTATCCTGAACTAGATACTAAGTAGTTTGGTTAATACCATGGGATCACTATCCCGAAAGAGATTTAGACATAAACCATGGGATCACTATCCTGTATAGGACATAGATATAAAATAGTTTGATAATACCATGGGATCACTATCCCGAAAGAGATCTAGAAACAACACCATGGGATCACAATCCCGAAAGAGATATAAAATATAGATGCAAAACCATGGGATCACTATCCCGAACGAGGTATAGTTTTCTGAACCCAAACTGTGAATAAGCTAATATTAATACATATTGTGAGTCGGGTAACCATACTAATACGACAACGTGACCTCCTTGACGTTTGTCAGACGTCGAAACGATATCCAAAAATTTGTCACCCCAGGCGTGCCCGCCTAACTGTAGCTAGCAGTTAAGGTGTGGGATTGTCAGTCCCGAATAGATCTATTCACAAATTCCGTGCTCTCCCTCCAGGAGACTCTGGTTACACTTCCGGGGAGGATTTACTGATCATCCATAAAGGGTAGTGACTATCTCACAAACTAGTACTAAACTATTCACAGGGTTCTTGTAAGATATCAATATACAGAAGATTATGAAACATAGTACAGTAAAGTATAGATACATACATGAAATTATCTGACAATACATTAAAATGATACGAAGATAAACTGAATCAGACATAGTTTATCTAATAACTTGATATAGATATCAATATACGATAGAAAGAACAGTAAAGACCCCCAAATTATTCCCATAATAATTTGATTAGTTTGATTGTTTCCTTAACTAAAATTCTTTTAGTTGTAATTGATAAGTCATTCCTTATGCTCAGCATAATACATAAGGAGTAAATAAGTTTACAAGGTTGTCAGATATAGTTTGAAACATGTCAATGTTATGATTTGAAAACAGTTATAGTTTGCTTGTATTCCCCCCTGAAAACATTGAAACAGTGAAAAAGCCGTAGGGGTATGAACTCACCGGACGAGATATGAGACAGTTTGGTTGCTAAGAGTTGATCCGGGACTTGTAAACACACGAGGTTCCTAATTATGATGTAAAGATACACATTTGTATCTAATTAGGACTTAGATTGATTGTCGGATAGGGACCATTGCTTCTAGTCGTGAAAACACTCCGATACGAGTGTTTGGAGGGACCCGGGTGGCGTTTAGGGACATGAATGATACAAGGGACTTGGGAAATGAGTTGGGACATCAAAGGAACATCCCCCTTAGGGAGTTTACGGCCAGAACACCCATTCCCCATGATTTTACGGCCGTAAACTCATGATGGGTGGTTTATGGTGCAATTTGGACTTCCAACACTTAGGCGATAATTTCTAGACTTGGTTTAAGGACTTGAAATGATTTTAAAACATCAAATAAACCCATTTATGGGAGTTTACGACCTAGCATGGCTCCATGGCCGTAAACCCCTATTTTTCCAAGAAAATGATGTTAAATGGTGTTAGAACAAATCACATGTGATTGGTAGAATTAATCCAAGGCCTATCATGAGTTTGCAAGGGACTTTTGGGGTGTTTATGGAGTTTACGGCCCATGAGACCCCCTCATGGCCGTAAACTCTTCTATAGGGTGCTTGGTTCTTCAAGGTGTTTCAAGGCCTAAAACTTGCATGGAAGGACTTCTAAAATTCATCTAAGGGCCTTAGGGGTGTTTAGTTTGCATTCTAACACCATGAATCATGGAGTTTACGGCCCAAGCACATGCCTTGGCCGTAAACTCATAGAAATCTCTCAATTAGTGTGTTTAAGGCCCTCAAACTATTTTTGGTTGGTCCTTTGATTTATCCGAAGGCTTTTGGTGGTGTTGGATGGCTTTCTAACACCTTAGAATTGAATTTATGCCAAGTTTTGGGGAGTTTACGGCCCAAGCACATACCTTGGCCGTAAACTCACATAAGTCCCCCAAATTTCATGTTTCAAGTGTCCAAATGCTTAAACCAAGGTCCTATAATTCATATCTAAGCCATACTAGTGATTTGGAAGGGTTTAAGGGCATGAAAACCCTAATTATATGAGTTTACGGCCCAAGAATGATCCTTGGCCGTAAACTCCTTCAAACATCACAAAATTTATGTTTTACATGTTTAGAGTCCATATCTTGAAGTCCCTTGGCCATATCTAAAGTCCAAATGAGCTTAGGAAGGAGTTTAAGGGCTAAAAACCCTTCAAAATGGTGTTTACGGCCTAGGCAACCTCCTGGGCCGTAAACTCCAATATGTTGTCCCATTTCATGATTAAATGTTAAATTTGGAAGCCAAACATGCTATAGATTAAGGCTAGGAAGGTACCTTAAGGATTTGAAGCCTTAAAATTGAGTTTTGGACCCTTAATCTTTGGATTTTTGGAGAGAGGTTAGAGAGAGAGTAGTAAGAGAAGGAAAAGCTTCAAATGAAAGCTAAAGCACGTTTATATAGTTCCTAAAATTTTCACGCAGTGGAATTCTACCCGATACCGACGTTAAACGCGGCTTTTGGTCGCACCCGATTGAGTTTCCGTCACACGACGAGAACATTTTTAAAACTTATGAAATAAATGTTTTTGGGCTAATAACATAAGTTCCTGAGTGATTTAGACACTCATTAGAATAAAATAAACATATAAGTTTATACAATTAACTCCAAAGAGAAAACGGAACGAATCCGATAACGGCGACTTTCCGGGTAGAACGGGTTTTGGCGACGAACAAATTTCGGGTTGTTACACTCTTCAACAAGACTCGCCGAGTCCAAGGCTATCTTCAACCTACTCGCCGAGTTGTTCTTCCAACTCGTCGAGTTCTAGGCCATCTTCAAGCAACTCGTCGAGTCGCCCCATGTGACTCGTCGAGTACCACCAGTCTGAATCCATACAGAAGCATCTCAGGCCATGCAATTGATCCAAAACATAGATCTAGTCTCCTACCACTCATCCATCACGTAAAGTGGCAAACTTTACATGAATCCAAAGAGATCTAAGCCGATTGCACATTGGGGCTAGGGTTTGGGACATGTAAGCTTCACCAAACACTCCAACACAAGGACTTTCATGCTCTCTGATTCTTCTCCCTTCCAGATCTGAGGTAGCAACCTTAGATCTAACCTCTAGACTTCCCATTTCATCCATAGACAATTTCTCACAAACCCCAAAATGAAGAAACATCATAACAACAGGTTAATAACGAGATATTACCTCCAAGTGATGCCCCAACTACAATGCAATTCGAATCCAAGCAAAGCCCCTTGCTCCAAGCCTTCAATCTCCCAAAATTCCTTCACAAATACATTCTCCAAGCTCCAATCCACTCAACAATGGTGCTTCTCCGTGATTTAGGGTTTTCTGGGGCTCAAGGGGTGATAAAGAGGCTGGGAGGAAAACATAGTAATCTTTATATAAGGCTCAACCCCGAGAATTAGGGTTTTCTCCACTCAGCGCCTACTCGCCGAGTCCATTACACTGACTCGCCGAGTCGGCCACTTAACACGCGACCAAGTCGCGACTCTACTCGCCGAGTCCGCACATGGACTCTCCGAGTCACTCTTTCCCAATTTACTCTTTTAGCCCTTCAACTCTACTCTTGATATTTCGGGATGTTACAGCAAGAAGATAATGGAATACCAAGAAAACGAATGGTTGTGCGAGTCCCTTATGGACTTAGATGTTGAGTTTACTATGATCAAAACTCAAATTTAGGCAACAAAACCAACACCTTCTTTGGGAACGGGCTACAGTATAGTCGCGAAAGATGAGAGGCAAAGGGCTATTTCCAATGACAAGAGAGCTCCACCCGAGGCAGCTGCATTCAAGACTTCATAGAGGTGTGATTACAACGCTGCCAACCAGACAAAGGAAAGAAGCTATTCAAAGAATGTGAAAGAAGGCAAAGAAAATGAGCACTATACATTTTACAGGAGAAACAATCACAAACGTGAAGGATGCTTCAAGCTTGTTGGGAATCCTGAATGGTAGCCCAAAAAGACGCGAGAAAAGATCAAACCGAAGGCAACATGTACTGAATCTGACTCAAGTCCTATAAAAGGCTTAACTAATGAACAATATAAATTGTTTGTTAAGCACTTTTCTGGAATAGGCGACAATGAAGTGACGAGACGCATCACAAACATGACAGGTAAAAGAGGAGTGGAAGTAGGGATGTCAATGGGACCAAACGGGAATGGAAATAGCTGCCCCTGCCCTGCCCCCGAATCCCCCATTTACATAGCCCCCTATCCCGCCCATGAATACCTTCATTACCCCTATTGTTGGGAATCCCGAATGGTAGCCCAGAAAGATGCAAGAAAAGATCAAACCGAAGGCAACGTGTACTGAATCTGACTCAAGTCCTATAAAAGGCTTAACTAATGAACAATATAAATTCTTTGTTAAGAACTTTTCTGGAATAGGTGACAATGAAGTGACGGGATGTATCATAAACATGGCAGGTAAAAGAGGAGTGGAAGTAGGGATGTCAACAGGACCAAAAAGGAGCAGAAATAGTTGCCCTGCCCTGCCCCCGAATCCCCCATTTACATAGCCCCCTATCCCGCCGCCCCTAAATACCTTCATTACCCCTGATCCTGCCCCTGCCCCCGTTCCCCCGTTTTATAGGCTTAAAATTGATTTTTTTGCTACAAAAACTTATTATATTTTGGGCTAAAAAACTACTTTTCATAACTTTAAAAGCTTAAAATCTAGTTTTTTTAAAAACTAAAAAAATAAAAAAATCCAACACTACAAATTCAACATTACAAAACGACAAATCCAACAAACTTACAAATATAAAATACGAAAAATCCAACATTACAAAAAAAAGTTTGACATGTCCAAAAATATATGACCAATTCAATATCGTATCGTCGTACGATATGAAGTGGAAGAAAGTCAAGAAAACTTATAATTATATCATGCATTATATATATATATATATATATATATATATATATATATATATATATATATATATATATATATATATATATATATGGAAAAGTGAATATGTGGCTGTCATGTACCTAAGCTTAGGTATAGAACCTTTTAAACGACGTAGTTTTAAACAAAACAAATCCAATTTCATTTTCTCTTAGTTTTTTTTTTAATAGAATACCATTGAATTAAGTTCAATTATAGAATAAAAAAGGTCAATTATATATATATATATATATATATATATATATATATATATATATTTATTGCAAACAATTATTGAAGTTTATAGAGAAAGTAATAAACCACTATTTATAACAAATATAAATCAAACGTTTTGTCTTTTAATTGAAAAACTATATCCAATGATTATGTGAAAAGCTTGATTAAGTTATTGCATGTTCTTCTTCTTTTATCTTTTATTCTCTTAATTTTCATTTAGAATTTAGTAGGGTTGATTAAATGGTCATGCTTTCAATGCTTTAAGTTTTTAGACACAATGAAGAAAAAGAACATAAGTTTGATCAATTTAGTAAGTCACATGATTAAGGAAGAATAGTAAAAGAGATATCATGATTAGTTTGGATATAAATTGATCAAAACTACATTGTTTGGATGGTTCTATACATAAGCTTAGGTACATGACAACCACATATTCCCTAAGCCCATATATATATATATATATATATATATATATATATATATATATATATATATATATATATATATATATATACTATATTATTAAGGATATTGCCCATTTCTTGAAAATTAAGAGGTATACATTTTATAACACCATGTACAATATATTAAGCTTACAATGTGTACGCATACACGCATGTATCATTGTAACGTATGGTCGTAGCTTCTCATGGAAAACCCTAATGCCCTCTAGACACTATTAGCCATCGTTTCTTCCAAAAGCTTCTTCCAAATCTATTCCGTCTACCTCCTCAATTTCTTTAATCTCTGATAGGCTTCCATTATGACCACCCTCCTATATTCGTTGCTATCACCACCCTGACGACATTGTCGTTACCTTCAGTCATCGTCTGAAGCCCCACTTCTACCTAGAAACTGTAACTCTATCTCGCTGCCACCATCGGACACTACTAGCTGCAAGCCCTAACCCTAGAGTGTCCCCTCCATCACTAATTCTATGGCTTTCGCCGTGTTCATCTTCGCCTTACTTCTCAAAGTCTCCACCGCCCTTTCCAGTCAGAACACAACCCATCTATTCTTTGCCGTCCTCATTTTTGGTGACTCCACTGCAGATTCTGGCAACAACAATTACATAAATACCCCATTGAAAACCGACCATCCCCCATACGGGGAAGACTTTCCTGGAAAAATCCCCACCGGATGATTTTCAAACGAAAAACTGGTGTCGAACTTTTGGGCGTCTCTGCTGCGAATAAAGCAAACCGTTCCTCCATTCCTGCAGCTTAATATCTCCAATTTTGATATCCGCACCGGAGTGAACTTCGCTTCCGCCGGATCCAGCTACGATGACATGACGTCTCAGATTTCACAGGTGATTCCTGTGACGAAGCAGTTGTATTACTTTAAGGAGTATATAAAGAGATTGAAGAAAGTTGTGGGGATCAAAGTTGAGGGGGCGTTGGTGTCAGTTAGTGTTGGAACAAATGATTTCCCGATTAGCTACTACGATCTTCCTTCTAGAAGAGACTATTTCTCCATGGAAGATTACCAGGATTATATATTGAAGAAGCTTCAGAATTTCATCAATGTAACTCTCTCTCTCTCTCTCTCTCTCTCTCTCTCTCTCTCCCTCACCCTCTCTCTATGTATTTATTTAAACGGTTTGTTTGATTCTGTGGTGGTGGTTGATAGGAGTTGTACAAGCTCGGATGTCGAACAATGGTGGTTTCAGGGCTACCTCCGATGGGGTGTTTACCGATTCAAATGTTATCCAGATTCTCGAGAACATGTTTGATGCATCAGAACACCGATGCTCGAGTCTACAATCAGAAGCTCATGAATCTGCTGCCGCATATTCAATCTTCTTTGAAAGGAATCCAGATTATGTACACAGATATCTACACTTCGATGATGGAGATGATCCGAAATCCACGAAAACATGGTAAATTTGTGGCATTAGTTTTAGTTCCCATTAATTTTAATTCATATGTGTTTATTGCATTCTTGTTCGTTTGCTAATTTTATATACACACCACACCACACCACATACCTCCTACTTTTGTTTTTTGAGTGGCTTACAGGTCGAGTTGGTGTGTGAATTTAAGTGGTTTAGTTATACCTGTTGATTGCAGATCCATACTTGAACAGATGCTGGTACAATGTCTCCCTTTGAACATAGGGAGGTTTTTGTTCTTGACGATGGTGGAGAGGTGCTACTTGCTCTCACTAGCTTTAAAAATATTGATTATGATGATGATATTAATCTCTTTCCATATGATATTTTGATAGGTCGATTTAGATTTAGGTAACTATGAACGGTTCTTAGACGTGAGGCTTACTAGAGATAACAACATAACCACTGGAAAGATCTATCAGGTACCATTACCATTTACCAAAATTTGTGCTGTATTATTTCTACACTCTGTAGTAGTGATTAGTGCCAGATTCTTTCAGTAATTTGTTCTCATTTTGCCAGTCTGTTCTTCCACTAGGATAGAAAAATAAACTTACCTTCAGTTGGACATTGAATTTAGATACACACAACTTCCTAAATTCTTAAAATTTAAAAATAATTACACTAAGTCAGTTAAGTAAACAACAAACAACACCTTAACACATTAAGGACATTCTTGAATTTTGAAAAAAAAATCTTTCACTTTAATATGTTATGTTCCATTGTTCAAATCATATATACTAAGCAATTTGAAGTTGTTATATATCCATCCCAGTGTTCTTAGTTTTCTTTTTGGGTTGGTTTTATTTGTTTACAATTAAGGGGTCAGATTCAGATGCGGAATTGGATTCCGATTCCGATTCCGATGATCATGATCCTCAGACATAATCTACAACTATAGATGCAGCAAATAAGAGAATACAACAAGAGGGGCAAGATGAACTACAACTTAACATCAAAGAACAACCTGATGAGTTTCGATTGCCAACACAAGAGGTTTACTTCTTTTTTCTTATCATTTGTGGTTAAATGACATGTTATGTTGCATTTACTTTTTAAGGTAATGCTAATATACTAATCTTTGATATATTTTGTATGATAAATCCTATGTATTTTTCACCAAATTCCAATTGTTTCTATAATGTTACATTTTGTTCAGATGTTTCCACCCGTTGAACGTTGAACTTATGGAACTAGTTGAAGCTTTTGAAAAGCCTAGGCCTATCACCCTACTGAACGAACACTAACTGATACACAAAGAGGTGAATTTGAAGACATGCTTCGTGCCCTAACATTAGAAAGAATTCAATAAAAAGAAGCAATGGGTTTTGCATTATATAATGTTGACGCTGCTGGAGAGGTAAATAAGGGTAAAATCAGATAGTCACTTAACCAGTTTCTTAGAGCTAGGGGTAAATTGGTAATTTTACATTGATGTTAGTAATTATTTTCATAGTTTATCGGCCTATATTGAATGTTTTTTCCAAGAAAATTTGCACAAACTTTCCATTAATAAGTGATGTATGGATAAAATGATATAAAATGATATATATATCTGGGGAAGTTTGTATGAACATTTTTCCAAGTGTTGTTGAATAAGAAATACCTTTACCTTTTTGTAAGACATTAACACATTTTATATTTTCAGAAAATGTTTGCAGTGAAGGCTCAAGAAGCGTTAAAAAAACTTATCATAGTTTAGAAGTTGGTTGAAGTCCATGGAAGGTGCAGACTTGTGCTGCTTTAATACGTGGTGCAAAAGAGTTTTTCCGGTTTTGCTAATTTATGAACAATAATAATAATAACTTTTTTTTTTATATATTTCTCTTTTGTCTCTTAATTTTGTTTCATTTTGGTTATTAGAAAAATATTCTTATTAAGGCTAAATGCAAGAAATGGCAAATTACTTTCAATGCTTTCTTAATTATAGCATCTACAACAGATTTACGATGTAAAATATATTATTTTCATATTTCCCACTTAGTTCTTTTTTTTTTCTTCAGAAAATGGTCTGTGTATTAGAAGTTAGCAATGTACTTTTTAATCATTTTGGGAAATAGCAACATATTTTTATAGATAATTCAAAGTAGGATGCCTTAATGTGACCATTGCAAAGGTACAATGCTATGTTTATTTTCAAAAAAATTATTAAAAAGGAAAGTGTGTAAAATTTTCCGAGGACAGAAAATCACGTAAATTTATTCATGGACTAAAAATCACAAGACAATGGGATTCAATAATAATCAATAAATTATATTGCTATTTAGGGGTAAATAGATCTAAATACAATGCTATTGAGAGTAAAACCAAAAAAATATATGTTAACAAAAATCATCCATGTTCAATTTTATGAAAGAAAGATGTTATGGTTTGAACCTGGCCCGAAACAAATCTTTTGGTAAAATATGAGTTATCTTTGTTAAATGTGATTCTTAACTAATTCAACAAATCTTAATAATAACATTCAAATTATCAAGTTAATAAGCAAATTTTAAATATTTATGAAATATTCATCAAATCTAAAATACAAACTTAATCAAACTAGAATAATATGTAAAAGAAAATTTTGATTAACATCCATGACAAAAAAACACCAATTATAATCGAATCAAAAAATTGAACGAACATTTTTTAACCAAACTGAAAAAAGTCCAAAAAACCAATTCAATTAGCCTGAAAATCATTACGTTTTTTTTTTATCCGAAATGTGATTTTTTATAAAATGGGAAACCGTAAGGTCGGGCACACTACCTCCTAATAAACCCTTTAAAGTACCTTGTAAACCCAAATTCACAATTTTTAAAACACTAAACAACAAGCTTACCCTAAACTATAAATGCTAAACCCAAAACATACTTGAATTTTAAAAAATAGTTAAATTGATTAGCATAATTTTTACCACAACATATTTTACTTTTTGTAACCCAAACCAAAAACACACTTTAATTTTTTATTCCGAAAACATACTTATGTCAATTAAGTCCCGATCAACATGTTTCATTTTGGTTCAGTATACATTAAAGAAATCGTTAAATTAACATTAATGTTTGTTCCTATTGTTCCAAAATCGCTAATTGAAAATAATGTTTGTTGATACTTCCCATTACGTTAAATCTTATTTTTAATATGACATGCTTCTTAAAACAAAATAATCGTTTAATTGAAAGTAATTATTGTCCGCCGAATAGAAACTAATTGCCGAATCATACATGTTTTCGAATAGAATAATTTCCGAAATAAACTATTTGTACCCATCGCTTGGTGCGGGTAAACGACTAGTATATATATAAACATATTAACCATTTCTTGAATTTTAAGAGGTACCACTCTTATTACATCATGTACAATCTTCTTAAAACTATTATTTCATCCATGTAACTTATCTATGACTTAAAATAGTTAAAGTCGAAACACGCTTATGTTGTTTCAATTATCAAAACCCTCTCCACTATGGCAAACAACTCACCACCATCGCAGGAAATCTGCCATCTATCTTTCCGTCTCTCTCGATCTTGAAACCCTAAACACTACCAACATCCCACCATTGCATGCACAATCCTCACATCCACCACAACACTACACAACGCTGCACTTGAGACTTTTTGCTCCAAGGTCTGAATTTTTGCATCTGATTAATGGGAGCAAAGTTCAAGCTCTGAGAAATCCTAAACTCATTTCCTCCATCAGCCACCACTCTTGAAGTATTCCAGCCACCAAATCTAGGTTAGAACAAAATGAATCTCGACTCTTTATCCTACATTCTCATTTTAATTATTTCCTAAATCAAATTTTTTGTTTCTGTTGCTTAAAATCCAGGTCAGATTTTTTAACTGTTGATTTTATTGATTGTTAACTTTGTGGAGATCTTTGGGGGAATTTTAGAAGGAAGATGAAGTCGATGGTAAAAAATGCTGACATATAGGCATCTTTTTATGATTTACAGGAAAAATTCTCTGGTTTTGTCTTATACTTCTCTTTCCCTACTCAAATATTGTGTTTTTACTCAAAATCTCAAGATCCGAGTTGGTTATGACTTTAAGGATTTACCAGGTTGTATATTCTTGCACTTCAAAACAATTTCAATATTATACTCTTTATTTTCCCGCCATTTCTACCATTTACCTTTAGATACACTATGATGTAACTAAAATAATGAATACAATGATACAACGAGGAATCTGATGAAAAACCACAAGGAATCACCTTTTCCGGGGGCATTTAGATGCTCCAATGACAAGACATGCACATATGATGCTGTTTTGATATGAATCAAAGTTTTTTTTATTATTTTATTATTTTTTTATTTTATGTAAGCGTTTGTGGGGATTAGTTATTAGGTTAGCTTTTTTGTGGTTTTAATTATTAAGTTATTTTTTTGTAGGTTTTAGTTATTGGGTATTTGAACATGTTTTATCAAATAAATATAATTTATTATCTCATCACTTTTTGAATCGTGAGTTTGTTAGTGTTAGCAAGAATATGTTCATGAATTTTGGTCGATCTATTAGCTATATGATGACCAAAATAGTAGAGTACTAAAATCGTTGATGTTTTTATGCCATAATTTTAATCATAACACGAGTATTCTCATTAAATGGGTAATTATTTTACTTTTTGTGGGCATCTGTGATATAATGTATTTCAAAAAATGCCTATTTGGGTTTAAGACCATGTCATTGGGTGTTATAACAGAAATGCAGGTGATAGTGGTGCATTTTTATGGATTGTAACATAAATGCATTTTACTTTTATTGATTTGTTTGTTATAATATCTAACATTCATCTATATATGCAATTTACCCAATATATGTACGTGATGGGTGGTGCCTTTTGTGGTTTTTAAAACTTGGTTTTAGTTTATTAAAGTAAGCAATTATATTGTAATGTCTAAGGTAGCAAGGAGGAATCTTTATGTGATTTTTATGGATTTTAAAAGTTTCTTTTTGGCTGCAGGCAAAGGTTTGTAGACTTTTGACGAAAGATGTAAGATTTATTAAAAGCATGAGGTTACTTAATGCATTGTGTTTTCCGAGTTGCCGATGTTGAGACTGTTGTACAGAAATGCAAGAAATGCAGGAAAGAATAAGACTTAAATAAAGATAAAAGAAAAAAGAAGAGAGGGTCAAAAACATTTGTTTTTTTGTGATAATACGGGTTTAAAGTATGTTTTCTTTTCTCATTAAAGGCATCAATTTTATTGCAGTCAAAAGTTTGTTTATTTTTACAAAAATGTTATTACAAATCATCTTTCTAACTACTATGTTTTATTTAATATGGTCTGTTAATGGTTTTACAAGTGTTGTTCATTGATTTGATTAGATTATTAATATTATTATTATGGTCATTAAAAATTATTGTTTTTGTTAGATAGCTTTAATCCAATGCCACGAATTGGTTACAAGATGGTTACAATCTCCTACATTATCAAGATGGAGTGGACCGAGCCATGGACTCCATACACAAAATTTGATATGTTTTTAAGAGTAGTTTTAGATGCAAAAAAATAGCAATGTATTTTTTTTTGTTGTTTCGTTTAACATCTTATTTACATCTTTTTTATTACAAAATTGTATCGTTAAATTTTACTATGTGTTACGATGTTACGATTATATTTTTACCGATCTAAACTAGAGTTGAAAGTGGGTCCAAACTTGGCCCAGAAAACTCGGAACCGGTTAATGAGATTTTATATGATCGGAAACCAGACCGATATATACAAAAGATAAAAATTCAATGTTTTCCTTTCTGAAAAACTATTTGAACCCATCGCTTGGCGCGGATAAACAATTAGTGTGTGTGTGTGTGTATATATATATATATATATATATATATATATATATATATATATATATATATATATATATATATATATATATATATATATATATATATATATATATATAGGGCCCCCACGGGAGTATGGGGCGGAAATACTCACTCCCGCCCCCGGTACCGAAATAAAACGGGGTTTAATCCCACTCCCCCCCTCCCCCGAAATTTTTAAAAAATTAATCCCTTACGGAATCAGGATCCCACGGAAGTTTTTGACATCCCTTAGTGGAAGGAGAATGGATTGTTGATTCGGGTTGCACCGAACATATAACTCATTCTCTAAAACATCCTCATGAACAAACAAATTTTTTTTGAACCACCAGTCGTCATACCAAATGGATATGTCATTCCCGCGAAGGGAAGGGGCGATTGCACACTCCAGGGGGAGTTAAAGTGAATGGAGTTCTTTGTGTTCCCGATTTTAAATGCAATATTGTTTCCGTTAGCCACTTTGTAACATCCCAAAAATTAAGACATTTTTTTTCATTTTGAAAACCATTCTCGAACCATAAGTTTTACAAAACAAAGCTTCCCAAAATCACAATCAAATATCAGAGTATCCCAAAATCATAAATCATAGAAAAGTCCAGGATGATGTGCACGATCAAACCTTCGCATTGCCCTTATCCTCTAAAGTATCCGAAACCATAAATCAAACTGTAAGCCAAGGATGAGTGAGTTCCCCCAAAATACTACCACACAACATATAACCACATGCATACCGGGTCCACAACCATAGGCTTGGATTACCCCTAAGCCCACAACATGAGTTTGGTTTGCCTATATATAAGAATTTCTACTTTTGGCACTGATTATTATCTACGAAAAGGGACTAACGTCAAATATAATAGACATATTACGTAATATATATCAATATACGATAAAAATATAAGTTTCATATTAAGATAAATAGGAAAAATTAACCTAATCGTCCGTAAATCGTAAAAATCAGTGCGTCGAAGCATATATATTATTATATATTTAGAAGTACGCATCTTCTCGATCTCGTAAATATAAATTTCATAGAAATCCGAGTTTATATGAAGGAGATATGAATTTTATAAGATATAAAATCAACCACATAGTTAAAATTATTAATGTCAAAAGCTATGAAGAGAATGGTTAAATTTTGGGTAAAGTCACCAAAAGAAAAATCATAGTACTCTTTAAGATAGAAATTTTGGTAAAAGTAATGCCAAAATCGGAGTTCGTAGGAGAGAGAGATGATTTTTTTGCAAAATCATTAAATCATATAAAATAAGGGATAAAAATAAAAGTCGGAATCAGCCAATACAACCTAAAGGAAAGTTATAGTACCCATTGAGAGGTACACGCAGATTTAAAGAACGTCGAAAACGAATCTCGTAAGAAGAAGTTATGTTTTTTTGAAGTTTTGCAAAAAGCATCAGACATAGGGTTGGTAGCGTTGCGTGCACAACTTTTAGAAGGGCGATGTGGCACCACATGAAATCGACACGTGGCAACAACTGACTAAAGGAGCATAGGAAGCACACGACGCGCACCCCCGATGCATAGGGCGCATTTCGAAAATTTCGCCTATAAAAGGGCAGAACCCCCTCACTTCCATTCTCACTTCATTTCTTCACACACACACACATTCTCTCTCTCTCTCTCTCTCTCCCTCTCTCTCTTTCACACACACACACACACACACACTCTCTCTCTCTCTCTTGTTTTATTTGATTTTCCTTCATAAAAATCCTAGAAAACTATATTTTTATATTTTAATTATATATTTAAGTTAGTTTCTTGAATCCGGTCGATCCCGAGGCGATCTTCGAGTCCCGAGTTTCGATTCTACCCTATATCAGCAGTATCACGCTTCAATGTGAGTTTACTTTTTCTATCGTTTTATAAAATATAGGTGGGGAGGGTATACATGCTATAAAACTACATTATCGATTTTACAAAATATTACAAAATATACCCAACGAACAGATAATCATGCAGTTCTAACAGATCATTATGACATAGCAACATCCTATACCTGGATACATAACCTAGTGGGCCGACATTGGTGCATTCGACCCACAAGTACAGTTAGGAAAACTCACCTCACATACTAAAAAGATAGCTGGACAAGTCACTACTCCAAATACTTACTCTACTAATCACTTATACAAATAACAAGGACTCAAGCATTAATTTACTACTCAAAATACCCCAAATGAACTAAAGTCAAACTTCGTCAAAGTTAATGGTTAATGGTCAATGTCAAAGTCAACTCCAACTGGTTGCCATCCCGTGGCCATCCTTAGCCATGCCATGGCCACAAATCGCCAAAACAGACGTACCTTAGCCTAGTCGCTACGTTGCGTCAGCCTAGGCCACACCGTGGGCACTAAGGCCCAACAACTTAGTGGGTTAAGCCTTTTTCTTTGATCCTAAGGGATCCAAAGCTCAAATCTGGTCCAATCTAAGGTCCAATTTGACAAAGTTTCCAACTTTATCCCTTTTGACTTTCAAATAGATAAAGATGTCACTCCTAGGTCTAAAAAGGGAGAAACATAACTTGGCTTAATTCATTAAGCAATTAATCTTGTAGACTTCTAGATCTACACTTCCAGAAACGTTTCTAGCATCATACAACAAAATAAACACCCTCACTTAGACATGCATGTCCAATACATGTTTTGGGCTCTTATTAGGTCAAAATGAGGGTTTCGTTGATCAAAAATCCATGCATGACACCAAAGCTCATTACTAATCCAAATCTAAATCACCAAATGCCCTAAAGGGCCTGGAGATTCATAAATTTCCAAACTTTATGAGATCCAACCACCCAATAATCAAGAACATGAAGATTTAGGGACAATAAAAGATCTAAAAACCTATCACAATAAAAATCGAGTCTTGGACACTTACAAAGGTCCAGAAGAATGCTACAACAAAGGATGGAGACTCGCTTGTTGAATCTTAACTCACTTCTTCTTCTTTCTTCCTTCAATGGATTCAAAGAATACCAGAACAAGGTTTAAATAAGGAGGTGGCGATTAGGGTTTTCACATATCACAAAGAGGTTGAGGGTGAGCAAACCCTTTCCTCCTCATTCCTTTAAATAGAGAGTAAAACCCGAAAATAGGTTTTTTTTCATTTGCCAGCTGCCATGCAGTGACCATATACTGCCATGCTGTGGCGGCTAAAATGAACCCGCGATTTTTCTTGAAGTGCCACATCGTGGTGCCTTCCCACGCCATGACAAACCATAAAATGCTTAAAAAATTGGAATTTGAGTCACCCCGGGATCCGAATGTTACATTTCTCCCCTACTAGAATCAGACTTCGTCCTTGAAGTCTAATGTTGCGAATAACTCGGGGCAGTGCTCCCTTATTTTGGCCTCGGGTTCCCAAGTCCATTCAGAACCCTTCCGATGCTGCCACTGAACTATGACCACTGGTACCACCGTGTTACGCAAGGGCTTCTTCTTTTTATCCAAATTTGCTAGTAGCCTCTCAACATAGTTCAGGCGTTCATGAACATGTATGTCGTCCAAAGGAACAACCGCTGAATCATCATGTATACACTTTCGTAGCTGAGAAACATGAAAAGTGTTGTGAATATGACTAAGCTCCCCCGGCATATCCAATCGATAGGCTACCCTACCTACACTGGCCACTACTCGAAACGACCCAATAAATCGGGGCAGAACTTGCCCCTCTTCCTGAAGCGTATTACAACCTTCTAGGGAGATACCTTCAGTAAAACTGTATCACTGATTTGAAATTCCAACTTAGATCGAAGCTTGTCGCCATAACTCTTTTAACAACTCTAAGTTGTCTATAACTTCTGATTGTTCTGTTGAATAAGATCTGTCGTCTGAAGGACTTGTTATAAGAAACCTCAGTTAGGGGAGGGTAGGACTCCCAACTCCCATACAAATTAGCTAAATTCTCAACTAAAGAACTCTCCCGAATAGCCAAAAATTGGGCACCCTTGGTTAGACGATCCACAATAACCCATATCATATCAAATCCTTTAGTCATCTTGGGTAATTTGGTGATAAAATCCATGTGATCTGTTCCTATTTCCATATGGGAACCTCCAGAGGTTGTAGCTTGATGTGCGACCTCTAATGCTTGGCCTTGACCATTCGACAAGTCAAGTACCTTTCAACATACTAGACTATCTCCCTCTTCATGCACAAACACCAGTAACTAAGTCTCAAATCTCGGTACATCTTGGTGGCTCTAAGGTGTATCAAAAATCTAGACTTATGTGCTTCCTCCATCATTGTTTTCCTGACCCCACCAATATCTGAACCCAAACCCGACCGCACCGAATCAACAATCCACGACGATTAGAAGAAAACCTATCAATCTCACCCCTGATTCTCTCATGCTTTCAAATTTTCTTCTTGACTCCCTCAGCCTGAGCTTACTTGATCAAATCCAGAAGCGGCGAATCGATAGAAATCCTCATACATAAGCCCCCAACAGATGTACTAGCCGACTTGTAGCTCAAAGCATCATCGACCACCTTCGCTTTCCCTCGAGTGATACATAATCTCACAGTCATAATCCTTGATCATGTCAAGCCATATACGCTGCCACATGTTCATATTCGGCTGGTCCATGAGATATATCAGACTCTTGTGATTTGTGTAGATGGTGTATCGGACCCCATACAAATAGTGCCGTAAAATATTTAGGGTAAAAACCACTGCCCCTAACTCCATATCAGGCGTAGGATACCGAACCTCATGCAACTTCAACTATCTAGAAGCATATGCAATAACTCTCACTCGCTGCATGAGTACCACCCCGAATCGGTCGTAGAAGCATCATAGAAAACAACATAATCATTTACACCCTTTGGGAGGGTCAACACCGGGGCCTTACATAAATTTTGTCTCAGCGTCTAGAATGTAGCATGTTGCTTAGGCCCTAGTAGAAATCCACGCCCTTCTTCGTCAAAACGAGTGAGATGTACAACAACCTTGGAGAAATCCTAAATAAATCTATGATAAAAACCTACCAAACCTAGAAAACTATTTTTGTCCGAGGGAGTCTTCGGGACCTCTCACTGCATAAATGCCTCTATTTTGGCTGGATCGACCATAATCCCATCCTGGTTAACGAGGTGTCCAAAGAACACGACCTTTCACAACCAAAACTCACACTTCGAGAACTTGGCGTAAAGTCTCTTCTCCATCAAAATGCCGAGAAGCTCTCGAAGGTGCTCCTCATGCTGCTCCTTGGTCTTGGAATAGATCAGGATATCATCAATAAAAACAATGACCAAACGATCAAGCGCCAATCTGCATACCCGATTCATCGGATCCATAAATGTCACTGGTGCGTTGGTGAGCCCAAACAACATCGCTACGAACTTGCAATGACCATAATGAGTTTGGAATGCTATCTTCTCTACATCCTCCTTTCTAACTCTCATCTGATGATACATGTTTTGCTCAAAAATTGATTAAGTATTATTCAACCAAATTGTATGAGAGGTTATGGTGTTAGTGCAATGTAAGTGTAAAATGATGATTAAAATGAGACAAGTGAGTTACAAGGAAAGCCCATGATCCTTTATAGGATCTCCGACATAAAACCTTGGGAGGTGATAATGATCACCTTCCTTGATGTGTTTTATTGATTTAAAACTAAAATTACAAAGATAATGAAGATGATACGATTACATGTGTAATGGTAGAGCTAATTGTGTTTGTAGTGTGGTATTCACAAGTGTTATTTATAGTCAGAGTGAATTAACAAGAGGTCCGAGATTTCCGGGATCCTCCTTGAACAAGTATTCGCACATTGTTTGAATTAGTATCCCTAGGTCTTAAGCTTAGTTGAAGTGACTTTCCATTGAGAATGAGTATTGTGTTGAATAGTTCTGCACATGTGAGAAAAATAAAGGAAAATATAGCTGTTATAAGTGTTAGAAATATTAGTGGTAATAATCAGGATCCTGGGATATGTTTAAGGATCCTGAAGTGTAAGAAATATTTAAGGATCCTAAATATGATTCAAGGATCCTGTCCCTAACAATTGCCCCCAATTTATACCTGCGAAATATAAATGTTAGTGTCGGGATATCTAGAGGTATAATTTTAAAGTAAAAAAATGAAGTAAAAATTCCAACGGATAGGGTAATTTTGAATTTCAACGGGTAGATTTCTAGCCGTTGGAATAAGTCAAATCACCCTTCTACCTTTCCTTGATTCTTATATAAATAGGGTATGCAACCCTTTAATTTCATCTTACTCTTTTTTTTTTTTTTTTTTTTTTTTTTTTCCTTCTGGAAGTTCATCGATTATCGTCGAAGGTACTATCTTTGTTTATTTTCTCCTTCCCAGTTTTCTTTTCCTTCTAAAAATGGGCAAAAAAACAAAGCTTTCTCTCACACAAACATCATAGCTATACCTGATGATGATTTTGTAGATCAAAAACTCCTTTCCTACAAGGAAATTTTTACCTTTGATGACGATAGCATCGGGGCTTTGAGTTCGATTGAAACCTTTCCCGTTGGTACCATTTTCAAACATTTTGACGTCACGCTCCAAGCTGATTTCATTTCTTCTGTTTGGGTTTGTTTTCCTAAGCATACCTTTACCTTAGTCCTTACTTATCCATTTTCTTCAATCATTTCTGAATTTTTTGAAATTACCAAGATTTCATATATCCAAGCCATGCCCGTGGTTTGGAGGATCCTTTATTGGATTGGTAATATGAACCGCTCCATAGGTCTTAATGTTGGTCTAAATGAATTACCTTATGTTTACAAACTTTCTATCTTTGGGAATTCCTGATTCCTATTGAAAGTTAAAACCGATGGATCACCTATTGTACTAAAATCCAAGCATAACGATGGTGCTTGGAAAGGAAGATACTTTTTCGTAAAACTTGATTCGATTCTCGGTGGGAATCTTTTACCTCAATCCTGGGTTAAAAAGCATAGGGTTTCTTATTTGTACATCGAGGATCCCAATATTCACACTTCTTATTTTGTTTAATTTTTTGCAGATTTCAAGTTTGACGACTTGGTTCGCCCCGTTGAAGAGACCAAAGATAGGATTAGGAACTTCCTTGCTTTGCCCGAGATTGAGAGGAAATTTAAGCTCGATCCTTCCAGTCATCAAGAAAGCTCAACTGTTATCATGCCTATGGCTACCGATAAGGATTCTTAAGTATTTTCATCTTCCGTCTTGAGAAACTTTATAGATTTCTTTGGTTTTCCCAGCATCCAAAACCACACGCCCTGGTGCTCATTTCTCCCTTTCTGATCTTGATACGGTATGTCAAGTGGCCAAATATTTGTGAAGAAAGAAAATACTAGATCCTCCCTTTCCTCAAAAAGGCCCATATTGATCTGACTATGAAGACCCCGAGATCATGGAAAAGGAAAACTCCCAAGGCTACGAGCTTGAGCTTGGAAAATCTTGGAGCCGAGGATGCACTATAGAAGCTAGTTTCCTTTTCTCAGGCTGTATTTATTAGTGTTACTTTTTTTCCCTAACACTTTGCCTTTCACTCTTTCTTATATTACTCTTGTTCCAAGTCTTCTATCATGTTTCCACAGACTTTAGGATCCGATTTAAAAAGGATGAACAAGCTTTAAGGGAACATGAAAAAGAATGGAAGGCGACCAACGAGGATCCTTTGAGACGAGTGGAACTTAAGAGCAAGGAAAAGGTTGAGAAAGAGGAGGAGCACGAGGGAAAGATGGGGGAGGTGATCGGCAAAGTGAAGGCTAGCACCATCATGGATGTTTGGGAAGCGAAGATCAAATTAGCTGAAGATTTGGAAAGCGTAGGATCCTAGAACCTGGATGGGTAGCATGCAAACCTAGCTGAATTAAAGGGCAGACTAGTTAAGACCAGTGAGGATCTTGAGGGGCAGTAGCCAAATGTGAATGAGGAGAAGAAGACCTAAGCCGATGATGACCAAGCCACGGTCTAGGCCTTTTAGACAAAACCATTTAACATGAATTTGTACAAGACAATTTGAATTTTTATGGATTTGATGTGTAACTCTTTCTTTTATCCGTGGTTGTTTCATATTCTTTTGTTTATATGGTTAGTCTATGTGGTTGTAGCATAATCAAGATCATGGAAAATTTATGTCTTACAAGAACTTCGAATAACCTGAAAATAGGTAGTCATCACATTGAGATCTTAAAATAGTTAAGATATTTTTAAGATAATAAACCTTTGAAAATTAGGTAAAAAAATATGATTTTAAAGGATAGATAATACCTAGTGCTCCTTAGGGTTCACAATCCCTTGAATTAAACATACTTTGTGAGCTTGTGTATAGAAGGATCTTTACTTGAAAGATCCTTGTTAAGATTCTACTTAGCGTACCTAGGAGAATCCCTCTTTACAAATTAAGTGGGAATAATCCCTACTTCAAATGCAAATCGGGAGGATCCTTGTCTGTAATAATGCTACAAGACTTAGATGTTTCCTAGAAAAATCCCATCTTTTGAAAACACGATTATGTTCTGCAAACTTCTAGGGAGAATCCCAACATATTAGTGTTATGAAATTTAGGAAGTAACTGGGGAAAATCCCAACTTAGGATAACAATTAAGTGTTATCAACCATATGAAATCACTAGGGAAGATCCCAACTTAGGATAACACATAAGTGTTATAAACCTTATGAAATCACTAGGGAAGATCCCAAATTACGATAACACATAAGTGTTATTAACATTATGTTTGAATGTTAGGATCTTGACATATGTTCAGAGATAAGAGGGTTGCTAAGTCAATAAAGCGTTAAATGATCCCCTTACTCACATCCTATACTAAGATTTTATGCGTCTAAGTGAGGTGTAGAAACCTTAACTCATATGAAAGAGGTAATTAACTCTTTAAACCTTAGAGGGGAATAAGTATCCTTAATCGTAGGAGAGATGATCAATCTCTTTTCATGGTTACTTGGATAATTGCATATTGTAATCGTCAAGATCACAAAGTTACGTATCTATTAGGATCTCAGAATGATAAGATCCTCGGATGTCAGGATCCTACAACGTCAGGATCATCGAATGTCAGGATCCTAAAACGTCAGGATCATCGAATGTTAGGATCCCCATGTGTAAGGATCCTTATGCGTTAGGATCCTTGATTTCCTATGCATAACAAACATTAGCTTGGGGTGGGCGTTAGCAAGTTTAACACCCTTCTGATGCTTAAGTTATTATTGGCTCTAAAAAGAATAAAAAGAAATAGATAAAAGTAGAGGGTAGAGAGAGTGTACCTTGAGTTTGTTTGAAAATGATTGATATAACTTACATGAAATATTCTTTTTGATGGATGGAATTCCAGGATCTTGGCAAGATGTTACCCTCAAGTGTAGCTAGCCAATATGCCTCCTTTCCTGCTTTTGAATCGATGAGGTACTGAAAGGCCTAGTATGCTCAAGAGTCATATTAAAGTGATATTACTAAATAACATATGAGACTAATGGGTCACACTAACAACAACTTGATACAATTGATTATTTATTAGAAATTGATTTTAATAAATATTCAATAAAACTCTTATAATTAAATTGGAAATTATTTATTTCATGGAAATAATAATTTCCATTAGCAAGTAACTTAATATACATCATATGGTATGATTTATAAGTCATGTACAAACTTTTGGACTAGTTGAATCCTTTTGTCTTTTTCGTAAAAGACAAGGTTTATATTTTATGAAAGAGTTAATAAAAGTTTGACTTTCTTTCTTCTTCTTTATGCAATTTTCAAGATATGCATAAAAAAAGAAGTGTATGACATGTCCAATCATGCTTTAAAGGCATTAGAGACATGATTATGACAATGGGGCAAGTTTGCTTAAGTGCTAAGGACTAATGGTTAATAACTTCACTTTATGCATATAAATAAGAGAGCTTGCACTTGGATTATTTGCTGATTCATTCCTTGATGCAAAATCCAAATCCTCTCTTCCCTCTCCCTTTCTCTCTAGTTTTGGTTAGAAAACTTGAAGAACACTTGCATCTTCAAGCCCTCTTTAAGTTCATATTGGTTATGAACTTAAAGCATAAGGGTTTAGGAGTTTTGAACTACATCTACATCAAGTTGAGTCATTTTTGGTGTCTCAAAGGTTCCACATCCTTCATCAATTTCCAAGCCTCTCGAGAGGACCCAAAGAACTAAAAAGGTTGTTATTTCTTCACCTTTTCTTTGGTTGATGTTTTAATCTTTCTATAACCTGCAAGCAGATCCTTGGTGAGTATAAGATGTTTATGTTATTTCAAAAATTAAAGTCTTCCATTGCCATATCTTTTAAAGTTTATGAAACTATTTTTGAACTAAAACTCAACAATTGGTATCAGAGCCACCCTACAAGTTTGGTTAGGTTTTTGATTTTTTGAAATCTTAGTTTTTGGAGAATATGGATAACTTGTTTTTGTATAAAAATAAGTTCATACATATTTTCTATGACAACTTTTTTTGTTATGTTATGTGACAAAACCTTCATGCATCTTTTTTCATTTAAAGTTGTCTTATAAAAACAAAGGTTGTTTATGTGTATGTTGATGTATATGATATGCATAAACTCGCCAAGGACCAATGTTTTGTTATGTTGTTGTGTTTGTTGTTTTCATTATAAAAATGGTTGTAATAATTTATTTATTCATATGGTATGTAATAATTAAATATTTTAGTTTTATTGTTTATTTTTGCAAAGTAATAGATTAGTTTTTAGAAATAATTTATTTGTAGAAAGATGTAACAAGAAATGAAGTTTGAACCATATTTTGAAGACAAAAGGAAAATTTTCGAGTTCAACATGTGCTGGGCAGAACATGACACTTTCTGAAAAGTGTCATGAATGCTAAACATGTGCTGAACAGAATGATGACACTTTCTGAAAGGTGTCATGAAAGCTGAAGTTTTTCCATTAAAGAAGCTTTTCAAATATTTTGAAAGCAATGAGTGTTTACTCAAGTGTGATCTTCTTCAACAACATTACAAGAAGATTTTTTGTCCCCTTAAATGTCCATTTAGGAATGAACTTGACATTTTTGTGTTGGCTCACAAAAATTTCATTAGTTAGTTATGTTTATGCACATATCTTTTTATGCATCTTTGCGTTGTTTTTTATGCATTATTTTTTGTGGTTGATAAAATTTGTTTTTCACATTCTAAAATAATTTTGGACAAAATAAACATCACATGGAGTTTGGGTTTTTCAAAATTGGATATAAGATGTAACAAGTTATTCAAAATTGGATATAAGATGTAACAAGTTATTCTTTTAAAAATAAAAGCCGATTTTATAAAATCGTTAATAACGATAAATTTTGAAATACTCATTTATAAGTTTTAAAATGGTGATTTTTATAACTTATAAAAACTCCAAATATATAAGTAATAAAATGAAGTTTTATTAAAGATATAAAAGGTTCAAATGCATTTAAACTTAATACTGGTTATTAAAATTGAATCACATCTAATTATACAAAACTAGCTTTTTATATAGAACCTTTAAAAGTGATTTTCTTTTGAAAATTGATTCCATGGTTTATTATACGCATGGAATAACCTTGATATCATATGTTTTTAAACTAGAATTATAAAACATATAAAGACCCTTTTTACAAACCTCAAATCTAGGCAATCCTTTTGATGAACACTCGCACGTCTCTTATATGCACTAGTGGGATAAAGGATACCTAACCGCTTAGTCTTATCTTTTGATGGTCGGGGTGTATTCACGATTTCTATAACCAAGTTATAGGCCGATTGCACAAGTTTTTCAAATTGGACGATTTGATCGGAAATCTTTTGTGAGAAAGGATACCTAAGCAAGAGAGTTCTGATGCATAGATGGGATCAAACATGTATAATTAAATTTGTTATGAGAGATCCCATAAATCTAGAAATTATATAGCAAGATACAACTGATAATCGATATCTACTGGGTTGAATTCAAATGGATGTGGATAAAAGATACCTAACCATTTATTTGTTTTGCAACATGGATTCTAGACTTTGATAATTAATGTTTTTGGAAACTAAAATGGTATTAATTATTAAAGATTAAATACTGAAAATAATAAATGAATTTTGCTGAAATTTTGTAGTTAAATAATCCATTCTCATTATCATGAATTGTCATTTTCTTTAATGACTAAATAAAACAATAACATTCAATAGATACAACTTCAATGAATGAGTTCATGTCTTAAGAGACAATCTCGTGAGAGATATGATATTATATACACTTAAAGGTCCTAGTCCTAAACTATTTGCTTTGAGAAATGAGCCTAAACATGATACCTAGTAAATGCATCACCATGATGCTTAAGATGCTTTTAACATCAAGCTAGGAATAGTTATTCATGACTTGTAGGAAGTATTGGATAATTTAAACATATATTTGATGATATAACAGATCAAACAATATTCCAATAAATACAATGATTTCTATCTATCTATCTATATATCTATATCTATATATATATATATATATATATATATATATATATATATATATATATATATATATACTTATAAAGGAAGCATTTTTCCTTTCACCACATTCATTTGAAACTCCCATGACTTTTCAATTTCTTTCTAATAATGATTATAAGTTAGTTAATAAGACTAAATAAATATCAAACCTAAAGTGTAATCATATATAAACCAAATTTCAATATTAAAGAACATCTTTACTTCTACTTATATAGTTATGTTTTTTAACTTTTAACATATTATACATAATTTATTAGTTTTAACATATTGTTGAATGTAAGCCATTATCATTTAAAGCTACAAATTTTGAGCAATTTGTATAAAATACTTAAATTATTAATTTAAATATAACATTTCAAGGTCAACTTAAATATAAATTTTAGTTTAACTTAAACAACCCAAAAAATATTTTATAAATAGTTAAAAGTGATAAATTGTAGCGTCTTTCTAATAATGATTATAAGTTGGTTAATAAGGTTAAATAAATATCAAACCTAAAGTGTAATCATAAATAAACTAAATTTCAATATTAAAATAATATATTTACTTCTACTTATAAACTTATGTCTTTAACTTTTAACATATTATAATTAATTTGTTAGATTTAATACGTTGTTGTATGTAACCATTATTAATTTAAAGCTATAACTTTTGAACAGTTTGGAAAAAATACTTCAATTATTAATTTAAATATAACATTACAATGTCAATGGAAATATAAATTTCAGTTCCACTTAAAAAACCCAAAGAATATTTTGTGAATAGTCAAAAATGATAAATTGTAGTGCTAAGTGCAAAAACTAAATTGTAATATCAATTTAACTAAAATATTTTGTAAGGATATTTTTATAATCATTAAAAGTTTTAAAAAAATAGCTTAAAATAACTTATAATAACAATAGTTAAAAATAATTTTATATAAATGGTTATATTATTACCCTTAAAATCAAAAAGCAATGTTTGATGTTTTAAATAATTATAGTTATAGAAATTAAAACGTTAAGCAAATAAATTTTAAAAAATTAATTGACAATAACAACAACTATAAATAACATTAAACTTTATATTATATTTAATTTTATTCATGTGTAACTAGCCGGTAGAAGACATTCAAACGATTGAGATTATGGAGTTACAATATATGTGACAACCCAAAAATTTCCGTTAGTTTTAATGTCGAAGTTAACGTCAAAAATTAACGTCGAATTCTATTACGTCAAAAATTAGTCTAATTTATCCCGAAAATATTTTTGACCGGATTGAAACCCGTTGGAATATTTTAATTAATATTCGTCAAGCGAAAATAAATACACGTAAATTATCTTTTCATTTATTTGGAAAAAGTTTATTTTTATTTACGACCATTTAACCGGGTAAAATTTTAAACCTCGTTAAACATAAGTATCGGGTAGTCGTATACCGGGTACAACACCCAAGCCCTATATAAGGGTGGGTGGACACTCCTTAGAAGCCTTTTACCACTTTAGGTTCTCTCTCTCTACTTTCTCTCTCTACAAACCGGTTTTGGTCAAAAATCGCCCCTAAGAGCATCAAATCGGTAAGTTAACCTTCCTAGCTTGTTATCTAACTTATCTAGCTTGCAAATTCGTGACTTAAACACCCAAAACCCTCAAGAACATGAGTTTACGGCCCATGAACATATTCATGGACCGTAAACACTCATAAAAGGGGTTTTATGCTCAAAAACCCTTCCAAACCACTTCTCATGCTTAGATGCTTACCCGAAAGGACTTAGAACACCAAAATCGGACCAAATGGGGAGTAAACATGAGTTTACGGTCTAAGAATGTTCTTGGACCGTAAACCCATGTTCATGGACCTTAAACACCTTTTATGGTGTCAAACTACCCCTCAAACACCTCCAAGGGCTTCCATGAACTTCCTAGGGTGCATAGAACTTTATTTTCATTCATTTTATGTACCAAAGCATACAAAAATCATGTCACACATGAATTTACGGCCCAAGAAGGTTCTTGGACCGTAAACACACATTCATAGACCATAAACACCCCCAAAAGGTGTTAAAATGCCCTTAACACTTTGTATGGCTTGGATTTGGACCTAGAACTTCGTATGCTTAACCTACAACCACAAAAACGCATGATTTGGGGACCAACATGAGTTTACTGCCGTAAACTCATGTGTTTAAGGTAGTAAACTCCCCAAGTGTACCTCCTTAGACCGTAAACTCCTCAAGGAGTAAACAATGGACCGTAAACTCCATTTAGTGCCCATTTTGAACCCCAATCACTTCCTTAGCCCTTGATTCAACTCTAGCATGACTCCATGAGTGAGTTAAGACCTTTAAGCATCCCATGATACTACTACCATGAGTTTACGACCATAAACTCATGGAGGAAAGGGTCATGAAACCGTAAACACCCATAAGGTCCTTCATTTGAGGAGTAAACTCCAATGTGAGTCCATACACACCTTCTATGCAACCTGGGACACTTCTAGCACTTGTAGCAAACTGTTTTTATGTCGTAAGACACTCTTAATTTCTTAATTAGTTATTAAATGACTAATTAGTTACTTAAATGTATCATTACATGTTAAATAGGATTCGCGTGTGTGGTCAAGTCCTTACTTGACACTTAACATCCTATACCGGCACCTCCGTCGGATCCACTTATAACAGGTGAGTTCATACCCCTGAATGAATCTTTTAAATGTTTTTACATGTTTTATAGGGGGGATACAAGTTAAACATGCCAGTTATCATATCAATCACATGTGATTGATAATCCGCATGCACGAGATTTTACCACACTGTACACTGTTTTACCGAGTAGAATACTATCACACCCCAAAACCGATAACGGCGGAATACGTTTCGGGGTGGATGACGTAGTGTACAGTATCATCACAATTGTATAATAGTAAAAGCAAGAAACATACAACCATTTCATTTACATAGTAAGTGTATTTACAAGTGTGTTTTGTAATGTTTGACAAACACCAAAAGTAAACAAAAATAAGAGATGGGTCTTGCATCCTCCATCTTCTCCAAAAATGCTGCGGCTGTACCTATCTATCTTTGACCTGAAGATACAAGTTATTTTGAAAAGAATATCAGCATAAAGCTGGTGAGTTCATAAGAGTTTAGTGTGAGTACTTGTATAAAAAGCATTAGAGTCATTAGTATGAAAACTGAAGTTTGAAATCATAAATAGTGGTAAAACCTAGAAAATCCCGTCTTTTCCAGAACTGTATAGTAAATGAAAATCTTTAAGAAATATGTTGTTTCTATCTTTGAATGCCATTTATCATAGAAGTGTAATAGTAACTCACCATTAAGTAATGTAATATAGTGAGTTATTCTTGGAGTATGTAATAGTGGTGCAACATCCTTTAGTATTAGATACTTATTTACTTCTGGATATTACTTCATCTTTCTTTTAGTATTTTAGTGCGGTTATAGTGTCTTTCTTGTATGTTCCCAATAGTATGAGTAATAGCGGACTCCCATGACCTTCCCAGCCATGCATAGTGTAGTAGAGTAAAAGCATCCCTGGGCCTGAGCGGCTCGGACTGAAGTTATCAGTCGGGATGTAATAGCGTCTGCCCCGTATAGATCTATACATATAGTGTCGTCTTCCTATCGGAAAACTTCGGGCATAGTGTATAGCGTATAGAGTATCCCGTAGTGGATTAGTGAGTTATCTCCTGATTAGTGCATTCTCTTGTATTATAGTGTAGTAATCTTTCGTATAACTTGTATTGTATTCTCTTATTAGTGTATTGCTTCATAATAGAGAGAATTATAGTAGCGTAGAGTAATAGTGGAAACAAGGGATAGAGTCCTTAACTATACCTATTATAGTTAATTTAGTGTGTGTGGTTTTAATCAAGTTAGTGATTCTGGTAATTAATGAAATGAGAAGTACACATAATCCGTACTAATATACGAGATATATAATTAAGAAATAAATGATAGTCGGATGGATAACCACTACCCTAAGCCCACAATCAAACAAGAAACAGGAAATAAGGCGAGCTATCGGTCCAAAGTCCTTCAAGTCTTACTTATATAAGTATATTAGTATGATTACATTCTTATAAAGAGTTTTATTAAACAAAAGTATTGTACGAAAGGAACATTTAAAACTTGTTTGTTAATTCAAGATAGTTTTGAAAACAATTGATTTATTTATAAAGCATAGTGATAAATCACATGTGATTTGAACTACAGATTTTGAATCACATGTGATTAACTCTGAAATCTGAAAAATAGTCTTGTATAACTTTTCATAAACACGTATATTCAACTTGTATCTCCCCCCTAAAACATATAAAACATTTGAAAGGTTCATTTAAGGGGTATGAACTCACCTGAAATCGTGGAAATCGGGTGAATCGGGTAAATCGGGTAAAAGTGTTGATTGAGCGTTTGATACCCAATAACCACTTGAGCACCTCCTAGGACCCTAATGTCATATGAAATATGTATTTTACAAGAAGTTAATCATCTTATGCTTTTCATTATAGTATTTGGACATTCTAGCATCGTTTTCGGGGTTTTAAGGCCTAGAAGGGGTTCCCGGGAGTGGTACAAAGTCATGAATGATTTACGGGAGGGTTCACGAGCTCACTCCTTTGGAGTTTATGGCCCAAAAGCCATCCTTTGGGAGTTTACGGCCGTAAACCCCCTAGGCTTGGCCGTAAACTCTTGTGGCACTCCAAAGTGTATGTTTAAGGTCTTATTTCACTTCCTTGATTTAGTGGTATGTGTCTTGGACTATTTTAGGGTATTAAACATCATAATTTGTGACATTTTTGGGGAGTTTACGGCCAAGACTTGTTCTTGGGCCGTAAACTCAAGTAAACCCTTCAAGATGTATGTTTTAATGGTACAACAAAGTCTCATACATCTTAGATAAATCCTAGAAGGCCCTATAGTGAGTTTGGGACAATTTGGCATACATTTTTGGGGAGTTTATGGCCCAAGAACATCCTTGGCCGTAAACTCTTCATTTTGTGCTCAAATGTGAAGTTTAATGGTACAACACACTTCCAAAGGCCTTAGCTAAAATCCTTACATGCATTTGAGGGGTTTTGGGACTTGTTTGACACAAAAATATGGGTGTTTACGGCCCAAGCTTAGCCTTGGCCGTAAACTCCTCTTTTTGCCATCAAATGATGTTGTTTGATGCATTTAAGCCTTCCTTGTTGTCAAGTCTAAATTGCCAAACACCCTAGATGAGTTTTTGGGACATTAAACAAGTGTTTTTGGGGTGTTTGAGGTGTTTACGGCCTAAGCACATGCTTGGGCCGTAAACTCCTTTTTACATGTCAAATCCTTGTGTTTTAGTGTCCAAAGTCCCCTAGGTTTATGCCTTAACTAGTCCATAAGCTTAAAAGAAGGAAAAACAAAGCTTTTGGCATGATTTTGGGGGTTTACGGCCTATGAAGCTTCTTAGGCCGTAAACTCCTTTATGGTCCTTGATTCTCATGATTTTGGACTCTAAATGCAGTAAAGTATGTTTAGATTAAGTTAGGGGATGAATCCTTACGTTTTGAAGTCGGAAATTCGCGGATTTGGAGTCGATTTCGGGTCTAGAGAGAGAAAGTAGTGAGAGAGAGGTGAAAGTGTGGTAAAAGAGTTCAATTGTAGTGTTCAAGTGTTTTTATATGTCTCGGGTATTGTACCCGATACACGGCTACCCGATGCTAATGTTTAACGGGGTTAAAACTTTTTACCCGGGTGAAGTGGTTGAAACAGTAATACGGCTCTATTAGGTTAAACTAGGTTAACACGTACGAGTTATATTACTTATAATGATATTAGGACATGTATATAATTAGATATTCGGATATTGACGATTCCAAATATAACATAAAATAACGTATGTTAACGCATTCCGTTAGTGAAAATGGGATTTGTAACGGGAATAGATTTGGGGTTGTCACAAATACTATAATGGTTTTCAGAAAGGTTTTCAATTGTTTCACAACTCTTATTTGTACTATTGTATCAAAAATCATTTCAAACTGGTTTATAAAAATTCCAAAGATTTCTCCAGGTTTTCAAACTTATTTTACCAAAGAATACCAAAATGTGATTTTCCTAAGTATAAAGGTTTTCCAAGGTTTTCATCAAATTTCTCTTTTACGACGTATACTTTTACTTGTTTGTTACTGCTGCTTCGCCCTATTTAGTTTAAACTCCTATTTGACACGCTTATACCTGGTGATGTGTTTCATCTTCACTTATACTTGATCTCGTTTCCATTTCACTTATGCCTAACAACGATTCCACTTCGGAGTACACTCATACTTAATAACGCTTATACATCACGATTCGATTATCCCACACTGTTTGTTTACACTTTACGATTTGGATATTCCACACTATTCGCTCATACTTTATGATTCAGTTATTCCACACTGTACGTTATACATTGGTTATTCCACACTATTTGTTCACACTTTATGATTCAATTGTTCCACACTATTCGTTCACACTTGTTACACACTCAGTCGTAGTTAGATGTATGACTGTGCTTGTATAGGTGCGTAGAAATAATGATTGAAGGACTTAGGAAGGTTTGTCCGCCATATTTTCTTTTCTTCGTTGAGATGTGGTCTGGTGGGATCGGATGGCTGTCTGAAGGTCGTTTGATTGATTAGTTGTATATTATGTATATGAGCATAGACATATAAGTTTACTCTAGTCAGTTCAGTTAAGAGTCTCTACCTCTAGTTCAGCACTCACATTAGAAACACACTACCCACTATTTGGAAGTCTCTACCTCTAGTTCAGCACTCACATTAGAAATACACTACCCACTATTTGGAAGTCTCTACCTCTAGTTCAACACTCACATTAGAAATACACTACCCACTATTTGGAAGTCTCTTCCTCTAGTTCAACACTTACATTAGAAACACACTACCCAGTATTTGGAAGTCTCTACCCACTATTTGGGATGCATCTTCAGGACACGGCCTTCTCCGTCGTCTAGTTGGTAACCAGAGTCTCCTGTAGGGAGAGCGGACATTTTGTGTATAGATCTATACGAGATTGACACCCCCGCACCCTGACTGCTAGCTACAGTCCACGGCCCACCAAGCCAAGGGGTGACAAATGTCATATTTTATTGACACTTGTAGGGCGTCAGGTACTCTAGTGTCGGTTAGTATGGTTACGAGTATCCCAGGTTGCCTTATAATTCATGGCCTTAAGGTAACGGTATTTCACCGACCATTTACATTGTATGCTGGTAACTCATTTTCAGAGTCACACTGTTTTGACCTTGCAAGATGTATCTTTCATTTGATACTGTCTGCGGTCTGTATTCTCTGTTTTGACCTTGCAAGATGTATCTTTCATTTGATACTCTCTGCGGTCTGTATTCTCTGTTTTGACCTTGCAAGATGGATCTTTCATTTGATACTATATGCGGTCTGTATTCACTGTTTTAGACCTTACCAGCTGTACCTTTCATTTGGTACCTTCTGGGGTCTGTGTCTCCATTTGTTAGACTGAACCAGGCGTGTCATTCGTTCGATACTCTCCTGGAGTCTATGATTCCTTTGCCTTAGTCAGCAGTCCTCACTGCTGAGGCATATGGTATTTCCCTGACTTCTCTTGCTTTCTTTAATAATCAAATTCAATATTTTGATAATGATAGCGATTAAGGGAAAACTACTTTTTATCACATAACTCTGTCCAGTCTTGGTAGAAGGCTGCTTTTATAAAAGAAAATATAGGATTTTCTAGAAAGAACTCTAATACACTGTAAACTCTTAAACTACTACATTATAAATTTATTTGAATAAAATGTCACTAAATGCTTATGAACTCACTAGCATTTGTAAAAATGCTGATACTCGCTTTTCAAATAACTTGTATTCTCAGGTCAGCATTAGACAGGTACATCCCAGGAGCTTTTGATGAAGATAGCTTAGTACCAAGATGTACTTATATCATTACTTGTATTACTTTCATGTATTGTAATGTAAACTATGTAAAACTATGTAAAAATGCTGATACTCGATTTCTATACTGCATATGTTGTGATACTTGACATGCTGTCATCCACCCCAGAACGTTTCCGCCGTTCCGGTTTTGGGGTGTGACAATATATATATATATATATATATATATATGTAGGTATGTATGTATATATAATCATATAATTCAAAATAATCAATATATTATATCAATTTACTATATGAGTTATTATATCAAATTTAACAGCAACATTATTGTTGTATTTAAAAAAAACATATATTTGTAAAGATTTCAACTATATAGTTGTTTCTGCGCAACACGTGGTCATTTACCTGATTTTATTTAAAGCTAGTTTAAACTTTGGAATAATGCAAGGTTAAAGAGTCACTTAGTGTGATTTAAGAGGCCCATGTTTTATGAACTAAACACCTTTAAGCCCAAGCAATTTACTAAAGCCCACATAGATGGATCTTGTTTCTTTTGTGAAGAAACTGGACACTGAAAGAGGATTCACTCCTCTTATTTGGAAAGAAAGTCTTGAAGAGACTTGTACTTCCTTTATCTACTAGATAGAACTCATAATTTTCATATAACACTTAGGTACTATGCACTTAAATGTTAATCTAATATTTGTAAATAGCTTGCAAATATTATTCAAGAGTAACTAAGCTGAGCACAATCAAGTTAGAGCTACACTCTCGGAGTTTAGTTTATTATTTGCTTAGAACATAAATTACTCGTAATGTAAAACAATATTTGTTTTGGAACAAAGTGTGTTTTAATTTAGCATGTCTAAATTTATGTCTCAGTTATTTTATTCAAATGTTTGATCATTTACTTAATCGTTTTTTATAACGATAATATTCATATTATGAAATGATTAACTTTTATTTATGCAACTAGATCTCTTAATAGAGGTGTGAAGTAAATATCAACATTTCATAAATAAAATTAAGCTCTATATGCAAGCAGTTTTGACTTAAACTTGTTTTAAGTCAAACTCATATTGGACATTTTATCCTTATTATATAAATGACATTCATATATTCCAAATTAAAGAAAGGGATCTTTGAAGGCAAATAATGTAGTTTATTTGACATATGTGAACCTTATTTATATGAAAATGATTCCTAATGATATTTTCACTAAGGTGTAGAGAAAATAATTAAAGAAGTATACACCTTGGTGTATGACTACCTTTCTAATGAATATCTGAGATTGGTATTGGCTCTTCCAAATCATTCCCGCAGGAGATCCGGACCCTTTTTTTTCCGATCCTTCGATTAAGCATAAGATACCAAATCAACTTTATTAACAACTATAGTAGTTATAATTATATTTTACGTGGTAATACATAATTGTCAAATATTTGTTGAAGGTTTCAAAAGTTGAGATACAAACCAGTAAGAACTATCTAAGGCCTTAATGATAATAAAGGATGAATTAAATCTTACTTGGTATGATTTACTTTCTAATCGGTAGAAATATCCTCCTTTAATCTTTTTGGGATAATAGTTCAATCACTATTAATTGTATCTTGAATACAAATACCAACTAATAAGTAGATTAAACACTTTATAAGATTTAGTATGGAAGGGCTCCATCTTCATCTTACTTAATGTTTTATGGATTTGAAGTCGATGTTGGACTAAAGCTTCTCAAACCCAAAATCTACTAAATACATATTTGTATAATACTCTAAATATGGCTTAGATTATGATATGAAAACCCGCTAAAACTAAGTTCTCTTATTTGTGTGAAAGCTAAGTTAGTAGAAAGCAATCTTCCAATGATAAATCGAGTGGTAGGTACATGGAACTTGAAGCAGCTCAAGAACCATAACCTTATGTGATAACAGTTGGCACTAGTTTTAACAAGGATTGTTAAAATTTAATAATAGATATTCACAAACACAAATTGTTCGCATTAGTGGTAGAAATCACCTATGACTTGAGAAATATGTAATCTATCATTGATGAGCTTTTATTGATGGTTACTGGAAAATCCATCAAATGCCAAGATGCTATGTCAGATCTCAAATCTAATAAATGACTTAGAGACGTGAACATGAGATGAAATCCATGTATGAGAATCAAGTACGAGCTTATTTAAAATTTCTCCCTATAGCAAGTCTAGAAGGAGTAAATGATTTTTCTAGAAAGAATAAATTACATGGATTACCACATACAATTAAAGCAAGACTTGTTATAAAAGGATTTTATCATACTAATGACATTGACTATGGTCCTCATCATACTCATGACATTGACTATGATCAAACCTTTTTCACAAGTAGCTATGATTATATCAACAAGAATATTATTTGCTATAAATTCATATTCTTAATATGAGATATAGTAAATAGATTTCAAGAAAGACCGCTTTTCTTAATATACATCTACTAGAAGATATCTATAAAGATTAGCCTAGGGTTTTCTTAATCCAACTTATCCTAACAAAATGTATAGAGCTTGAGATCCACTTGTGGATATAAAGAAAACATCTCAATGTTACAATCAAAATTTTATGTAGAACCACAAGGTATGTTTTTATATCAAAATGAATAGAACATGTGTGTTTACTAAGAACTAGTGGGAGCATAGTGAAATTCCTAATCTTGTATGAATGAGAGATACTTAATCATTTGAAATCACATTCTGACTAAGCAAGGTCGTTTTCACCTTGACTCAGAAAGTGTTTATAAAATGAAAGACTTAGGAAGAAGAAGATACATTCTTGGAATGTAAAATCTATAAGGGATGGATAAAATGAATGTTAAAAGTTTCATGTCCTGATACATATATTGGCAAAATCTTGAAAGGGATCAAGACACATGATTCTTTTGGAGAATTCTTGGCATTGTCATATGACACCATTTTGAGCTAGCCTCAAAAGTAAATAGCTTATAGGCTTGAACTACATAAAATGATTTATATTCTATTTGCTTGGAAAATGTATTCATCATTTATGCCATATTATGCACAAGACATGGTATTTGATCATGCTGTAAGCATGTCATACAATATTAATTGAATACATGGTTAAGTAACTGGATGACTAAGAGAGAGCTTTCTAAGAGTACTTTAAAATAACTAAGAGAATGTATATGAGACAATCAGTTTAGAAAGGATCTTTTAGGAAATAGCTACACGAGATCTTAATTTCTAAACATATATATATATATATATATATATATATATATATATATATATAATTATGAATTATAATTGGATTTTTTACATCATTATGGAATGAAAAGTAAGTTGTGTTGGAATGAGGTCCAAGTAGAACATAATGACATAATCCACTACAAAATAAGAATACACTACTTTAGAAGTTAAATTCAAATATGATTGGATGAATGGATCGTTGAAAAACTATGCTGATTTCTACCATTCAAGGATCGCATAGAAATCTTTGTGACTTTGAGAGTATTCTTAATCAAGCTAAGAGACTCTATGTCATGAAAGAACACCAATCATATTCTCCAAGATATTTAACTATACTTAGAGTAAAGTTAAGTATGGAGATGATAGTATTCACAGAATTCACACAAATTAAATTTTGTCAGATCCATTTATAAAGTCATTCTTTTGAGCTAAGTATGAATGGTCACACTTCAGCTATAAGACTTTATTATTATTCTAGAAATGGGTTTTTTGAATTGGATTTAGTATTTGGATATTTGAACATTATAACAACAACTATTAGATAATGTTATGATATATTGGGATATAGTCATCACATTAATACTTGTTGTGTTCTTTATTAACATGTTTAATCCTTGAATAATGTTATTATTCTAAAGGTTCATAGTTGGTTATAATTATGGGAGCAATTATGAAGTAAGACTAATATGAATTGGATTGGTTGACTCTCACTAGATGAAAGTAGGCAAGTGGTTGTAACTAATTTTCATAGGTACTTGTCAGAGAACTAGTATTCAACTGAACCACATCAAGATCATCTCATTGATCGCTATCGTGAATGATACTTGATTAAAAGGTACTATCTTTGTACCCTTAACACCTGAGATACATAGTGGTATTGAAGTGTAGGGAGTACTATGCTTTGTAATGGTCAAATGTTGTTCCTTAACCGGACAGTTATAAAATCCATTTTTAGGTATGCTGTGAACTATATAAGAGGCTTATGTAGTCAAGATGAGATTTGTTTCTCTTATGTGTTGAGAGTTAGACATCTAAGGCGCCTTACCAAAAGTTGAACAACTAATGAGATTGATCGCTATCCGAATCTCATGTTCAACATGATGTATGTAGCAAAGGGATAATTGATAAACTTACCCTATACACCAATTTCAGCTTTGAGCTTTTTTGGGAATTAGGTGTTGATAGAATGGCAAAAACAGTCATATGGTCTTAGGGGTAGTAAAATGTTGCTAGACGTTCACCACTTTCTATGTAAGTCTAATATGAGTATTACGCAAGTGGGAGATTGAAAGGCCTAGGATGCTCAAGAGTCATATTAAAGTGATATTACTAAATAACATATGATACTAATGGGTCACACTAACAACAACTTTATACAATTGATTATTTATTAGAAAATGATTTTAATAAATATTCAATAAAACTCTTATAATTAAATTGGTAATTATTTATTTCATGGAAATAATAAATTCCATTAGCAAGTAACTTAATATACATCATATGGTATGATTTATAAGTCATGTACAAACTTTTGGACTAGTTGAAGCCTTTTTTTTTCCCCTAAAAGACAAGGTTTTTCTTTTATAAAAGAGTTTATAAAAGTTTGACTTTCTTTCTTCTTCTTTATGAAATTTTCAAGATATGCATAAAAAGAAGAAGTGTATGACTTGTCTAATCATGCTTTAAAGGCATGGGAGACATGATTATGACACTGGGGACAAGTTTTCTTAAAGTGCTAAGGAGTAATGGTTAATAACTTCACCTTATGCATATAAATAAGAGAGCTTGCACTTAGATTATTTGCTCATTCATTCCTTGATGCAAAATCCAAATCCTCTCTTCCCTCTCCATTTCTCTCTGGTTTTGGTTAGAAAACTTGAAGAACACTTGCATCTTCAAGCCCTCTTTAAGTTCATATTGGTTATGAACTTAAAGGTTAAGGTTTTAAGAGTTTTGGACTAGCATCTACACCAAGTTGAGTCATTGTTGGTGTCTCAAAGGTTCCACATTCTTCATCAACTTCCAAGCCTCCCGAGAGGATCCAAAGAACTACAAAGGTTGTTATTTCTTCATCTCTTCTTTGGTTGGTGTTTTATTCTTTATATAACATGGAAGAAGATCCTTGGTGGGTATAACTTTGATGTTCTTGTTATATGCTTTAGTGATCCTTTGTTGATGATCAGCAATGCGGATCTTGGAAAGATCCATGAGTTCATCGATAGTGTTAAGATCCTCGGCTATGATACTATCATTGTTCTCTTGATCCTAAAATTGATATCTTGTTGTTGGGATTACTACTTTAGTAAGGATCACGACTTCTGTTCTAAACATCAAGGAGTATGGAGTTTGGCCAGTGGTTGCCTTTGAAGTGGTCTTATCTGCCCATAGGACGAGAGGAAGTTCCTCTGCCCCTCTTCCTTTTTTCTCATCTAACCTCTTTTTTAGATTGTTGAATATGATCTTATTATTGGAATTAGATTGACCATTAGCTTGAGGGTGAATAGGAGTGGACATTATCGTTTTAATCCCCTAACTTGTGGAAAAGTCTGTACTCCTTTTGCTTATGAACTGGGATCCATTATCACATATTGTCACACCCCCAAACCAAGGATGGCGGAAACGTCCGGGGGTGGAGGACTTCATGTATAGTATCATAACCACAATTTCAATAGTTTAAGAAAACACAACCAACATATATATAATTGAAAAAGTTACATCACTTGTATGAATTACATGTTTCAAAATCAATTACAATATGTTGACAAAATATGAAAAGTTGACGCCTTAACGTCCCATCTTCAAAAGCACTTGATTACCTGTTTAGTGATTTCCTGAGAATACAAGTTGTTTGAAGAGTGTCAACACAAAGGTTGGTGAGTTCATAAGTTTTTACTATAAAACCTAATAGAAGTCTTTCTCATGTAAATGTCGCGTTTGTTTCAGAAAAATCTGATATTTTCCTTAGAATCCGTATAATGTAGCCTTATGACCAAAGACCAAAATGTATAAGAAAATCATTCTTACTTAGTAGAAATGCTATGAGTTTGAACTGATATAAAAATTGAATTAAAATCAACATAAAACCTACTTAGGTTTTATAAAATCCCGTAAACTTTATGAATCGTTATCTCCCTATGTGAGTCGCTATAATCATACTATGACTATGTGAACCTGCCACGACGTTTCTTAGGCGTCGCGAAAATGAAATGACATTTGTCACCCGTAGACCTGCAGGTCCCACTGTAGCTAGCAGCAAGGTGTGGGGGTGTCAAACCCAATATAGATCTATATACAAGTATCACGTTCTCCCTCCAGGAGACTCTGATTATAACTACCAGGAATTATATTCCGCACTCGGACGTAGGGAAAGAGAGACTGTCTCACAATTTAGGGTAACAAGTTTATGTATAATGTGTGTGAGTGTAAACCTTTTCTGTATGAATGTACTCTTTTAGTACGAGTGTGTTATGCAATATATCATAAACTATACCTATTATTGTTTATCTAAAACTGTAACAACGCAAATTTTCAAAAAAAATTTTCATTTAAAATAAAGTGATTTCATTCCACTAATTATATTTATTCCAAGTTTCATATCAAAATACATTTATAAAATTCCCAAGATCTCAAATAACAGCAGTGTGTATGCATCACGCCGGCGCCTTCCCACGGTCCTCGCTAGTACCTGTAACAAATACATAACAACTTGTAAGCATAAATGCTTAGTGAGTTCCCCAGTATACGACTTACACATATACGCCTTTCCAGGCCCTGACCTTCCGGTCCACAACACATCGCCTTCCGGCCCGTAACATAATCGCCTTCCGGCCCATAACATATTGCCTTCCGGCCCGTAACATATTGCCTTCCGACCCATAACATATTGCCTTCCGGCCCATAAACATATACAGCACATAATACATTTACTCTAACACATATAGCACATATATCATATATCAGACCTGACCTTTCTGTCACATAACATATTGCCTTCCGGCCCATATAAACATACATAGCACGCATAGCAACTACCTTTCTATTTATAGCATATATAACACATTTCAAATCCGACCTTCCGGTCACACAGTCAAACCCTTCCGGGTACAGTATAGTGAGAAGACTCACCTCGTGGTAATGAAAACTATCAACTCTTGAAATCACTCGCACTCGATTCGCCGAGCTGCAGACCCCCCTAAAATATCATATATCCCGTATTAATACTCTTATCATTCAAGACAACTGACCCTAAGAAATTACATGCAGGTCAACTCTGGTCAACGGTCAACGGTCAACTTGACCGGACTCGGCGAGTGCAAAGGCGACTCGGCGAGTCTAAACGTCCTCCCCAACTTTTCCTGATGTTCCCTTTCTACTCGTCGAGTATCCCTCTTGGCTCGATGAGATCCTCGTGGAAGAATCGTGGGGCCACCCTGACTCCACTCGCCGAGTCTGAAGAACAACTCGACGAGTCCCAGTCAATCTTCAAGCTACTCGCCGAGTCTGTTCATTGGACTCGGCGAGTCCATGCCATGCAGTCGATCAAACTGCTTCCTGAAATACGTATGGTCCCGAAATACACAAGCATGGGACCTTCTGGGCCTCTAAACATCCTAATACAGGGTTATAATCGTTTGGGTAACAAGATAATAATCCATCTAATCACCAAATGGGTTTCATAAACCCTAAATCCGTGCACACATCAATATAACAGAAATGATCCGAAGTATTACCTGAAGAACGCACTCTCTGTGTCCCCAAACCTCAGAACTCGAATCCCTTGCTGTTCCTTTAGCCAAAACTCCTCTCCTTCTTGCCCAACAATTTCTTTAAGGTTCCAATAGCCTCCAATCTTGCTCTAGATGTCCACAGACGCTTAGGGTTCTTCTCAATCGGCTAAAAGACGGACAATGACGGCATATATGGCGTTATATACGATCCAAAACCAAACGGCTAGGGTTTCTGCTGAACAGCGTAGACTCGCCGAGTCCATATCTGGACTCGTCGAGTCCAGTCGCGAACCCGCGACCAAGTCTGTGGTCCTACTCGGTGAGTCTGGCTCCAACTCGCCGAGTCTCTTCCTAAGATGCCCCAAAAACAATATTATAATAATACCTGAAATTCCGGGCTGTTACAACTCTCCCCCACTAGAACTAGACTTCGCCCTCGAAGTCTCACTCTGCAAATAACTCCGGATGTTGCTCCCGCATCTCACGCTCCGGCTCCCAAGTCATCTCCGATCCTTTCCGGTGTTGCCACTGAACCAACACCAGAGGTACCTCCTTGTTCCTCAGAACCTTGATCTTCCGATCCCTGATAGCCACTGGTCTCTCGGCGTAATTCAGGCTCGCATCCACCTGAATATCCTCTAACGGAACAACTGCCGATTCATCGGCTATACACTTCCTCAACTGTGATACATGAAAGGTATTGTGAATTTGTCCCAACTCTGCTGGCAACTCCAACCGATAAGCTACCCGACCTACCCTTGCAATCACACGAAATGGACCTATGAACCGGGGCCCCAAGTTGCCCCTCTTTCTGAACTGGATCACTCCTTTCCAAGGAGAAACCTTCAGGAGAACGAAGTCGCCAACCTGGAATTCCAGCTCGGACCGGCGTCTGTCCGCATAACTCTTCTGTCGGCTCTGGGCAGTCAATAACCTCTGCCTAACCTGCTGAATCTGCTCTGTCGTCTGGAGTACTATCTCTGTACTGCCCATCACTCTCTGTCCCACCTCTCCCCAGCAAATGGGAGTCCGACACCTCCTACCATACAACAACTTAAAAGGTGGCATACCAATGCTCGAATGATGGCTGTTGTTGTAGGAAAACTCAGCCAAGGGTAAGTGCGCATCCCAGCTACCCCCGAAGTCTAACACACACGCTCGAAGCATGTCCTCCAATGTCTGAATTGTCCGCTCGCTCTGACCGTCTGTCTGGGGATGGTATGCGGTACTAAAATGCAGTTTAGTACCCAGCTCCTCATGGAATTTCTTCCATGCCGAGATACCACCTCTCTCACATATAACTTCGCCAACTTCTCCGCTGATGAACTCTCGCTAATGGCAAGGAAGTGTGCACTCTTCGTCAATCTATCCACAATCACCCAAATTGCATCGACTCCTCTGGCAGTTCTCGGCAATTTGGTGATGAAATCCATAGTAATCTGTTCCCACTTCCACTCAGGAATCTCCAAGGGCTGCAACTTACCATGCGGTCTCTGGTGCTCGGCTTTAACCCTACGGCAGGTCAAACACCTCTCAACGAACCAGGCGACGTCTCTCTTCATACAAGGCCACCAGTATTCCTTCCTCAAGTCCAAATACATCTTCGTAGCACCGGGATGGATCGAGAATTTCGATCTATGAGCCTCCTCCATCAAAGTAGCATGCGTACCGCCCACGAAAGGTACCCAAACCCGACCCTGAAACGTCAGAAGTCCTCGTCCATCCTTAACGAACTCTGAAATTAACCCAACGACCCGCTCTTTCTTCTGCATCTCGGATCTCACAACCTCGGCCTGTGCCCCACGAATAGCATCCAATACCGGAGTCATCACCGTCAGTCTCAGACATACATCTCGCAATGGAGTGCTCTCCGCCCTGCGGCTTAAAGCATCGGCTACCACATTAGCCTTGCCCGGGTGGTATAGGATTTCACAGTCATAATCCTTGACCACATCCAACCATCTCCTCTGATGCATATTCAGGTTGGGTTGATCCATCAAATACTTCAAACTCTTATGGTCCGTATATATCGTACATCGAACCCCATACAGGTAGTGACGCCAAATCTTGAGAGCGAACACTACTGCCCCCAATTCTAAGTCATGCGTGGGATATCTCGCCTTGTGAGGTTTTAGCTGCCTCGATGCATAAGCTATCACATGGCCTCTCTGCATCAACACTGCTCCCAGTCCCGAAATCGATGCGTCGCAATATACAACAAAATCTTCCATCCCCTCCGGGAGAGCTAATATCGGGGCTTCGCACAGTCTCTGACGAAGTGTCTCGAAGGAAGTCTGTTGCTCGGGTCCCCATGAGAATGCAACACCCTTCCGGGTCAATCTGGTGAGCGGTACTGCGATCTTGGAAAAGTCCTTAATAAACCTCCGATAGTACCCCGCCAACCCAAGGAAACTCCTGATCTCGGAAGGTGACTTCGGTGCCTCCCAACTCATCACTGCTTCAACCTTGGCCGGATCGACCAATATCCCTGCCTGATTAACAACATGTCCAAGAAATTGGACCTCCCGCAACTAGAAATCACATTTGGAGAATTTTGCATATAGCTTCTCCGACCTCAGTACCTCCAGGACCTCCCTCAAATGTCCCTCATGCTGCTCTCTAGATCGCGAATACACTAGGATGTCGTCGATAAATACAATCACAGACCGATCCAGCATCGGCCTGCATACCCTGTTCATGAGGTCCATGAACACTGCCGGGGCATTGGTGAGCCCGAAAGGCATCACCACGAACTCGTAATGCCCATACCGCGTCCTAAATGCTGTCTTCTGGACGTCCTCATCCCGCACTCTTACCTGATGGTACCCTGATCTCAGATCGATCTTGGAAAACCAAGATGCCCCTTGCAACTGATCGAATAAATCATCGATCCTCGGTAACGGATAGCGGTTCTTGACCGTCACCTTGTTCAACTCCCGGTAATCAATGCACATCCGGTGTGAACCATCCTTCTTCTTGACGAACAGAATCGGTGCTCCCCACGACGAGCTGCTCGGCCGAATAAATCCCTTCCCCAGCAACTCCTGGAGTTGCGAGGACAACTCTTGCATCTCTGGAGGTGCAAGACGATAAGGCACCTTCGCAATAGGCGCAGCTCCCGGAATCAGATCGATACCAAACTCTACTTGCCTCGCAGGAGGTACTCCCGGCAACTCCTCGGGAAAAACATCTGGAAACTCGCGCACCACTGGAACCTCCTCCACTGTCCTCGGTCTCTCGGAAGCCTCCCGTGTATCCATCACATACGCCACAAAACCTTTACATCCCTGCTGTAGACATTGCCTCGCCCTAGCGGCCGAACAAAAAGCTGATCCCGAACGGGTACCCTCGCCGTATACCGTAAGAACTCCCCCACTAGGGTCTCGTATAGTCACCAGCTGGCGCTCACAGTCGATGACAACGCTGAATCGGCTCAACCTGTCCATGCCCACGATGACACAGACATCACCCATCGCAATAGGAATTAGGTCAATCGGAAACGCAACCCCGAAAATCTCTAGTACGCATCCCCGAAGAACCTCCGTGGCACAAACCACCCTCTCGGCCACTATAGAAACGCTCAGAGGCCGACTTAACGGCTCACGACTAATGCTGATATGCTGACTAAAAGCTAAAGATACAAAGGACCTACTCGTACCCGAATCAAATAATACTAGAGCAGGCATAGAGTTCACAAGAAAAGTACCTACACATACATTAACATAAGCATAACATTTCGACTTTAAAGTAAATACGTGAATTACAGCATACCTGCCACAACATTGGGCGCAACGCGGACCTCCTCCGCAGTCAGCTGAAAGGCTCTCCCGCGAGCCCTCGGGGCCTCGACCTTCGCCGGTCGGGTCTCAGTAGTCCTGGAAGTAGGTGTAGATCCCTGATGAAGCTGCGGGCACTCGGCCTTCCGATGGCCTGTCTGGTTGCAATGATAGCAAACCATAAACCCCTTAGGACAATCCCTGGCAATGTGTCCCTCCTTGCCACACTTGTAGCAACCACCCGCCCGACACGCCCCCTCATGACCCTTGCCGCACTTTCCGCAAGTGCGGCCCTTCGGACCTCCCATCCTCGAATCAGCGGACTTGATCCGCTTGGCTGCCGGCTAAGACTGAGCCGGTCGCCGGTCCACCTGCCGAGACTCGGACCTCCCATCCTCGAATCAGCGTTCGCCTGAAGCTCAGTGAAAGTACGATAGGTGGAGTTTGACACAAACTCTCGAATATCCCTCCTCAAAACGCCTAAATACCGGCTCATCCGTGACTGCTCTGTAGACACCAGCTCAGGGCAGAACATCGCCCTCTCATGAAACTTCCGTGTGACCACCGCAACGGAATCAGTACCCTGCTTAAGGGTTAAGAACTCCTGAATCAATCGTTCCCTCTCCACTGGGGGAATGTACTCGTCCCTGAACATCTCAGTAAACCTCTCCCATGTCACCGCTGTAATCTCCACCAGAGTGAAGTTCACTGTCACGAACTTCCACCAATCCTTCGCTCCCAGACGGAGCTGGTTCAAGGCGAACCGTAACCTCAGGTGCTCCGGGCATGAGCAAGTGTAGAAGCACCCCTCAATGTCGGTGATCCACCTCATCGCAGCAATCGGATCCTGCGTCCCATCGAACTCAGGGGGTTTCGTGTTGCTGAATTCCCGGAACAGCAACGAATCGCCCCCTTGCGGCCTGGCAGCGGCCACAGCTGCGGTAGCGGCAGCGGCTGCAGCCTCAGTCAGTGCGGCGTACCGCTCCTCGAACGTTTCCATCAGTGTGGTCTTAATAGACCCAAACATCTCCGGGATCTCAGCCCGGATCGCTGCAGCTACCTCCTCCTGAATCATCTGACGAATATCCTCGTCGCTCACACTGCTCGAACTCGCCCCATGACGTGTGGTAACCATGATGTCTCTGAAATACAACATAAAATTATCAGAGACTCCATCAAGTACAATTGTACTCGATAACGCAACCCTACTCAGTCTCCGATATCCAGGGATTCTTACTTGGGTCTTCCACCGACCCGGTGTCTTCGGTAGCACGGGCCCGATACTACCGACCACACCGTATCAACATTCGTCCCAAATCTTCCTCCCCAAACCCCGAATAGTGAGTACTCTACTTCTAGTATACACTATCTACCTGCACGCTATCGAATACCTCATATAAGCAAACTCCCTAGACTAAGGCATCACAAAACAGGCCATTCTAGTCCTATCATGAATACCTAGTCTTCTAGCATGCATAACAATTCATAATTCAGTGCATAACATAACATTGTAAGGTATTCTGGGGATCTTTATCGTTCGGGCGTTGGCTGATCGTACACACTGCTTCTTTCTTGTTTACCACTTTACCATTTATAAAAGTTTATGCCTTTATTATTTTTAAAAGATTTTTTCCTCAAATCCTCGGTTTGAGTTCAGTTACACCCGAAGGTACACCCGAATCCCTCAAACCAAGGCTCTGATAACAATTGTAACAACGCAAATTTTCAAATAAAATTTTCATTTAAAATAAAGTGATTTCATTCCACTAATTATATTTATTCCAAGTTTCATATCTAAATACATTTATAAAATTCCCAAGATCTCAAATAACAGCAGTGTGTATGCATCACGCCGGCGCCTTCCCACGGTCCTCGCTAGTACCTGTAACACATACATAACAACTTGTAAGCATAAATGCTTAGTGAGTTCCCCAGTATATGACTTACACATATACGCCTTTCCAGGCCCTGACCTTCCGGTCCACAACACATCGCCTTCCGGCCCGTAACATAATCGCCTTCTGGCTCATAACATATTGCCTTCCGGCCCATAACATATTGCCTTCCGGCCCATAAACATATACAGCACATAATACATTTACTCTAACACATATAGCACATATATCGTATATCAGACCTGACCTTTCTGTCACATAACATATTGCCTTCCGGCCCATATAAACATACATAGCACGCATAGCAACTACCTTTCTATTTATAGCATATATAACACATTTCAAATCCGACCTTCCGGTCACACAGTCAAACCCTTCCGAGTACAGTATAGTGAGAAGACTCACCTCGTGGTAATGAAAACTATCAACTCTTGAAATCACTCGCACTCGATTCGCCGAGCTGCAGACCCCCCTAAAATATCATATATCCCGTATTAATACTCTTATCATTCAAGACAACTGACCCTAAGAAATTACATGCAGGTCAACTCTGGTCAACGGTCAACGGTCAACGGTCAACGGTCAACGGTCAACTTGACCGGACTCGGCGAGTGCAAAGGCGACTCGGCGAGTCTAAACGTCCTTCCCGACTTTCCCTGATGTTCCCTTTCTACTCGTCGAGTATCCCTCTTGGCTCGACGAGATCCTCGTGGAAGAATCGCGGGGCCACCCCGACTCCACTCGGTGAGTCTGAAGAACAACTCGACGAGTCCCAGTCAATCTTCAAGCTACTCGCCGAGTCTGTTCATTGGACTCGGCGAGTCCATGCCATGCAGTCGATCAAACTGCTTCCTGAAATACGTATGGTCCCGAAATACACAAGCATGGGACCTTCTGGGCCTCTAAACATCCTAATACAGGGTTATAATCGTTTGGGTAACAAGATAATAATCCATCTAATCACCAAATGGGTTTCATAAACCCTAAATCCGTGCACACATCAATATAACAGAAATGATCCGAAGTATTACCTGAAGAACGCACTCTCTGTGTCCCCAAACCTCAGAACTCGAATCCCTTGCTGTTCCTTTAGCCAAAACTCCTCTCCTTCTTGCCCAACAATTTCTTCAAGGTTCCAATAGCCTTCAATCTTGCTCTAGATGTCCACAGACGCTTAGGGTTCTTCTCAATCGGCTAAAAGACGGACAATGACGGCATACAGGGCGTTATATACGATCCAAAACCAAACGGCTAGGGTTTCTGCTGAACAGCGTAGACTCGCCGAGTCCATATCTGGACTCATCGAGTCCAGTCGCGAACCCGCGACCAAGTCTGTGGTCCTATTCGGCGAGTCTGGCTCCAACTCGCCGAGTCTCTTCCTAAGATGCCCCAAAAACAATATTATAATAATACCTGAAATTCCGGGCTGTTACAAAAACGTTTGTAATATGTAAGAACCATTTTATGGAAATGTATTAGTGTTATGAATTTATTAAACTATACTTTTTATAGTTTAATATACGTGTTCTAAAATGAATGGATAATATTTATTATGAATGACTTAGTTTCAGTTCATGATGATAAACTAACAAAGAAACACATTCAATAATTAGAACTTATGATTATACACTTTGCTCAACATAATACAAAGTGTTATGATATTTACATGCTGTTGGCTAACTTAAGCCATTCTGCACTGTTTTTGAAAAATCATAGAAAAATCATACGAAGTCAAAAACTATATCCGTAAATTCTGAGAGTTCACAAAATGTGTCTAGTTTACTCATAATTTTTATCACGATTTTTAATGACCTCCAACTTGGGTGAATAAGTCCATAATCACAGACTGGTCCGGATTGTTGTTTGAAATGATAGGCAGTTTTGTAAAAATCACCATAAATTGTAGAAAAATCGTATGGAGATGTGCAAGTAGTCATTGTAAAGATAAGAACTTGAGCTATTTGCACCTTGTACAGTTTTAAAAACAAAAATGTTTAAGATGTCCAAAGCAGTCCATGAATTGAGTTGAACTTTTCTAATGAAAGCTGTTAGAAAAGTTTAGTTATGTTCTTGGTGCTTTAACTTGTATTTCCCCCCTAAAAACTTGAGAAAACATGAAAATGTAGGGGTATGAACTCACCTTAAGTGATTTCAGTAGATGATTGTTGAAGGATGGAAGTGTTTAACTCAAGAACACTTGGAGATGCCTTGAAGATTTTCGAGAATCTAACATCATAGATATGAAGTTTGTGTAAGCAATCAATGATTTGAGTAGAATGAAGTGAAATAATCATAAGGAGGATAAATTATACTTACTAAGAGTGGAAGAACACTTGAAAATCAGCCTTGAATCTTGAAATTTGTGGAGAAAAAGTTTGAGAGAAAAGTGGTGCTTGATACTTAGTGAAATGGGAGCAAATGAGAGAAATGAGGAGAGAGAGGGTGTTTTGTTCTAGCTCTAAAAACGTGGGAATGAGAGGAAATTGAGTGTAAGGGACATTGAAGTGACCTAGGTATGTTGAGGAGGTGTGGCTGGTCATAGAGTGGGTGTGAGAGTGGTTGCTTGTGTCATAAGGTAAAGCAAAGTCAACACTCCACCTCTTTGTACTTTACCCACTTGCTTTTATTATTTAAATTAAGATAATTATGAAAATATGATTAAATTGTGAATATTTAGGGTTTATTATGTTAAAATATGATTTTGGGTGAAAATCCCGCGTTAAAATAATTATAAACGGGCTTTAAACGCAAAACTACGCGAAAACCGGAAAAAAATGGGTTCCCAGCAAGACCTCTCGGTCCTAGGCCGAGGTTCGGTCCCTAGGCCGAGGTTCGGTCCTTGCTGAGGGCTGTAGCCGGAAACGAAGCGAAAAAGAGGGAAACGAAGGGGGGCGAGGAAGCGAGAGGAGGCGAGGAAGCGAAGGGAAGGCTCGGTCCGGAGATGAGAGGCGAAGGTGTCATACCCGAAATGAGTCGAATGAATAGTACCTTTGGGTTCGGTTTTTCCTGGGTGTGGTTTGGTTCCTCCTGGGCTCGGGTTCGGTTCCTCCTTGGTCTCGGGTTCGGCTCCTCCTTGCTCTCGGGTTCGGCTCCTCCTTGCTCTCGGTCCCTAAGAGGACCTTCGGGTCCTAAGAGGCTTCTCTTCTTATAAGGAGGTTTCGGTTCCTAAGGTCTATTTTTCTCATTTTTACCCCGTTTTAAGCCATTTTTGACCCGGTTAAGGGTCGGAATGACCCGAATGACTCTAAAAAGTTACGGAAAACTTTTGAGAGAGATTTCACATACTTGGAGTGATTTGGGAGAGATTTAACATTCTTGGAGAGATTTCTCATACAAAGAGATATTTGAGAGAGATTTCACATGCTTGGAGAGATTTGACATTCTTGGAGAGATTTTTCATACAGAGAGATATTTGAGAGAGATTTCACATACTTGGAGAGATTTGGGAGAGATTTGACATTCTTGGAGAGATTTTTCATACAGAGAGATATTTGAGAGAGATTTCACATACTTGGAGAGATTTGGGAGAGATTTGACATTCTTGGAGAGATTTTTCATACAGAGAGATATTTGAGAGAGATTTCACATACTTGGAGAGATTTGGGAGAGATTTGACATTCTTGGAGAGATTTTTCATACAAAGAGATATTTGAGAGAGATTTCACATACTTGGAGAGATTTGGGAGAGATTCTTGATAAGAAGAGATAGAGTGAAAACGATTAAGAGAGGTTTCATGTGTAGCATTTGTGAGAGTCCGGCTTCGCAATGCAAGGTTCGTAAACCCTATTAAGCCTTGTTTAAGGTTCTTACACACCCCCGATGAGTATGCAACATGGTTTTATCAGTTTAGTTCATTGATTTGCACTAAGGCTGAGGAAATTTTAACACAAGACTTTTCCCAAGTGATGTTTTCCCATTAATATAGCAAGTTATACAGTATGTATATAACACAAACCCTAATACACAAGGTTTAATCGAGTTGACCGGTTTGACTTGATGACTTGACTTGACTTAAGATTGATGATTGTCATACATATGATCTTAGGAGGGATCCCGCACCTAGTAAGGGTATTTTGTTTGATAAAGAAAACCACTTCCTTGTCTCATACTTGAACAAAGGCTTCAACCTCTATCCATTTTGAGAAGTATTCCATCGTCATTAGCATGAACACCTTTCCACGACGAGCTTTCGGTAGTTTGGCAACTATATCTATTCCCCATTTCATGAATGGTAAAGGGGAAACGATAGGATGCAATGGTTCTGCTAGTTGATGAAGGATGTTGCTATGTATTTGACAAGCATCACATCTTTGGGCATGCAAACAAGCATCCTTTCTCATTGTTGGCCAGTATTATCCCATCCTTAATGCTTTGGAGCATAAGGATCTGCCCCCAGTGTTGTTGCCATAATCTCCTTCGTGTATATCTTTTAGGACTTCTGCAACTTCATGATCTTCTAAGTATCTAAGGTATAGGCATGCCACTGATTTCATGTATAGTCTTCCTTGGATCATCACAAATCGTGAGACCCTTATCTTGAGTGCTCTGTCACTTTTCTCTTCTCTTGGGATTTTGCCATTTTGGAGATATTCTACAACGGGATGGATCCAAGATTTGGAGTTCTATGGAGGATCCTGAATGTTAGGATCCTAACTACTAGGATCATGAGGAAGTGGTTGAGGGTCAGGATCCTTGATTATTGACACATTGGTTGTTTGGTCATGGCGATTGGGATAATTTGGTTTATTGGAGAGATCTTCTATCGCCGAGACTAATATATGGGTTATAGGGATTCGGACCAACGACGGGATCCTGAGGGAAGATCATAGGTTGGCTAGTGCGTCTGCATCATCATTTTATATTCTATGGGAAATTGGCATACGCTGAAAGTTTCGAATTTGGAAGCCAAATTTTTGAGAATTTGGAGGTATAGTAATATTCTTTCACCTTTAACTACATGGGATCCATTAAAATAATTAGTTAATAATCAGTCTAAAAATACCTGGAGATCCTTGATTTGAAGATCCTTGGCCAGCTGCAATCCCATAATCAATGGTTCATATTCAACTTTGTTGTCGGTTGCATCAAATTCACAGCTAATTACCTGCGGTATGATATCCCCCTGTGGCAATTTTAGTATGATCCCTAGGTCTGTTCATATAAAGTTTGAGGATACATCAGTGAAGAGCGTCCATCTTCCCATGCTTTCTTTTTTTTGGAGTTCTTTGCTTTTTAATTCCGCTTCAGGTTGTAGATCATCACTGAAATCAGCCATAAAGTTTGCTAGTGCTTGCGACTTTATTGTTGATCTTGGTTCATATTAGATGTTATATGTGCTTAGCTTCATCGAACACTTTGCCATCCTACTTGACATCTCTTTTTTTTTCACGTAAAATTCTTAATGGGGCAATTAGTTCTTACGTGTATAATATGTGTTTCAAAATAATGTCTTAATTTTGTGGAAGCCATTACTAATGCAAGTATTAGTTTTTTAAGATGGGAATACATGGTCTTAGGATCCGGGAGACTTTTACTTACGTAGTATATGGGATGTTGATCCCCATTGAGATCATTGGCTAAAACTACACTTACAACGTTAGAGGATACTGAAAGGTATATCTAGTGGTTTCATTAGCAGGGGTTCTGAACTTAAATAATTTTTAAGTTCCTCAAAAGCATCTTCATGTTCTTTATTCCACTCAAACCTTTTGTTCTTCTTCAAGATATCATAGAAAGGCTTTCACCTTCCTAAGGATCTTGAGATGAACCTATTGAGTGTTGCTACTCTTCTTGCTAGTCTCTGAATATCCTTCTTCGAGGATGGGTATCTTAAATAGATGATGGCTTTTATTTACTTTGGTGTTGGGGTGCAAAGTTATTCATGATTGACTTTGTAAATGTTTGACTTTTGTAAAACCCACTTGCATGTGGAGTATTTGCCTTTTGACACATGTGTTAGTGAGAGTGAGAGAGAGACATGTAAACACCTCTATATAAGGTGGGTTTGTCCACTTGTAGAGGTGTGCTTGAGAGATGTAAAAGTCAGTGTGTAAGTGTGTGTTATTTATGTAGTCTAGATCTAGATCCTTTTTGTAACAACATATACAATTAATACATTTCTTGATCACCCAAATCACCATGTTCAATTGTGCAAACTTAAATTTCGCATGCCAAACCATGTTCTTTGTCACTACATCTGGACATGCTTTTATTCCTCTTTTAGTCACCATGTATCAAAGGAAATTGCATGACCTCATTCCAAAGTGGCACTTGGAAGGGTTCAACTTCATGTTATATTCAACTAGTATGTTGAAGGCATCTTCAAGATCCTTGAGGTGATCCTCAACTTTCTTTGATTTTACCACAATGTCATCGATGTACACTTTCATGGTGTCCCCAAGTTTATCCTTGAACATCAGTTTGACTAGCCTTTGGTATGTTGCATCTATATTTTTAAGACCAAAGGGCATAGCAATATAGCAGTATATACATATTGGGTTAATGAATACAATATCTTCTTAGTCAGTTGGTTGCATTTGGATTTGTTGGAACCCCACTGATGCATCCATAAACGTTAGCAGTTCATGGCCAATCGTAGCATCTATCATGGAGTCTATGTGTGGCAGAGGAATACATCCTTAGGGAAAGCCTTATTTAGATCCATATAGTGACCACATACTCTCCATTTTCCGTTTTTCTTTTGCACGACGACCACATTGGCTATCCATCTTGGGAACTTGACTTCCTTGATCATCCCTATTTTAAGGAGCTTTTCTACTTTTTCATGGATGATCTGGTTTCTTTCGTGTGCAAAATATTTTCTCTTTTGGTGTATTGGTCTGAAAGAAGGATAAATGTTAAGTTTACGAGTTATAATATTATTGTCTATACCCATCATATCCTCATGCTTCCAGGTGAATGTTTTGCTTTTATCTTTCAAGAACTTTATTATTTCTTGCTCGATTTGTTTTGGCATTAAGGATCCTATGAGAACTTTGGCTTCAGGATCCATGAGGTTCAGGGGCACTTCCTTTACATCATCCTCTCTTTTTTGCCATACACCTTGTGCCCCTAATTTAATTGCTATCCTTGTTATGGTACAATTGAAGATTTCATTGAAGTCCTATAACACTCAAAATCTTGTTGGTCACCTGTGATTTTTATTGTCCCCTATGGAGTGAGAATTTTGACACATTGATGGTATGTCAAGGGGAAAACCTTCATATCGTGATTCATGGTCAACCTAGTATAACATTATAGGATGATAATGTATTGATTACACAAAAGTGTTGCATAGAGTTTACCCCCTCTATGTAAATAGGTAGCTTTATCTAGACAACAGTATGTCTTGTTTCGCCACTAAATCCAATCAACATTGCAGATCTTTTAACTATTTTAGCTTTAAGGATGTTCATTTTTTCAAAGCGTCTAGGATTATGATGTTGAACGAGGATCCTCCGTAAACAAGGATCATTCTGACAAAATGGTTGGCGATGTAAAGTGTGATAACCAATCCGTCGTGATGAGGATCCTGGATGTCTGTTCTATCTATTTTGTCGAAGGTAATCTCCTTCTGGTTTGTGATTGATGTATTATTCTGTGGCCTTTCTTCTTTCCTCTTCTTCTTCAACACTTTGGTGTGTCCTTTTGCTGCAGAGTAAGAGGTTCCACAAATGTCATATCCTCCAGAGATTACATTGATTACCTTAGCATCTGCAGGAGGGGATCTTGGTTTTTATTGGGTCTTTTGAGGATCACGATCCTTTTCTTTGGATCTTTCTTTTCTTCTATTGAGGATCTCCTTGAGGTATCCCTTGCTAAGTAGGTAAGTAATCTCCTTTCGTAGGGCATTGCAATCTTCAGTAATGTGACCAAAGTCCTCGTGGTATGCACACCATTTGGACTTATCTTTCCAGGTGGGTGGACTTTTCCCCTTTCTTAGCCATCTCGCTTTGTCACAAAGATCTTGCATGGAAAATATTAAACCTGAAGCATCCACAGAAAAATAGTAGTCAATGATATTAATAAATTCTTCTTCCTCCCATTCATCTTCAAATGCATTAAACCTATGATGGTCGGGTCTGGAATCCTTGGGTAGCGACTGGAGAGTTGTTTTTCTTAGGTGCTTCAGAGGTTTTCTTGGGAGCTCCACCTGGGGGTGGAGGAAGATTTTTAGGGGAAATGGGAGGAATAGAGGAAGAGGATAAGGTTGCTTCGGTAGACATGACTCTTTAACGATTATGAACACCATGACCCTACGGTGGATGAAAAATTGTTTTGGTTGCAAACTGATTAAGTATTATTCAACCAAATTGTATGAGAGGCTATGGTGTTAGTGCAATGTAAGTGTAAAATGATGATCAAAATGAGACAAGTGATTTACAAGGAAAGCCCTTGATCCTTTATAGGATATCCAGTATAAAACCTTGGGAAGTGATAATGATCACATGCCTTGATGTATTTTATTGATTTAAAACTAAAATTACATAGACGATGAAGATGATAGGAGTACAAGTGTAATGGTAGAGCTAATCATGTGTATAGTGTGCTATTTACAAGTGTTATTATAGTCTAAGTTAATTAACAAGAAGTCTGAAATTTCTAGGATCCTCATGGAACAAGTATTTGCACGTTGTTTGAATTAGTATCCCTGGGTCTTAAGCTTGATTGAAGTGACTGTTGAGAATGAGTCTTGTGTTGACTAGTTTTGCACATGTGCGAAAAATAAAGGAATATATAGCCGTTATAAGTGTTAGAATATTAGTGGTAATAATCAAGATCCTAGGATATGTTTAAGGATCCTGAGGCTTTAGAAGTATTTAAGGATCCTGAATATAATTCAAGGATCCTGCCCCTAACAATACGCTGACCACAAATCAATCTTGGAGAATTAAGATGCACCCTACAGCTGATTGAAAAGATCATCAATCCGTGGAAGTGAATGGTATGTCACCGTCAACTTGTTCAACTTCCGGTAATCAAAGCACATCTGGTGTGAACCATCTTTCTTCTCTACAAGAAAAATCAGTGCTCCCCATGACGAACTGATCAGTTGGATAAAGTGCCTAACCAACAACTCTTGGAGATGAGATGACAACTCCTATATCTCGGGTGGTGCTAAGCGATACAATGCCTTAGCAATCGGGATCACTCTGGGATCCAAATCATACCTGAACTCGACCTACCTCGCAGGAGGCACACTGGGTAATTCCTTCTGGAACACATTTGGGAACACTTTGACTATAGGCACATTCAAAACCAAAACCTCCTTCTCTACCTGAGTGTCAACTACATACGCGAGATAACCTGTACACCCATGTTGTAGATACCGTCGAGCCCTGGTAGCTGAATAAAAGGTCGATCCAACCCTGGTACCCTTGCCATAAATAATCACTTCTCCCCAACTTGAGGTTAAAACTACTACTCACTGACCCTCACAGTTGATCATGGGTCCAAATCTACTCAAGCAGTTCGTCCCTACTTTCACGAACACGTGCCTTATAGGGATGGGAATCAAGTCGATCAAATAAGACACCCTAAATATCTCCAAGATACAATCCTGAAAGACACTCGATGTAGAAACCCCATGGTTGTTGGCGATGGAACTCGCAAGGGACACTGTAAATCTTTGAGAGCCATACCGAACTCCTACTGAAAGACTGAGACACAAAGGATGGACTCACACCTGAGTCAAACTGCATAAAGAGAAGGAATTGAATTCACTAATAAGGTAGAAACATAAATATAATCATAAGAATATAGTAAAATAACTTGATAGAATAATAAATGGAAACATATCAGTAACGACATTAGACGTTGCCTTGGCCTGCTCTGTTGTGAGCGAAAAAGCACAACCGCTGGCCTTTGTGGACTCATCTCTCCCCTGTTGTCCATCTGTAGTCCTCAATGTAGCCGGGGATTGAGCCTGCACCGATCTCACAACGAGCAAGGGATAGTTGGCCTTCACATGGCTAACATGATCACAGTGATAGCAAATTCTGGTGCTCAGCACTGGGGCCTGCTGACGACAATCCCAAGCAATATGGACCTCCCTACCACATTTGTGGCACCCAGAAGAAAATCAACAAAGACCTTCATGAACCTTGCCACATAAGTGCAACCCCTATGACCTCCATATTGTGAATCAGTGGGCTTGAACCATTTTGTCGTAGGCTGTGTCTGAAACGAAGCCTGTCTTTGCTCCCTCGTTTGGGTCTCAATCAATCTCTCACCTCCGTGCGACATCCTGTAGCTCGTCGGTGATACTGTATCACCGGGTAAACAAAAACTCTTGAATTTGGGTAATTAGCATGCTTAAGTATCTCCACATCTGAGCCTCTTCCGAAGTAGCATAATCAGGACAGAAAAGAGCCCACTCAGTAAACATCTTGGTGATCTTCGTCACTGACTCTTTCGTCTACCTCAATGATAGATACTCCAGAGCCAACATCTGCCCCTCTCTCTCTCTCTCTCTCTCTCTCTCACACACACACACACAACCAGGGGAAGATACATAGTGCGAAACATCTCATAAAATTGCTCCCACATCACTACGGATTTCTCTGCAGGAGAATAATCACAAATCGCTAGCCTCCACCA